>NC_060145.1:54603859-55228859 GCF_021461385.2 Schistocerca piceifrons | reverse complement strand
CATTCCCCCCAGTGAAAATACTTCGAACAAGAAGTGTTTTTAACACTTTAAACTAATTTATTACGTTAATTATAGTGCTCTTCAAGCGTACCATTAAAGGTTTTTGTCTTACTCGCGTATTTTCACAGTAATCACATAAAGTTCGTTTTGTTTACATATCGCGGCCAGGCCGAACGTTTGAGCTTTCAGATTAAACTTTGTACCACAATTTTAAGTGCATTTACTGATAGTTTAGTGTGCTAAATACGTTTGCTGCCCTTTATATTTGTAGAGTATCGTCATCTCTTAAGTAATTCCCAGTAATAAACTTCTGAATCACTGTTTACATGTCGCGAATAGGCCTAATTTTTCGTACACGTATTTTCATTGTTTTCTGGTAACTTAATTGTCTTTCTGTCACTAAAATCGATTTGTACCATGAGTGTAAAGTGCCTGACGTGCCGTAGAATCTTTAGCTCTGGGCTCAGGTGTGATGGATGTAGTAACTTTTTTCATTGGGGCGATTGTAGTGGCGTGGGAATTGGGAAAATGAGCGAGACTCATCAGTGGTTCTGTAGGCTATGCAGTAGAGATAGAAAGATTGTGGAACAGGAGGGGAAAATTGTTGCCCTTCAGGCTGAGTTAGATGAGGCTAGGCGAGAACTGGGCAGGTTAAGGGGGGAAAAGGGTAAACTGGGGTGGGAAGTGGCAACAGGCATAAGGAACAGGCCAAGAAATTCTTCTGACAGCTTTGTTATTAATGTACAAAATGTGAAAGCCTACATGGGATGATTCGACGCCTCTATGGGGAGGAAATGTCAACTAGGGTACGACGACTGGAGAACCTACGTAAGAAGAAAGGTCAACAACTTTGCTCACTCACTTTTCTGCTACATTGTCGTGATACTGGTATAGTTCCCAAGTTTTTAAAAGTGAGAAGAATGTTTCATTCGGCACAAGCTAACCGTATTTATTCTCGTATGGAACTGGCATTACTACGTGAGCGGATACATCAGACACGACGAGGACTGGCGGTATGTGATAGGCAACTGCTAAATCTTCATTTACTTATTAGCAATAGTATGCAGTTTTGCCATTGGAACAAAGTGGACAGTTTAAAATTTAGATCTATGGAAATTAGTGCAGAAGTGTCTTCCAATAGGCAGAAGGAGAAGTTTGATCGTCTACAAGAGGGTCAACAGGAAACACCGATTCCAAACAATTCCCAAACGGTTATTAATTTATCGGAAAAAAAATGGTTCAAATGGCTCTGAGCACTATGGGACTTAACATCTGTGGTCATCAGTCCCCTAGAACTTAGAACTACTTAAACCTAACTAACCTAAGGACATCACACACATCCATGCCCGAGGCAGGATTCGAACCTGCGACCGTAGCAGTCGCGCGGTTCCGGACTGAGCGCCTAGAACCGCATGACCACCGCGGCCGGCTTTATCGGAAAAAGAATTGTCTAAGGAAGAACTTTCTGTTCTGTGTAAAGGAGGGAATTTTGCAATCACTCCATCCAAGGTTCCTATGGAGAACATTATTGCTAATATAGAGGCAGGAATTTGTCAGTTACCATCATATTCTGCTGATGAAATCAGGATGGAAACGTCCAGGATACTACGTAAAGCTAAGCCACCCAGCAGCAATCTGTCTCAAGGAGAAAGGAAGGCTTTGCGGGAGATCAATGCAGACAAGAGTGTTATTATAGTTGCCGCTGACAAGGGAAATGTTACTGTTTTAATGAATACTGAGGATTATCACAAGAAGATCAGTGATCTCCTGGAACCCAGCGCATATAAGAAGTTGAAAAAGGACCCCACAACGAATGTGCTGAATGCCACCAATCATCTGATAAAACAGTCTTCCATTTCTACAGAAGTTAAGAAGTATCTTTGTAAAACGGAGGCTTATCCTCTGAGATTATATAGATTACCAAAGATACATAAGCCTGATGTTCCTTTGAGACCAATAGTCAGTGCAATTGGAGCTCCTACCCAAGAACTAGCCAGACACCTTGCCTCTTTGTTACAACCTTACATATGCAAAACTGAGAGTCATATTAAAAACTCTCTACACTTCATTGAGAAATTGAGGGAAATTACTGTCGGTCCTAATGACATCCTTGTCAGCTTTAATATAGTGTCTTTGTTCACTATGGTTCCAGTTGATGAAGCTCTCTCTCATATAGCCGATATGTTCCCTACTGATATAGTGGCCTTGTTCCAACATTGTCTATCCTTGACCTATTTTCAGTACAATGGTGAATTTTATGAACAGATTGATGGGGTAGCCATGGGAAGCCCCCTCTAAGCCCCGCAATTGCGAATTTATTCATGGAATATTTTGAACATCAAGCACTGCAGTCGGCCAAAAAAAGCCCCTCGAAGTGGTATTGGTATGTTGATGACACCTTTGTAATATGGAATCATGAGGAAGAAGACTTGAATGATTTCCTGGTGCACTTAAATAGCATCAACCCAAAGATCAAATTTACTATGGAAAAAGAGAAGAACAGACAACTTAACTTTTTGGATGTATCAGTAATCAAACGGGCGGATGGGACCTTAGGCCATAAGGTCTACAGGAAAGGTACACATACTGATCGCTACCTCCATAAGAACTCAAACCACCACCCTAGGCAAAAGAGGGGGGGTCATAAAAACACTAGTGGATAGGGCCAATAATATTTGTGAACCAGGCTACTTACAAGAAGAACTAAATCATTTACGAATGGCTTTTGCAAAAAATGGTTATACGAAAAACGAGATTAACCGAGCACTTCACCCAAGTAGAAAAATGCCTAAAAATAGGAGACAGCAACAACCATCAGCTGGAAAAGTATTTCTTCCATTCATCCATAACATCACTGATCGCATTGGAAAAGTACTAGCCAAGTTTCAGGTGGAGACTATTTTCAGACCTACTAAGAATATTAGTGAATGCCTAAGATCAACAAAAGATGCTCGTCACCCCCTAGCCACCCCAGGGGTATATAAAATTCCGTGTAGTTGTGGCAGGGTTTACATAGGAACTACAAAAAGAAGCATCAATACACGGTTGACGGAGCACAAAAGAAACTGTCGCTTGGGACATATCGACAAATCGGCAGTAGCGGAACATGTTTTTAAGGATGGAGATCATGAAATAAAATTTGGTGAGACAAGCGTGCTAGCGAGGACGTCGCACCATTATACACATATGTATAGAGAGGCAATTGAAATCCACAAACATCAATACAATTTTAATCGTAAAGAAGAAGGATTAGAATTGAACAATATATGGCGGTCGACGTTGCATCAGTCACGTGACAATCGATTGCCTGCAATCGAGAGAACAGACGATAGCCAGAGATAGCCACACACTGTCGCCATGTGACGTGTGGTGGTGCCCTCTACGATCTCCATATAGTGGCAGCCCCAGCTCCTAGCAGCCTGTCGTCGACTCACCTCGGAAGGCGTTCTCCGTAGTTGAGAACGAAATGTCAGGGAGAAGAATTTCTGCAGATCGGCCACGGCAACTTAGGCCGGAAGTGTTTACTGATAAATAGGTTTGACCTGTTGCCTCAGTCAGAAACTGATGAGCCTCTCACAGAAGTAGATGTAGACAGGGCTCAACAAGCTTTCAGCAGCAAATTGAATAAGAGTGTAGGAAAGTCTGCAAAGAGAAAGAAAGACATGTTGCTAGGTAGTTCACATGCTAGGGGTGTGGGCCAACTTCTGCAGGATGAATTAGGGTCAGAATACCAGGTCACAAGTTTTTTCAAACCTAGTGCTGGACTGGGGCAGGTTACAGAGGATTTAGGTTCACTATGTAGAGGCTATACTAAGGAAGATACCGTAGTTATTGTGGTTGGGCCGGGCAACAGTATTGACAGAGATCCGGGGGTAAAGCATAGAGTGTGACTTGGCAAAGATTGCATCAACATCAAGTCATACCAGTGTTGGGTTTGTGTCAGTTCTGGAGCGCCACGACCGACCTCATTTGAGCTCTTCTGTCAGGAGAGTTAATTTGGAGTTGGAACGGCTACTTGGATCTGGTGCAGGGTCGCACATTGGTGTGGTTCCTGTTGATTCACTCTGTAGGTGAGACTATACTAGACATGGCCTACACCTCAACAAGAAAGGGAAGGGTAAACTGGCTGGGCTGACAGCAGGAAATTTAAAGGGGGGAGGAACTACATCTCATGGTGGAAACTCTTTTTTAGTGTAAGATCAGTGTCCAGTGGGAAACTCAGTCAGGCAAGTACTAAAGATGTTAAAAAAGTTCAAGATACTCACAAAAGTAAAGTGAAAAATATTGTTAGTATATTTCATCAAAATATTGGGGATTGAAGAATAAAATTGATGAGCTTCTGCTTTGTTTAGAACGTATAGAAACTGAGAATGTAATAGATGTACTATGCCTGTCTGAGCATCACATTGTCACTGATATGCAAAAGGTTAGCATCAATGGGTACAAATTAGCTGCACATGTAAGTAGAGATAATATGATGAGAGGAGGAGTTGCCATATATGTCAAAAGCTTCCACAGTGTTAAAAAATTTAGAAACAAAAAAATTTTGTGTAGAGCAACATATGGAAGCATGTGCCACTGAACTAAAACTAAAATGATGGCACTTTCATAATTGTAACAGTGTATAGGTCCCCCTCAGGGAATTTCCAGCTATTTCTAGAAAACTTGGATGCTTTGTTGTGTTATCTGTCAGACAGGGGGAAGCAAATTATCATTTGTGGGGATTTCAATGTTGATTCCCTGAAAGAGTGTAATAGGAAGAATGACCTTGTAATATTACTCAGTTTCTTTCAATTTGAGCTCCGTCATTGATTTTCCTACTCGGATAACAGAGAACAGCAGGACATTGATAATAACTTTTTTATAGACCAAGATAAGTTTAAGGACATAAATGTTTATCCTGTTGAGAAAGGTCCTTCAGATCATGGCGCACAGCTAGTTACAGTAAATGACATAGCTCCATGCAGTATATCAAATCAGAATTTCAAGGCAGTGCGTTCAATTAACAATATAAATATTGCAAACTTTAGGGAAAGCCTACAGCAGCTAGACTGGGATGAAGTGTATAAGGAACCCGATGCAAACTTGAAATATAACTTATTTCATGATACATTTTTAAGGGTATTTGAAAATTGTTTTCCCCAAGAAATAGTTAAAACATAATTCCAAGAAAACATATAAAAAACCTTGGCTAACTAAAGGAATAAGAATACCTTGCAACCGTAAAAGAGAACTGTATCCAACAGCAAGAGGGAGTACTGACCCCAAAATTGTTCAATATTATAAAAACTATTGTGCGGTACTAAGAAAAGTTATTAAAAAGTCCAGAAGCATGTGTATCATGTCTGAGATCAGTAACTCTGATAATAAAATTAAAGCAATTTGGAATATTATTGAAAGGGAAACAGGGCAACCAAGAGTGCAGGGAGACTTTAGTGCCATAAAACTGAATGACAAGTGTAATAACAAACAATCAGAAATTGAAAATATTTTCAATAAATCATTCTTTAAGATGTTGTGGAGAAAATAGGATCTAGATCTTCACTGGAAGAGGCAAGGCTACTAATAGAAGAGGCCATACCTGTGCAGTTTGAAACAACTGTATTTCCACCAACCTCTCCCTCTGAAATCAGTAAAATAATAAACTCACTGAAAAGTAAAAGCTCTTATGGAATTGATGGCATTTCCAGCAAGGTACTTAAAGCTTGTTCCCCACAGATAAGTAGGATTCTCAGCCACGTATGTAATAGCTCATTGGAGCAAGGTGTTTGTCCCCGACAGACTGAAATATGCCATTGTAAAACCATTGCATAAAAATTGGGGATACGTTGGATGTCAACAACTACCGCCCAATCTCTCTTCTGACAGCTCTATCAAAAAATTTTGAGAAAGTAATGTATTCAAGTGTAGCCTCCCATATTTGTAAAAATAACGTACTAACAAAATGTCAGTTTGGTTTTCAGAAAGGCTTTTCAACAGAAAATGCTATATACGCTTTCACTGATCAAATATTAAATGCTCTGAATAACCGGACATCACCCATTGGTATTTTTTGTGATCTCTCAAAGGCCTTTGATTGTGTAAATCATGGAATTCTTTTACATAAGCTACATCATTATGGTTTGAGGGGGGGCAGTGCACAAATGGTTCAATTCATACTTAACTGGAAGAATGCAGAAAGTTGAAATAAGTGGTTCATGTAATGTTAAAACAACAGCTGATTCCTCAAACTGGAGGGCTTATCAAGTACGGGGTCCCACAGGGTTCGGTCTTAGGTCCTTTACTGTTCTTGATATACATTAATGACTTACCATTATACATTGATGAAGATGCAAAGTTAGTTCTTTTTGCTGATGATACAAGTATAGTAATAACATCCAAAAACCAAGAACTAAGTGATGTAATTGCGAATGATGTTTTTCACAAAAGTTATTAAGAGGTTCTCAGCAAACGGACTCTCTTTAAATTTTGATAAAACACAGTATCTACAGTTCCGTACAGTAAATGGCACAACTCCAGTAATAAATATAGGACTTCTGAACAGAAGTCTGTAGCTAAGGTAGAATTTTCAAAATTTTTAGGTGTGTCCATTGATGAGAGGTTAAACTGGAAGCAACACACTGATGGTCTGCTGAAATGTCTGAGTTCAGCTATGTGTGCTATTAGGGTTATTGCAAATTTTGGTGATAAGAATCTCAGTAAATTAGCTTACTATGCCTACTTTCATCCACTGCTTTCGTGTGGCATCATATTCTGGGGTAATTCATCGTTGAGTAGAAAAGTATTCATTGCTCAAAAACGTGTAATCAGAATAATTGCTGGAGCCCAGCCACGGTCATCCTGCAGACATCTATTTAAGGATCTAGGGATCCTCACAGTAACCTCATAGTATATATATTCACTTATGAAATTTGTTGTTAATAATCCAACCCAGTTCAAAAGTAATAGCAGTGTGCATAGCTATAACACCAGGAGAAAGGATGATCTTCACTATGCTGGGTAAATCTGTCTTTGGCACAGAAAGGGGTAAATTATGCTGTCACAAAAGTCTTTGGTCACCTACCAAACAGCATCAAAAGCCTGACAGAGAGCCAACCAACATTTAAAAAATAAATTAAAAGAATTTCTAGATGACAACTCCTTCTACTCATTGGCTGAATTTTTAGATATAAATTAAGGGAAAAAAACCAACTTAAACATTAGTGTCATGCAATATTTTGTGTAATGTAATATTTTGTACAGACATCTTTTATTAACCTGGCACATTCCACATCATTACAAAGTGTCGTATTCATGATCTATGGAACAAGTATTAATCTAATCTAATCTAATCTAATCTAATCTAATCTTTACCGCCAAAACAAAAACAACACAAACAGATGACGAGTTTGAGCAAGACTGCCAACTTCCAACTTCTGAAATAAGTCAAAGATGATAGTAACCAAGTATGTCAGAGAAACAAACTCATAAGGTGTTTCGGACATCAGATCTCACTACAGACAAATGATTTTTTGTTGCATTAGTAACACATAAAACTTTTTCCTGGACTGCTGTCCCTATTCACACTTGAGTCCCTATTCACCCCAGTTTATGGTAGTCTTTTACTTTAGTCTTTTCTACTACTAATTCTCTTTTACACGAGTGATTACACTTAACTATAGTAAAAACACACACACACATAGTTTTAAAAATTCTTTTGAGTAGAAGCAGTTGACAATCAAATATAATGATTTCGGTTTGCGCTTGAAGTTAATTTTGTTGTGTATTAAACTTTTACTTATAATACAGTTCAAATCGCAATAATTGATAGTTATTGCTAGCAGTTTCAATGTTCTTGTCATTAGACAA
Organism: Schistocerca piceifrons; assembly: GCF_021461385.2. Taxonomy (NCBI): domain Eukaryota; kingdom Metazoa; phylum Arthropoda; class Insecta; order Orthoptera; family Acrididae; genus Schistocerca; species Schistocerca piceifrons. The sequence continues at coordinate 55,221,011 of NC_060145.1, read as the reverse complement.
TTGTCATTTTGAGAAAAAGTGCACTTCACGTGTTCACAAAGCTGTGTTAGCTGTTCTCACCTCCCAACGTGACAAAGAGTAAATCTGTGGAGCAGTAGATGCAACGTCTTCAAGACATGAATTAACATTTCTCTCATGATGATTAATCAAAATTGGTTCTAATATTTGCTGTTCCCCTCATAGAGTTGGATGTATAATACAATGTACCCTAGGCAAACGAGCCTGACTATTGTCTCCAGCAACATAGTTCCATAACATGGATTATGGATTTTTTCTGCCCACTCTCTGCTGCCGCACATGCGCAGTTCTCATCCTCTCACACTTCCTTTCCACTCCACATCTACGTGCAGAAGTGCCGTCCTACAGTAAGATCTGACACAAGCTGTATGATGGAGTGATACTAAACCCTTTCTATGGATGTTGTACTGTATTTATAAAATCAGTAATATTTAAAAAATTGTGACTTTTTTTGGGGGGGGGTTAGGATGGTGGATTGGACTGATAGAGGTGATAGGTGGAAAAGGAGGTAGGTAGTTTAGTTTGAGGATGCGGATAATGAGGAGTGGGCAAATAATCAAATGTTTATAAAATATTTGAAACACATTTACATATTACAATCACTTTAAGTAACCATTATAAATGATGGGATAATCAAGTGTTCAGAAAAATATGGAGTATATAGTTGCATTTTGAAGACACATTTAAATAATCATTAGCAGTATATGCACTTACATCTACATCTGTAAATATTAAATGTATTAGATAATAAACTACATACAAAATACAAAACATATTAGGTGATAAACCATTAATGTAAGTAGATGCTTATATTTATGTTCATATAAAAATGAAAATAAAATAAAGTTTGTGTAAAACAGTCGCTGTGTAGTTATTCTAAAAATCAGTGTATAGAAAGCTCAGTGGGTAAGAGAGCTGGATATTCTTTATAGGGGTAACTTACCAAATATGTTATATAATGTAATCATTATACTGTTTATGGCTGTTACATAATGTCTATAAAGCAGTGCTGAAGTATGTATAACAATTCAGAAATCATTATTTCTATTTTTTACATGAGAATGAATACAAGCATTATAAATGTGAATATACATATTATTGGACCCAATGTTAAACTGCTATCCCTTAGTCTCAGTTACATTAGTAAAATTGCCCCCACGCCCCTCCTCCGTCACAAAACTCCTCTACATCTGCTTGCATCAGTGGCTTATCACCTAATGTGTTTTATATCTTACTAAGGTTTATTACTTAATGTGTTTAATAGTTGCAGATGTAAACATAGGCGCATATACTTCTAATTGTTATTCAAATATGTCTTCGCTGTGAGGAGTGACCGCGCTGTTTGAGGCGTCATGTCACGGACTGCACGGGCCCTCCTGCCGGAGGTTCGAATCTTCCCTCAGGCATGAGCGTATGAGTTGTTCTTAGCATAAGTTAGTTTAAGTAGTGTGTAAGTCTAGGGACTGATGACCTAAGCAGTAAGAAGTTTGGTCCCTTAGCAATACACAAGCATTTGAACATCAAATGTGTCTTCAGAATGTGACTATGTTTTCCACACTTTGATGAACACTTGATTATGTTTATAATGGTTACTTAAAGTGTTTGGATTATGTAAATATGTTTCAAATATTTTATGAACATCCATCCCTCTCCTTCCCCCACCGCCTCCCCCCCTCCTCCATTATCTATTATCTACAGTCTCAAACTGAACTATCTACCTTCTTTTCCATGTACCACCTCTATCAGTCAAATCCACCATCCTCCCCCCCCCCCCCCCCCCCCCCCCCCCCGCCCCACGCACACATACAAAATTACAAATCTTTATATTATTACTGATTTTATGGATACAATATAACATCCATAGAATAGATAGTGTTTAGTATTACTGTAGTTTAAAGAATATTCTACTGATTTTATCAGTGAGCTTTCAGATATTGTTAATTACCAGACAACTATTGTCTTACACTTGAGAAAATACTTCATATTGTACATATTGTACATTTATTTTCTTATGGATTTTTACCATTTTTGTAAACTGCATGTAAATTGTGGTGTACAAGCACATGCTTAAGCATTTTATAGACAGGGGTGCACATGTTTTATTAGTACTTCAATAAGTTTATAACATGGACTCTACAGAATTTTTATTTGTATTTGTCAAATGGTATGGATCTGAGTCCAATAACCTTATAAATTTTGGTCTGCCCTGCAATGGGACATTCTCCTCTAACATTACCTTTTTTAATAGAAACAACCAATACCACATATACTCTCGAATCTGGTGTAGGCGAACATTCTCAGCTGTTTAACTGAATGAACTTCATATATGATTTTGTATACAATATGTTATGTTTCAGGCTAAAATATGTAAAAAGAAATTAATGTGTTACAATCAATATGTAGTAACAGTTAAAATTACCCTTCTTTTAGTAGTATTTGAAATTAGAAATTCTGGCATACTTAAAATTCATATTATTAATTGCACAATCTGACTAATTATTAAATTTGTTTCTGGACTAATTTATAAAATAATGATATACTTTAGTAAAGATTCTTTTTTTGTCAAGAAAGTTTGGAAATTCCTTTGCTTTGTAAACTCCTTGGAATATCATGAATACCACAGAATGAAGGTAGTCGTGGGCATGCCTCTGGTGGAAGTACACATTTTTTTCAGTTTGTCTGCAACAATGTAATTATTGGTTTTTTTGAAAGTGGAAAATTGTAAAGTCAGTATGATTTAGAAGAATGGGATATAATAAAAAGATAATCATAAGAACGGGCAAATCTTCATCAGTTTGTCCAACAAGAACCCACAATGTTATAAAACTATAGGCTGAAGAATGTACCCTAGACGCAAGACTTGAAGCTAACAACAATGAGATAATGAAGATAAGTAAAAAGTTTTTCTTTTGTGTATCTTACACCTCTCAAAGCTTTATGAAAATAGTGAACAGACTAAGAGGAATGTAATGGTGATGTGTGGGAGGGTAAGATTACAGCTGCCGCCACCTTTGGGCTCTTCTTCAGAATAACCCTTTCTCCTCAGTTCCCCCACCCCACTTCCTTGCCACCCACACCATTGCCACCCAAATCTAGTTTGATTAATGTCTCATGTTCTGCTGGCTCCACAGTTGCATCCATATTCCTTCCCCCTCCTCACTTTTTTGTTGTGGCTTTACTGGTTGATTGTACTTATGTGAGCATTTGTGTACTTCCTTTATTGAATTTCGATTTCCCCCCCCCGAAGGGGACGGGCTGGCAGCAGCTTGGTTCGCTGCTCTTCAGCCTACAGAATTTTTAAAACATTGGAAGATAAGAGACAATAAAAGCAGGCGAGAAAATGGTAGCTTAAATTGTAAAACAGAGGAAAATTTTGGGAAGTTAAAACGTAAAACAAAGGGGTTGGCAATGCTAATAAATCACACAGGAAGCAGACAGGTAAAATAGTAGACAGACAATTAAAAAAAAAAAAAAAACACACAGTGACACTCTGGTTTCTGTTCGCAAGAGATATAAAAATCACACCCAGTGACAGTAAGATTTCCGTTCGCAACACTTCAGAAAAGATACACAACACTTAACACTCACTGGAAACAGTGCACGAATAAGTCGGCATGAAGATGACACACCACAGCCAAGGGCAGTTGGGGGCGGGGGAGATGGACAGATGAGGAATAACGAAGGGGGGGAGAACCGACGGTGGGAGAGGACTCATAAGGGGCCGGGGGGGGGGGGGGGGGGGAGGAGCAGGGCAGATGCGAGAGGGAATGGGGAAAGACAGAGGAGGGAAATGCAAAAGGACTCAGGGAAGAGGAGGGAGGCAGAGAGAGGGTAGGTGGGGAAAAACCAGGATGGAAGGGGGGCGAGGGCCCAGGAAAAGAACAGAGGAAGGGAGGGGGAGGTGAGGATCAGAGTCGATAGGAGGGATAAATGGAGGGAGAGAGGGCATCATCCGAAAGTGGGAGTCGATGGAAGCCACTTTGGAAAAGGAGATGAAGGGTGTAGAGTTGGAGGGTAGGGGGGACACAATGGTGAAGGCGCAGCAGAGGGCAGGGGTCGGAGAGGAGAGGAGCAACCAGAGGATGAGGGGGTTCAAGGCGGTGGGAGGTGTAGAGGATGCGGATATGTTTGAGGAATAGGAACAATTGGGGAAAGGAATCAGATCATAGAGGATCTGCGTGGGGGATGGGAGGCGTATACAGAAGGCGAGGTGGAGTGCATGGCACTCAAGGATCTATGATACATACTACTACTCAACTATGTAGTACTCCATGGTTAACATAATTAACAGTATTAAAAGGTAGAAATTCTATGTTTGTTTCAAATATGTTATGGTAAGACCTTCCCAGTATTTACATGTGAACTTTAATAGCTGTAAATATTATTGTTTACTAGTGTACACAAAGATAATGTATCTACCATGCAAAATTAACAGTTCAGCTACCTTATCCCCTAAAACACCACAGATTGCATGGTGCAGACTGTGATGTCACTCAGGCGATCTCTGGAAGATCGCTTCACCAAGGTATATGTCAGTTGTCCAGACACGATAGGGTGGACGTACCTGTTTATTGGTTAGCAGTTCCACATAACAGTTTTGGTATAGGTTCCAGAAATGAGTGTTTCCAATATATTTAGGCATTTTAGAGATGTTCTCAGTTCTAAAAATGACAGATCTGGTCTATATGACCAGATATATCTTTTCGACAAGGGCTTGTATTTCATACCAGTCTGATATCTTTTGACTTGTAAGTAAGGTAAATAATCATGGTATTTATATTCTATTTTCATGGTTGTCCCGGTTCTTGCTTTGTGATTTATACCTCTATTTTTTATTTCCGTTTTAGTACTCATAGATGGCTACAGCAAAGATGAAATAGGGTGCCAGATTACCAATGTGGCAAAAAAACTGCATTTTTTTGGTAGCTTATCCATTGATAACACTACCTCAGTTTATTATCCATCTGAATGCTTCAGAACTACACACATGGAGCAACATCCAGGGTGTGCCCAGTGATTTCTTCTGGTACTGCTAAGTCATTTTTATTTTTGGGATGCAACGGGTATTACTCATAGACTTCATAAAAAAGGAAAAGTGATCATGGGACAGTACTACATTGGGTTATTGGACATCTCTGACAAGAAACTGAATGAAAGAAGCCCCATTTGGCAAAGAATAAAGTGCTGTTTGACTACGAAAATGTGTCATCACCTTCATATGGAGTTGTTGCAAAATGTGTGAATTCTTGCTACACCTCTTGTACTAGACCAGCCTGGCCCATTGTAATTTTATTGTTCCCAAAAATTAATAAATGGCTTGTTGGAAAAAAATTTGCTCAAATTAGGTCATTGTCGAGACGGCGACGTGTATGTGGCTAATTCCCATTTTTGGAGATGTTAACAGCTCTTGGGGAATAGAAAAAAGTGTACATCGCTGAAAACAACAATACTTTTGTTTTTATATGTATCTTCATTGGTAACTTAAATACTCGAACCGCCCTCATTTTCAGTAACAGCCAATCACTGTCAGCCTTTTGTGGAATGTAGATATGTGTAATTAGTGAGGTTTTGATCAGTGTTTCTGAGTGTGATGTCTGCCACCAATGAAACCAGTATGCTGGATTTCACAAAGTGTTACACAATTATTGTGATAGTTATCTAAGAAAGTTACCTTAATGAAAAGGCAGACAATTTTATAGCCCACAAACTAATCAATTTGCAGACTGTAAAAGTGAAAAAAGATGTAAAACATCTAATTTTTAAATAAAATCTTTGGATAACAGCAGACCCCATAATACTACCTCAAGGCAATGAAAATGCATGTGAGGAAAATATACAAAGGTCATTAGCCGCAGCAGCTAACAAAGAAGGGCAGTCACCAAGTCAGGGAGCACAGGAGCCACCAGCAACAGCAACCACAGGCCTGGCCTGGGAGATCAACAGCAGAAGCAGCTTCCAATCAAGACAGATGCCTGAGGACTAGGAAACCTGCTACACTAAGTGAGGATTTTTTATGGTACCGAGTAAGCAGAAAGAGAACATGGAAAAAGATGTAAGTAAAACTGTCCATCTTAAATACCAGTGTGACAATAGTGAGAGGAATATAAACATCGGACAAAGATACGATCCAGGTTTAATGACACAAACTGAAAAAAATCACTGCATAGTACCAGAAGCAAAGGGAGCAAGTGAAGTGCTTAGTATATTACAGGAAGGGGAACTATTACATTTAAAGCCAACTGTTAGTGAACCAACTCAGTGCATTTTAAAGGAAGATAATCAGAGTGACCAGTTAAAAATACCACTAAGGCTCATGCACCTAAACATACAGTACCTTAGAAATAAGCTTACTATATTACAGGTTTTTGTAAATGAACAGTCAGCTCATATAGTAGTGCTAACTGAGTATGGATTAAAATCTGATGAAATTATTTACTGTAAACTAGAGGGCTACCCCTTAGCAAATAGTTATTGTAGACAGCAACATAAGGGTGGTGGTGTGGCAGTTTACATTAGTGAGAATCTTGAGTACAAGAAATTAAACCATCTGGACCAGTACAACAAAGAAGGCTTGATTGAAGTGACAGGCATCGAAGTACACACCAAAGAGTGTAGAGAGGTTATGAGAAAACATAAAGTTATTGGGATTTGTCATCCACCAAAGGCTCATGTAGTTAGCTTCATAGACATATTTAGTAGAGTAGTGGGACGTTGTGGTCCCAGTGACCTAACTATACTTGGTGATCTGAATATTGAGGCAAAATCTTCCAGTTTGTGTAATATGAGGTTAATAGATACTCTTAACTCATATAATCTCGTAAATGTAGTAAATAGTGATACCAGGGTAACAAAGTCCACATCTAGCAGAATTGATTACATTATACTATGTAAACATATTAATGGCAGTGTTGGGTGCTGGAATATGGATTTTCACTACTCTGACCACAAATGCCAGCTTGTAGAGTATGTAAACACAAGCATCCCAAAAATGACAAAAGTTACCGCAAATAAAAGAATCCTAAAAGAGGGTAACATCCTTGCCCTAAGAAATAAATTAGCTATAGAGGACTGGGATCTGGTTTACAAGACTGAAGGATCTGAAAACAAATGGGCCAAATTCTATGATACTATGCTAAGACACTTTGACAGATGCTGCCCTGTTAAAAAAATACAAAGAGTGTTCACCCATAACCAAAGTGCAAAAACCAACAGACTGATACTTCCAGCAAATATGATAAAACTCAGGCAAAACATCCAGGACCTGGATGTGTTACACAAGTCAACAAACCTGCAGGCTTTTAAGTCTAAGCACAATGAAGCCAAGAAAATCTTTAAGAAAGAGCTTTCAAATCTAAGAAAACAGATATACAGCAGTGAAATAGTTCAGTCAGACAATATAGCCAAGACCTCATGGAGAATTGTAAATCAAATTCGCAAAGCCACACCGAAGCCAGAAACTGAAATTGTAAATATAAGACATGAAGGAAACACAATTAAAGATCCTAATAAAGTCTGCAATGTTTTCAATAAATACTTTATATCTGCAGCTGTTAGTCCAGTTAATAACACAATTGTGAGTAGTGAGGTAAAGCTCTGCCCCTTTGAAGAGCCACCTTTTGAATTCAAACAAGTGAAAAAGAGATAGGCAGGATAATAAATAACCTAAAGAATAAGTACTCATCTGGATGGGATGGTTTGAGTAGTATTGTGATTAAAAAATGTAATAAGGAATTAGTTAAAATAATCACCCACCTGGTAAACTGCAGTATTAGAGAACATACATTTTCAAATGTATTGAAATGGAGCACAGTTAAACCAGTGCATAAAAAAGGATCCAAGGAAGAGGTTTCAAATTTCAGGCCCATATCATTAATACCTGTCTTCAGCAAAGTATTTGAAGCTGTGCTGCTGACACAACTTAGTGACTATTTCTTGAAAAATAAGCTCCTAACAGACACACAACATGGATTCCGAAAGGATCATAGTACTATCACAGCAATTACGGAATTTCTTCACAAAACGTATGGTGCCCTTGATCAACGAATGCAAACAGCTGGCATATTTCTAGACCTCACTAAAGCCTTTGACTCGGTAAACCATGAGTTACTTTTAAGTAAACTTGAGTCATACAATGTAAATGCTGCATCCATGCAATTGCTGGCTACATATTTATTTAACCGCAAGCAGTGTACAAAGCTGACTTACAAAATCAATAATCAGATCATTAATTTCCAGTCGAAATATGAGACAGTCACGCAAGGTGTACCCCAGGGCTCAATTTTGGGCCCCTTCCTTTTCCTAGTGTACATAAATAATATAGAGCAAACTTTCAACTCCCAATTGGTAACCTATGCAGACGATACCTCACTGTTATTTCTTGGTAAACAAAATGATTAGTTAACATTGATAGCAACCGAGGGCCTACGTCAAATAACTACTTATTTCCAAGATCAAGGTTTGAAAGTTAATATCAGTAAATCTCAGTTATTGCCATTTAAACTTACAAACTCACACCAAACCTCTATCAGTGACATAGGTGGAATTGAAGTAGTGGACACAGAAGGCTGCAGATTTCTAGGTATTCACCTAGATGAAAATCTAAGATGGGTAAACCATATCAAATTTTTATGCAATAAAATCAGCAGTTCATTACATCTAATCAGCCAGTTATCAAAAGTAGTCCCACATCAGACATTAAAAATAATTTATTATGGAACCATTTTTGCACAGATTAATTACGGGATAGAGATATGGGGTTGTGCTACCGACATACATATGAACAGAATATTAACCCTACAGAAAAGAGCAATCAGAATTATCCATGGATTAGGGTATAGAGATTCATGCAGGGAAATCTTTGTTCATCATAAATACCTCACAGACTACTCACTGTGTCTTTACAAATTAATTATATTTTTTTTCGACACATCAAAACAAAGCAATAAAGTGCTCTGATATGCATGCCTATAATACAAGAAATAAAGACTGCTACTACAGACAAAGAACAAAATTAAAAACAACAGACCATAGTCCATGCATTAGTGGTCAAATATGGTACAACAGATTACCGAGCTCTATAAGGTGCCACAAAGGGAACTTATTCAAAGTGAAACTGAAATATTTCTTGATTGACAAGTGTTTATATTCTTTAAGTGAATATTAATATTAAACTAAAATAAATTATTGTTTATATATATATCAATATAATGGAAGGAAACATTCCACGTGGGAAAAATTATATATAAAAACAAAGATGAGGTGACTTACCGAACAAAAGCGCTGGCAGGTCGATAGACACACAAACAAACACAAACATACACACAAAATTCAAGCTTTCGCAACAAACTGTTGCCTCATCAGGAAAGAGGGAAGGAGAGGGGAAGACGAAAGGAAGTGGGTTTTAAGGGAGAGGGTAAGGAGTCATTCCAATCCCGGGAGCGGAAAGACTTACCTTAGGGGGAAAAAAGGACAGGTATACACTCGCACACACGCACATATCCATCCACACATACAGACACAAGCAGACATATTTAAAGACAAAGAGTTTGGGCAGAGATGTCAGTCGAGGCAGAAGTGTAGAGGCAAAGAAGTTGTTGAAAGACAGGTGAGGTATGAGTGGCGGCAACTTGAAATTAGCGGAGATTGAGGCCTGGTGGATGACGAGAAGAGAGGATATACTGAAGGGCAAGTTCCCATCTCCGGAGTTCGGATAGGTTGGTGTTGGTGGGAAGTATCCAGATAACCCGGACGGTGTAACACTGTGCCAAGATGTGCTGGCTGTGCACCAAGGCATGTTTAGCCACAGGGTGATCCTCATTACCAACAAACACTGTCTGCCTGTGTCCATTCATGCGAATGGACAGTTTGTTGCTGGTCATTCCCACATAGAATGCATCACAGTGTAGGCAGGTCAGTTGGTAAATCACGTGGGTGCTTTCACACCTGGCTCTGCCTTTGATCGTGTACACCTTCCGGGTTACAGGACTGGAGTAGGTGGTGGTGGGAGGGTGCGTGGGACAGGTTTTGCATCGGGGGCGGTTACAAGGATAGGAGCCAGAGGGTAGGGAAGGTGGTTTGGGGATTTCATAGGGATGAACTAAGAGGTTATGAAGGTTAGGTGGACGGCGGAAAGACACTCTTGGTGGAGTGGGGAGGATTTCATGAAGGATGGATCTCATTTCAGGGCAGGATTTGAGGAAGTCGTATCCCTGCTGGAGAGCCACATTCAGAGTCTGGTCCAGTCCCGGAAAGTATCCTGTCACAAGTGGGGCACTTTTGTGGTTCTTCTGTGGGGGATTCTGGGTTTGAGTGGACGAGGAAGTGGCTCTGGTTATTTGCTTCTGTACCAGGTCGGGAGGGTAGTTGCGGGATGCGAAAGCTGTTTTCAGGTTGTTGGTGTAATGATTCAGGGATTCCGGACTGGAGCAGATTCGTTTGCCATGAAGACCTAGGCTGTAGGGAAGGGACCGTTTGATGTGGAATGGGTGGCAGCTGTCATAATGGAGGTACTGTTGCTTGTTGGTGGGTTTGATGTGGACGGACGTATGAAGTTGGCCATTGGACAGGTGGAGGTCAACGTCAAGGAAAGTGGCATGGGATTAGGAGTAGGACCAGGTGAATCTGATGGAACCAAAGGAGTTGAGGTTGGAGAGGAAATTCTGGAGTTCTTCTTCACTGTGAGTCCAGATCATGAAGATGTCATCAATAAATCTGTACCACACTTTGGGTTGGCAGACTTGGGTAACCAAGAAGGCTTCCTCTAAGCAACCCATGAATAGGTTGGCGTACGAGGGGGCCATCCTGGTACCCATGGCTGTTCCCTCTAATTGTTGGTATGTCTGGCCTTCAAAAGTGAAGAAGTTGGGGATCAGGATGAAGCTGGATAAGGTAATGAGGAAAGAGGTTTTAGGTAGGGTGGCAGGTGATCGGCGTGAAAGGAAATGCTCCATCGCAGCGAGGCCCTGGACGTGCGGAATATTTGTGTATAAGGATGTGGCATCAATGGTTACAAGGATGGTTTCCGGGGGTAACAGATTAGGTAAGGATTCCAGGCGTTTGAGGAAGTGGTTGGTGTCCTTGATGAAGGATGGGAGACTGCATGTAATGGGTTGAAGGTGTTGATCTACGTAGGCAGAGATACGTTCTGTGGGGGCTGGGTAACCAGCTACAATGGGGCAGCCGGGATGATTGGGTTTGTGGATTTTAGGAAGAAGGTAGAAGGTACGGGTGCGGGGTGTTGGTGGGGTCAGGAGGTTGATGGAGTCAGGTGAAAGGTTTTGCAGGGGGCCTAAGGTTCTGAGGATTCCTTGAAGCTCCGCCTGGACATCGGGAATGGGGTTACCTTGGCAAACTTTGTATGTGGTGTTGTCTGAAAGCTGACGCAGTCCCTCAGCCACATACTCCCGACGATCAAGTACCACGGTCGTGGAACCCTTGTCCGCCGGAAGAATGACGATGGATCAGTCAGCCTTCAGATCACGGATAGCCTGGGCTTCAGCAGTGGTGATGTTGGGTGTAGGATTCAGGTTTTTTAAGAAGGATTGAGATGCTAGGCTGGAAGTCGGAAATACCTGGAAGGTTTGGAGAGGGTGATTTTGAGGAAGAGGAGGTGGGTCCCCTGTGACGGAGGACGGAACAGTTCCGACAAAAGCAGGTCTGTATATGTGTCGATGGATATGTGTGTGTGTGTGCGAGTGTATACCCGTCCTTTTTTCCCCCTAAGGTAAGTCTTTCCACTCCCGGGATTGGAATGACTCCTTACCCTCTCCCTTAAAACCCCCATCCTTTCGTCTTTCCCTCTCCTTCCCTCGTTCCTGATGAGGCAACAGTTTGTTGCGAAAGCTTGAATTTTGTGTGTATGTTTGTGTTTGTTTGTGTGTCTGTCGACCTGCCAGCACTTTCATTTGGTGAGTCACATCACCTTTGTTTCTATATATATATATACACTGTGCCAAGATGTGCTGGCCGTGCACCAAGGCATGTTTAGCCACAGGGTGATCCTCATTACCAACAAACACTGTCTGCCTGTGTCCATTCATGCGAATGGACAGTTTGTTACTGGTCATTCCCACATAGAATGCGTCACAGTGTAGGCAGGCAGTTGGTAGATCACATGGGTGCTCTCACATGTGTGAGAATGACCAGTGTAGGAATGACCAGTAACAAACTGTCCATTCGCATGAATGGACACAGGCAGACAGTGTTTGTTGGTAATAAGGATCACCCTGTGGCTAAACATGCCTTGGTGCACGGCCAGCACATCTTGGCACAGTGTTACACCATCCGGGTTATCTGGATACTTCCCACTAACACCAACCTATCCGAACTCCACAGATGGGAACTTGCTCTTCAATATATCCTCTCTTCCCGTTATCCACCAGGCCTCAATCTCCGCTAATTTCAAGTTGCCGCCACTCATACCTCACCTGTCATTCAACATCATCTTTGCCTCTGCACTTCTGCCTCGACTAACATCTCTGCCCAAACTCTTTGTCTTTAAATATGTCTGCTTGTGTCTGTATGTGTGGATGGATATGTGCGTGTGTGCGAGTGTATACCTGTCCTTTTTTCCCCCTAAGGTAAGTCTTTCCGCTCCCGGGATTGGAATGACTCCTTACCCTCTCCTTTAAAACCCACTTCCTTTCGTCTTCCCCTCTCCTTCCCTCTTTCCTGATGAGGCAACAATTTGTTGCGAAAGCTTGAATTTTGTGTGTATGTTTGTGTTTGTTTGTGTGTCTATCGACCTGCCAGCGTTTTTGTTCGGTAAGTCACCTCATCTTTGTATTTATATATAATTTTTCCCACGTGGAATGTTTCCTTCCATTATATATATATATATATATATATATATATATATATATATATATATATATATATATATATATTTTCTTCCGGTGGACAAGGGTTCCACGACCGTGGTACTTGATCGTCGGGAGTATGAGGCTGAGGGACTGCGTCAGCTTTCAGACAACACCACATACAAAGTTTGCCAAGGTAATCCCATTCCTAATGTCCAGGCGGAGCTTCAAGAAATCCTCAGAACCTTAGGCCCCCTACAAAACCTTTCACCTGGCTCCATCAACCTCCTGACCCCACCGACACCCTGCACCCCTACCTTCTACCTTCTTCCTAAAAATCACAGACCCAATCATCCCGGCCGCCCCATTGTAGCTGGTTACCAAGCCCCCACAGAACGTATCTCTGCCTACGTAGATCAACACCTTCAACCCATTACGTGCAGTCTCCCATCCTTCATCAAAGACACCAACCACTTTCTCGAACGCCTGGAATCCTTACCCAATCCGTTACCCCCAGAAACCATCCTTGTAACCATTGATGCCACTTCCTTGTACACAAATATCCCGCACGTCCATGTCCTTGCTGCGATGGAGCATTTCCTTTCACGCCGATCACCTGCCACCCTACCTAAAACCTCTTTCCTCAATACCTGACCCACAACTTCTTCACTTTTGAAGGCCAGACATACCAACAATTAAAGGGAACAGCCATGGGTACCAGGATGGCCCCTTCGTACGCCAACCTATTCATGGGTCGCTTAGAGGAAGCCTTCTTGGTTACCCAGGCCTGCCAACCCAAAGTCTGGTACAGATTTATTGATGACATCTTCATGATCTGGACTCACAGTGAAGAAGAACTCCAGAATTTCCTCTCCAACCTCAACCCTTTGGTTCCATCAGATTCACCTGGTCCTACTCCAAATCCCATGCCACTTTCCTTGATGTTGACCTCCACCTGTCCAATGGCCAACTTATCACGTCCGTCCACATCAAACCCACCAACAAGCAACAGTACCTCCATTACGACAGCTGCCACCCATTCCACATCAAACGGTCCCTTCCCTACAGCCTAGGTCTTCGTGGCAAACGAATCTGCTCCAGTCCGGAATCCCTGAAGCATTACACTAACAACCTGACAACAGCTTTTGCATCCCACAACTACCCTCCCGACCAAGTACAGAAGCAAATAACCAGAGCCACTTCCTCATCCTCTCAAACCCAGAACCTCCCACAGAAGAACCACAAAAGTGCCCCACGTGTGACAGGATACTTTCCGGGACTGGATCAGATTCTGAATGTGGCTCTCCAGCAGGGATACGACTTCCTCAAATCCTGCCCTGAAATGGGATCCATCCTTCATGAAATCCTCCCCACTCCACCAAGAGTGTCTTTCCGCCGTCCACCTAACCTTCGTAACCTCTTAGTTCATCCCTATAAAATCCCCAAACCACCTTCCCTACCCTCTGGCTCCTACCCTCGTAACCGCCCCCGGTGTAAAACCTGTCCCATGCACCCTCCCACCACCACCTACTCCAGTCCTGTAACCCGGAAGGTGTACACGATCAAAGGCAGAGCCACGTGTGAAAGCACCCACGTGATCTACCAACTGACCTGCCTACACTGTGACGCATTATATGTGGGAATGACCAGCAACAAACTGTCCATTCGCATGAATGGACACAGGCAGACAGTGTTTGTTGGTAATGAGGATCACCCTGTGGCTAAACATGCCTTGGTGCACGGCCAGCACATCTTGGCACAGTGTTACACCGTCCGGGTTATCTGGAAACGTCCCACTAACACCAACCTATCCGAACTCCGGAGATGGGAAGTTGCTCTTCAATATATCCTCTCTTCCCGTTATCCACCAGGCCTCAATCTCCACTAATTTCAAGTTGCCGCCACTCATACCTCATCTGTCATTCAACAACATCTTTGCCTCTGCACTTCTGCCTCGACTAACATCTCTGCCCAAACTCTTTGTCTTTAAATATGTCTGCTTGTGTCTGTATATGTGTGGATGGATATGTGTGTGTGTGCGAGTGTATACCCGTCCTTTTTTTCCCCCTAAGGTAAGTCTTTCCGCTCCCGGGATTGGAATGACTCCTTACCCTCTCCCTTAAAACCCACATCCTTTCGTCTTTCCCTCTCCCTCCCTCTTTCCTGATGAGGCAACAGTTTGTTGCGAAAGCTTGAATTTTGTGTGTTTGTTTGTGTGTCTGTCGACCTGCCATATATATATATATATATATATATATATATATATATATATATATATATATATATATATATATATATATATATATAATGGAAGGAAACATTCCTTTCGTCTTCCCCTCTCCTTCCCTCTTTCCTGATGAGGCAACAGTTTGTTGCGAAAGCTTGAATTTTGTGTGTATGTTTGTGTTTGTTTGTGTGTCTATCGACCTGCCAGCGCTTTTGTTCGGTAAGTCACCTCATCTTTGTTTTTATATATATATATATTCCATTCGCATTCCATTCGCATGAATGGACACAGGCTCCTATCCTTGTAACCGCCCCCGATGCAAAACCTGTCCCATGCACCCTCCCACCACCACCTACTCCAGTCCTGTAACCCGGAAGGTGTACACGATCAAAGGCAGAGCCACGTGTGAAAGCACCCACGTGATTTACCAACTGACCTGCCTACACTGTGACGCATTCTATGTGGGAATGACCAGCAACAAACTGTCCATTCGCATGAATGGACACAGGCAGACAGTGTTTGTTGGTAATGAGGATCACCCTGTGGCTAAACATGCCTTGGTGCACGGCCAGCACATCTTGGCACAGTGTTACACCGTCCGGGTTATCTGGATACTTCCCACCAACACCAACCTATCCGAACTCCGGAGATGGGAACTTGCCCTTCAGTACATCCTCTCTTCTCGTCATCCGCCAGGCCTCAATCTCCGCTAATTTCAAGTTGCCGCCACTCATACCTCACCTGTCTTTCAACAACTTCTTTGCCTCTACACTTCTGCCTCGACTGACATCTCTGCCCAAACTCTTTGTCTTTAAATATGTCTGCTTGTGTCTGTATGTGTGGATGGATATGTGCGTGTGTGCGAGTGTATACCTGTCCTTTTTTCCCCCTAAGGTAAGTCTTTCCGCTCCCGGGATTGGAATGACTCCTTACCCTCTCCTTTAAAACCCACTTCCTTTCGTCTTCCCCTCTCCTTCCCTCTTTCCTGATGAGGCAACAATTTGTTGCGAAAGCTTGAATTTTGTGTGTATGTTTGTGTTTGTTTGTGTGTCTATCGACCTGCCAGCGTTTTTGTTCGGTAAGTCACCTCATCTTTGTTTTTATATATATATATATATATATAGTTGTGTAAAATCTAAAATCTGAATATTTGTAATTGGTACGATGTAACACCCAATATTGTGCCTTACTAGGTACAATGGTACATTTGTATCATGTATATGTAATCACATATGTATATATGACTGTACTAAACTTGTAAAAGAATGCTATGACGTTTGCAAAAGACACCAGTTGGTGTCTCCATGCAAAAAAAAAAAAAAAGAAAAAGAATACAATAAATAAATAAAAAATAAATAAATAAATTGCAGTCATAGGTCGTTATCAGAACAGAATTTCATATCCATTTATATGGTGTTTTCTACAAAATGTCAGCATTTTTACAGTTCCAGAACATTCCAGAACAATTTGCAAAATCATATAAGGGAATGTGTGTTGCTTCTATTATTTATGCATCTAACATTCTCCCATTAAACAATTTCTTACCAATATGCTATGGACAGCATAAAATGCCACTTCAGTTCATACTCACTGAGGTCTTCCCTCATCCATTTTGCTGCTTTAGGAACAACAGAAATGTTTTCTGCCAGATATCGTATTAGTAGCACACACTTGGATATGAACAATCATTTTCCAGTGAACAAATTATTATTTTCAGCTTTAATATCTCTAGAAATTACATTAAGCTTACCTTTATCTTGCCTAGACATATGCTTACCCATTTTTCTGAGCAGATTACCCAAATCTTTCTGTGATTTTTAACTTCCAGGGCACTGAGAGAATCTGTGGGCAGATACATGCATTCCAAGTGTCGACCATGGCAATGCATAGTCGCTGATTTTTTTTATTTTCCTCTATGCTGACCCCCGCGACTTGTCTCTCTTCTCATGTACATTTCTTGTGTCATGCTTTGTAAAGTTTCATGTTGTATTGTGTTCTCATGTTGAAAAACTCTACTCAAATCATTATGTGGTTGACTATTAGTAATGCAGTCTACATCACTACCATATGCAAAATCCACAAACTAATTTTGATTTATTTGAGCTTTTGTTTCCTTACTTTTAGATCAGAACTTTAAAAAAAGAGGCCTACAACTGTTGCACCATCACTGCAATGAATCTCTCCTCTACTGTCAACAATAACAGAATGTATACATGTGTTTTGTTTAGTCAGCAAACAACTATAATTCAAATTGTAAGATTTTTTTATTTTCTGCTGAGGTTTTGTTGTATTTCAATTTAGCGAGTGTGATTTTGGCTGGTGGCTGCAGTAAAGTTCGGGTTAAACTGCTATTCAAAATCCTCTGGTTAGGTAATTTGAAGCATGGTGCACAGATTATGTACAGTAACTTCTCTAACAACTTCTGCTTAATAGTCTTTATTAATTTGTCCAATACCATACCTGGCAATATGTTGATACGAGTTGTGTTCTTTCAGCTGTGGCTTCTTTAATAACAGGGACATGCCAAAGTTGATTCAGAATGCCATTTCTTCCACTTCATGAAACCCATTACAGACACATCTAACGAAGCCACACATATGATCTGTCATGTTGTTGTTGCAGTTTACAGTCTGAAGATTGATTTGCTGCAGCTCTTGACCATAATGTAACATATTCAAGTCTTTTCATCTGTGCATAACTACTGCAAACTACAACTATTTGAACCAAGTTACTGTATTCAAGCTTTCACCTCCTTCTACAATCATTACCTCCTCCTCACTCTTCCTTCCACTACAAGAGCACATCCTGTTAAATTTTCTCTTATTTTAATCAAATTGTACCGTAATGCTATTTTTTCCCTCAAGTGATACAGTAACTCTGATCTACATTATTATGTCCTATACATTCTTCTGCACCACAACATTTCAAAACATCCTGTTCTTTTCTAGTCTATATTGCTTATTGTTCACATTTCACTACCATGTAAGGCTACACTGCAAACACACCCTTTCAGTTGTGACTTCCTGAAAGTTAAGTTTATATTTGATCCTATAACATACCTCCTTTTTGAGAAAACTTTTCTTACTATTGTCAGCAAACATCGTATATTCTCTTTAATTCAATCATCATCAGTTACTTTGCTTCTTAAATAGCAAAACTTATCTACTAATTTTGGTGTCTCATTTCCTAATCAATATTCTACAGCATCACCTGACTTAATTTGAATGCACTTCATTATCCTTGTTTCGATTGTAGTAGGGTTCATCTCATAATCTCTTTTCAAGACACTATCCATTCCTGTCAACTGATCTTCTAACTCCCTTGTCATCTCTGACAGAATTATGATGTTATCAAAAATGTCTTCTTCACCATCAGATATTTATGATTTTCAAGTTTCCCCTTAGTTTTTGTATAAAAAACTTATTAATGCATGTAGGTATAGTCATATTTAATGGGTAAGAGGTTATGAATAACGTTTCACAAAATTGTATGTAGCAAACTAAAATGTTACAGCATTGGCAAAATCCCATTTTTTCTTGAATGAAGTCTTATCATCACAACAGAAAACAGGATGACACACAGAATGTGTCACAAGCATGAAACTAACCTCAGAATGGAGAAACAGAATACATTGGTACTAAGTTTGCTCTTTTTCTGAACTTACATAAATGATCTTCCAATGCTTTTAAAGGACAATTAAAAATTGTAAGGTGTGTTGATGACACAAGCAGTCTACCTTATTACGTGTATTACATTCCATTGGTTGTATTCAATGGATGTGTCCAGGGGTTGGTTCTGGATGGAACGAAATCACAGTTTGCTACAGCCTCCTCCCCTTCCTCTGCCTCTTCCTGCTTATTTTTCAGTAACTGGTCTGATATTACTTCTATTCCTATATTGTAACTAAAGCTGTCATAAAACTGAAAGTTGGATTACACACCTCAGTGCTTTCTTAGGCATGGTATGTAGGAGATGGTATGCTCTTACTTACCTCCAACCTTCAAACTGACTCACCCTGGCTCTTAGAGAGGATCAGACAGTTGAAATAGACTTCAAACCACACTGCATCTCAGTATTTTCCATATTAACTAATGTTACCAGAGGTTAAATAAGCAACAAATTGAAATTCTAGGATTAACTGGAGATCAGACAGAACAGTGAATTCAAGTTCTAGATCTTACCAATTGTGCCACCTAACCACAACTGCAGAAAGGACACATATTTGTGTCTCCTGAAACTACAAATGAAAAGTCATTTACTCTCATGTTCAAACAAAACAGAGCACATTGAATGACTAGAGATAGGACGCTAATATTCAGTACATGTGCGTTAGTATGTTCTGCAGAATGAATAGTATTCCAGTCACTTCACACCAGCAAGTTTCCTGTTGCCTAGAAGGCATTCCTGTCCCCAGTGGTGTCATTCCATATACCATTGCAGTTTAGTATGTCACTGCACATTTGTCAAAGGTAGGCAGAGAAGTGTATGACACACACGTAATCCATGCCACAATAAATGGCGATGGACTGTCACACTTGATAGTATATGTTCAGTTACACTGTTCGAGTGTTGCACCACAGCTGAGGATGACGCAGGTCTGCCCTGCAATGCCATTCGGATAAGGTGTCAATCTTCGGGAGGTGGTTAGGTCAACCCATCTCACCATGTTCTATGGCCTTGAGCGAACCATTCTACACACAGTCGTTGCGCTGGCAAAACACTTCATCCCACACAAGCAGGAATTTCCCAGACAGATGCATCACATTTTCTCATGCCAATAATGCGCCCTCCTTCTAACTCACTGATTTGACAGCACGGTCCACACATACATCTGCAAGGCATCCTGCAGATCTGCTAAAGTCACATTGATTCATTACCTTTAGTTTATAGTGACAACGATAGCTGCAGGCACATTTTACCACTAAGTGGTTCGACGCGCAAATCGCTGAAGTGGCGTCAAATCGAAAGACTTGCACCAGGCGAGCGGTCTACCCGACGGGAGGCCCTCGTCACACGACATTTCATTTCATACCACTAAGTGGTGTTGCACTGCAATATCAATGTTGACCTTTTAACCTATGGGTCAATGTGGTTCTAATGCTAATCATTTCTGCAGGACATACTACTGTGCATGTCCAGTGAATATGAACATCCTATCTCTAGTTGTTCACAGTGTTCCGTGTTTATGTTTATCAGAAACAACAGAGGAACCAGAATCGAACCTTGTGGTACACCATACCTGATTGCTTAAATGTCTAAGTGCGGTGCTATATGATCACATTTATGTGATACTCTGCTTTCTCTCATTCAGGTAAGATAATAACCATGAATCTGTTCTGTTTACAGTTCCAAAACACCTTTATTTTTGCAAGAGTTTATCTGGCTTCATGCAATCCAAATCCTTAGCAAGTCACAAAATATCCCCAAACATAGTAACTTATGATTTAGTAATTCTAATACATTTGTGAATATAAATATAGCCTGTACTGTTGACAGACCTTTTAGAAATCCACATTGTTAAGTTTAAAGTACTCGAATCTTGTCCTTGTCCATATCACAACAATATACAATGACTAACGTTCCCTCACAGCTAGGTAAGGTGTTAAGTGACGACTATCACTGTGGAAGATTACTGAACAACATGACGTGTTTGAGGTCCAATGCGAATTCCCGATGCGACGCACTGAGGTACAGAGATCGAGCCAGTTCGGTAGGCGGCGGCGGCTTATATACACGCTGTCCAGGGGGCGTTTTCGTCGTGTAGCCTGGGGGCATGTCTTTGTTTTCTCGTCATTGGCGCGCCTAGTTCAACGTCTGCTATACAATGTTTCCTAGTGCCGACCTGTAAGATGGCGAAGGCGTAGGCCAGCTCAGTAAGTGCAATAATTTCTCAGAGGACATAATAAAATTAAAAATCGTCGGGTTAGTGATGGAGGAATTAGGGCAGATAACAAAAAGAGCAGTCAGGAAACTACACGAAGCTGTGGTAGTGTTTTGGGAAAACAACTGACAGTCGATCAATTGAATGCAGAAGAAAAAAACGCGTTAGCAGAAATTTGCAACGAGTAAGGAGACATACTTCATTTAATACGTGACACATTTGTCATGTGCATCCACAGTAACGCATTGAATACTAACACATCGGAACGTGACAGGAACATGGTAAACACCAGACCATACAAAAGATCTAAAACACAGATAGGGGTTTTTAAGGAGCAGATAGAACAGATGCTGGAAAATGACATAATTGTCGAAGGCAAAAACACAAGGAATTCACTGTCATTTTTGGTCTCAAAAAAGAGATGCGTCAGTGGCAAACAGAAGTGGAGGATGGTAGCTGACTACAGACCGTTAAATGATAGCACATCAAGCCATACATTTCTGTCACCAAATATCTCCGTCAGGGGCGATTCTAGAAGTCGGTCAAGGAGGGGGGGGAGGGCTGATGGGGGGAGGGGGTTTGCAGGAATGGAATATCACTTAACAAAAGGAGAGTTTGGGTCCTCTACCGACAAATTGGTAAAATTTAGTGTTGCTTAAAGTAGTTTTTGGTAACTGTTTTGGAGTTCAGGGCAAAAAATGTGTTTTAATAAATAATAAGACGCCTACTTTAAATTAAATGATATTTGTTGGTTTAGATAGTAAGCTATTTCCACTCTTATTCTTTTGTTAAAATGTGTTTGAAATACTTTGTAACCTACATTGTTACATAATTGTTAAAAAAACTGATTTAATCTGTTGGGCGTAATATATTCGCTGATTTCTGAAGTCATTTTATCCAGTGCAATATGATACTCCATGGGAGGGGGGCTATAGGCCCCCCCAACCCCCCCACCCTTGCCACTACCACTGATCTCCGTTATCTTTGATCAACTAGGACAGCCAAAATACTTCTCAATGCTTGATCTTGACCTTAAATGTTGTCAGTTGAAGACAGAGATAAGAAGGCGTTCAGCTCAAATTATCAGCACACTCAAAATACATATGGGACTGACAGAAGCCCCAGGTTGTACTCAACGATTAATGAACACAGTTTCGGCAGGTCTGCAAAGAATTAAATGTTTTGTGTATCTAGAAGATATGATGTCTTACGGGAGAAGCTCTGTTTAATTTTTGATAGGTTTGGGAACACAACTTTAAACTGCAAACAGGGAAGTGTGAGTTCTTAAGAAGAGACGTGATCTTTTTGGGTCATTGTATTAGGGACAAAGGGATTTCACTGGACATAGCAAAGACAGAGAAGGCAAAGCTCTTTCCACAGCCAAGAACAATGAAAGAATTAAAAGAGTTCTTAGGATTAACTGAGTACTTTGGAAGATCTGTTGTAAAGTTTAGCAAAATCGCGAAGTCACTCCATGAATTGCTAATGAAAGGAGTACAATATTAATGGGGTGAAAGACAACGTAATGCTTTCGAGGAACTGAATGATGCCACGGTACCTCAACGGCTACTGCTTCAGTAGTTGCTCTCTCAAACGAGCAAACCAGTTGCGTCTTTATCTGTGTTTATTCGTACTTTAGGTACTGGCGCTAAGCACGGTTATTTTTAAAAAGAATAGCTCGATGTAGTCGTAAGGTCTGATCCACGCACGTCTGCTGTCATGTCCCATATCTAATTCGCTGCGGATGACAATCTGTAGCTGCGACCCTACACTCAAATAATCTATGCATTGGCTAGAATTGCAAAGTAATAAAATACAGGGTGTGTTTAAAAAATTCCGTAACTTTGTCCACAAAATTTTTCTACGCTTACCTTTTACTTATGGTCTCCTTCGAAATACTCTCCACCACAATTGATACACCGCTCCAAACACTGTTTCCACTTCCGGAAGCGGTCTTGGTGCGCCTCTTGCAGGATCGCGCCGTATGCGAATTTTCTTTTATGTGGTCATCATCGCAAATCTTCGTTCCTTCAAGCAACTTTGGAAATTAAAAACAAAAGTACGCAGGGGATGTCAGGGGAGTAGGGAGGATGAGGCAGCAAAGTGATTAATTTTTTTTTTTTTTTTTGTGCAACGGTCATGCACCACAGAGATAAATGTACGGGTATGATATCGTGATGCAAGAGCCTTGAATTGTCTCGCCACATTTCAGGTTGCTCCCTTCTCACATTTTCTCGCAGTGGTCGCAACACGTCCCGAGAGCGCCATCGATTACCAGTTTGTCCCTGGCACGAGTTCATGATGAACTAATCCTTCAAAGTCAATCAAACTAAGCCTACAAAGTCAAAGAAAGCTATCAGCATGGCTTTGACATTTGACATGACTGACGAGCTTTTTTGGTCTTGGAGAACCTATCCCGATCAACTGTGAAGCCTGAACCTTGTACTCAACATCACAACCGTAGATCCACGTCTCATCACCAGTTACGATCCTCTTAAGGAACATCTCGTTCTCATTTGCGCGACCCAAAACTGCTTCAGATTGACTCTTGAGCCGTGGGACGAACTTGGCGGCAACACGCATTCCAAGATGCTGTGTCAGGATTTCGTGACATGAAGCAACTGAAATGTTAAAATTCTTCTGAAATCTCTCGGACAGTCAGTCTTCATTTGGCACACACTGTTTCGTTAACGTTGCTGACATGAGCGTCGTCGGTAGATATCGAAGGACATCCTGAACGCGAATGATCTTTAACTTCCGTCTGGCCATTTTTAAACCGTGTGAATCATTTGTAACACCGAGTACGGTTTAAGCACTCATCATCATAGGCTTCTCGCATCAGTTGGTGTATCTCTGTAAAGGTTCTTCTGAGTTTCATGGAAAATTTAATGCAAACGCGTTGCTCCTCTAACTCTGCCATCTCGAAATTCGCTAACTGTGCGACACGATGTTCTACTCAACACAGCACTGAACAGTAACTAACAGACACAACAAGGAAATTTCCGGCAGTTACACGATAAACACAGACGTGTGCAAGGAAGCCAACCGCATTTCGCTCCAACACACCACTGGTTCGAAATTACAAATGAGCCGGAATGTTTTGAACGGTGCTATTCTAACGTCTGTAATTGATGCAGACGATGTAGAATTATATTGAATTATTTTTGTTCAAGAAAGGACGTCTCAAATAAATGGGAAGTGGGCCTATGATATTTCAGATAAAATAGAGATAACAAATATCCTTATCAAATGCAGTAAAGTTATATTGAGGGGGTTACGAGAAAGGTAACAAAAGCCCCAAACTAAATTGTCATCAAAGATACATGAAAACGAATTTCATTCGTAATCTCAATACATTTAATATTCACAGTTCAGAGTTCGACCTGGTGATTTACAAATTATCTCATGCGATACAAAGAATAGCAACCCATGCTCTATCTATTCTCAATTCCTTGATACAAGCGGAATGAGTTAAGAGTCCTACTCCGGAGCATATGTAAACCTCTCGAAGTATGAACCCCTTCTTAAGTTTAAAGTATGGCAACAGCCATTCGCTGCCCAGGATCAGTCACCTCCCCATTCGACTTCCACTTTTTACTATAGTAAGTCTGCCTCCTTCCAGAACCCACGTAAAACTATCTGAATCTCTCCCTCTCTTCACTCCATAAGTCCCAGTCTCCATTTGACTCCTGTAGTGTTCCGCTATCGTCTGCCTTTCCATTGGCTGAAGGTCATTCCCACGAAAAATACATCATTCCTTCGTGTTACATGACATCTTGAACACTTCCTGGGCTAAAATAATATATTACGACAATATTAAAATAAAGAAATGCTATAAATATGTGATCACACTCAGATCATTCACAATAAAATGAATATAAAAAAAAAAAAAAATAGTGTTCTTGTGCAGATGCGCTCACGTTAAATGACGACGAATTGTTAAATATTATTGAAACAATTATTCATGCATTCTTGACAGACGCGTCGTTTGGTTCTTTTTTCAATTGTGGTGTCCGCTAACATATGTGACTGATCACTTTTAAATCAGATCATGTTTTTTAATAGCACTTGCTATCAGCATTTCAATAATGCTTATTTAACCGTCAGTTTACTGTGTTGTCTGTAGGTAAAATAGTAAACTGCCCGTTAAATAAGCATGACAAAATATGAAATACTGATGCTGTGTTCATTTGCCATGTAAATGTAAGGAATACTATGTTCTGACAAAAGTTTACGTAATAAAAAGATACAGAAGACGAAATTAGTCAAGAAATAAAATAGATACAAATACATGGTTTTCAGAAATAATGGCTATAGTCCAATGCTGCCATCTGAGATATCGTTTGTTGAAATCGCATAAAGCGATTAAAAGTTGTTAATTCACAGGTTCGTTATGAAGATGTTTACACATTGTGAAATATTAACTTATGTAGTTTTAAAGATAAATATTCTGCCATTGGATGTGCCTCATTTTCCTGGGATCACAAATGTATTCAGATCTGCTATAATATTTGATTGTAAATTATTATTAACTCTCAAAAAGCTATAAGAAGCCATCTTGCAGCTTGTCTGACACTCTACCATTTCTTGGAGTATTGTCTGTCCTCTTAAACATCAAAATTCCCCGCATCAAGATTTTCCCATTTCTAGCCATGTGTTTCTTGTTACGCATCTGGACGTGCCTGGACTGGTCACCTAGGCTGACCTGCAACGGCGTTCCCTGAACCCTTGGACCCACCAGCATTCAGCTGCACATCAAATTCACCTTACCTCGTAAAAATTCTAGGCGGGTGGTTAGTTCCTCTATATACTTTCAATATTATAAAGAGAAATTGGTCAGTCCATCACTGCTTCTGCACCCAGACTTTGCAAACCCATCGACAGTGATAACACTGCTCCGGTCGCAGGTTCGAATCCTGCCTCGGGCAAGGATGTGTGTGATGTTCTTAGGTTAGTTAGGTTTAAGTAGTTCTAAGTTCTAGGGGACTGATGACCACATATGTTAAGTCCCATAGTGCTCAGAGCCATTTGAACCATTTTTTTTCATAGTGACAACAGATGCTAGCAATGCAGCTCTAGGCACAGTTGTGTCACAAGGTAAGAAAGCTTGCTAAGCCTCACCCATCACAGACACGTCAAGGTCATTAAACAAGGTGGTGTTCAATTGTAGTACTACAGGGGAAGAATTTTTGGCTATACTGTATGCAGTATTGTAGCTCCAACCATACATATATGGACAGCAGTTATAGTGGTAACAGCCCATAAACCATTAACATGGACATTCATCACACCTAAAGTGGAAGCTTAAACTCAAGGAGCATGATTCTGAAATAATTTGCTAGTTTACTTCTAAAGTACGGAATTCCGTCAGTGCTTGTAACTGACCACAGGTCAAATTCCTTAAGTTATCTATTTAACAGAGTTTATAAATTGTCATGAATTAGCAGGATTCACACAATGGCATAACATCCAGAACTCAAGGTCCACCAATAAAGCACTCACAACACTTCAAGATGGGGGATCAAAGCGTATGGGACAAGTGAATTCCATAGGCACATTTTGTGTTTAAGACACCTCCATACAGTAGTACATGTCATACACCTTCTGAAGTAATGTACAGTAGGAAATTAAGCATTACAGGAATACTGCAACGAGAATCAGCAAAGGAAAGTTAAGACATTTCCTTTCTCTTTCTTGGGGCCTTTATCCCGCTGCAACACACGGGGTCGGCCGTGTTATTACGGATTTGGCAGTTTTAGTTGCAGAGGGTGGCTGGATGCCCTTCCTGCCACCACCACGAACCCCCCCCTCCCCCCGGGACAGAAGGAGTGTACCCTAGCTGTCTGTGTCTAGTGTAAGCCATGAAATAGCGCAAACGTTTTCAAATGTCTGCGAGTCAAGCAACTGAGGCAGAATGTGGCGACCAGTCCGGTATTCACCTAGTGGGATGTGGAAAACCGCCTAAAAACCACATAGAGGTTGGGCGGCACACCGGCTCTCGTCGTTAATCCGCCAGGCGGATTCGATGCGTGGCCGGCGCGCTTACCCAAGGCCAGGAAGCAGCGCATTAGCGCTCTCGGCTACCCTGGTGGGTTAAAGGTAAGTTAAGACTATGACTTATATGTGACAAACTGAAGGCTATAAAGCAATAAGCACATGATGTAGCTAGAAAACAAATAACTCGACATAAAATGACTAACAAAGAATGGTATGATAAGTTACATAATCCAAATGAGTTTAGAGTAAGTGAAAAAGTGTTATGTGATGGAAGAGGTAGGCATGGCAGATGTAGTAGTAGTAGTAGTAATAATAGCAAATGCCAATGCAGAACAGTTGACAACGTATTTTGAAGTTACAAACGTAGACTATGACAGTTTAGAGGAAGTAGAAACATGCAGTAGAACATGGAGAATTGTAACATACAAAAGTTTCCAGAAGGCTGAAAGATACGTCAAATTAGCAGTACAGAGATGTAGGAACACTCTGAAAGAGCTTAATGTAGGGTTAATAGAATACTGGCAAGAACAACGAGTGATGTATCAAATAGAAAGGTTGACAGAACCACAGAAGCTGCTCTATCAATTGACGAGTCATGGACAATATGTTAAGGAGACATATGTAGGATTTAGGAGAGTTGTAACATTTATAACAGTATGTGAACTTGTACTACAATTGCCAGATGTATTTGGGTATAACCTATAGAATCAGAATATGAACAAATGATGAAAGCTATAGTCAGTGCACAGAAGGACATATTGCAGTCTCACATATGAAACTCTATACAAATTATGAAGTTCTTCATTCCAATAAGAGACAAATTAAAAGACGTCCAGTTCTCTGTTCCTCCAGGCGAATCATCAGGCTGTGAATTTTCAAAGTTAATCGAAATAGATACATTTATAGCGGGAAGTATACTAGAACACATAATAACTGTTCCCTTAGAAGATAATAACATGTATAACTTATACCCTATATTTCCCTGACCAAAAGAGGTCTCTCAGTCAAAAGGGAAATATCTTTTCCCGTCAACCAGAAAAGGAGTTTTCATTTATAAATAACGCAGAATGGCAATATGCAAAATTATCGTTGGAATAATTACATTGTAAGGAGATAAAAACAAAAGGATTTGCAGACAACCTCATACATTATTATCAACATTTGATCAATAAGAGTGTGAAGCACAGTACCTTCAGCCAGTAAAAGCTAGGCTATACCAAGCGACTATGTAAACAAAATTGTGTATTTAAATCTAAGTATATGGTCGTATTTGAATAAAAATTAGGGGCTATACGTAGTTCCTAATGAAGAAGGTCTAACTGTATAATGTGGGAACTGAGCTCCATATGATGTAGTACTAAGAGGAGTTGGAAAAGTGAGATTCTACAATAAATGTAACGGATGTGGAACAAGAACTTTCATACAAATGCTCTGAATGACATGTACAGCTACAAATAAGAAGTTATACATTTTTAATTATAAACAAATGAAATTCTTTCAGCAAAGTGAGTACAAACGTTCCTTTTCTGAAAAATCTTACACAAAGGCTTTAAAATATTTTTGTGTGGCGTTTGATATGCAGTTATTACAAATATCTGTGGAACAGAATATTGATATCTTCCTTTTCTAGATTTCTGTGAAAATAAAAATATCAAATCTTAGGGCTTTTCTCTTGTATAAATGCCTTACTATTGCAGTAAATGAAAATTCCATCCACAGAACGTTTCATTATAATATTGAAACTTGCATGCCAGATGCAAGTATAATGTCAGTGGTTGTAAGAAAAAGGTACATAAAAGTGCTAAAATGTAAGTTATGGGAAACCTGAATCAAATATTTGACAGTGTTTGCATTAGATCTTACTTTATACGGATGTACTAGTGCAAACCACATGCATCCTCTTCTTTATACTGAAGCAGTCTTTTCTTTGCTTGTCCTCTTAGGTTAACCTGATTTACAAAGTGAGTAGTAATAATCTCAGTTGAATCAATTCTCCTGTTATTGATTTCCTTCAATATCGACAGTGTGAAAGCTCCTGGATCATATCCTAGCCTCCTTAGAGTCCATAATCTCCCAACATTAGGACAGTTAAATACTAAACACGCATCATATACTGCAACTTCATCAGCAGTTGTCGAAACAACGTTGTCTTGGGCCATCGTTTTCCTATCAGAGAGTTGTAATTTTCATTAGGATTTTGAGTTTTTCCGTGCACACACTTTTGTAGAAGTTGTGTATCTGCAAAATACCGAAATATTCTCCACACTGTGACTGCATAAAACTGTAAGAAAACACCGTAGAAATAAATAATATGAGGAAATACAGAACAAAAAAGGGCGTAGTCCAGTGCAAGCTTTTGTTAATTATTGTTTTTATCACAATTAAGAGTGAAATTGGATTGTAATATTCAATAATTGAAATTTCAATACCAAGTATTAAATGAAGATCTAATAAAAAAAATTTCACAGTTTTGGTAGCTTTGGTGTATGTCCCCCCCCCCCCCCCCCCCCCAACCCACCTAAACGTAAGCACTCTTAGCTGCCCCGCCCTTAATCTTAAACAGTGCAGAAATCACCTTTTCTTCGTCTGTAAAAAATAATAAAAAAAATGGTTCAAATGGCTCTGAGTACTATGGACTTAACAGCTGAGGTCATTAGTCCCCTAGAACTTAGAACTACTTAAACCTAACTAAACTAAGATCATCACACACATCCATGCCTGAGGCAGGATTCGAACCTGCGACCGTAGCGGTCTCGCGATTCCAGACTGAAACGCCTAGAACCGCTCGGCCACCCCGGCCGGTTCCTCTGTAAGGAATGTTGGAATAATTCTGGACCATTATCTAGACTAGACTGAACACACAACCGCAGTCTGTAAGAAAGTGTCAACATTACTTCGTTCATTACAGAAATATCAAAAAGTATTTCCTTTTGAGCTTAAAAACAAACCTGTGGAGACTAATACTCCCTATCCTTGACTATGGCGATCCGATTCTACAAGGACTTTTGTATGAGAGCTAACGCTGGCTGGAACTGACAATGAATGCTTGTGTGTGATAAAGTTGTGATGTACACTGTTTCAACCATACCACTCATGCCTCTGAATAATTATTATGAGTACGTGCTGATAAGCGTAGGGATTTTCATACCCTGTGTTTGCTGCATCGTCTTCACAATCATTGGACTCCTTCCTATTTATCTTCAATCCTTATGCTACTATCTAAACAACACAACAGAACTACTTGTCCGCAATAAAGTAAAACCCTCTCTGTAGCGCTTCACAACACTGCCATGGTCTTTAAATTATTTTCTGTAACAGGAACCTGACGTTGGAACAATCTTCCTCAAAACATTAGAAAATTTATGATCCTTTCACTGTTAAAAAGACAGCTAATGGCCCACCTTCTATCACAATAGTGATCTGTTCTTGCAGCTCGCTCTCATCAATCCTCCCACCCCCGCCACTTTTCCCTCTCCTCGTCTATAGAGTTCGCTACTGAACTTCTCTTTTTTCCCAACTACCATTGTCACGTTCATTTGCTCTTCTCTTTCATTATCCCTTCCACTTCCTCCAATACCAAACAAGGCTTCAAAAGTGCTAAACTAATACGTAAAATTCGTAAAAATCATTCTTAATGCCTACATTATGTTATTATTATTACTATTATTATTTTTAGTGTTATTATTATTATTATTATTATTATTGTAAGTTATTACTTTTTGACAGTAATGCAAATTATTATTATTGAGTTTGTTAACTAATTGATATCATTCTTAATTCCTACATCATTTTATCCTCATTATTAGTGATACTGTTATCACTATTACCAATTATTATTTTTATTAATAATTAAAATCATTGTGATTGCTATGTAATAGCTTTTTGTTGTGTGTTGTTTCCGCTCAGATATGAGAGAGGGCCTTAAGGTCCTAATCTGGTAAGCCTAAATACGCAATAAACAAATAAGCAATTAAAAAAAGAAATTGTTTGTCAAAGCAAACATTGTAACCCTACAGAAAGAAATAGTTTAACTGTAAATAAGGAGTTTTACACTGACGCTTCTCTAAGGAGTAAGACCAATTTACTGGGAAGGGGAGATGGAGTATCAATAAAGAAAAAACTAAGTCTAGAGAGAAAATAGTAACTGATAGAGAGTAAAGTACATCACCGAAGTACTGTGGCACAGGGCGATGACGTGCCAGGCGCAGTATTGCAGCATAGCCAGGAAGTCGACAAACAGTCGAATGCCAGGCGCTAGTCCATCAAACGATTACACTACAAACAAGGGCATTAGTAAGTATACTGTTTACGGACATAGCTCCAAGTGAATTCGACATGTGGATCATATGACTAGAAAAAGAGCGTTGGAAGAGAGAGAGATGGAGAGTCTTTGGAAGGGCACCAATGCGCTATCAGGGGCCAATGACAGGTCTAGGGTGCAGTGTGTGGCCATATAAGGGGAGACGCCTCTCTCCCTCTAGCCAGCTTCTGAAGAACATACTGAAGAGCTACTGAAAGAATGGTGCATCTTCAGAGCCATGTCAGGGATGGTTGGGGTAACAAGGGAAAATTCAGAATCGAGGGAAAAACTATGAATAAAACTCAGGGAGCAGGACGTTCTAGAGCAGAGCAGAGTAATGAGCAGAGAGTAGATGAGTAAGACATTCTGAATGAGATGTATACAGACAGCGGGAGCCAGGTAAGCCTAAAATACGAGTATGAGCAGCTGTGTGGCCAGGTAGAAGTAGCTGCAATAGTATCAACATAGCTGAAGGAATCATAGGCGGGAATCTGAGGAACTCTGCATGTTGTGTCGTGGGTGCTGGTCACAGTGTAATTTCGCAGCAGACAGGATGGTGAAAGTCAGGCGTCTTCTCTGTGCTAATATTTGGCATTTTCCTGAGTACGACTTCTTCAATATGAATAGAACAGGAGCTCACTCCGTTTCTGAATAAATTACAAGTTCCATACCACTTCTACTTGACATTATTTCAGATCATTACCTATTGCAATAAGGGCTTTAATCCTATAGCTAGGTCAGTACCCCCTCACATATAGGCTAAACGGTTACCAATCCCCTTCTCTCAGTCACAAGAAATATCCATGTCTGGGATGTGACAGAAAATCAGAATTTTGGCTCCAGGTGTAAGGTTAACAAAAGGTGTTCACAAAGACATTTGGAAGATAATCTGACTTAGATTGGAATGGTGGCAAATTGTAGGATGTTGTGGTGATTCACAACTTTTGGTGTGAATAGAAACTCTAGGACAGCAGAGTTCAGATTGAGGTCTTAGCAGGTGCGGGGTAACGCAAGGCAACAGTAATATAGCGCCGAATCACTAGGCACAAGGGTGGCCTGCCTAACCAAGGGTCCATGGGGTTGATGCTGAGGGTCTGGGCACAGCAGCAGATGCAGAATCAGGTATTAGCGATAGGTTCAGTGCAGCCAAGTATGGCAGCAGCTGATGCATTGTAGACCGCAGGCAAAAGGGGCATGGTTGACAAACTAAGAGTTCAATATGGAAGACAGCAGCGGCAACCCGTGAAGCGACAGTTGTGATGAAGTGCACCAACTCGTCGTGAGCACCGTACAAAAACGAGCAATATATATCCAGAGTAACCTGTAATAGCTGTAACTCTAATTCTAAGCTCTTAGCTGAATGGTGTTTAAAATGGCTTTCCCTAGCGAAGTAAGGAAACAGTAAAATAAATGCTTAGGAAGCATTACGTATTATAGGGAAATCTTTTGGCGGTAAGAAGAGAGATCTAACAGAATTTATTGAAAACGTAGATTCGGCGAAACGCGAGTTTGTTTACATTCATTGAAACAAAAATTATGGGCAAAGCAAGATCGAGACAGCAAGTACATGAGAGAGTGTACATGACAACAGTTAAAGCATGTTTTGGAAGAAAGCTATGCGAGTAAGAGGTGTAAGTAGGCTGTTTAGGTTTTTTATTGGTAACGCCACCTCTGTATGAAAATCACTGGCTGTGCTGTGTGCAGTCTGTGGCTGCTTTGCATTGTTGTAATACTCGCCATTGTAGTGTTAGGCAGCTGGCTGTTAACAGCGCGTAGCGTTGCGCAGTTGGAGGTGAGCCGCCAGCAGTGGTGGATGTGGGGAGAGAGATGGTGGAGTTTTGTAATTTGTCATGAACTGCTATATATATTATGACTATCAAGGTAAATACATTGTTTGTTCTCTATTAATATCTTTCATTTGCTAACTATCCCTATCAGTAGTTAGTGCCTTCCGTAGTTTGAATCTTTTATTTAGCTGGCAGTAGTGGCGCTCGCTGTACTGCAGTAGTTCGAGTAATGAAGATTTTTGTGAGGTAAGTGATTTCTGAAAGGTATAGTTCAACGTTACTCAGGGCCATTCTTTTGCAGGGATTTTTGAAAGTCAGATTGCATTGCGCTAAAAATATTGTGTGTCAGGTTAAGCACAGTCATGTATAAATTGTTCTAAGGGGACGTTTCAG
Organism: Schistocerca piceifrons; assembly: GCF_021461385.2. Lineage (NCBI taxonomy): Eukaryota > Metazoa > Arthropoda > Insecta > Orthoptera > Acrididae > Schistocerca > Schistocerca piceifrons. The sequence goes on along the minus strand of NC_060145.1, from coordinate 55,187,611 downwards.
AGGGCAGTAGACTATTATGCTTGTAAGGTGTGTCAGGCAATACAGGGTCTTGGACAAATAGGATCAACGAAACGCAGAGAGACTTTCGGGAAGCCACAGCCAGCCGGCCGGTGTGGCCGAGCGGTTCTAGGCGCTTCAGTCTGGAACCAAGCGACCACTACGGTCGCAGGTTCGAATCCTGCCTCGGGCGTGGATGTGTGTGATGTTCCTAGGTTAGTTAGGTTTAAGTAGTTCTAGGGGACTGATGACCTCAGATGTGGAGTCCTATAGTGCTCAGAGCCATTTGAACCATTTTTTGAAGCCACAGCCAGAGTCACAAGCAGAGAGAACCAGAAGTGTGTCATAGGGCTGGACACCTCTTAAGGACGAGCATATTTTCTTCTAGGGCTGAGTAATGATACAATTTATGATAGTTATAAGTCATTGTGATGAAACTGATCAAATTGCAACCATGCAGGAGCACGACATGAAGACTGCGCTACTTTCAGTGACAGAACAGGGAACACCCTGACTAACCCGGTGGACTGTGCGAATGCAACTGCAAGATCGCATGGCGAGGATAAGAACTTAAGACGTTTTACATGTAGCTTGCTAGGGCACATAGCAAGCAAATGTCGGAGGAACAAGGAGGACAGAAGAGCGTGTGCAATGACGGAAAAACAGTTCAATAATTTTTGCTATAATTGTGACAAACCAGGTCACACATGCGCAGAATGCGTGGCTTGGGGAGGAAAAGTGACAGAAACTGATCCCAACAAAATGAAAAGAAACTGCAGGGAGGTAAATGGTTCATATTCAGTGTGTGAATGGAATTGTAATTTTCCGGGTAACTGTGGTGTGCCATGTACTATAGTACGGAATGTAACCTGTTTCAGACACAAACAAGCAAGACAGTACAATAAGGCTTGTTAGGTAGGACTTTGGCATGCCTGGAGAAAGGGCAGAATGCCAGTGCCAAGTAAGTTAGAGAAAGTAGTTCAGAGACATTAAAAAGTGACAAAGTCATGTAGTTGGGTAGTGTCGCTTTAAGAAAGCCCGTGGTGTGAGTCGTAGATTGTGCCACAGAAAATGATGCTGAGTATTGCACTAGAACGAGTTAAGCAAGAGATTGAAGCTGTTAATAGACACAAGGGCACAGTTGTGCTTGTTAAAGGGGAAGAGTATTCCTGTAAATTGTACGGTCAGAATAGACGAAGCAGAAAGGCTTTTGCTGAAGAGCGTTACCACCAAAGCAATAGGTATATTAGGTGCAGGGGAAGTAAACCTACATGCGGAAGATGTCGGAGATGTCGGGCACAAGTTTCGTGTTTATGGATCAGACCTAGACATCTCGTACGATGGCTGATGGATAGAAATTTCGCAACCCAGTGGAAGGTTAAATTATACTATGCAGGAAAAGCCGACGTAAGATACCCTTAGAAGTGGAGGAGGAACCGAAAGCATATGAGTTTAAGGCCGATCAGGAGTCCAATGGCGAAACTGGATCACACAAACAGAAGATATTGTAATTAAAAGCGGATGGTATAATACCGTGAGAGACTGAAAAGGAAGTGGTTATCACAAAACAGGACGTGGTACAAGAGATATATGTACCATAGTCACTAGTGAGAGTGTGAAATGGCAAATACACAGCAACTGCCATAAATTTTTCAAAGGACAAAGTAAAATTAAAAAGGGCAGGTTCGTGACAGAGAACAACAAAAGTGCCTGAAGTGATGGGCATTTGGGAATCAGTAAATACGAAAGGAACTCAGGTTTGTGTTTTACGAACACAACTGCGAGTGAATAACTTGAATGTGGAAGAAAGAATGCATTAGTAGAAGCTTGCACCGAGTATGGGGATGTATTCCATCTACCAGGCGACAAATGGTCATGTACATCCTCAGTGACACAAAGAATACCATAGTTGCACAACATGTCGGGGAGGTGGTGAATGTTAGACCATAGACAAAACCCTACACACTGAAAAAGATTTTAAAGGAGCAGATAGAGTAGACACTGAAAAAATGATGTCATTGTCGAAAGCAAAATTGTATGGAATGGACCGTTATTGTTGGTCCCAAAAAAGAGAGACGTCAGTAGCAAACGGAAGTGGAGGACCATTGTTGACTGCAGACTGTGGCGTCGCAACTAGTGCGCGATCGCCCATTTGTCTATTAAAAGCTTTACTTCAGAATGTATGTGGGCTGCAATGTAAGCCGGTAGAGTATTATACGGTCAGTAGCAGACGAGTTGTGTCCTGCAGACTGACGTCACAACCATCTGTTGCAGCGGCGCGTGTGAAAGCAGTGGAGTAGTGCTGGCAGGCCACTTACATTGTTGTTGTTGTGGTCTTCAGTCCTGAGACTGGTTTGATGCAGCTCTCCATGCTACTCTATCCTTTGCAAGCTTCTTCATCTCCCAGTACCTACTGCAACCTACATCCTTCTGAATCTGCTTAGTGTATTCACCTCTTGGTCTCCCCCTACGATTTTTACCCTCCACACTGCCCTCCAATACTAAATTGGTGATCCCTTGATGCCTCAGTACATGTCCTACCAACCGATCCCTTCTACTGGTCAAGTTGTGCCACAAGCTTCTCTTCTCCCCAATCCTATTCAATACTTCCTCATTAGTTATGTGATCTACCCATCTAATCTTCAGCATTCTTCTGTAGCACCACATTTCGAAAGCTTACATTATACGAAACTAAAAAAATTAATAACTAATAAAGGAATAACCTGAGGAACGTCATATTTGATGTACATCCTTCTGTTGTGAAAACAAACAATATGTCAAAGTCTGAGATCAAAAATAGTTGTACTTTGGAAGTTAGTAAAATTCCAAGAATACGTAATTTTCCGACAGCCAAGAATTTAAATAAATATAGTGACGTAATAGTTCACCTTCAGTGACTATGTACGACGATCTGATAACACTTTCAGTGTTCATATATAAATTTGGAAAGTTTTTAGTTTCAGAAAACTTCTGTGGCTTTTCTATAATTATAATTTCAAGAATTCTAAGTAAATATGTGTATTGTGTGTTAGGGTGCATGTGAATGAGAATGTGTGCGTGAGAGTATGTGGGACGTTCGGCATTATTAAAAATCATTCATGTAATTCTCTACAGGAACTGGCAAGTGTTCCAACTCTGTAACATGGGAACGAATCCACTAGCGGTTCCCCTACTAGTGAATGTCGGATGTCCAAGTATATATGCTTATGTATAAGACAGCCAGAACATTCGCGATTACATAATTAATTTCCAGATATAGAGTAAAGCTTATAGTTCATTTTGTTTTGTTTATTTAATTAGAGGGTTTCGTGTTACTTAATTTGATGACGTCAATGAGCCTAGAGAAGTGGTTGGTGCTTGCTAGATTTCGGCGCGAGCCGCGCCCTGGAAGTGAGTTCTCATTGGTCGTAAGTGCTGACAGCCAATGAGAAGCGAGGCGGTTGGCCGCCTAGCGAGGAGATATGGTTTTGAGTGTGGTAGAGTGAGAGGAGAGTCGCGAACTAGTTTTGATTGGAGGCGGTTATGCTGGATGTGACTTTTCGCATTATGTGTAAGATGAAGTCTTGGGATGACTTCCGCGTTATGGTCCAGTGTTAATGGTATCTGGTAGTGACCAGAAACTAACTTTAGGGTGTTGTGATAATTCGTTCTGACGAAAATCGCGAGTGAACTTTAAATTACATAGCGTGGCAGTACTGAGTATATTCTTACTGAGTATTTTATGGCGAGCATAAACTTTAACTAAAGACATCCACTGAATATCATGTTCAGAAGTAATTGGCCGATCATTGACTGTGTTACAAGTAATTGGTTTCGGAATTTGGGAAGGTAAAAGTTCTGGCTGTTTTAGGAATGGTGATAACTGTGAGCAGAAACTTTAGTAATTTTCGTAAATGTGGGCTGATGATCTTGCTTAACGGCAATAAAGATCTATTGAAGGTTTAAATTTGAGCTTCATGTTTAAAGTACGAGTGACATCCCCTTTCCTAATCATTTCTTTAAAGTACATAGACAATTTTCAGCAAATTTTACTTATAGCGGCTCTGGCGTGTAGCTGTGTGGTTACAGTTTCCTCAACACTGCTTTTCTGTGATCTCGTAAGTAGCTGCAGTCAGGAGTTTACGTGTGAAGATCTACCGCTGTAAAGAGGTAGGTGAACAAAAATTATAAAAGAAATTGCATTGCAGCAGCAACGTATAATTCGTCGCAATTGGTGCATCGCACGCACGCACGTAAAAAATCCGTCGCAAGACCGTTAAATGACATCACGATAGGTGATACATTTCCGTTACCAAATATCTCAGGTATCTTGGATCAGCTACAGCAGGAAAAGTACTTCTTAACGCTTGACCTTGTAAGTGGATACCATCAAATATTGACGGACAGAAGGTCAGAGATAAGACAGCGTCCAGTTCTAACTAACAACATTGCATACAAACGAGTGCACATCGGACTGAAAGGAGCCCAAGGTTGCTTTCAACGATTAATGAGCACAGTGTTGGCAGGTTTGCAGGGCATTAAATGTTTTGTGTACCCGGACAACATAGTGTGTTTTGGATGAAACTTGCAGGAGCATAATGGGAAGCTCCATTAAATTTCTGATAGGTTGTGGGAACACAGTTTGAAACTGCTACCAGATAAAAGTGAGTTGTTAAGAATAGTGAGTTTTTCGGGTCACTGTATTACGATCAAAGGAACTTTACTGGACATGCAAAGTTGGAAAAGCTATAGGTCTTCCCACAGCCAACAGCAACGAAATAATTAAAAGGCTTCTTAGGATTAATTGAATACTACCGGAGGCTCACTGCGAAGCGAAATTGTGGAACCACTCCATGAACTGCTAACAAAATGAGTAAAATATGAATCGGCCAAATGACAAAATAATGTTTTCGAGAAAGTGAGGGATAAATTGGCGAATTCACCATTACTTCAGTACACAGATTTTACAAAGCCATTTATAGCGACGACAGACGCGACCATTGCAGCTCTAGGCGCAGTTCTGTTGCATGGTAGGAAAGCCGGAGAAGACTTATCCATCATATACACATCTACACTCCTGGAATTGAAATAAGAACACCGTGAATTCATTGTCCCAAGAAGGGGAAACTTTATTGACACATTCCTGGGGTCAGATACATCACATGATCACACTGACAGAACCACAGGCACATAGACACAGGCAACAGAGCATGCACAATGTCGGCACTAGTACAGTGTATATCCACCTTTCGCAGCAATGCAGGCTGCTATTCTCCCATGGAGACGATCGTAGAGATGCTGGATGTAGTCCTGTGGAACGGCTTGCCATGCCATTTCCATCTGGCGCCTCAGTTGGACCAGCGTTCGTGCTGGACGTGCAGACCGCGTGAGACGACGCTTCATCCAGTCCCAAACATGCTCAATGGGGGACAGATCCGGAGATCTTGCTGGCCAGGGTAGTTGACTTACACCTTCTAGAGCACATTGGGTGGCACGGGATACATGCGGACGTGCATTGTCCTGTTGGAACAGCAAGTTCCCTTGCCGGTCTAGGAATGGTAGAACGATGGGTTCGATGACGGTTTGGATGTACCGTGCACTATTCAGTGTCCCCTCGACGATCACCAGTGGTGTACGGCCAGTGTAGGAGATCGCTCCCCACACCATGATGCCGGGTGTTGGCCCTGTGTGCCTCGGTCGTATGCAGTCCTGATTGTGGCGCTCACCTGCACGGCGCCAAACACGCATACGACCATCATTGGCACCAAGGCAGAAGCGACTCTCATCGCTGAAGACGACACGTCTCCATTCGTCCCTCCATTCACCCCTGTCGCGACACCACTGGAGGCGGGCTGCACGATGTTGGGGCGAGAGCGGAAGACGGCCTAACGGTGTGCGGGACCGTAGCCCAGCTTCATGGAGACGGTTGCGAATGGTCCTCGCCGATACCCCAGGAGCAACAGTGTCCCTAATTTGCTGGGAAGTGGCGGTGCGGTCCCCTACGGCACTGCGTAGGATCCTACGGTCTTGGCGTGCATCCGTGCGTCGCTGCAGTCCGGTCCCAGGTCGACGGGCACGTGCACCTTCCGCCGACCACTGGCGACAACATCGATGTACTGTGGAGACCTCACGCCCCACGTGTTGAGCAATTCGGCGGTACGTCCACCCGGCCTCCCGCATGCCCACTATACGCCCTCGCTCAAAGTCCGTCAACTGCACATACGGTTCACGTCCACGCTGTCGCGGCATGCTACCAGTGTTAAAGACTGCGATGGAGCTCCGTATGCCACGGCAAACTGGCCGACACTGACGGCGGCGGTGCACAAATGCTGCGCAGCTAGCGCCATTCGACGGCCAACACCGCGGTTCCTGGTGTGTCCGCTGTGCCGTGCGTGTGATCATTGCTTGTACAGCCCTCTCGCAGTGTCCGGAGCAAGTATGGTGGGTCTGACACACCTGTGTCAATGTGTTCTTTTTTCCATTTCCAGGAGTGTAGATCATTAAAGAAGGCAGGATTAACTTCTAGTACTTCAGAGAAAGAATTGTTGGCTGCGCATAAAGCAGTTCTCACCATAGACGACTGCTTACAGTGATAACAGATCATAAACCGTTTACATGGTTATTTAGTGTAAACGATCTTAGAGACTCCTAACGTGGAGAGAAGCTGAAAGAATATGATTATGAAGTAATCTCCAAGCCAGGTAGCATAAATAGCAATGCAGATGCTCTTAGTAGGATACGGACCAGTAAGCATATTGACACTCCCGGGGATCAGAGGGAAGAGAACGAAAAGAGAAACCAGGTGAATTTGCGCCAGACACAAGTGAACACAAAAATAGAGAGCGATGATGAGACAGCAATCAATACAGAAAGAGAAATTAAAGGAAACACAGTTAGACCTGAGGAAAAGAAAATACTAATAAAGAAAATGCATGATAATCCATTGGAAGAACACCAGGACACGCATAGAACGGTATAAACAGTGGAAAGGAACGTAACACGCTATGGAAGAATGTGTATGGAAATACCGTGATACCAAAATAATAAGTTTACACAGGCAAAGACAAAAATGCCACTGGAAACGTCCAATTGAGACGACAGATCATTTAGATATATCAAGCACAGACGAAATATGCATGCTTACATTCCAAGACGATCTTAGTATGTTCACATTAGCTGCGCGAATAGAACGGCAAGATGCCGACAAAGTAGCAGAAACATTTGTGGGAAATGTAGTTTTAAGGAATGGAATTCTGACAGTATTTTTAACTAATCACGGGTCAAATTTCTTAAGTGATCTGTTTAACAGCGTTTGTAAATCGTTAGGTGTTAGCAGGATACACACAACGTGATACCATTCAGAATCAGGAAATAATCACCATACACTTGTAGAGTAATTGCGACACTTTGTGACAGGGGATCAGGTGGCTACCGTATGCAGTTTTTGTATTCAACACAATACCCAAAGAGGTACAGGTTGTACACCTTTGAATTAATGTGTGGTAGGAAAGTAAACATTCAAGGAATATTGCAGCGAAAATCGGCAAATGTAGGTTATGACTACGATACATATGTGAACAGGCTGAAGGCTATAATGCATGAAGCACATGATGTAGTTAGAAAATCGATAATACAACACAAAAATACTAGCAAGGAACAGTACGACAAGCGACAGAATCCAAAAGAGTTGAAAATAGGTGATAAAATGTTATTACATGACGAAACAGTGAGGTGCGGTAGATCTACGAGCAATACTCAGTGGCGAGGCTATATGAAGTAGTAAGGACAGACACACCGAATTTAATAATAAAAGTGGAAAGAAACATAGTTACAAGCAAACATTAAAACAGTAGTTTTAATTTCAGGCAGGAAGGTGACTGCCACAAGTAATAGCAGCAGGTGCCAGTGCAGAACAATTGACAAAGGATTTCGAAGTTTCAGAAACAGACCATGATAATTTAGGGGAAGTAGAAACATACAGTGCCATGCAGAGAATCGTAAATCCGTAAGTTTAGATGCTATAATAAAGCGTTTTCAGAAGGCTGGAAGATATGACAAATTAGCAGTACAGAGATGTAGGGAAACTCTGAGAGCGCTTAGTGTAAGCTTCATAGAATGTCGCCTGCGAGACCAACAAATGACACGTCGTACAGAAACTTACCAGAACCACAGAAGCTGCTCTATCAATTAACGAGGCACGAAACAAGAAAGAAGAGAAGCCTCCTTGACCTCGTCAGTTGGGTAGGAAAGATAATACCTGGAACACTAGATAAAGGTGATGCTGCCTGCATATTACAAGGAACACGTGGAGCAGCTGGAGAAAAATTCAAAAGACCTTTTGAGGCTAACTAAGGAACAAGTGGCGATGGTAAGTGGCACATTATCAGGGGTAAATAGAACAGTAAGTGTGCTACAGGAAAACAAAAACACTTTAAAGTTGGGAATGGAGACAGTCGTAGGCAGACCTAAGATTCGGAAGAATTCCAGCATCTGTAACATGTGAGCAAGTACTACAATTGGTACATGTGTCTGCGGATACAGAATCAGAATTGGAAAAAATGACAAATGGACAGAACGGCGTATTGCTGACTCACATAATAAACCCTACACGAATTGTGAAGTTCCTCAGTATAATAAACGATGAATTAAAATATGTAACGTTCCTTGTTCCTCCAAGTGAATCATCAGATACCACTTGTTAAGGTTAATCGATATAGATCCATTTATAGCGGGAAGCATAGTAGGACACCTTTCCTTAGTAGATAATAATATGTTTAACTTATACCGAATGTTTCCCTTGTCGAAAGAGATCCCTCAGTCAAAAGGGAAGTATCTTTTCATTCAACCAGAAAAGGAGTTTTTACTTACAGATGACACAAAAAGACAGTCTGCGAAATTGCCATCGGAACAGTTAGATTGTAAGGAGACTGAGAGAAATAGAAGGATTTGCAGACGAACTTTTGCATTATTATCAACGTTTGTGCAAGAAGAGTTCATGCTTCAGGCATTAAATGTTATAACACGCAACTGTGGAAACAAAACGGTGCATTTAAATCAAAGTTTATGTACACATCTGAATTATAGCGGGTGGTTATAACTAACTTCTAAAGGAGAATGTGTAACCGCATTGTGTGTCAATCGAGCTCCAAAGGATGTAGTACTAAGAGGAGCTCGAAAGATGGGCTTCTACAATAAATGCAAAGGTTGTGGAACGATAGCTTTCATACTGATGGGCCGAATGACATATATAACTACAAACAAGGATATAATAGAAATAGAGTTAGACATAAATTTTTGTGTAGCAGATAAAGAAATATAAATCTCTCTACCATTAGATCATGTGGTTACACGATTAGATGATTTAAAAACTACAGGAAAGCGGTCAAACTACATCGACAGAATGATCACTGACCAGCAGAAAAGTATGACGCACTCAAATTATCTAACATGCTATTCAATCATGACATACGTGTGCATAATATTGATTGTTCTTGTTATATTAACTTGTTATTATAGATACTGTAAATGGTTTAGAATTGTATGGTAATATTTTGACGACAATGATTGTTGTGGAAAAATATGTGCATGAAACACGATTGTAAATGAAGGCCCGGAAAACATTAGAGTACGAAGACCGCTTACCAGTAGTACCGAAGAAGTAATGACCTCTGACAGGGATCCTAAAGGACAAGATGATGCAACGTCCCTTAGAAATAGATGGCAGACTAATAAATTCTTGTATAATGAAAATGCATATCCTCGTATTTCCATCTGCTGCACTATAATTTTTTTTTCCTTTTTTTGTTACCTGAAGATATGACATTTCTGTGTCTTTATATATAGTAATTGTTTTACTGTTTGTATATATATATATATATATATATATATATATATATATATATATATATATATATATATGCATTTATGTTGGTTTGTTTTGTGAATATTATTTGTATTTATACGCTGGGTCTGGCCTAGGGAAAACTATGCTATCGAACGAATACATCGATAGGTCGTGTGGGGAACAAAAGTGTTTAGGACCTTTGGTAGTGTTAACTCTGCCGCGTGGAGCGCGGGCAGAGCAGATGGAGTCTGGCTGGGGTAGTGCAGTGGAGCAGGTGTGTTGTGTGACGCTCCGGCGAGTTGCCGCACTTTCGGGGTTGGGCAGCATGTAATTGCGCTCGACTTGCTATGATAGTTTCTGACACGGTGTCGCGGACGGGAAGCATCAGCTGGCGCACATCAAGAGCCCATTTCGACTGGTGACCGTGTCGAGAAGAAGGCGCGCCAACATCCAGCTTCTGCAACAGCGACGGCCAACAATGAGTGACTGTCGCCACCTCCTCGATCGACGGCTTCAAACCTTCAATCAACCAACAAGGAAGACTGGAAGCACGTAAAGTTTTAGAACTGTATGGCAGACCTCAGCTTTCAAACTGTTCAAATCAGAAAATTACAGCAACATAGCACGAACCTTTCTTGCTCATTGTCCCAATTGCATTACCAAGCAGGGTCCCTTCCTTTTCCGGAATGAACCCGAGTGTCGTTGAAATTCAAACGCCAGCATCATTCGATTTCACTGCTTTAATTTCAAAGTTCAGTTAAGGTATTCGTAGCTGGCTACAATATTTAGATTACACAAGCACAAATTAAGAGTGCGAGTTTTGTTACCGTATTTTAGCTTACCTGTGACTGCAGCTCAGCTTGGTACGTACTAAATTTTACTATTGTTAATTGTTCAGAATCACTTAATTCAAGATCAAAGTTAAATCTCTTATTTCTAAACTGCGTAGATTCAAGTAGCTTTTGAAATGATTGTTGAGGTAGTCCAAGACTAACCGTATTTTACTGAATTTCGATGTGCTTCAGAAAGAAAGCTCACTATTAACTTCAGTCACTAAATTAACTTTCGATTTTCCGGTTTTATTAATTCTTTTGCTAAATTAAGTCAGAGTGTAGCGAAATTTATTACTTCTGACAAACTTTCAGTTTTCACACTACACGTGTCAACCTTCAGTTGCCACGCTTCTAGTGCTAATTATATGTGTAATAACCTTTCTTTTTCAGTTACTGTAGTAATTGTCCTTAGGACTGGCGACCGTAATTTCCCCCAAATCTCAAATATCTAATTACCGCTAGTTAATTGTTAACGTAACAGCCGCACATTTACTTTCTTTATTAACTTTACCCCTTTTCAAAATTAATTTCCACCAGTTTCATTTGCATTTTTCCTTTCATTTAGATGTAACCCTTTCCTCCCTCTTTACCGAGAGATTAACTTCGGTGACGATTGCTTTTCCCAAATTTCCATTATGTACACGGGGTTTAATTTTTCACTGTCATTAAGGTCGATAAGTGAGGGGGAGGTTACAAAATGTAATTGCGTCATCTAATCGTGTAATTACTTCACCTTTGAGGAAGCTTCATAAATGTGTAGAAAGGGCATGTGATAGTCTCACTTCGGCGAAAATTTTATGTGGAATGTGATTGTTTCAGTCTAGTCGTATAATTGTTTCACGGCTGGGAGATTTTTATATGTGTCTAAAAAGGAATTGTTTGTCACAGCAAACACTGTAGCCCTGTGGAAAGAAATAGCTTAATTGTAAATAAAGAGTTTTACATTGACGCAACTCGAATGAGTAACGCCAATTTCCTGGAAAGAGGGTGCAGCATCCACAAAGAAAAAGTCAAGTCTTGAGAGAAAAAAGTAACAGATTGAAAGTAAAGTGCTTCGTCAAAGACTGCGGCACAGCGACGAAGGCGACCAACAGCAGCATACCAGGCGCCAGTCCATCAAGAGATTACGCTATAAACAAGGGCATGTCAGTACGCAGTTAACGGACCTAGCTCCATGTGAACTCGAAATGTGACCAGGGCGACATGACAAAGAGCGTTGGAAAAGAGAGACAGAGTGAGGATCTTTGGAAGGGACACCTATACGCCATAAGGAGCCAATGACAGGCCTAGGATGAAGTGTTTAACCATATAAGGAGAGACCCCTCTCTCCCTCCACCCGGCCAACATACTGAAGACAATACATAATTAGAGCCAATGAAATGGCGGCGCATTTTCAGGATCACGTCCTGTTAGGGACAGAAGGGGTATCAAGGGATAATTACGCATCGAAGGAAAAACTGTGAAAAAAACTCGGGGAGCAGGATGCTCCAGTGAAGAGTAGCATAGCAGATTAGGAAGCAGAGTAATGGACAGAGAGTAGGTGAACAGGACACTCGGAATGAGATGCGTAGAGGTAGCAAGAGACAGGCAGGACTAGAACAGGAGTATGAGTAGCCATACAGGGGTAGGCGGAAGTGACTGCATTAGTATCAGCAAAGCCGAAGGGATCACAGGCGAGAATCTGAGGAACTCTGCGTGTTACGTCGTGGGTGCAAGTCATCGTAACAGTGTCATGTCGTAGCAGATGGAATGGTGCAAGCTAGGTGTCGTCTCTGTACTAAGACTTGGTACTTTCGAGAGAATGACTCCTCCAGTACGAATAGAGCAGCAGTTGACCCTGTTTCTGAGTGAATTTAGAAGTTCCAAACCACTTCTAGACGACGTTATTTCAGATCAGCTTCCAATCATTACCTTTTGTAATACGGGCTTTAATGCTGTAGCTAGGTCAACACTCCCTCTCACACAGGCCAAACCGTTAGTTCCCTTCTCACAAACCCTGTCGTCCAACCTCAGGCAACACCTATGGTATCGTACAGAGATTGCGTTGCCACACCAAAGGTAGCAACACACATCGATACCACAGACATTGCTGCGAGGCGTGGACGAGCGGTTTGAGGCGCCATGTCACGGACTGTCCGGCCCCTTCCGCCAGAGGTTCGAGTCTTCCCTCTGGCATGGGTGTGTGTGTTGTTCTTAGCATAAGTTAGTTTATGTAGTGTGTAAGACTAGGGACCGATGACCTCAGCAGTTTGGTCCCTTACAATTTGACACACATTTGAACATTTTACCACAGACATTAGTGAGGGCTCACTTCAATCCACGACGCCAGATGGGAGGTGCTCATGAAGAACACACCTCGCCTCTCAGTACGGCAGCGCCCTCACACTGATGTCAATATGGTGTCGAACTAGCAAGCGCTCTGATCTAGTTCGAGTCATCAGCTATCGCAGTCAGCATCATCGTCTAGGACCAACGATTAGTTAAAGTCTCCTATGAACTTGTAGCATTGTTAAGGTCGAAGATTGTACCTCAAGAGAACAGTTTGTTAATTAGTGCATCAAGTGATGCTTTGCCAGTCCACGACAGTTGTAAATTATCCAGTACTCCTGCGGGAATGAATTATTCATTTACGTAATAAAAGGAAGTAATATTTCATGTATTCTAGTCGACGAGCCTTCTCGCAGAGCAGTCGATGAACCCACGGTTGTGGCCAGACTAAAGTGGTTTCGCTTGGTCACAACAGTACCCACGTTTTGGATGTGGCACTGGATTGTTACCTGGCCTCTTGACTTCGACGACCATCAAACGTCAGACGCACTATAGTTCAATTCTTTTATCTTGGCGGCTCGCGCATGCCCGCCCAGACGCGGGAGATTGCTGCGTTGCCAGTTGCACACGACGCACGCGCCAAGAGAAGCAGCGCCCTAGTATAGCATAGTTCGCAAGCTTACGTTTAGGGGGGAGCGCGCAGTTCATGAAGTAAAGCCACCACGGCCGCATTAACCCTTTCGCTGCTACAGAGACGTGCTCCCTGCATTCCGCGCTGTGGGCGATTTTGTCACTGCACTGCTCGCCTGTGCAGACACATTGTGTTCCGATTGCTTTGACACTCTTTATCATTCGATTCCACAAAAACTATTTGGCTCAAAAATTAGATTTTTACCTATCTTCTTGACTGATACCTTCCCCCCATAAATGACTTAATTTTGTTTCGATGTTCAACGCAGTTATTATGCAGCATTAAATATAGTAAACCATTGCACGAAATTTTGAAGAGTTTGCAGAGGTAAAGTCCATAGAGTATACTTTCCGGATGGTCTATTTTAGTTGCCACAATGTTGAGAATGAAATGTGGACAAGATACCTATATATTTCATTTAATTTAAGTACCACATAAGTGTTGTATGTAATATTGAGAAATATTCCACCTTTCGCGACTGTAACAAAAGTTTTACTCACACTGGGCACGTTTGGCTTTATTTTAAAGCACTTCAATCAATCAAAAGGAAGTAGACAAAATACATTAAACAAAACTGTGGACTCACAAAAACATTAGGACTTGAATATACCGTCTGTCAGTGAAGTGCTCAGAGCTATGTCAAATATAATTTTGTGTGTGGCACACACAAACAGCATTTATTTGCTAAAACACTGATGAGCCAACACAAACGTTGAATATTGTGCTACCGCAGCACAAAACTACGAAAGGTGACTTGGCAATGGAGGACACAAAATACAGTCCTCTTATGATGCTTCAAAAGAGAGACACGCGTCTGGTCTAAATAAGTCGCTTATTACATTTGCAGAAGAGGGATATATTTCAATACCATTGGTAAAACTGCGACTGTGGAACAAAAACAAGAAATAGAACATGAATACCATTGTGTATGTGCCATACCTTTCACCGATGGAAGTGCTTTAAAATAAAGCCAAACGCGCCGTGTGTAAATAAAACTTTTATTACAGTCGCGAAAGACGGAATATTTCTCAATATTACATACGACACCTATGTGGTACTTAAATTAAATGAGATATTGTTATACAGTAAATATTATATGAAATTTAGGTATCTTGTCCACATTTCATTCTCAACATTGTGGCAATTAAAATCGACCATACGGAAAGTATACGCTATGGACTTTTGCCTCTGCAAACTCTTCAAAATTTCGTGCAATGGTTTACTACATTTAATGCTGCACATCAAAACAAAATTAAGTCATTTATGGGGGGAAGGTATCAGTCAAGAAGACGTGTAAAAATCAAATTTTTTGGCCAAATAGTTTTTGTGAAATCGAATTATAAGTGTGTCAAAGCAGTGGGAACACCATGTGTCTGCACAGGCGAGAAGTGCAGTGATGACAAAATCGCGCACAACTCGGAATGCGAGGAACACGTGTCTGCAGCAGCGAAAAAGTTAATGAAGAGGCAAAGCACTAGAAATTTCATTCAAACGAATAAAATTCGTGAAGTAAGGCACTCCAATATTGTTTTTAAATAAAGAAAATTTTACACACTGCACAAGGTTTGAACACATAACCTTTCACTTGGCAGCCCAACACCTTAACCGTTCTTCTTTTTTTTTAATGCTCTACCATTTTTTTATTAGTCATAACATTCCACAGTAGTACATATTTTTCAACTGACATTTAAAAGTAATAAAACAAAGGTTCCTTGGCATTTAAAAAAAAAATCCAAGTCTAAACCAGATAGTGATGTTCGTCACTTGATCGTATTTGTTTTTCAAAGATCAAATTGTCTCTCGTTTCTTCATGTTCTGAATCGCATAATCGAAAATGGAGTTCACATGACTGTTCTTCTGAGGAAGTTGGCGTATGTATCATAATAATTATTCATGCGTAGTAGCTTGTGATGCTGGTCGGAAATGTACGTCCAAAAATCTTCTTCGCTCCTTTCTTTACTGGACAGCAGGTAAAATACCGCGTGTCCCTTCAACCAGTTGACGGCATTTTTCTTGCAGGTGGGGTATAGCTCTTCTTCCGGGTATAAAAGGCACGCTGGCGTTATCAAATACGGCGGTTTTCTCTGCATAGTTGCTAATTTTTTTCTGATTGACAACCATATATTATTCGCATTTCCACAGACAAATTGATGTTCATCTGTATCAATCAGGTTGCAAGTGGTACACAAAGGGGAATCAGCCAGGTGAATGGAATGTAGTCTGGAGTTCGTTGGAAATTTCCTATTCACAAAGTAGTACCACAATGACCGCACTTTTGTTGGTAAATACGGGTGGTGTACGTTCCTCCAGATATCATGCCAAGAGTGACCGACGTATTTTTGTTCTATGATGTTCTTGGTCTGAAAGTTCATTAAGTTTTGGTATATTTTCTTGACTTTGATGACGTCTTTCTCGGGTGTTCCCAGTCCAATGTAGCTATATTCTACGAAGAAATGTTTTAGGTGGTAAAGTTCATTTGGGATGTGGTGAACGTCTATTGGGGCGTCCTGGCTGGCCGGCGCTATTTCATTTAACAAGAATGCGGTGACACTGTCGACTGACCGCTTCCACAGTTTATATGTTTTACAGACGTACAATGCTTGTGCTTTATTGTACACGTCTGTGAGATTCAATCCACCATTCCCAGTCGGTAGAGTCAATGTTTGGTACTTGACTTTGAAGATGTGGCCGCGGCTGACGAAATGGCCAAAAGCAGCCAAAATCCTGTTCGCCACTTCCCTCGGTATTGGCAGGGCTTGAGCCACGTAATTTAATTTAGAAGACAAATAGATGTTGACGAGAGCCACTCTTTGTATCTCATCAAGAGTACGGAGATTGTGCTGACGTATACAGGCACGGATGGTGTTGAGGATTCTTCTGTAATTAACTGCGATGGTCTGCCGAATATTTCTTGTGTACTCCACTCCAAGACATGTCATGGTGACAATTTCCTTTATTGGCCCATGAATGGGAACTCCTAATCCGCTTCCAATATTCATTATGCCAGACTTATTCCTATTCATTTTCGCACCAGATACTTGTTCGTATTTGTTTATTATGTCGAGTGCTTTCTCTATCTCGTCGTTGTCTTTGACAATAAATGCAACGTCATCGGCATATGCTCTGCAGACAATCCTACGGCCGCGTGTAGTGAATCCTTGTAGGTTGTGGCTCAGGCGAAAAAGCAATGGCTCGATTGCTATTGCAAAGAGTGACATAGACATCGGGCACCCTTGTCGCACCGAACTTTTCATTACAATGGGCTTACTGGACTGACCGTTTACCATAACTATCGATGTTGACTTCTGCAGAAGATTTGTAATAATGTTGATAAAACCTTGCGGGAAGTTCATGGCACGCATGGTGTGAAAAAGATAAGCATGATCGACTCTATCGAATGCTTTCTCAAAGTCCAATGATACGATGGCGCATTTTATTTTACAGGCTGCGGCAATGGAAATAATATCTCTGTAGTCGCACAGTGTTTGGTAAATTGATCTGTCTTTTCCTACGCTCGATTGATATGATCCAGTGACTGTGTTCAATACTGATTTTAATCTTTCGTTTATGATGCGGGCAAATATTTTATAGTCCGAATTTAGGAGAGTGATAGGCCTAAAATTTGTTACAGATTTTCCTGCAGGATGTTTCGGGATTAGAACAATGGTTCCTTCTAGGAAGTCGCGTGGGATGCCATTGGCGGGATTCATTAATTCGTTACAGATACACGCTAATTTGGGAATCAACTGCCTTCTGAACATTTGATAGAACTCGGCCGGGATTCCGTCAGGCCCAGGAGATTTATTTTTCGGGCTTCGTGTTATAGCGTCTGCGACTTCTTCTTCTGTGATTTCAGTTAACAAGTTGTTTGCTTCTACCGGGTCGAGCCCGCGTGTGAATCCCGTCATGATGTCATTGTCCACCCGGACATCCATTGTCGTTTTGCCTAATAACTCTGCGAAGTACTTGTGAATTTCGTTCTTGATGTCACTTTGCTGCGTCAGTAACCTACCGTCAGAAGATCTTAGTTCGGTTATTATTTTCCTGCGTTGCCCCTTCCTCTCATTAATCACATGATATATAGATGTTTGCTCTCCTTTTACAGCATCATGAAGTCCTGCTCTTACTTGATGACCTTCCAGCTGTTTCCGCTTCAGTCCGAGAAGTTTAGCCTGAATCCGTTGTCAGATTGATATAGGTCACGAAGGACTTGGAAGTAATATTCTATCGTCCGTTTTTGCCAAACACTTTTCTCGCGGGTTTCACACATTTCATCCACCATGCCAGTGCCGAGGTATATGAAGCGAATTTGTTCTCGCACGCGTTCCATACGTTATTGAATATTTCGTGGTATTCAGGGTCTTTTAGATGTTCCACGTTCAACTTCCACAAGCCTCGTCCCCTGTACGTTTCTTGCCGTTTTAAGTTCATGGTACATATGTATGCAGCGTGATCCGAAAAGATAGTGGGCCATAACTCTGTCTGGAGAACGTGTGTTTCCAGGTCGACTGTTACATAGATCCTGTCGATGCGACTAGCGGAATGATTCGTAATATGAGTGAAACCCGGCAATGGACCGTTCTTGAGCTCCCAGGTGTCAATTAAGCGGAGTTCTGTAATTACGGCTCCGAGTTCTGCACAGTTATTAAAATGCGGCGTCTGGTCTTTTGGAGACAGCACACAATTATAATCACCTCCAAAAATGATATGCTCGTAGCGGCCACCGAAAAGGGGAACTATATCATCTTTATAAAATTCAGCTCTTCGCCTCCTGTTCCCGGTGCCAGATGGTGCATAAATATTTATAAAACGCGTATTGTGAATGGTGACAGCTAGACCTCTGGCGTTTACCAGTTTCTCCACATCTTTGATGATAATTCCTTCTTTGGCGAGTATCGCAGTTCCGAGGTCACTGTCGCTCCCTGGATTTACGACTGCATTGTAACCTGTGATGGCATCCAGTCTAATATCTGTTACCTTTCACTTGGTAGTCCAACACCTTAACCGTTCCGCTACCTCAGCTCATCAAATAATTTAACACCATAAGGAATCTAACACATCACGCAACTACTTTTAAACACTGTCGGTATGACTATGAATTACTCACGCTTCGTAGAAGTACAATAGGAAATAAACAATTACCGCTGTTCTTTATTGCGAAAAAGCAGTTCGTGAGATTGAAACAAACACCTTTCCTTGCTATCGCCTGAATTAGGAGTCTTATTGCTTGTTTGGTTTAATTAATAGAATATGAAGCAATTGGTATAAAGAATGCTTTTTCCAAACTTTCTATAAAAGAAAGTCTGCTATCAAGACATTGCTTTTGTTCTATTACTTTATTTATGATGGAACGTTTCTAAAACTGAAGACACTCGTCCGTACTCTGCACTGCAGTAGAGATCTGGCAACGTCGTTCTCTGTTCATTGGCTGACTGTGTTTTGTGACGTCAGATGCGCAGAACGAACCTCAACTCGGCCGCCAAGATATATGACGCGCACTTTAGTCGGCGAAGAGAACTTGACGCCACTGATTCAAATTCCTCTCCAAGCGCTCTCATTTCCACCTTCTTCATCCACGATGGTACAGCCGGAGAACGCATCTTTCAGTCTACGATGGAACAGTGAAATGAACAACCAAATGAAAACAATCGAGTCACTCGTTTGCTGGAAAACAATCGACTCAACCTGTTGTAGTTTCATGTATCAGCTGTATTGTTGATTCATTCTTTTGACTGAAACCAGTTTATGGGGGCAACCGAATGAAAACCATTGATTCAGTCAGTTATAGCTTTACTTGTTCGCAGTATTATTATTCATTCATTTCTTTTGAGTAAAAGCAGTCTCTGGAAGCAACCGAACGAAAACTGTCTGGTGCATTCAGTTCTGAGAGGAAACGTGCGACCGTTTTGCCAAAGCACTACTGTTGATTGTACTCTTTCATCACTTGTCGTCCTTGTTAATGGCGTTTCGTTATTTAGTTATTATTGACTCCCGCTAAGGAGTTCAGTTTTTGGTCCAAGTTTATGAACGGAAGTTTTCTTAATAGTGAGCTTTGTGCCTGGATCAGAAGGCCGAAGTGCTCAGCCGCTTGGGAATGGGAGAAATGGTATGACTGGATAAAAAGTGTTCCTCTAGATAGATTCAGAGGGATTTGCAGTATCTGCAAGGGTGTTATTATGTTAATGAAGGAAATTCACAGAAAGTTAATGAATGATGGTAAATGTTACTCTTAAAAAAATCGTTCCCTCAAGTGACAACATAAGCTTAAAAAGCAATTGATTAAGTCACCAAATAATTACAAGAATTGTAACTTATGTACTTTTCGTTCACGACAGCTCAGCATTTACCGAAATGGAGTTATCGGCGGTGGGTGCAAACCAGCGAAAAAAGAGACACAGCTTCAATGGATTTAAATAAAAAAATGAAGCACCAGTTTTTAACTTTTTGAAACAAACCAAAAATCGATATCTAATGCCAGAAGTACGAAAAATTCGTATTTAAGAAAATAAATAAATAAATTTTGAAAATATTTAATTTTTAGAAATATACTTTTATTCATATCGCTTTGAAACAAGGTAATTAACTTGACTCTAAAAAATTTAGCAACTGTAGTCACGGTTGATGCCCATTGGTGTGCAAAACTTAAGGGGGAAAGTAACTTTCGCAGATTTGTGCCACTATCAAGCAACATAGCTCGGTGAAAGATGGGCCATACACAGAAAGAACAGCATATTACAGGTGATAACTGAAAGAAATGCGCAATGAGACGAAGAGAAATGACAGTTTTATTTAAATACAACTGCACTAAAGTCGCGAATACATGATGGTCCCCTGGACAATGCAAACGGCGTGACACTGGTCTTAATAGGAACCACGACGGACGGCAGTGCCTGCTTCGCAACGTGCTCCAATGCTGACTACAGGATTGGCAGGAAGTTCTTGTAATAGTGCGTTCCATTCCTCCACGAGTGGAGATGGCAAAACTGCTGAATGGTCATCGATGCATGTGGACGTGCAGAAATACGCCTCCCCTACGCATTCCACGTCTGCTCGATGGGGCTTAAGGGTGCCACAAAATGCCTATCAAACCCATGTTAATTTAGGCAAGTATTTGACCCATTTCTGAAAAAACTATTTGATGCACGACCTTAATATTTTTACTGTGTTACATGATGCTAATAGAGTCAACTGTACTAAAATCTACTTCATCCATTTTATAGTTTTTAAGAAATACTTTTTTAAATTTATTAACGACAATATTAAGTTTTTTCTGCAGAAAATATTTTTGTGGACTTCCTAATGGGGGAAAATTAATGAACGTAGCACCAGAGGTGGCTTTTTGTGCTATGCAGAGTCTCTGAAAATTTCATTCATTTATCTATGATAGTTGCTGATATAATGGGGCACATGTACCAAAAATTATAGTTTGCGGTAAATTGACTTTAAAGAAAAACTTTTGAAATTCGTTACTTACAGTTAATTAAAACTGTCCTGCTGCATATGATGGTCCTTCTTTGGCCTCTAGCAGGTCTCCTGCTTCTTTTTAACCTTCCTGGATGTTTTTTGTCTTGCTTTCTTGGCCATATTAGATGCAGACCTGTCTGCATCGGCTATCCACATTTGATTGCAATGTTGCAGTCCAGTGATCATATTTTCACCCGAATTAATTGGTTCAAATAGCTCTGAGCCCTATGGGACTTGCATCTTAGGTCATCAGTCCCCTAGAACTTAGAACTATTTAAACCTAACTAACCTAAGGACATCACACACATTCATGCCCGAGGCAGGATTCGAACCTGCGACCGTAGCGGTCGCTCGGTTCCAGACTGTAGCGCCTAGAACCGCACGGCCACTCTGGCCGGCCCGGATTAATTCCCAGCACTTTTCAATACTACCACAATTGAATGTAATAACAGCATCATGAACTCCTAGTTTCATTGTATGCATGCCTACAAATACAGTTATAGGAAGGCGGTTCCAAATTATGATGTTGAAACATTCATTTGGGTTCTGTGTCAGCCCATGCAGACATTTCCTTAGAAGGTCAGGATGAGCCAAGTCTCTGAAAATAGGTTTAATTGCTGTAATAACAGCAGCAGGAAGAGAATGCTGGTGAGAATAAGTTGCCTAAGCCCTACTGTATTTGTACCACGAAGTTTCCCCCGATGCACACAATCCGTGACATGGCTTATTATCAGTAGAGGACTTATGGAAGAATATAGCCCAAACATCTCTCTTGCCTCCAGATTTTCTTTATTTCTCCTAATTGCCTGCCCATAGTATACCTGCAAGTTTTCTATAACAACTACTCGCAATCACTCTTCAACAAAACTAACCGCGTGTTTGAAAGCGTGTTGTTTACAGACAGCAGAAACAAAAGAATACCGACCGTTGCATTCCAAGGATAGCCAACACACTCGGGAGTAAAAAAAATATCACTAACGTACAATTTAGGGGGTATAAAGATCTAAAATGTATGCAGAAAAGTGGGTGACAGAAAACTGGGTGTGGCACATAAGCACACGTGGTAGGAAAATGCTCTTTAAATGCCCGGGAAAAAAATTTTTTTCAGCAAAATCGTTTTCAGAGTACTTAAATAGAACCTTAATCTATCGAAATATGATGAAAACAGAAAATCGATTTTTTTCGACCTGAACCACGGTGTGGTTCCCATAAGTTGGGGGAACGGGTAGGCCAGTCCGTGCGCCGAATATCCTCTCGTTCCACGGGGTCCTCCATTTGCGCACTTCGATGCGGTCGGGTATTTTCACCCATAAAACTGAAGGCACGATCGAATGCACCACTTAAAAGACGCACAAAGGAAAGCAGAACAGTGCTTTAATGACATTGACCAGTGAGCATAACGTGTTCAAATATCTGGAGGTCAATACCCGCAAGCAGTATTATGGCTCTCCACACTGTAACACTTGGACCGGCAAAACGATCATGTTCGACAATATTACCAGGAGCATGACGTGTTGCCACCTCTCGCCGCGCGAGGGTACGTCCAGCCTTGTCGCACATGAAAGTTTTGATGGTCCGGGAGTTATTGTGTGGGGAGCCATAATGTTGCATGAGCGTTCTGACCTCCAAGTCTTTGAACACGGTGCCCTCACTAGTGGACGTTATTGTGAAACTGTACTCCTTCCCCATGTGTGGCTTGTAAAGCGTGCATTCGGCCTTGACTTCAATTTCGTGGATGACAATGCGCGACCGCATCGAATTGTGCAGATCGAGGAGCTCTTGGAATGATAGGGTATTTGGCGAATGTACTGGCCTGCCCATTCCCCCGACTTAAATAACATTGGGCACATGTGGGATGAGTGGGGTGGGGAGCAGTAGTGGACCACATCCACGTCCACCAATGGCCATCCAGCAATTGTCAGCTGCGTTAGTGGGCGAATGGAACGCCCTGTCCCAAGGATTCCTTACCAACCTTGTGACCACTCTGGGAGCACGTTGCAGAACATGCATTACCGTCCTTGGTAGTCAAACACGTTATTAAGTACCATGGCCGCCCTTTCTACCGTCCAGGGGAACATTATGAAACGACATGACTTCAGTGTAACTGCTGTCTTTGAATAAAAGTGCCATTTCTATTCGTCTCATTGCACATTTCTATGTTTGGTCCAGGTTTCATCAAGCTGTGTTAGTTGGTAACACATCAAGCGAAAGTCACTTTCGTCCTTCAGTTTTGCAGAGTAGTGGATAACTGAAAAGGCTGGAAAAGTACAAAGCCCACTGAGTGACAACATTCATGTAGCTTACATGGCAACAGAGACTAGTTTCACTCGGTTGTTTCCTTCGACTGAAAAAACCGACTGAACTAAAAAAAAAAAAGTCAACTTGCCAACCGGTTGTCCCATGTTCGCAAAGGGCGCCTGGAGGCAAGATTGATCTCATGGAGGCGATTTCTTGCTGTATGGAGCGACGCAGTCCACTGAGTTGCCTCTAAAAAGGCAACGCTCAGTTCTGATATATTCTCTTCGGGATAACTAAGAGCAGTAATTTGCAGGTCTGCAGTCACCCGAAAATCTTCCATTTGTGTGTCCCGCGATAGCGGTTACATGAATGACGTCGCTATGGTGACCGCAAATGCAGCGGGCACCTTCCCGTCCTGACAACGCTTCTTGCTGCAAAGTGACAAAGTGTATAAGTGTCTAGTTCAGTTTTTTCTATGACCCAGGTGAATGACTGACACAGCATTTCTGCTGTTAACAGTTGTTTACCTTAGCACACAATATCAGATAGCACATACGATAGCTTGTGTGCGAATACGCCAAGAAAATTATGCTAGCTTCCAAAAATTAGTAGAAATCCGGAGACTGTTTTAATTACACAAAAAGGCCTTTCATGTGAATAAGTTCAATATTCCCCGATTTCTGAATGGAGCTTCAGCAATGAACAACAGAAAATCACGAAAGTTTCGGGCTTTTTCTGTTTTTTTTTTCAAATTCCTCTGAAATTAAGTATTTAATCGAAAAAGCCAAGTTCAATAAAAATGTAGAGCATAAAATGCTACATCGACTGAGCACTGAAACTTCGGTATTTGATTAAATTTTGATATAGAAAATCTATGTCCGAAAAAGGTAATTTTTCCCACTTTTAGAAAAACATTCGTTTCGTCGCTATACAAGCGTCACCATTATTTGATTTATCGATCAAACTGCTTCAAACGCCTCTAAGCACTATGGGACTTATAATCTTAGGTCATCAGTCCCCTAGACTTAGAACTACTTAAACCTAACTAACCTAAGGACATCACACATATCCATGCCTGAGGATGGATTCGAACCTGCGACCGCAGCAGCAGCGCGCTTCTGGACTGAAGCGTCTAGAACCGCTCGTCCACAGCGGCCGGCGATATGTCAATCACGTGGTTAACGAACAACATCAACTTTCTACTTGCCAAGCAAATAATTTTTCCACTATTCACTTATTTTTGTTACTGTTACATAATCCCTAACAAACACGTTATCAAGATAACAACTCTGAAAACTTTGAAATTAGCAGAAAGATACGAGAGCGTGCTTAAAAATAACGCCTCCAAATTAATTTTCTATTCTGTTCTCAATATTGGCTGAGGTATTGCAAGCCAATCCATATTACTCGATCGACTTTCACGTTTCGCCGACTCAAATTGCAACCTTCCGAATTGTACCGTGTAACGTGACGGAGCGTAACGTGACGTGACGGTACGTGAGAAAGAGCATACTGTAATCCACTTTCTAACCGCACGCTACTTCGTCCACAAATAGAGCACTCTCTCCTTCGGCATGAGAATGCCAGACCACACAGGAGCGCTGCAGCGTCTACAACAATCCGATGCCTTGGTTCACAGCCATCGATCATCCTCCATACAATTCTGACTTGGCCCCATCCAGGTTTCATTTGAAATTTCAAGAACACCTTCGAGTACTTCACTGGTGATGAAGCGCTGCAAGCAGAGGTGACGTGGTTCCGTCAAGAATGTCAATCGTTTTACAGTGACGGTCTCAATAAACTGGTCTCTCCTTGCGAGAGAGTTGTTTGACGCCAGGGTGACTGTGTTGAGAAATAAACACGTAGACATAAAGATATAGAATGTTACTAAAGTTTGTTTTATTTAAAAACATTAAGAGTTTCCACACTAAAGTTAGAAGTTATTACTTTTCAGCGAACCCTTGTATAATATAAAGGACAAAAGATTTTTTAGAAGCATATTAGTGAAGCGAAATACGTTAGGTTTATTATTGCTGTATTAGGAATAAAGGAACTTAACTCAATTAACAATAAACTGAGTTGCTTATGGGTAATAAAATTGTGTTGAACTAATAGAACGCCGGCCGAAGTGGCCGAGCGGTTCTAGGCGCTACAGTTTGGAACCGCGCGACCGAATCCTGCCTCGGGTATGGATGTGTGTGTTGTCCTTAGGTTAGTTAGGTTTAAGTAGTTCTAAGTTCTAGGGGACTGATGACCTCAGCAGTTGAGTCCCATAGTGCTCAGAGCCATTTGAACCATTTGAACTAATACAACAAAACAAAGAATGTTCACTTATAGTGAAAGATTAACTGCTTAAATTGTCACATTTAATGAAACAACGTCAGTAACAATGGCAAAAGATTTGTTCCTGAGCACTTCAATATTAAGTAAACTGATGAGGACGCCGAAACTCTAATTGATTGTAGTTGCTGAAATTGATGCTGCTCAGCATCGACCTTTGTTGTTGTGGTCGGGGAGTGTGAAGAAAACGGTTCCCAGAGGTTGTACTTTGAGATCACAGATGTGTTTATAGAAAGACTTGTGAAAATAACCCTATTGAGAATGTGTCTTATTATATCGCCCCAAAAGATCTTGTTTTACTTCCGAATTGTGTGGAACAAAACATACTTGAATGAAATAGTCTCCCAAAAGTGTAAATCCCACATATTTCTAGTAATAAACCCGTATACGATTAAGGTTTAGGCTTTACTTCTCTACACTTATCCCCTGAAATCAACAAAACTCTATGTTTCCACTCGTGATAGTGTGGTAACATGACTCTGAGTACGATGTAAACCGCCTGTATGGTCTGACAGCTGTCACATTCAATTTTGCCCTCGTCGCAAAGCTTGCACCAATACCGAATAAATAGCTTTGATCCCATTGGTTATTGCCCAGAAAGTAATGGCGGACACCGCGTTTTTTCGCGCGCGAACGTATCACACAATAAACCATGCCAGCTCACTTTTGAATTAAGTACTACGCTCACATTTATAATACTTCCTTCCAAAATGCAAACAAAAATACACGCAAAAGCAGCAGCGTTAACTTGAAATGAAATATAGTTTAAATGAATGAAAACTGCTTATAAATAATGGCGGGTCAACAATACCTACAATGAAAGCGAACAGTTCAATGAAAGTAGTTTTAATACCATAGGCAAAGTTAAACAAAATTATGGGTTTTAAAGAATTACTGTTTAGTCTTCCAATAGGGAGAGCGCAAAGCATTACATCTTATCTTTTCGTTGCTGATGTGTTGAGATAACGACAGTGTGTTGTGATGTGGAAGATGATAGTACAGCAGCTCGTCGGTACAGGCGGCGTGTTGGATCAGCTCCGTTGATTGGATTAAGACTGCCGATGATTTTCTTTTGTAGCAAATGATCTCAATCCAGCGCAGATGGCGTCAGTGGCATATTACTCGTATAGGCCACTGGCGGACTGTACGTTGTTGTTGTTAACAACACTCAGAGTGGCGTGTGTCCATGATTTCATATCTATCACACACGAGATTTTAGGTAACACTGTCCATTACACAGTTTAAAAGTTTTCCGATCGCGTAATTACAATTCATTAGTTAGGCGGTAATTTCTAAGAGTGATTGCCTATCGAAGTCGCGGGTTCCAAACGATACATATCGAACTTGCGATGCTAACTGGATCATGCGACTCCGGTGGCGGGCGTTATGGTCAATTATTAGTGATCGTCATTTTTATCAGTTTTCCGTTGTTCTCTTAGTTGCTCTAAATTACATATCTCCACGAATTATTTGTGAGTTGGTAGGGAAAAGCAGACGATTTATGTCGGTAATCAGTGGATATCTGGTGTTGCTGACCGTTTCTGGCGATTCTCTCACATGGAAAAATCTAATTCCATGCCTATCCAGCGTAGAATTTTTTTTTTTTTGTACTTTTTGTCGCAAATATGGAGTACTACCGGACGAGGAAAGAAGGGACTGTGGTGGTGCGAAGTGTGCAAAAGTTCGTAAGAAGAGTTTCGACGCTGAAATACCGTTACAGTTTCATTGCAGACAGTGCGGAAAACGAACGAGTATAAGGAGGAATTAATGGTGCGACTCTTCAAAACTATCTATCCAGACTAGAGTAATTCTTCTGTCTTGCTGGAATCGAGACTACACCTTGCAAGCTTATCTTCTAATACCGTGTGCGACTATTTCGGGTTTTGCCAAGATGTGTCTTATGTGGTAGTGACGAACGACGGTGTACCGATTGGTGGACCGAGTACAGTTGTTGAAGTGGACGACTCGCACATTGCAAGAAGGAAGAACCATAGAGAACGACCTTCAAAGAGTGAAATCGATCATATTTGGGCTTCGGTGGAATAGAACGAGAGTCGCGCAAGTGTTTCGTTGTCAGAGTATCGTCTAGAGATAAGGTCACTTCAGTGCATCTACCCATATTCTTGCGTGATATTGGCACAGTTTACCCAGGCTATGGCAAAAAGGGAATCGTTCCCGTAGCGTACACCTCTAGTGGACTTTCACATGACGACAACACCGACGACGAGTAAGGCAAGTCGTCTCCTTTGTAATTATATTTTTGTAATGCTCTTCTTTTCTCATTGCTGTAGTGACCACCGTAAACATACTCACAATGCCCGCCACAAAAGTCGCACGATCGATTTAGGATCGCACGTTCTATATTTATCGTTTGCTCCCCGCGACTTCGATAGTCAGTCATTCTTGGTAATTACCAGTTTCGCGAAAACCACGACCGCGAACACACCACGCTTGGCGGCAATCAGCACGTTCATGGTACACAATTTTTAATACGCAATTGGCACAGTTAATGATTAGTTACTCTGCTCTCAGTCACAACGTGAACATAAGTTGAAATTTAAGTGCACGTGATCCAGTAAAAGCGAACACAGTTCACCTCAAAACCTGTAAATGCAATGTCGTCCGTACACGGCTGTATTGTCGTAGTTACACCACCCAGTTGAGTTGGCGGTTTTACACAGTCCATCTTCTCTGACCACAATAAACATTTTCAGAATCCGGTACGGAAAGAACAGAAGTACATATCACCATTAAAGAGTTTCGTTTGCACCGATTTGAAAGAGAACCATTACAGACAGCACACCATAGGCCTACGCGTTCGCGCCTCCTCCATCTAACACGGACTCCAATTTTATTGTTCATTTGCTAGATTGAGCCTTCTTTCTTTTTATATACATATTTTTTTTGGTGGCTAGATTGATTCCTACTTTGCTTTTAATTTTAGTTTTGGACCGTCACTGACGATACTCCCAATTCACTCTCGTTCTATTTACTCAGTATCTCAATACATTTTTAATTACACAAACTATTTTAATCACAATAAAAATTTTCAGCGAATGATAAGCAAAGAATCAAAATATTTTACCGACTCAATAAACAAGAGAAACGTATTTACTCATGTAAAAAATTAATTTCAAAACATATTATCTCTAACAATCAGAGGACAAATAAACACTATGCCATATCATCGGAAACATACATATAGATATGAAATAGAACGAAAGAAAAGAAAGGAAGAAAAAAAAAGAAAAAAAATTTCTACCGCAACCGATTTTCTCCTGTTTCTGTCGTTTCAGTCTCGTTTTCCCCCCACATTTTTCAACTGAAGCCAGAAAAAAGCGAACAAGGAGCTGTGGTATAGTTATAGCACCTTAAATTTCAAGTCGTCTCAAGTATCGAAACACATCATTCTCTTCCTACATGCCATCAGTGGTTGCAATGCAACTGTGTCGTTTTTTGACAGAGGAAAAGTGAAGTTCCTCAAAAGAATGAAGACAAAAAAGAGCCTACAGAAAGCACCAAAGATATTCAACAATCTCACTGCTACTGCTGATGAGACTGGACAGAAATTCATAGCAGCCCTGTTCTTCGAAGATGAAATAAAAGCCATTAAATATGCTGCGCTGTAAAATCTTTGAAAAATGTGTGTCAAAGACATCACTCAACGTCGCCTCTGACACCTACACCGTGCGAGGTGGCGCAATGG
Source organism: Schistocerca piceifrons (assembly GCF_021461385.2). NCBI lineage: Eukaryota > Metazoa > Arthropoda > Insecta > Orthoptera > Acrididae > Schistocerca > Schistocerca piceifrons. Next base: position 55,158,251 of record NC_060145.1, on the reverse strand, counting down.
TTAGCACCCTGGACTCGCTTTCGTGAGGACGACGGTTCAAACCTGCGTCTGGCCATCCTGAGTTAGGTTTTCCGTTATTTCCCTAAATCGCTTCAGGCAAATACCGGGATGGTTCCTTTGCAAGGGCACGGCCAACTTCCTTCCCCATACTTCCCTAATCCGATGGAACCGATGACCTCGCTGTTTGGTCCCCTCCCCCCAGATCAACAAACCGACCAACCTTTGACTCCTACAGAAGCAGCTGGTTGACAGCATTCCCTGAGGACTTATTTGCAATTGTGAACTTGGTAAAAGAACCACTAGATCTACTACAATGGGGCTAGAAGGCTTCAAAATTCGACCTCAAGGCAGCTCTCATATCTAAATAAGCAATACCTAAGGAACTGTTGAAAACCGTTTACTCCACAAGCGGAACTGCTTAAAACCATTTACTCCACACGCAGCACAGGATGACATGGAGGTTGTTCCTGCAGGAAAAAAGGCACTAAGTGTACCACCATTTGCAAACTCTGCCAACGACAATCCTAGGTCATGTGTATTTGGTACCAGACTTTCGAGAAATATAAATTTTTGAAGTATGCTATAGTTCTAGAGTTCTCTGTACAAAATTTGAATAGCTCTGCAAAATTTCGCGAAAAAAAGTTTTTGGAAGACAGGATAAGATGGAGTGAAAAAAATGCCTCTGTCATTCTTCGTTTTAAATTCTTTCAAGCCGAGTACACGTTTCATTTCTGGTAGATTGTACATTCTTATTGGTGTTATGGTTCATAAGTATCAGTTATATTAGAGCGACGACTGCACAACAGCACCGAGTAAACGAACATAACCAAACTGTTCAAACGAGCATGAGTAATACAAGTACTGTTGCGTACAATCCTTACATCCTTACTTCTTAACGAATAAGCTTTAAAGACATGTCGTCCAAGTCTTCGCGTTTTCTTTTAAGGGGATCACACCGTGGTTCAGGTGGAAAAAAATCGATTTTCGGTTTTCATGAAATTTCGATAGATTGCTGAAAAAATTTTTTTTCGAGCATTTAAAGAGCATTTTCCTACCACGTGTGTTTATGTGCCACGCTCACTTCTCTGTCACCCATTTTTCTGCATACATTTTAGATCTTTATATCCCCTAAATTGCACGTTAGGGATTTTTTTTACTCCCGAGTATGTTGGCTATCCTTGAAATGCAACGTTCGGTATTCTTTTGTTTCTGCTGTCTGGAAACAACACGCTTTCAAACACGCAGTTCGTTTTGTTCAAGTGTGATTGCGAGTAGTTGTTATACTTACGTTTGCAGTGCTTGTTTACATGTGCTCTGTTGTGTTTATTGAAGATGACGAAACGTAAAGGCATTTTCAAGAAACGACAATTTAGAGGAAACAAGTTTAGAAAGATTTCTGTACAAGAGGTTATGTCGCCTCGCAACGATGTTTCTAATTGTAATTCTTCAACAACTGCATCATTAAAGAAGCTCTCACCATTACTGTAAGTGACAAGGGGTGCAGTAACATTATTATAAATTTGAGAATATTATCAGATGTAATTTCTAAATTTGTACAATGTAGACAGTGTGGTGAATCACAGAGAGTGAAAATTTGTGAGAGTGCGAGTGAGAGAAAAGGCCTAGCAATTGCTTTGGATTTAATTTGCACTGAAATGAAATGAAATGTCGTGTGGCTAGGGCCTCCCGTCGGGTAGACCGTTCGCTGTTCAGATGTGATTTCATTTATGAGTTCTTCGAAACCAGATGCAAGTGGCCCTTATGAAATCAATACTAGATTAGTTTATGCCTTACAGTCCATTGGCAGGAGCATGGCTGCAGGGAGAACATTTTGTTCAGTAATGAACTTACATCAACCACCAAATAAATTTGAAAAACTGACTGCAATATTAAAGAAAGTTGTATGTGAACTCAGTGAGGAAAGCACGAAACTGGCTGTTAGGGAAGCAGCGGAAGAAAATGATGGATGTTCGGATATTGCAGCTGCACTTGATGGAAGTTGGCAGAAAAGAGGGCATACTTCTATGAGTGGAGTAGTGACTACCATGAGTGTAGACACCAGTAAAGTGTTAGATGTGGAGATAATGTCTAAATATTGCAAATGTTGTAAAGTCAATGAATATAAAGAACACAACTGTGTGGCTAATTTTAGAGGAACAAGTGGTGGTATGGAAGTTCATGGAGTACAACAAATATTACATCGCTCCGTAGAAACAAGAGGCGGACGGTACACCAAATATTTGGGCGATGGTCACAGTAAGGCATACAACAATGTGGTGAACTCTAAGCCATATGCAGATGCCATTATTAGCAAAATAGAATGTGTAGGCCATGTTAAAAAACGTTTGGGAACAAGGCTGAGAAATCTAGCTGTTGAAATGACAGGAAAATTGTAGACCGGACAGGGTCTGTTAACTAAAACTGAAATAGAAAACTTGCAGGTATACTATGGGCAGGCAATTAGGAGAAATAAAGAAAATCTGGAGGCAGTGAAGAGAGATGTTTGGGCCATATTCTCCCACAAGTTCTCTACTGATGATAAGCTATGTCATCGATTGTGTGCATCAGGAAAATTCGTGGTGCAAATACAATAGGGCTCAAGCAACTGGAGAATCTTATTCTCCCCAGCATTCCCTTCCTGCTGCTGTTATTACAGCAATTAAACCTATTTTCAGAGACTTGACTCATCCTGACCTTCTAAGGAAATGTCTGCGTGGGTAGACACAGAACCCAAATGAATGTAATTTGGAACCGCCTTCCTAAAACTGTATTTGTAGGCATGCATACAATGAAACTAGTAGTTCATGATGCTGTTATTACATTCAATTGCGGTAATATTAAAAATTGTTGGGTACTGAAAATGCTGGGAATTAAACCTGGTGAAAATATGGTCACTGGGCTGCAACATTGCGATAAAATGAGGATAGCCAATGCAGACAGGTCTGCATCTAATATGGCCAAGAAAGCAAGACAAACATCCAGGAAGGTGAAAAAGAAGCTGGAAGACCTGCTAGAGGCCAAAGAAGGGCCATCATATGCAGCAGGACAGTTTTAATTAACTGTAAGTAACAAATTTCAAAAGTTTTTTCTTTAAAGTCAATTTCCCGCAAACTAAAATTTTCAGTACATATGCCCCATTATATCAGAAACTATCATAGATAAATGAATGAAATTTTCAGAGACTCTGCATAACATAAAAATTCACCTCTGGTACTACATTCATTAATATTCCCCCATTAGGAAGATCACAAAAAATATTTTCTGTTGAAAAAAGTTAATATTTTTTGTTAATAAATTTAAAAATAGGATTTCTTAAAACTATAAGATGGATAAAGTAGATTTTAGTACAGTGGACTCTATTAGCATCATGACACATACAAGAAAAATGTTAAGGTCCTGCATCAAATTGTTTTTTCAGAAATTGGTCAAATACTTGCCTGAATTAACATGGGTTAGATAGGCAGGGTGTGGTCCCCTTAACAGCATTCCATGAAATTATTCTGTTTAATAAATACCCTGGAGCTGGTTTGTGCTCATGATCGTCTTACACACATGAAAATAAGTTTCCGGTATCTCCGATAAATAAATTACAAGAATACCGCGAATTCTCACCTCAGAATCTCCATATTCCTCAGAGTCTAGAACACCTCACACTGCAAATTAAATTATGTTACCGCGATCATTAAGAACGCTATAAAATGTACCTCAGCCTCAATTTGACTTCAAATAGCAAAACTTAAATTAGATGATGATACACTACACTACCACTCGAAAGTTTTCGAATAAGTATATTGTTTCCCCAGTGTCATGCTCAATATAACGTTTAAGAGTAGTGTTACATGTTTTTAAAAATGAAATCGTTCAAAACATAACTTTCCGTTGTTATGCTGTTCAGGTTCCAAGCACTGCATGCCGCTGATTTTGTATTGTGGTGGCATAATACAGGGTGTACATAAAGTCTGGGAACATTTTCAATTATTTATTGCACAAGAACTAAACATTGTACAGATGTCATACATATTGCATTTTGAAGAGAAACTCTGAAAGTTTTTTTTTTATAAACATTCGATATGCGAACCATAAGTGACCCGGCAGACGTCAATACAGTAATCGAATTCTTGTCCTACTCGTCCGAGCTTGGCATCGCCGACTGTGGCAGTCTGCTTCTCTTTGCCGGGCAAAGAATTTGTTTTACCAGTGGTAAATGGCCTTCTTTGTTGGTGGCTTCTTACCGTACTTGGTTCTAAACATCCGTTGAACAGCTGTAGCACACTTGTTTTTGTCGAACTCCAACACACAGAAAGCTCGCTCCGCACCTGAACTCGCCATGTTTGCGACTAGCGCTGACTATCGGCAAATTACCGAACTATGCTGTGGCGGTGTACTTGGAAGTAAACTTTCATCAGAGTTTCTCTACAAAATGACATATGTATATCTGTACAATGTTTGGTTCTTGTACAATAAATAATTGAAAGTGTTCCCAGACTTTATGTACACCCCGTTTAATCTTTCCTCACTAGATGACGTTCATAAGACGTCAACAAATCTGTAAACACTGTTACAGGTAAGTAAATAGCATTTAGTTATGCACAGGGTAGCAAAATGTGAACTTCAGTAAGTGCTTAGTTTAAACATTGATAATGAGATGAAGAAAGGAGCTTTCAGCAGAAAACATTATGCAATTATGTCTATGTGCAGGCGGTCTTACTATGCGACAATACTGGCCACCATATGGACCGACCTCGAAAGGTTAGGCCAAAAGTCACATCAAAAAGTGATGACAAATATGCGGTAGTCACAAGTAAACGTGATCGCTCAAATCAGTGCCAGTTTAAGAGCAGAAGTCAACCGTAATACGGAAAAGTCGGTGGGTGTAAGTACTGTGAAAAGACACCTGAACGGGTGTGTGAAGGCTAAGAAACCATTAGTGACGGCTATTAATAGGCAGAAGAGGCTACACTGTGCAAGACAACATGAAAATTGGGCTTATGGATCATGTAATAGTAACAAAAATAAAAATGTGAATGCAGGAGAAACTCATTTAATGAAAATTAGAAAGTTATATTGCTCGCTGACGTTGTGTTTTACATACGACTGAATAATGACGATAAGTACTTACCTGCCAGGTTTTTTTGTCACTTTTTTCGTCTTTCTGAAAACAGAATTTGATGCTTTACAACTTTTCTCTTATAAAATTTTTGCGTCAAATTGACCAATTCTCAGCGTCGAAACGAGTGTTTTAAAAACGAATGAACATTACCACTTTCTGACGTAGCTTTTCTATAGCAGAATCTAGCGTTCTATATTTCTGGAAATCTTGGCTTTTTCGATTAAACACTTACTTTCACAGCAATTTGAAAAAATACAGAAAAAGACCGAAACGTGTATCGTTTCTTTTGATTAAGGCTGATGCTCCATTCAAAAATTAGGGCAATCAGATTTTTGATTTCAGAGCCCTACTTTTATAGTTAAAACAGTTTCCTGAATTCCACTAATTCTTGGTAGGCAATCCCCATTTTGGAGGTAATTGTATTGACCTAATAAGGCAATAGAACTGCAGGAACACCCAAAAAGCACATACAAATGTACCTTTCAAATTATCAGCATGCTGTGGTCTTTTACTGTCTACTTTATTTTTCTCTTGCGGGAGCATTTGAGAAGTGACACAAGGAAACAATAAAAATCACAGTGTATCGTCTATTGAAATTAGCAGGCACAAAAAGGCGAGTGACCATTTTTCCTCTTCAGTCTCTATCTTTCGTCTTGAGAGAAGATTTAATTTTTGTGACAGTAAATTTGACTTTAACAATAAATCTCTCACTTATGACTTATTAATTCAGTCAATGCACAGTGAGATCCCACAAAGAAAACGTAGATTAACACGTAAAAACTAAGATATTTACCAGATTTATTACTGATATTCTATAAAGTATTTCTATAACTGCCAAAAGTATAGCCATAAGATTGTTGCACTGTCTGTAGTTTTTAAATGGAGGGAATGTTTTCATTGCAGAAAGGAAGGATAACAATGTGTATATTTGGTGTAAAAACTCTGCTTCTTACAAAGATAACTTACTGATATCAGTATGCACATAATAATTTCTGTCTACAGAAAGCACATCTCTGAAACTGTATTGCCTGATTAACTACAGCCGATGTTACAGTGTTCTTCTCTATTTAACAGTTAGAATTTAAAATCTTAATCCTATGTTGGATAGGAGCCAGAGAATTTGCAGAATGTATCTTACTTCAAGACACCTTATTTAAAATAATATTTACACAAGTGATGAGAAACAATGATGAATGATTGCAGTTTTTCTGCCAATAAATTCCATTAAGTCATGTTCTAATGTACAAAGAAGTTTCATTCTGGATACAAAGAAGCTTTTGTTACGAAAGTACACAATAAAGCAGAGTGCAGTCAGAAGCTGCGCATAATTCATGTAAGCTGTATATTTCAGTCTATATTTAATTTTTTGAATGACCCAACTGTACTGTAGCCGTTACTCAAATTCACACTTCTGATGTCACGTTTACTTTCATCTGACTTTAGGGACTCTTCCTCGTGGAACCAATCCTTGTAGCTTTCTAGTTTTTTTATTGTTTCACCTATAAAAATAAACATAACGATATCAGTTAATATTCAACTAAGCACTACTGCCATGGAACATCACTGACAAGGAAGGGAATTTGAAAAATTATCCACTGTAAGTTTTCTGTACTTACTGTGAAGGGAATCACAGGAGGTCATTTCTCCATTAAAGTCCTTTGGCATTAATCTTTGTGGTACATGCTTGTAAAATTCTTCGAAGTTGTTCGATGTGTGAAAATGTAGCTGAAAAGCAAAGTAAAACATTAAATTTTCTTTTCCTTGCTATTTTCCTTTGTTATTCAGATAAATGATTTCCTATGATAACATCATTTTCATATTAGTTCATTTAGTATCACATCGTCTTATGTTGGATTTATCATGTGAGATAATCCTTGGGTCTGTGGAAGGAGTCAAAATGTAGATTATTGCAGACTCTGATAAACAGTGCATGTAAACTACGTTTATGGCTGTCTATCCTCAGTGAAAGATAGATTATATTATTTGTAAAGGGCGGTTGACAATTAGAAAGATTTTAGATTGTCGCCTGACACAATTTTCAGAAAATCCACCACTTTATCCATCTGCTGTTCATCTGAAACTACATTACAGTTATATTTCTCAATGAGTAGGCTCATTAATAATCTTGCATTATCAATATTTCTTTTAATATCCGAACATTTGTGGCACAGAATTTCTGAGTAAACTAAAACCTTACCGCTTGCATATGCTCCTGACTCATAAAAGGCTTAATTATACTCATAATACTGGTGATGACAGAATTCACATTTATTACGTGGATTCCTCTCCTACGCAGTGGAATTGCTTCCTGCAATAAACACAAACGACAGTATTAGGAGGTATACTCAGCAACCACACTAAATTAAATTTTAAATATTCTTAACGCGTTCTTGAACGACAATAACGACACAGGTTTCCTATAAGACATTTTAGAATGACCTGGCAGTGATATTTTATTGTAATATGTGGAAATAGTACTAACATTTGCAAGATGTATTGTTACGATGTACTTTAGTATTATATTACATGAAACACAATCCATGGTTCTTGCAGAGCACAGCGGGAAAAGAAGTAAACAACGTACATTTCATTTCATATGATACTTTTGTATGGCCCTATATCTGTACTGCGAAACTCGCGGAGAACAGCTTCCACAAGGCTGCCAACAGAAATTTTCACTTCACGCTGTTCACGGATATGCATGCTGTAATGTGTTAATCTAACCTTGCGTTTCGGATCCGAAAGTAAGTTGAATACAGAATTTCAGAGGACATTAACAAAGGCAAAGCCATCCTCAAACGATAAGACAGTTGGCAGTTATCATCGTATTTTAGGAGAAATGTCACTCGTCTTCCTCTGGTCTTCAAACTGAGTTACCCAACTAGTGGGATCCGCATATTAACTTGAATGACGACAGAACCTAGCAATTTTCATATTTTCTGGTAAACCTTCCGGGATGTAAGGTCGTGGTCCATGAAACTCTTTCATGGACCACGACCTTACATCCCGGAATGTTTACCAGAAGATATGTCATCCGGTCGTGAAAGCCTTCATACTAATTTTCATATTACCCAATCGTTGCCAGAAGTGATAAAAGCGTTTATTGACAGAAAAAAAGTCATAGGATCAGCTGAGAAATGAACCATGAACCTTTGGATTTGTAGTTCAGCACTTGGTAATTTAGCCACCGATCCACACATCGAAGACCTGTATAGGGCTTATTTTTACATTGCATTTTACATTATGTTACTCGCATTCCATGGGTCCCATGGAGAGTGGTCTCTGAGATGTGAAGAGAAGTTAAAGGTGTCTATTTCATTTAACTTAAGTGCAATACGATTATACGACTTAACATTACGAAAGATTATTGTATTACAGTGCTAATTCTAATTACAATAGAAAATAATCTAAAAAATAAAATTTTCGAAGTTTTGTAAAGATTATGATCTTCCATGGAGTAGAAGGAATTGCCTAAGAGCAAGTTCTCCGCCACATGACCTACGTGACATTTAACCCCTCTCTACTAAGGCGGGTCGTATGCGACCCAGTTCAAAGTTACATTTCGTGCCACGGCTAACGTAGGGGGCGCTCCACGCTTTCGTCGAAGGGCACGTCCTCGTCAGTCGATAAGGTACGTACACATATTCACTTATCCCCCTATGGTCGGATCCGAACCAACAGTAGTATATGTGTGATCTGAAACCACCGTAGCAGAGGAGTGTTAATACTATGTCCGTCCAAAAAGTTCCGAAACTGATTTTGTTCCTGGCCTATAAGGAATGTCAGCGCAGTAATTACGGTGGCAGCTTGAACAAACAATTGTAAACAATAGATGTGCATTTGACCCGTCGGTTGTGAGCAGGCAGTGTTAAGCAGTGGATCTAGGAACGTAGTTTGTCGACCCTGTATAAAAGTGACAATGGAGTCACTCCTCTCAATCATGTATTCAAGACATTCACCAAAATGTTTTAAAGAAGTCAAAAGTGTTTGAGAAACCTGTTCTGCACACCTGGACTCCCGAACAAAACGACGCGTTGGCGCCAGCCACGAATTAACTGAAATGCAAAATGCGGACTGTTCTTGTCTGCAAAGAAAATCGTCACAATTGACGAGGCTTTGTGTTATCAGTATGAACCTACCACCGAATTACAAAGCACAGAAACTGACAAGAAAGGTGAACGCTTCGGCGACATAACCGACACTGATGCCAATGCGACGTGCAAGTTGAACAACAGCCCAAAGAAAGAGTCAAGGTGTGCAGAACAGGTTTCTCAAACATTTTTGTCTTATTTAAAACATTTTGGTGAATGTCTTGAACACTTGACTTAGAGCTGTGACTCCATTGCCACTTTTATACAGGGTCGACAGACTACGTTCCTAGATCCACTACTTAACACTGCCTGCTCACAACCGACGGGTCAAATGCACATCTATTGTTTACGATTGTTTGTTCAAACAAAACAACATGGTTTTACGAAAGTTCTGTGCGTTGTGTTCAAGCGCGAGGACACTGAATAGAACACCCAAAGCATTAAAAACACCATATTAAGGTTTCTAAATATTGTATAACTCAGTGTCGATACATGGGATTGACAGGGTAGGCTCTGGCAGGTTGTTAAACACGTGAAACTTCCTGGCAGATTAAAACTTTGTACCGGACCGAGACTCGAACTCGGGACCTTTGCCTTTCGCGAGCAAGTGCTTTACCATCTGGGCTACGCAAGCACGACTCACGCCCCGTCCTCACAGCTGTAGTTCTGTCAGTACCTCGTCTCCTACCTTCCAAACTTCACAGAAGCTCTCCTGCGAAGTGTGCTAGTTCTGTAAGGTTTCGCAGGAGAGCTTCTGTGAAGTTTGGAAGGTAGGAGACGACGTACTGGCAGAACTAAAGCTGTGAGGACGGGGGCCGGGGGGGGGGGGGGGGGGGGGGGGGGAGTCGTGCTTGGGTAGCTCAGTTGGTAGAGCACTTGCTCGCGAAAGGCAAAGGTTCCGAGTTCGAGTCTCGGTCCGCCACAAAGATTTAATCTGCCAGGAAGTTTCATATCAGCGCACACTCCGTTGCAGAGTGAAAATCTCATTCTGTTAAATACATGTTTGTCCATGTATCGATTCCTTTCTGCAGTGATGTCCCTCGAAGTCTTTGTCAATGTTGAATTAGGTCCCAGCGTTTTATTCAGTTTCCTTTATTTTGTGAGAAGACAGAAATGTTGATGATGGTAAAGAACTCTATGAATACATATACTGTCAAGTAGTTGTCAAAATACTAAATGTTTTGATAAGGTCTTGTTACTCTTAAGGATTTCAATGATCTTTATTTCACTTTTGTATTTCTCCAGAATCGAAATAAGTGATTGAGTGGAATCCTATTCGGGAGAATACAGCAGGGCCAATATTCATTCCTTACTTTGCACAATTAGAGAAGACCAATATGCAAAGTGCGTTCAGTAAGTAACGCAACACTTTTTTCTGAAAGCAAGTTGGTTTTATAGAGGATTCCTATAACCATATTATTCCCCAATCTTTTGGCTACAAAACCCTATTTTTCAACATAATCTCCGTTCAATGCGACGGTCTTACTCCATATTACTGGGAAGGCCTGTATGTCCGCATGGTACCCCTCTACAGGTCCACCTCGAAACCAACATCTTGTTCCTTCAGTAACGTTCCCATCATCTACGTACTTCTTCCCACGGAGTGCATCCTTTATTGGGCCAAACAGATGAAGTCGGAAGGTACGAGATCCGAGCTGTAGGGTGGATGAGGAAGAACAGTCCAAAGAAGTTTTGTGAGCTCCTCTTGGCTGCACAGACTTGTGAAGGAGGAGAAATTCGTTTTCTTTTTGTGGCGACGAACACGCTGCAGTCGTTTCTTCAACTGCCTTAGGGTAGTGTAATACACATCAGAGTTGATCGTTGCACCATGAAAGAAGACGTCAAACGAGATAACACGTTCAGATTCTCAGAAGAGCGTCGCCACGATTTTACCATCCGAGGGTGCGGGTTTGAACTTTTTCTTTGGAGGAGAGATGGTGTTGCGCTATTCCATGGACCGACGTTTTGTTTCCGGTTCGAAGTGATGAACCTATGTTTCATCGCCTGTGGCGATGTTCGACAAAAATTGTCACGATCGCCTCCTAAGATGCAAGCAAATACACACAGATCGTCCTTCGTTGCTCTTTATAGTCTTCTGTTAGGCGGCGAGGTACCCAGCACACACACACCTTTGAGTACCCCAACTGGTGGACGATTGTATCAGCACTGAGAACACAGACGTCCGTTTGAGCAGCGACGTGTTTGATGGGGATCCGTCTATTACATCGAATGAGAGTGTCCGCACGTTCCAACACTGCAGGAGTCACAGCTATGTGCGACTGGACGACACGCTGGAGACCGGACAGGTTTGCGCGACAGACGCCTCGCCCAACGATTTTCCATGCTTTTGTTCTCTGCCAGGTCTCTGTAGACATTCTGCGGGTGCCTATGAATATCTGCGACGCTCTGGTTTTCCGCCAAAAGAAACCCAACGAAAGCTCTCTGTTTAGAACGCACCTCCGTTACAGACGCCATTTTGAAGGCTATGTATAGCGCCATCACCTATCGGAACTTCATGGAACTACAGATACTGAAGCGGGAATATTCCACGATGTCCCACATCAAATTTCGTATTTTTTCAACTGATATTGGCGGAGAAAAAAGTGTTGCATTACCCACTGAACGCCCCTCGTATATTTCTATCCTTGACTTTCCATGTAGAATGTCAAGGAAAGCTGTAAGTAGGCTGTTTAAGTTTTCTATGTAAGTAGGCTGTTTAGGTTTTTATGTTGGTAACGCCACGTAGCACTCTGTATGAAAATCACTGACTGTGCTGTATACAGTCTGTGGCTGATTTGCATTGTTGGAATATTTGCTATTGTAGTGTTGGGCAGTTGGATGTGAACACTCAGCGTTGCGCAGTTGGAGGTGAGCCGCCAGCAGTGGTGGATGTGGGGAGAGAGTTGGCAGAATTTCAGAGCGGACGATCTGGACGTGTGCCTGCCAGAAAAAGGAAATTCGTAAGAACTGGATGTCATGAACTGATATATATATATATATATATATATATATATATATATATATATATATATATATATATATATATAAAATGACTTTTGAACACTAATAAGGTAAATACATTGTTTGTTCCCTATTGAAATCTTTCATTTGCTGACTATGCCTATCAGTAGTTAGTGCCTTCAGTAGTTAGAATTTTCTATTTAGCTGGCAGTATTGGCGCTCGTTGTATTGCACTAGTTCGAATAACGAAGATATTTGTGAGGTAAGTGATTCATGAAAGGTATAGGTTATTGTTAGTCAGGGCCATTCTTCTGTAGGGATTATTGAAAGTCAGACTGCGTTGCGCTAAAAAAAAAAAAAAATATATATATATATTGTGTCAGTTTACTGTTGATCAGAATAAGTAAAGAGAGAAATGTCTGAGTACGTTTAGTTTTGCTCAGCTGTTTGAAAACCAAATAACGTAAGAGGTTTACCAGCACAGTCATTTATAATTTTCCAAAGGGGACGTTTCAAAGCGACGGCGCAGAATGGAATCATGCAAGTCAAACAGACCTCCATGCATACACATAAAAACACAGGTGCAGATGGTTATTGGTACATCTCGACTAAAGAACTTTCAGCATGGTGACTGAACCACTATTTTACCTGAACATACATGAAGTACTTCTTGACTGTTGCGATGTTGATCCGCGTCAGATGACCGAGGGAGACACCCGTCATATCGTAAACAATTATAAACCCAGGGATCAGACCATCTTCCTTAAGCACTGCGTCGATGACCATAAACAGGTACTTGATGGCAGAAGCAAGATCGAACTGGCTAGGGTCTGTGTTGAGCAGCCGCCCGAAAATTATCCGGTAGCCTTCTGGAGTCTTCTGTGGGAACGGGCTGACTTGTCTGCAAAGACAGATTGTTTTCATGGCGCAATTAAACGTCACATCTACCAGTTGAAGTCAAGCCGCACAATACTCGCTGTAAAAGAGTAGTGAAAACTAAAATACAGAAATAACATTTCTTTTTATTTTTGTAACAGTCAGTCAATTATTTATAGAAATTTTAGTAAGACTGCTTTACAGACGGGTGTATCACTAGTGACAGAATTGTTGTTGTTGTGGTCTTCAGTCCAGAGACTGGTTTGATGCAGCTCTCCATGCTAGTCTATCCTGTGCAAGCTTCTTCATCTCCCAGTACCTACTGCAACCTACATCCTTCTGAATCTAGTGTATTCATCTCTTGGTCTCCCTCTACGATTTTTACCCTCCACGCTGCCCTCCAATACTAAATTGGTGATCCCTTGATGCCCCACAATATGCCCTACCAACCGATCCCTTCTTCTAGTCAAGTCATGCCACAAATTTTTCTTCTCTCCAGTTCTATTCAGTACCTCCTCATTAGTTATGTGATCTACCTATCTAATCTTCAGCATTCTTCTGTAGAACCACATTTCGAAAGCTTCTATTCTCTTCTTATCTAAACTATTTATCGTCCACATTTCACTTCCATACATGCCTACACGCCATACAAATACTTCCAGAAACGACTTCCTGACACTTAAATTTATACTCGATGTTAACAAATTTCTCTTCTTCAGAAATGCTTTCCTTGCCATTTTATATGCTCTCTACTTCGACCATCATCAGCTATTTTGCTTCCCAAATAGCAAAACTCATTTACTACTTTAAGTGTCTCATTTCCTAATCTAATTCCCGCAGCGTCACCCAATTTAATTCGACTACATTCCATTATCCTCGTTTTGCTTTTGTTGATGTTCATCTTATATCCTCCTTTCAAGACACTGTCCATTCCGTTCAGCTGCTCTTCCAGGTCCTTTGCTGACAGAATTACGACTACTATTTGAGTCTTTTAGCACCTTTTACTCAGGATATTTGTGCCCTTTTTAGCTTAGCACGATGGTGCCATGGCCTAAGAATGTACAAAGCGAAAAATATAACGTTTATTGAACAAACCTTTATAAGTATCGAACTTCTGTTATATTTCCTCAGTTTTATGGTTAACTGATTAAAGTCTACATTTACATTCTGTGCAACAAACCCTGTTAAGACAAGACAGAATTTTGTTTCCACGCTTAGCTAAAATTTTCTTGTGTATAAATAATCTAGTCGTTCTGGTTGTCCTCGTGATTAAGAACAAGAAAATTTGCCTAGTGTATGGCAGAGGGTAGTTTTAATTGAACCATACCATGCACAGTCTTATCAAAAGTATCCGGACACCGACACAGAATGTAGAATTGACCGCTAGATGTCACGAGAGGCGAATAGACCAGTATAAAAGGATGCGGGTAGTATTGTGTTCCCAGCAGAGAAGAAACAACAGGAGAAAGTGTTGGTCAAGAGAGCTCAATGGATTCGAACGTGGACTAGTCTTTGGATGCTCCTGAGTACCAAATCCAGCACGGGCATTTCAAATCATCTAAAGCTGACCAAGAACACTGTTGATGATGGGATGACCTGATCTACTGACGGACAGGGACTTTCGAGCACTCTGGAGGGCGGCTGTAAAAACAAAAAAATCACATAAAATCGACGGAAGGTACCACTCGTGAGTTCGAAAGAGCTAACAGCAGCCCGGCTGACATAAATGATAAGCGACGCTTGAGGTAACGTAAAGGGCGACGCCACTCGACAATGGACGAGTGGAAACGAGTGATTTGTCGTGATGGATGACGCTGTACCCTGTGGCAGTCCGATGGAAGGATTTGGTGGACGCCTGGAGAACATTACCTGCCAACATGTGTAGTGCCAACAGCTACGCACGGAGGAGCGGTATGGTGCAGTCCCATTTTTGATGCGGAAAGATACGGACACTTTTCACAGCTTTGTGTACAGCGTGCATTAGAGGATCAGTTCAGGGGCAATGTACCCTGTCACAAAGCTGTATCTGTGAGGATTCGTTTGTGGACAGTAACAATTATGGAACTGACTGACCTGCCCAGACTTCCAGCCTGAACCCAATGAACACTTTTGGGGTGAGTTAGAGCGTCGACTTCGCTCCAGACCCCAACTTCTAACATCATCATCTTCTCTGGTTTCCGTTCTCGTGGAAGAATGGGCTCCAGTTTCTCTACAGGCATCCAGAGACTTCCGAAAGTACCTCCAGAACAGACCAAGACGACATAAAGGAAAAGGGTGAACACACCCCATATTAATGGCCACTGATTGGTTACCAGATGCTTTTAATGAGATGGCGTATGCTCTTATTGATATGCTCCATTAAAAGGTAAAGCTACTAACGCCACAGCTACGATAGCTTCTATTTTTCACTAACTCCTTGTTATTATTTTTTGTGGTAGGAACATTATAGGATTCTCTGGTTGCCACTACAATTGTTATACTTCTGAATAAGATGATACTACGTTTGCGTTTCAAACAAAGGTTGTCCCTTAGTGTGACTGAAAGACGGTAGATTTTCGAGAATGTACGACATGACATACATTCTGTATTGCAGTATAATGAGATAATAAAATTCTTGTAACAGCTTCAGCTCAGAACATTTAGCCTCACCGAGGCATTAATTCATGAAGCTGTTCTGCTACCATTTATGTAGTGGAAACAAGAGAGTAAAAATGAAATGAAAACCAGGGTTGTCCCGTGGAATACTTTCCAGACATAATGGAATTAATAACATTAGCTGCTCGTGGACGTTGATTTCAACCGTCAAGAAAGTTGAAAATTTATGCCAGACTGCGATTCGAACCTAGATATCCTGCTCACTAGGCAGATGCGCTGACCACTGCACCGTCTGGGCACAGTGGGCATTGCACGGACTATCCTGGCACGCCACCTGTCAGACGCAATTCTCAACTTATCCACACACTATTCATGTAGTGCCCCTTACCCATTATCTTCATTACTCGTGGCATTTCGCGTTTGAGTGTGGTGTTCCCTCACCTTAACTATACAGGGTGATTCAAAAAGAATACCACAACTTTAAGAATTTAAAACTCTGCAACGACAAAAGGCAGAGCTAAGCACTATCTGTCGGCGAATTAAGGGAGCTATAAAGTTTTATTTAGTTGTACATTTGTTTGCCATTTCAGCCAATAAAATTTTTGGTCCCTTTTTCTTCGAAGGTGCTACTGTAACTGGACTACAGTATCTGGAGATGTTAGAGAATTGGCTGTTCCCTCAGCTCGAACAAGAAGCACAACAATTCATATTTCAGCAGGATGGAGCGCCACCACATTGGCACTTATCTGTCCGTAACTACCTGAACGTCAACTACCCGAGGCGATGGATCGGCCGCCAGGCAGCCCGTGACAGAGCACTTCATCACTGGCCTCCAAGAAGACCTGATCTTACCCCCTGCGATTTTTTCTTATGGGGGTATGTTTAGGATATGGTGTTTCGGCCACCTCTCCCAGCCACCATTGATGATTTGAAACGAGAAATAACAGCAGCTATCCAAACTGTTACGCCTGATATGCTACAGAGAGTGTGGAACGAGTTGGAGTATCAGGTTGATATTGCTCGTGTGTCTGGAGGGGGCCATATTGAACATCTCTGAACTTGTTTTTGAGTGAAAAAAAACTTTTTAAATACTCTTTGTAATGATGTATAACAGAAGGTTATATTATGTTTCTTTCATTAAATACACATTTTTAAAGTTGTGGTATTCTTTTTGAATCACCCTGTCTATATGAAGTATTTGCTCTTTCGGATATGTCTGAACATATTTTGATCATACAGCCATTATAAATCAAGACTTTCGCCTACAGCCACGTTTGTAATACAGGTAGATAATTTCGTACTCTCTTTTTTGATGACAGCATTCAGTTCTAATAAGCTGCAGTGTTTTCCTGAGACTACAAAAGCTACTCCAGCAAAATTAGGTTTTTACAAATGTGTTAAAGTGTTCCAAAGTACAACATGGTAATGGATCCAGGAATAAATAATCTATTGAAATTTAAACGTGCAGCAATCGAGAAAATTTTGCCAATACTGTATTTAACAGTCTTATTGTTATATTATTACTCTATCCCATCCCCATAATCAAAAAGTGAAGCAAAATTACGCAGAAGCATTATCAAAAACCAGCTGTTAGTTAATTTTGAAATAGAAGCTATTGAAATGTAACACAGATTTCCATATTCAAGCTAGGTAAAATTGTTAAGGCATTAAAGAAATTCAGTTCCTTTGCAAATGTCACATGTTCCATGTTAGAAGATCTTCTACCACTTTAAAGTACAAGATGGTGCACAATCGATGAAATAAGGCTTAACCCTCCACAGGTTGCGTAATTAGTTTTAAAATATATACAGGGTGTACCAGAAAAGTTGCGATAAACTTCGAGGGGTTGTAGCGGGTGGCTTGAGGAACAAATCGATGATAGGAACGTCATCCAACGACGTTACAGAGCGTGTAAGTTATAGGTGCCGGCGCCTGCCACTAGACCACCAGTTCAGCAGCAAACGTGACTTGGTACGCTGATGGACAGTAGGCGGAACAGTTTTAGCTATGTTGTTTGTTATTCACTGATCGCGACCAACTGCTACGATCCCAATGGCCGGGCGGGCTGGCCGAGCGGTTCTAGGCGCTACAGTCTGGAACCGCGAGACCGCTACGGTTGCAGTTTCGAATCCTGCCTCGGGCATGGATGTGTGTGACGTCCTTAGGTTAGTTAGGTTTAAGTAGTTCTAAGTTCTAGGGGACTGATGACCTCAGCAGTTAAGTCCCATAGTGCTCAGGGTCATTTGATCCCAATGGAGAAGAAGAGGCTAGTTGCTATGTAGACAGGCCCTGTTTCCTATGAATGCAATACACTGTTACCTTGGTGAATGATCGTTTCGGACATGGATTTCCATCTGCAGTTTATTTTTATCCTGTGTAAGCTACGATGTAGTCCCACACAAGCGCCATCGCGCAACAAAGGTGGCGCGTTGTTAGAAGACAGTACAGTACATGTTATAGTTTCCCTGCAGACATAGTTATGCTGCGATAAGGATGACAAATACGTCACAGTAAGGGTGTGAAATGGCGAGGGAACTAGAAACGTACTCCAGAATTGAAATGCACCAGAGAATACGATTCTTGTGGAAAAAACGTTTAAATAACATACAGATTCATCGTGAATTACTGTCGCTGTATGTACCAAATGCAGTCTCGCGTCTAGCTGTAGTGAAATGGTCCAAACAATTTGACCATGGCAGCTCACCCGTGGGCGATGCTCATCGTGAAAGAAGATCGTCGACAGCACCCACAGACAACAATGTCCACGCAGGCGAGGAACCGGTTCTGCGACAATCGCAGACTTTCCGACTCTGAGGACGTTCACGCACTGGTTCTCGTATGGCTCCGCGAACAAGGAGCTGATTTCTGGAGTCGAGGAATCGGAAGATTGATAGAACCAGTCGACCGTTTTTTACAGAGAATTGACTGATGGAAAATAGTGTCATGAATCTATGTCACTCTAAAGAGCAGTGCAACATTCACTAATAGTTACTTGGTCTGCCATGATAATGTGTAACTTACTTTTAGAAGTCCCATCGTATCTTAAAGTGTGTCTCTCTTACATAATACTGTAGACTTGTTTGTAAATAACTTTTCTGCTACCAGTCACTATTTGTTTATTTTTATTTTGCACAAAATAAAAAACGTGACTTGTAGCAGAAACGTTAATTATAAGAAGATCCTTAGAAGCACCCTTTTGATGTTTGGTGAAAACGATCGGTAATGAAAATGAAAGCACTTTTTAAACATCGGCTGAGGTGATGATCTACCTGTACCTTACTTGCAACGTCCTAATACGATTAATCCTCTATGCTTCGCAGAGATTCGAAACCAAAAAATTTGCTTCCCCCCAAAAAAAAAAAAAAGTTCAAATGTACTGGGCGATCAAAAAGTCAGTATAAATTTGAAATCTGAATAAATCACGGAATAATGTAGATAGAGAGGTTCAAATTGACACACATGCTTGGAATGACATGGGGTTTTATTAGAACCAAAAAAATACAAAAGTGCAAAAAATGTCCGTCAGATGGCGCTTCATCTGTACAGAATAACAATAATTAGCGTAACAATGTAAGACAAAGCAAAGATGATGTTCTTTACAGGAAATGCTCAATATGTCCACCATCGAGAAATAATGTTGTGAACAGCACTGTAAAGCATGTCCGGAGTTATGGTGAGGCGTTGGCGGCGTCGGATGTTGTCTTTCAGCATCCCTAGCGATGTAGGTCGACCACGATACACTTGCGACTTCAGGTAACCCGAAAGCCAATAATCGCACGGACTGAGGTCTGTGGACCTGGGAGCCCAACCAAGCATGACGAAAGTGTCGGCTCAGCACACGATCATCACCAAACGACGCGCGCAAGAGATCCTTCACGCGTCTAGCAATATGGGCTGGAGCGCCATCCTGCATAAACATCGTACGTTCCAGCAGGTGTTTATCAGCCAGGCTGGGGATGATGCGATTCTGTAACATATCGGCGTACGTCTCACCCGTCACGGTAGCAGTTTTGCTGTCCAGCACCATCTGTCGGACATTTTGTGAACTTTGTTTTTTTTTGTTCTAATAAAACCCCATGTCATTCCAAGCATGTGTGTCAATTTTTACCTCTCTATCTACATTATTCCGTGGTTTATTAAGTTTTCAAATTTATACTGACTTTTTAATCACCGGGTATGTGAAATCTTATGGGACTTAACTGCGAAGGCCATCAGTCCCTAAGCTTACGCACTACTTAACCTAAATTATCCTAAGGACAAACACACACACATACCCATGCCCGAGGGAGGACTCGGACCTCCGACGGGACCAGCCGCACAGTCCATGACTGCAGCGCCCGAGACCGCTCGGCTAATCCCGCGCGGCTTTGCTTCCCATCGTCGAAGTTTTACCAAGTGAAGTCTCCAGTCTGGCAGTATTTCTAACCTGGTTTGATTATTTTTAGTGTTATCATTTGGCGAACTCGGATGGCTAAGTAAATATAACGCTGGCCGCGAAAGACGAAGATCCACTTTCAATAATGGATCCTGATCACTTCATTCTTTCAGATTATTCATTGTAGATTCAAAGTTTTCTAGCGGGAACTAAATCATTTGATTATATTATTTCCTCAGTGATCCAGTCTTCCTAAATTAAAGCATTTAATGTTGTGTTCGGTACTTACATGATCTTGGCAGTTCGCCTCAGTTCTTCGTTCTCAGGATTTCTTTCGCTAAAGAATTCCGGCGCTGTTGTTTTGAGCGAGAAGTACGTGTCAATGGTGCTCTTCGTTCTCTCGAGGCTGTAATGGCAGCTGTGCAGGAAGAGCATTATTTTCTCGTCTGCCGGATCAGAAAAAATAAAATATACAAATATTGCATAGAGGATCACTGTTTGATAACATCATTAAACGCTAGAATTTTGGATCTTTCATAACCGATGACATTACGTGTGAAGATACCGTAAAGAACTTTCACTACACTCTAACATAAAAAATAAATAAAGATAAAAATAAAAAAAATTAACGACGCACCACGAAGGAACTCACGGACTGTATACCAATTAGGTTCCTTTTGGAGTATGCTGATGCATTAGCTCCATACTTAACAATCATATAGAACCGTTCGCTCGACGAAAGATCCGTACCCAAAGACTGGAAAGTTGCACAGATCACACCAATATTCAGGAAAGGTAGTAGAAGTACTCCACTAAATTACAGGCCCATATCGTTAACGTCGATATGCAGCAAGATTTTAGAACATATATTGTGTTCGAACATTATGAATTACCTCGAAGAAAACGGTCTATTGACACACAGTCAGCATGGGTTTAGAAAACATCGTTCCTGTGAAACACAACTAGCTCTTTATTCACATGAAGTGTTGAGTGCTATTGACAAGGGATTTCAGGTCGATTCCGTATTTCTGGATTTCCGGAAGGCTTTTGACACTGTACCACACAAGCGGCTCATAGTGAAATTGCGTTCTTATGGAATATCGTCTCAGTTATGTGACTGTATATGTGATTTCCTGTCAGAGAGTTCACAGTTCGTAGCAACTGACGGAAATCATCGAGTAAAACAGAAGTGATTTCTGGCGTTCCCCAAGGTAGTGCTATAGGCCCTTTGCTGTTCCTTATCTACATAAACGATTTGGGAGACTATCTCAGCAGCCGTCTTCGGTTGTTTGGAGATGACGCTGTCGTTTATCGACTAATAAAGTCATCAGAAGATCAAAACAAACTGCAAAACGATTAAAAAAAGATATCTGAATGGTGCGAAAAGCGGCAGTTGACCCTAAATAACGAAAAGTGTGAGGTCGTCCACGTGAGTGCTACACAATAAATCAGTCTAATATAAAAGGCGTAAATACAACAAAATACCTAGGTATTACAATTACAAACAACTTAAATTGGAAAGAACACACAGAAAATGTTGTGGGGAAGGCTAACCAAAGACTGCGTTTTATTGGCAAGACACTTAGAAAATGTAACAGACCTACTAAGGAGAATGCCTACACTACGCTTGTCCGTCCTCTTTTAGAATACTGCTGCGCGGTGTGGGATCCTTACCAGATAGGACTGACGGAGTACATCGCAAAAGTTCAAAGAAAGGCAGCACGTTTTGTATTATCGCGAATTATGGGAGAGAGTGTCATAGAAATGATACAGGATTTGGACTGGACATCATTAAAAGAAAGGCGTTTTTCGTTGCAACAGAATCTTCTCAGGAAATTACAATCACCAACTTTCTCCTTCGAATGCGAAAATATTTTGTTGACACTGACCTACATAGGGAGGAACGATCACCACGATAAAATGAGGGAAATCAGAGCTCGTATGGAAAGATACAGGCGTTCATTCTTACCGCGCGCTATACGAGATTGGAATAATAGATAATTGTGAAGGTGGTTCGATGAACCCTCTGCCAGGCACTTAAATGTGATTTGCAGAGTATCCATGTAGATGTAGAATGGGATCGAAATCGATAGATATGATGTACATGCACAGACATTTCAGAAAAATTGGATCACACTCGAAGGAAAAAGAGCTTCACAAATTGAGAAAGTCAAGAACGTGTTAGTCCACCTCTGGCCCTCATGCATGCAACTAATCGGCTTTTCACTAATGGATAGAATTGTGTAGAGTTGTTGGATACTCTCATGCCAAATTCTGTCCAACTGACGCCTTAGATCGTCAAAATCCCGAGCAGATTGGAGGGTCCTGCCCAGAATGCTTCAAATGCCCTCAGTTTGGGAGAGATCCGACGAACGTGCTGACTAAGGTAGGGTTCAGCAAGCACTAAGACAGTAGAAACTCTCGTCGAGTGCATGCGGGCATTATCTTGCTAAAATGTAATCCCCGGATGGTTTGCCACGAAGAGCAACGGTATGGGACGTAGAATATCGTCGACGTATCGCTGTATTACAAGAGTGACGTGGATGTCAACTGAATGGTTCCTGACATGGAAAGAAATGGCACTTACGACCATCACACCCTGTTATTGGGCCGTGTGGCAAACACGTCATCGGCCTGGAATCTCATCGAGTGGAGCAGAATTGTCACCTGTGATGAGTACCGCTTCGAAAGGAATCCAAATGACCAAGGAAGACATGTCTGGAGACGCCCCAGACAGCAGTGCATGCCAACTGACTATCAACATACGGCCTGACTTCAAGGAGTGATAGTGTGATTTTTCATTTTATAGCAGGAACCCTTTGGTTATCATCCGCGGCACCCTTAGAGCACAGCGAAATAATATTTCAGCTAGATAATGCCTGCTCATATTCGGCGAGAGATTCTGTAGCTTGTCAAACCATACCTTGGCCAGCAAGGTCGCTGCATCTCTCCCAAACTAAGTTCAGAGTATCATGGGCATGGCCCTCCAATCAGCTCGAAATTCTGACGATCTAACGCTCCAGGTGGACGGAATTTGGAACAATATCCGTCAGGAGGACATCCACCACCTCCATCAATCAATGCCAAGGCGAATAACTGCTTATGTAAACCACAGAAATGGACCCACGCGTTGTTGACTTTCTCAATTTGTGAAGCTGTTTCTCTTGAATAAATCATCCAATTTTTTCTTGTTTGTCTGGTCATGCACTTCACATCTACCGATTTCCGTCATATTCGATAATTCTTTTGTTATGCGTCGTTATTCTTCCTTAGAGTGTATAATGAAGGAAGACAGACACCGTTCAGGTTGAAACTTCCTGGCAGATTAAAACTGTGTGCCGGACCGAGACTCGAACTCGGGACCTTTGCCTTTCGCAGGCAAGTGCTCTACCAACTGAGCTACCCAAGCACGACTCACGTCCCGTCCTCACAGCTTCACTTCTGCCAGTACCTCGTCTCCTACCTTCCAAACTTTACAGAAGCTCTCCTGCGAACCTTGCAGAACTAGCACTCCTGAGAGAAAGGATGTTGCGGAGAAATGGCTTAGCCACAGCATGGGGGATGTTTCTAGAATGAAATTTTCACTCTACAGCGGAGTGTGCGCTGATATGAAACTTCCTGGCAGATTAAAACTGTGTGCCGGACCGAGACTCGAACTCGGGACCTTTGCCTTTCGTGGGCAAGTGATCTACCAACTGAGCTACCCAAGTACGACTCTCGCCCCGTCCTCACAGCTTCACTTCTGCCAGTACCCCGTCTCCTACCTTCCAAACTTTACAGAAGCTCTCCTGCGAACCTTGCAGAACTAGCACTCCTGAAAGAAAGGATATTGCGGAGACATGGCTTAGCCACAGCCTGGGGGATGTTTCAGGCTACTTTTTCAGGTTTATATTGATAACCCCTTTCGGCCTTTGTTTCAGGTCATCCTCAGATCCAATAATTAACTACTGCGAAGGGCAGCGCTTCAGCAGAGTGAACAACCAGTTAAAACTATGCCAAACGCCTGAATCTTCTCCCTGTAGAAGAGCCGAATTTGGCAGTAATTAGACGATCAAAAATTTTCAAATATGTGTGAAAACTTATGGACCTTAACTGCTAAGGTCATCAGTCGCTAAGCTTACACACTACTTAATCTAAATTATCCTATGGACAAACATACACACCCATGCCCGAGGGAGGACTCGAACCTTCGCTGGGACCAGCCGAACAGTCCATGACTGCAGCGCCTCAGACCGCTCGGCTAATCCCGCGCGGCAGTAATTAGATGTCGGATATGAAAAATAGGTCGATACTGGTAACCCGAACAAACATAAAAAGTGAACAGGGCCGAGTCAGTCTTCATTCATTTTGGATACTGCTCCCTCTCTCTCTCTCTCTCTCTCTCTCTCTCTCTCTCTTTTACACACACACACACACACACACACATACATACACGCGCACAGACACACACACACAAGAAGATCGCTTACAGTGTGTGCAAGATGTAGTGACTCTGTGAACGGTATACTTGTGGCATGAAGTGTACTTCACTTGCTCACCACTACGAATAAAAATTTGTAATATTTGTGCTATGTAGTGCCATTACGTCAAGCTTAACTATTTGGACACGAGGTAACATTCTGGCCCCTCTTTGTACGTGTCTGGGATCAGAAGGCGCGTCTACACTGCGTTTTGCACAGACTGGTTGCTGCAACTGCCAACGGCCTTGCCGCAGTGGTAACACCGGTTCCCGTCAGAACACCGAAATTAAGCGCTGTCGGGTTGGGCTAGCACTTGGATGGGTTACCATCCGGTCTCCCGAGCGCTGTTGGGAAGTGGGGTGCACTCAGCCCTTGTGACGCGAACTGAGAAACCACTTGATTGAGAAGTAGCGGCTCCGGTCTCGTAAACTGACATTTGGGCGGGATAGCTATGTGTTGACCACACATTTAGTGTTTTAACTTCGCTTAGTGGTACAGTGGTCGTGTTAATTTTTTGGTTTTAGCTAATAATATTGTGAAGTGTTGCTGATATTGGTATCGGCTGTGTTGTAGTAGTACGAGGGCAGATCAATAAGTAATGCAACACATTTTTTTCTCGGCCAATTTTGGTTGAGAAAACCGGAAATTTCTTGTGGAATATTTTCAAACATTCCCGCTTCGTCTCGTATAGTTTCATTGACTTCCGACAGGTGGCAGCGCTGTACGGAGCTGTTAAAATGGCGTCTGTAACGGATGTGCGTTGCAAACAACGGGCAGTGATCGAGTTTCTTTTGGCGGAAAACCAGGGCATCTCAGATATTCATAGGCGCTTGCAGAATGTCTACGGTGATCTGGCAGTGGACAAAAGCACGGTGAGTCGTTCGGCAAAGCGTGTGTCATCATCGCCGCAAGGTCAAGCAAGACTGTCTGATCTCCTGCGTGCGGGCCGGCCGTGCACTGCTGTGACTCCTGCAATGGTGGAGCGTGCGAACACACTCGTTCGAGATGATCGACGGATCACCATCAAACAACTCAGTGCTCAACTTGACATCTCTGTTGGTAGTGCTGTCACAATTGTTCACCAGCTGGGATATTCAAAGGTTTGTTCCCGCTGGGTCCCTCGTTGTCTAACCGAACACCATAAAGAGCAAAGGAGAACCATCTGTGCGGAATTGCTTGCTCGTCATGTGGCTGAGGGTAACAATTTCTTGTCAAAGATTGTTACAGGCGATGAAACATGGGTTCATCACTTCGAACCTGAAACAAAACGGCAATCAATGGATTGGCGCCACACCCACTCCCCTACCAAGAAAAAGTTTAAAGCCATACCCTCAGCCGGTAAAGTCATGGTTACAGTCTTCTGGGACGCTGAAGGGGTTATTCTGTTCGATGTCCTTCCCCATGGTCAAACGATCAACTCTGAAGTGTATTGTGCTACTCTTCAGAAATTGAAGAAACGACTTCAGCGTGTTCGTAGGCACCAAAATCTGAACGAACTTCTCCTTCTTCATGACAACGCAAGACCTCACACAAGTCTTCGCACCCGAGAGGAGCTCACAAAACTTCAGTGGACTGTTCTTCCTCATGCACCCTACAGCCCCGATCTCGCACCGTCGGGTTTCCATATGTTTGGTTCAATGAAGGACGCAATCCGTGGGAGGCACTACGCGGATGATGAAGAAGTTATTGATGCAGTACGACGTTGGCTCCGACATTGACCAGTCGAATGGTACCGTGCAGGCATACAGGCCCTCATTTCAAGGTGGCGTAAGGCAGTAGCATTGAATGGAGATTACGTTGAAAAATAGTGTTGTGTAGCTAAAAGATTGGGGAATAACCTGGTGTATTTCAATGCTGAATAAAACAACCCCTGTATCAGAAAAAAAATGTGTTGCATTACTTATTGAACTGCCCTCGTATTAATACAAGTAGCTGCTTTCTTAGTAGGCAGAGAATTTCGAGACCATTATTGTTAGTTCTTAAATAGTTCTACTGGTGTAACTGAACTTTGGTAACGTAGACGTATATTTTTTTCAGTAACTGTAAAATTTTACCATGAGTGAAAAGTGTGGTCTCTGTCGTAGGTTTGTGAGTAGTGGATTACGGTGTGGGATTTGTTCAAAGTATTTTCATTGGGGGGAATGCAGTGGGGAAGCCAGTGGTCATTTTAGGGAGATCCTCTCCTGGGAATGTAGAATCTGTAGTACAAACAAGTTAGTAGAGGAGCAGGAGCGCAAGATCTGTGCCCTTCAGGTGCAGTTACAGTGCGCAAAGGAGGAACTAGATAGGTTGAGGAGGGTGAAGGGTGGTGGGGAATGGGAACTGGCAGTTGGCAAGAAGATAGCTAGGAAGAGGAGGTATTCAGGCAGTTTTACTTTGAAACTTCCTGGCAGATTAAAACTGTGTGCCCGACCGAGACTCGAACTCGGGACCTTTGCCTTTCGCGGGCAAGTGCTCTACCAACTGAGCTACCGAAGCACGGCTCACGCCCGGTACCCACAGCTTTACTTCTGCCAGTATCTCGTCTCCTACCTTCCAAATTTTACAGAAGTTCTCCTGCGAACCTTCAGAACTAGCACTCCTGAAAGAAAGGATATAGCGGGGAGTCGTATTCTGTAAAGTTTGGAAGGTAGGAGACGAGATACTGGCAGAAGTAAAGCTGTGGGTACCGGGCGTGAGTCGTGCTTCGGTAGCTCAGTTGGTAGAGCACTTGCCCGCGAAAGGCAAAGGTCCCGAGTTCGAGTCTCAGTCGGGCACACAGTTTTAATCTGCCAGGAAGTTTCATATCAGCGCACACTCCGCTACAGAGTGAAAATCTCATTCTGGAGTTTTACTTTGCATACATGCAATAGATACGAACAACTGTCAGAGTTGAGTGGAGAGGAGCCTCGTGTAGCCATGGATGTAGGTAACTTGCAGCAGTCCTCAGCAATTAGGAGGTGTAGGTTAGTTGCAAAGTCTAGCAGAAAGAAGGTTCTGCTGCTAGGTAGTTCCCACGGTAGAGGTGTGGGTCAGCAGTTGCAGGAAGTGTTGGGGAGTGAGTATCAGGTCACCAGCATTGTAAAGTCTAGTGCCAGGTTGGCTCAGGTGACTGAAAGCATAGGGGAGTTATGTAAGAATTTTACGAAAGAGGATCAGGTAGTGATGGTGGGTGGAGCAGGGAACAGTCTCGATAGGGATGGTGAATATGATGTCAGTGGTGACTCAAACTGGTGGCACTAATGTGCATTTCGTGCAACTGTTTCAGCTTCATGATCGGCCTCACCTTAATGCAGCTGTTAGGCGCGTTAATGTGGGGCTGGGGAGGGCACTGATGGCGGAGGGCATGGATCACATCTCAGTGGTGCCAGTTGGGTCTATCAGTAGATGGGGTTTCACTAGGCATGGCCTGCACTTCAATAGGTATGGGAAGGGGAGACGAGCTAAGCTTATAGGTGACAGTGTAGTGGGTGGTGGTGGTGGTGGTAGTGGTATCACTCATGGAAAAATTCCTGTAGTAGTTGGTGTTAGAGCTGCACCTTTTTTAGACTGAAGTCAGCTGACAGGTATACCTGCTTAAAGGAAGTGCCTCTAACTAAGGGCTCACCTCCAGAGGATGTAATGTTTCCAAGTAGAGAAGGAATTAGCATATTTCATCAAAATATAAGAGGTATTAGAGATACAGTTAGTGAACTGCTAATAGATGTTAACTCTGAAATTATTGGTATATCAGAGCACCACTTAAATAATTTGATAATTCAGAGGCTTCTTTTATCAGGCTACAGATTAGCTGGCTGTTTCTCAAGGAGTTCCTTGCGGGGTGGGGGAGTGGCTCTGTACGTAAAAAACAGTATTTCATTTGAGTCCATAGACGTATAACGACACTGCACTGAACAGATATTTGAAAGTTGTGCAGCATTAGTTGAATTTAGTGAAACTAAACTTCTAATTGCTGTTGTTTATAGGTCCCCTAACTCCGACTTCTGAGCATTTTTGCTTAAGCTAGAGAGGGTTCTGATTCACTTTGTAGGA
The DNA here is from genome assembly GCF_021461385.2 of Schistocerca piceifrons. NCBI lineage: Eukaryota > Metazoa > Arthropoda > Insecta > Orthoptera > Acrididae > Schistocerca > Schistocerca piceifrons. The sequence goes on along the minus strand of NC_060145.1, from coordinate 55,129,772 downwards.
AGTACCAGAAAGTAGTATATGTGGTGACTGCAATATTAATTTCGTACATGTTTGTGCAAGAAAAAGGATGTTGGTAGATCTCTTAAATTCATATGATCTGATGCAAACTGTGTTTTTTCCAACTAGGGTGCAGGGGAACAGTAGCACAGTCATAGACAATATTTTTATTCATTCTTCATTACTAGATGGGCATTCTGTTAGTAAAAGGTGTATGTGAATATGTACAAAAAATTTTAACACTAAAAGGTTTTTTTACTCAAACCAATGTCGTATTTAATTACAAACTACGTAGGAAAGTTAATCCAACAGCAATAGAGAGTTTTTCAAAACTTGTCAAGGAACAAGAGTGGCAAGATGTTTATAGTGCCGATAATATAGATAATAAATACAATGCTTTCCATAACACATTTCTCAAGCTCTTTGAGAGTTGCTTTCCATTAGAACATTCTAAACGGGGTACTAGCAGTAATGGACAGCCCGGTTGGCTGACTAGTGGGATATGGATTTCATGTAGAACAAAGCGGGAATTATATCAAAATGTTAGAAGTAGTCACAATCAAGCTACAGTAGCTCATTACAAACAGCATTGTAAGGTGCTTAAAAATGTTATTAGCAAGGCAAAAAGTATGTGGTATGCAAATAGAATAGCTAATTCACAGGATAGAATTAAAGCCATATGGTCAGTTGTGAAGGAAGTGTCTGGTCAGCAGCACAATGTTGATGATATAAAGTCAGTTCGCACTAATAATATTTCTGTTACTGATAAATCAGATATATGTACAGTATTTAACAACCATTTTCTGAGCGTTGCTGGTGAACTAAATAAAAATTTAGTTTCTACAGGAAATCATATAAATTTCTTAGCAAATGCCTTTCCGAGATTGACGTCTGAAACACTCCTCTGTGATACAGACAAGAGGGAGATTGAGTCAATAGTTAAATCACTGAAGACTAAGGACTCTCATGGTTATGATGGAGTGTCTAGTAGAATATTAAAGTACTGTGCTGCACATGTTAACCGCGAATTTAGCCATATTTGTAATTTTTCCTTTAGGAATGGTCAGTTTCCTGAGCAATTAAAGTACTCAGTAGTAAAGCCGCTTTATAAAAAGGGAGAAAGGGATAGTGTAGATAATTTTAGACCTATTTCTATGCCATCAGTGTTTGCAAAAGTTATCGAAAAGGCTGTGTATGTAAGGTTAATTGATCATTTTATATCACACGAATTGCTATCAAATGTGCAGTTCGGCTTTAGAAGTCGTTTGACAACTGAAAATGCTATATTCTCTTTTCTCTGTGAGATACTGGATGGGCTAAACAAAAACAAAAAAGCTAAACAAAATATGCTTGGCGTATTTTTTGATTTAACAAAGGCATTTGACTGTGTTGATCTCACAATATTGCTCTGGAAGTTGGACCATTACGGAATAAGGGGAGTAGCTCACAATTGGTTCACCTCTTACTTTAGCAACAGGTAGCAAAAGGTCATTATTCACAATGTTGATAACGGCTGTGATGTGGGATCTGAGTGGGGTACTGTCAAGTGGGGGGTGCCCCAGGGATCAGCGTTGGGGCCGCTCCTGTTCCTTATTTACATAAAGGATATGCCCTCTAGTATTATGGGTAACTCTAAAATATTTCTGTTTGCTGATGACACTAGCGTGGTAGTAAAGGATGTTGTGTGCAACATTGACTCGGTATCAAGTAGTGCAGTACATGACCTCAGTTCATGGCTTGTAAAAAATAAACTAACGTTAAATCACAGTAAGACTCAGTTTTTACAGTTTCTAACACACAGTTCAACAAAACCTGACGTTTTAATCTCACAGAACGGGCATATGATTAGTGAAACTGAACAGTTCAAATTCCTAGGTGTTCAGATAGATAGTAAGCTGTCGTGGCAAGCCCACGTTCAGGATCTTGTTCAAAGACTTAATACTGCCATTTTCATTATTCGAACGGTATCTAAAGTGAGTGATACTTCGACACGTAAATTAGTCTACTTTGCTTATTTTCATTCACTTATGTCGTACGGTATTATGTTTTGGGGTAACTCTTACCATTCTAGAAGGATATTTTTGGCTCAGAAACGGTCGGTTCGGGCAATAAGTGGTATGAGTTCACGAACCTCTTGTCGACCCCTGTTCACGAGTCTGGGTATTTTGACATTGACCTCTCAATATGTATATTCCTTATTGTCGTTTCTTGCTACCAATATTAGTTTGTTTCCAACAATAAGCAGCTTTCACTCGGTTAATACTCGGCAGAAATCAAACCTCCATTTGGATCGGACTTCCTTAACTCTTGTGCAAAAAGGTGTGCAGTATACTGCTGCATCCATTTTCAATAAGCTGCCACTCGAATTCAAAAATCTTAGCAGTAATCCACGCGCTTTCAAATCGAAACTGAAGAGTTTCCTCATGGGTCACTCCTTCTATTCTGTCGAGGAGTTCCTTGAAAAATTAAGCTGATTCTCATTGTATTGCTGATAGCGTTTGCTTAAACTTATGGACTGATTTTCTTTCAGGTTCATGAACATTTGGTTTTATCTGTTATTACTTTTATGTTGTAAGTTCATGTAGTGACACGTTCTATGACCTTGGAGATTTGCTCCTCAATTTGGTCGTACGGAACTTGACATGTAAGTAAATAAATAAATAAATAAATAAATGCCCCTCTATATCCGCATCCAGTGACGCCTATAGGCTGGGGATAACACGGCGGCCGGTCAGTACCGTTGGGCCTTCATGGCCTGTTCGGACGGCGGTTTTCGGTTGCTGCAACTGGTAGCCACCCACTTCCACGTAAGTTCAGTCGAAGACAAAAGGGGCGAAACGAATGCCATACAAAGTAATGGGATACTCTTTTGATAGGACATCTGTGGAATTATCAAGGGAAGCCATATTCACACGGACGAATCGTCTACCTGCAAGATATCCATGACTAATCGTTCAGTGATAAGAGATCATTCAGTGGGACATTGTATGGCACAGAGGACGAACCATCAAATTTCTGGCGTGCAACAGCAGAAATCCCATTTCTTCACAGAACAGAGGCTGCCTCACAATACGTTTTACACTTCTACAGCCTTTACAGAGACTTAGGACACAAAGATCTAATTGGAAACAAGTATCCGTAAACGGTCCATTTGCAAGTTACAATGAAAAAGAAGGCGGCTCATGTTATCAGTTAATTTGGAGATATTAATATTTCTTACGTAGTTTCCCAGTAGATACAACCACGCTTACAATGAAGTAAATGCTCACGCTACACATTCACTTGTATTAATAGCAATTTGATAGTAATGTAGTTTCTTCCTCCTCGCCTAACGTGTCAAAGGTACACAATTTTGCTGCACGAAATTCTGGTGGAGTTATTCGGAGAAATTAGTGAAGAAATACGGATTCAACATGATGACGTGTTACACTTTGCATTGCGTTTCCCAGACCGTGTAGACACAATACTCGGGAAAAGGTGTACAAGTCAAGGTGGATCACGTATTTGACCACCAAGGTCCACAAGTTTGGCACTTAAAAAGGTATTTTTTCCGTGCTACTTGAGAAGTTGTTTAATACGATCCCCGTACAGTAAAAATCTATACAACCGATTGATGTAGATGTAGATATTAAGAACCATATGTATCTTCTGATTTTTCTGAAAAGCTAGTTTTTTTCCTGGACAATGTGTCGTTCAATTATATAATTTCACTATTTTGTCGGCCTGTATGCGAGAGAAAGTTTAGAAAAGGTTTGAAATTTTGTTTAAAGTTCGTTGGAAGTCGCTAATTGCTCTTGTTATCAAATAATGGATAAATGTATTCTGGGTAATTTACGCGCCGCGAGTTACGATTCGTGAAGACATACACAGTTTTCTGTTAACCCTTTGAATCCCAGCAGTATGAATAAAATATAATTTTTATATTTTTCTCACACTTAACTCTCATTATCTCGGTAAGCAACGAATACAAGAAGAAACTGCTTGAAGGACATGGTTGTGCTTTGGCATATAAATGTAAAATTTTTCACGAAATTAATCTGCATCACTATAGTAGGCAAGAAATCTAAGACGAAAGTGGCAAGTAAACAATCAGTTGTTTTAACGTGGTAGAACCACTAATATTACAGTTTTCAAGCAGTTTCATGCGATATATTTGCAGGCAAATTCGTATTTTTCCTGGACAAAATCCAGCACCTTGAAACTTCCACGAACTCATACGCCTAAAACAAACTATATTCCTAAATAACAAGAAAAAATGGGACTAAAATAAATTTCATATCACAACTACATACTGACCCCGTGTTTCTTCTCCAAAATACTCATAAAAACAGCAGTACAAACTCAAATTAACATTAAAATAATTTAGATATCCTCCATGTGCCAATTATACAGTGTGAGTCGCTTAAGACGTAATACCCCCTTTATTCCGGGGGCGATTGCACGTACCGGCATGCTTTTTTCGGCGAATCGTAACGGACTATGGGGCACATATGCTTGGACATGCACAATAATCACAACATTTATATTGTCCGAGATAATGAGGCAAGTATATGTTTTTTAAATGGTACGCTATACTTTTTTTACCATTATTCGAGCGCTCTGGAAAAGACGCGTATAGTGATGTAACGCATGTTGCTATTGTGATTCGAACTTAGCTTAAAAGAGGGCGGATGAGGATTTGCCTACGTAGCATAGGCCGTGCATGCTGCATAGAGCACGGCAACTCGGCCAGCGGGTCGCGCGGGGAGTGTTTACAGTCTGCAGCCGCTTCCGACCACCTCGACCTTCAATCGTACAATATTTCCCAGCGTCTTTTAAGCGAAGTTTGAATCACAATACCAACATGCCTTACATCACTATACGCGTCTTTTCCAGAGCGTTCGAATGATGGTAAAAAAAGTACAGCGTCCTATTTAAAAACCATGTACTTGCCTCATTATCTCGGTCAATATAAACGTTGTGATTGTTGTGCATATACCAAAAGTATGTGCCCCATAGTCGGCTATGATTCACCGCACACCGCTTGTCGATACGTGCAATCGCCACCGGAATAATGGGAGTGTTACGTCTTACGCGACTCACCCTGTATATACGGGGTGTTACAAAAAGGTACGGCCAAACTTTCAGGAAACATTCCTCAAACACAAATAAAGAAAAGATGTTATGTGGACATGTGTCCAGAAACGCTTAATTTCCATGTTAGAGCTCACTTTAGTTTCGTCAGCATGTACTGTACTTCCTCGATTCACCGCCATGATTTCATACGAGATACTCTACCTGTGCTGCTAGAACATGTGCTTTTACAAGTACGACACAACATGTGGTTCATGCACAATGGAGCTCCTGCACATTTCAGTCGAAGTGTTCGTACGCTTCTCAACAACAGGTTCGGTGACCGATGGATTGGTAGAGACGGACCAATTCCATGGCCTCCACGCTCTTCTGACCTCAACCGTCTTGACTTTCATTTATGGGGGCATTTGAAATCTCTTGTCTACGCAACCCCGGTACCAAATGTAGAGACTCTTCGTGCTCGTATTGTGGACGGCTGTGATACAATACGCCATTCTCCAGGGCTGCATCAGCGCATCAGGGATTCCATGCGACGGAGGGTGGATGCATGTATCCTCGCTAACCGAGGACATTTTGAACATTTCCTGTAACAAAGTGTTTGAAGTCACGCTGGTACGTTCTGTTGCTGTGTGTTTCCATTCCATGATTAATGTGATTTGAAGAGAAGTAATAAAATGAGCTCTAACATGGAAAGTAAGCGTTTCCGGACACATGTCCACATAACATCTTTTCTTTATTTGTGTGTGAGGAATGTTTCCTGAAAGTTTGGCAGTACCTTTTTGTAACACCCTGTATATAAACAGCATGAAGCATGTCAGAATCGCCAGCAATGAGGTAGCACAATCTCTGTGCCAACTGTTGCTTTGAACTCTGTCAAAGTGACTCCTACAACGCACTTCATGCGTAAAAATATCTCAGTGTACCAGTAGCGGTCTCTGTCCGCAATAGCGTCAGTGGTTTCATGGGGATTGCAGTGCTACTTCAAATAAAATAAAATAAATAATAATAAAATGGTGGTTTCGGGCAGAAAGCACTTGGGCTCCAAGGATTAATACTGTAAGTAGATTATCACCGGATTTTAAGTTTTGAAGTTCGCCAATAATTGTATTAAATATTGAAAATAAAATTTCTGTTGCCCCTGGAAGCCATTAGGCAGGCAACTTACAATTGGAATTACGCACCGTTTTCGGTGTTTAGTAATATAGACGAGATTTAGAATGAAAATAATGAGTAACGAATACTTTGTAACGGGTATGAGTCTCGACACTACTGAATAAGTACGATACAAAACTTACTCGTCACTTTCATAGCTCCAAATAGGGTGCAATGGCCAGGCGATGTGCGTAGGTAGTGAGATTGTACAACGCGTTGGTCTGGATTCCGTCACAGCAGCAATGAGCGGACCAATGGCTGATTCTGAGTCAGTCACGTGACCCATTACCAGTATCCCAGAAAACTGTGGCACACAGGGCGACTCGCTCTCGTCGGCGACCTCCGTTCCCAACTATCGCTTCTAGACGCTGCTTTTCTGCCCACTTCCGCCGCCATAGCGGGGCCGAGCGTTCTAGACAACTACCGCCTCACCACGTAGCTCACCTTGCCGGAGCTGCCTTTTCGAATTTCTCCCCACCAGTGCTCCATCCTACTCCAAAATACTTGCACAGCCGCTGTCAGGCTAGGAAACTATTTCTTTGCGACCCGACTTCAGCAAAAACTACTACCGTAATTCAGTAGATGGCTAGAACACGAAGTATCTCTAATCACTCGGAGAACCAGTTTACATATTTATTCTCAGGAGATACAGGCTTGTTTTTACAGCTTACTGCATGATAACTATACTGCCCAACAGGATTCTTTTTACGTCGTTCAGTTCAACTCGAAAAAGGTGGGAGGGCTGTTGTAGAACTTCGTGTCCAGCTGTACAAGATCAACTGATAGAACCTACTTGATGCCAAAGCGTGAAAATAGTACACATTGCCTGGTGTTCATTTGAGATCTGCTGCCACAGTGCTTGATATATCTCTTGTTGTCTGCGACAGGATGTGGTTTCAAGATTATGGTGCACCATCCCATTTCGATATTAGTTTCCATGAGCACCTCAACAGCAGATGCCCTCATCGTTGGATCGGAAGGTCTTATTACAAGGCCATTGCAATTACCAGCTCTCACTTCTAATGACATTTTCCTATGCAGTGACATGGAGTCATCGTTGTACTGAAAGTGGTCTCTACTTTCAAACTTTAACCAGTGAGTACATGTTATGACACCGCTTTTAATGCCCTGAAGACATTTCCGTTTGTATGAAATTTGGCTCATATGTGAATAATAACGCGATCTGATTGTCAGGAATGAATATGCTGTAGTGAACCAAACTTCTAATGGCTGCGCGAATCGACGGTATCTTGAAAGGAAAGAAAGAGCAGCAGATGCTGCTGAGGACTCTCCCTCTCGAGCGTTTCCGATGACTTTTTGAGCTCTTATTCGTCATGGCATTCAGGCAGTCTAGGGTGCTGTCGATTGTTGCACACGAATGCGAAATACCTGCATTGTGCGTTTCCGCAAAGTGATTTTTACGCCACAATGGCGATCGTCCTACAAGTTGTATCAGATGTGTAGGGCAGAGCGTAGCAGTTTCCGTGGTGTAGCGGTTATAACGTCTGCCTAACACGCAGAAGGTCCCCGGTTCGATTGCGGGCGGAAACACGTTTTCGTCGCATTCATCAAGACACTTGCTACGATCTCTACTGTGAGCATTTAAATCAACTTCAAACGTTCCACCAGCAGGGTGCACATGGCTCAAATGAAACATGAAACTGTTTCAGAACTGGTTGTCGGATTTAGCGCTGACTTGGAGGCCTGGAAATGGGCTAAACAGCCGCCGCCATGCGATTTGTTACCACACCGTTCTACAAAACGCAAGGGCACGTCCGGGATTTGAACCTGGGACCTCCTGCACCCGAAGCAGGAATCATACCCCTAGACCAACGAGCCTGTTCGTAGCGGCTAAGCACTGCATGTGAATGACGCCACCGTTGATGGTCTCACCATGTACGGCTGCAGCTCACCCAGCGTTCTCCCTGGCTGTCGCGGTTGGATTGTTTTCACCGACGTCTTTTACTATATATAATAAGGGATTGCATAATATAAGTCGAGTTAAATCGAAACCAAAATCTTCAATTGATCTAATGCAGCCTATAATGTTGGTGATCACTCCTTACAGGAATGAAACGTGCATTGCAGATGAGCCTGTACATTGTATTCTGTCATACCTAACTAACTGAAAATGGTTCATTTAAACGCCAAGTCTCGAATTATTCGTCGCTGCACATCACACTCAACTTATTTAGTTGAAAAGTTCATTTTTAATTAAGAAATGCTGTTTCTGTTTCAGGCAGTATACGTTCTCTGATGATTGAACATTCTGCAATCGAACATGGTTCCGTCATGAGTACGCTTCAAGTGAGTATATGCGCGAATTAACATAAAGATCGAAGGACTGATAAATAACGATGAAAGAAACCCAGTTTAGAAGAAGACTGAAAAATAACGATGAATTGATACCCAGTTTAGATGAAGATTGATATTAAGTTATTGTATCGTTCAGAAAGTGGATGCAAATGCTCACGAATAATACATCCAAATGTCCCTCAACTGACCACGTGTAATTAGGGACCCATACATGTACAAAAGACTGAGATATAACCCGATATTTATACAAACGCCTGTAAAATTCCACCGTGCGGTTCTAGGCGCTCCAGTCGGGAGCCGCGCTGCTGCTACGGTCGCAGGTTCGAATCCTGCCTCGGGCATTGGTGTGTGTGATGTCCTTAGGTTAGTTAGGTTTAAGTAGTTCTGAGTTCTAGGGGACGGATGACCACAGCAGTTGAGTCCCATAGTGCTCAGAGCCATTTGAGCCATTTGTAAAATTCCAGAATGAGATGTTCACTCTGCAGCGGAGTGTGCGCTGATATGAAACTTCCTGGGAGCTTAAAACTGTGTGCCGGACCGAGACTCGAACTCGGGACCTTTGCCTTTCGCGGGCAACTGCTCTACCATCTGAGCTACCCAAGCACGACTCGCGATCCGTCCTCACAGCTTCAGTTATGCCAGTACCTCATCTCCTACCTTCCAAACTTCACAGGAGCTCTTCTGCGAACCTTGCAGACGTTCTGCAAGGGAGCTCAGATAGTAGAACACGTGCCCGCGAAAGGCTAAGGTCCCGAGTTCGAGTCTCGGTCCGGCACACAGTTTTAATCTGCCTGTAAAATTATTCAGTGAGTTGGAAGATACAGAAATAAGCGATTTGTATAGACGGATGACCGAAGAGAAATTACATATCGACTTCCACGTGTTCTAACCAAGAAACGATTTCTTACAACCAACTAGCATCACGCGCATGAAATTCGACTGCAAAATATCTCATGTTAGTAAATCTGAAAAACCACGTTACTTATAATTATGCAAATCTAGTGTGTGCCAGCAACCAACCCACCGAACTCCAGGACGATATAGTTTCAATGTAACCATCTCAGGATCATAAGACAAAGCGTCTATACTTTACGAGCCAGTGCAATCACGGCGGCAAACGAAGAGGGCTGTCCACGGAGGTAAGTGGAAAGACGAGTGTCTTTGTCCGGCAGTCCACGCTACCCTAGAGAACTAAAACTTCAGCGCCAAGCTATACTCAGCGTTCTAGCTAACAACAGCCCTTACAGTTCCCTGTCAAACATAGAACAACTCTAGCACAGGAGAATATTGACTGTAGGGTTTCTGAATCGTACAAGTGCTCTGCAATTCACTAACAAATACAGGACATGAAAGTCGTCAAACGCAAACGGTTTTCAATACGAAATCTGATTAGGAAATGGTTGGTAGGGTCCTAGCTGCCTGCCACACCGTGCAACAGACAACATAGTTGCACGAGGGAGTACAGCGGAATTTATGTGTCACTATACTGCACACACTGAGTCTATCTGTCATCATCCTGAAGTGCTGGTTAACAGATGTGAGTTTGCACTATACTGCACACACTGAGTGCTGGTTAACAGATGTGAGTTATTTATGCCAATTTAAAAAAAAGAAACAAATACTTACCAGTTATTTGTCTCAAAACAACCAGCTTAGATTGTCTCCTAAACAGCTTTGCAAAGGATTTTGAATCACGTAATATATCATTATTTGTAACGACATAATTCTGTATCATTGCAGTTTCCATTTTTATTGCGCTTGTTGCTTCAGTCTGACTGTCTCGCATTTCTTCAGCTGTCACCAACTATGGAGCAGTTTACTACCGTGCAGCGTGAGCTGTGATATAGCTACAGGGCTTCTGGAACACTTTTCCAACACACATAGGTACTGTATGGGCTTAGCACCGTCCCCTAAACGTCACAAGCACGTGTTGCCCCTCTCTCTCTCTCTCTCTCTCTCTCTCTCTCTCTCTCTCTCTCTCTCACACACACACACATACACACACACACACACACACACACACACATATATATATATATATATATATATATATATATATATATATATCCCATACACAACCCAATAATTTAAGAGCAATTAAAACAAAACAACGAGTCAGCTTGTAACCCCAGAGCTTCAATCCTGAGCATGTTCAGAAGTATCCGAATAACTTGAACTGCGTATATCGGCGCCATGTTTAAAATTATCTAGACTAACTGAATTGCAAAAGTTGGCGCCATGTTCAAAAGTATGGTATCTGAACGACCTGGATTGCGTGCATTGGCACCGAGTTGAAAAGTATTCAAACGACATAAATTGCATACATTGGCGCCATGTTCAAAAGTATCCAAACGACTTGAATTACATAAACTGGTGCTATGTCCCAAAGTACCCGAACAACCAGAATTACGTAAACTGGCACTATGTTCAAAAGTATCTGAACGATTTGAATTGCGTAAATTACCACAATGGTCAAAAATATCCAAATGACCTGAACTGAAGTATCTGAACGATTTGAATTGTGTAAATTACCACAATGGTCAAAAATATCCAAATGACCTGAACTGCATAAACGAAACAATCAGTATACAGCTTCAGAGCCACCGTCTTGGCCACGGTCAAAACTATTCTAACGACCTGAATTGTGAAAATTAGCGCCATGTTCCAAAGCATTAGAAATACGTGAACTGCCTTTCATAAATTCGTAAAGATTTTGATAATACTGGTGTAATTTACAGTATTTCTGTATGTAAAATGTCTTTATTATTTACTACAAATACGTGAGCTTCATCAGCAACACACACACACACAAATATACACACACAGACACACATGCACACACGCACACACACACACACACACACACACACACACACACACACACACACATAATGTCTATGTCAAGTATCACAATGTTACTTCCACATCTATAATGTCTGTATTATTTATCAAAGATGTATAACATTCATCTGAAACACACACACACACACATAATGTCTACGTCAAGTGTCACAATGTTATTTCCATATCTAAATGTCTATATTGTTTATCAAAAATTCGTAAAAATATTGAAATTACTGGTGAAACTTACTGTATCTCCTCATCTGTTTATATATTTACTTATTTATTTATTTAACCTGATATGCTTGGGGCCGACACACACCGTCTTACACCGGACGAAGGTTTCAAACATACAGTGCTTTTTTTTTACCCAATACTTGCCTAAGAAATAACAATTTTGATATGACAAATAGTGTTAAAATGGTGTGAGTGTCTATAAAGACAAGGTGAGAAAATAATTATGTCAGTGAAGTAGTGTAATTAATACTAGCTGTACTTCTACTACTGATAATGAGGATAATAATAATAATAATAATAATAATAATAATAATTGTCATGACAATAATAACAATAATGAGAGTGGCAGATATAAAAAGAGTTTATAGCTGTACAAAATAGACGATTACAGATATTGGCGAGTTCTGGAGAAAGAAAATTTAAGGAGACTGTACCAGCTAAGATTACTGCGAAATTAGGAAGATCTGCTTGGAAAGAGGAAAGTATAGGGGTAACGAGTGTACACAGGGGCAATGGTCGTCATTATTGTAGCTTCAGTAGATAAGTCATTAACTGGCTTCTGAAGCTGGAGATGTCATTCATTTCTCAAATATAATGCAGGAGGTTGTTCCAGAGTCGGGACTTCCCCGAAAGTGGCTGAGCGGTGGGGTGGACAGGAAGGACTTTGCTCTGATGGGAATGGGTGTTTCCACTACGATGTTCAGACAAGAGCGTTTAGGTCGAGGAGAGATACAGGGGACAGTGTACGTTGAGAAGACGGTAGAGAAGACAGAGGGTATAGTAAACTCTGCGCTTGTTGGCATGCAGCCAGAGTAGCTGCGCATTTGATGGTTTAATACGACCAAAAATCGGACCGTGACAGATATAACGAGTACAGGTATTCATACCCAGTTCCAGGCGCAGTGCGCTTTCCTGTGAAAGACCTTGCAGGATAACACCGCTTAGTTTCTACAAGTTTCTTTTTCAGGGCAAGAGGGAAGAGCGCCTCTTTTTCTCTAGGGCGTGGAGAGATGTTGATGTTTTCTTGTAGACTGCAGTTGCATGCTCAGTCCAGTTTAGATTTTCATCTATCATTACTCCCAGCTTAGAATGACCAATGAGCACCGATTCGGTTTTGTTTGGGATGAGCTTTAGCCCAGTATTCTGTGCCCATTCTGATAGTACAAACAGGTCGGTACTGAGATTCCCGATAACTGTCTTCGGATTTATTTGTTTTGCACTTAGATACAACTGGAGCTCTTCAGTGTACATGTGGTATTTACGATGGGACAAAACTAAAGATACATAACTGACATACAATGAAAAAAGTATAGGACCTAATTTCGAAAAGTGGGGGACGCCTGTTACTACCTGCCTCTATTGTGACTTTATGTCGCTGAACATGACGCATTGCTGTCCAGACGTCAGATACGGGCTAAACCATTGCACTGCACTTGGCAAGAAATTTAGGCTGCTAAGTTTGGCAAGTAAAATGTTGAAGTCGACAGTGTGAATTGCTTTGTTGAAATCTAAGAAACATGCCAGTCACCTCTTATGCGTCCAGCAAGCTTCAGGTCATCTATCACCTTTATTGAGGCAGATGATGTGGTGTGATGTTTACGAAACCTAGTTGACATTCGTCTCGTAGGTTGTGTTTACTTAGATAGTTTGTTAACTGGTCGTGAACTACACATTCTAAGGCCTAAAATGTATGTATTACTTATATAAAATACATACGCTTTATCAGCGAAGCATGAAAGCGGCCCTTTCCCCCTCCCCCCCCCCCCCACACACACATCCATCCGCCATCCCACACATACAGTGCTCATAACAAATGTCGTCCTCAGCTCCTGGTCCAATGGCTAGTTGATTCGTCTGGATCATGGGGTCTTGGGTTAGATTCCTCGATTCCCGGCCAGGTTGGGGATTTTCTCCATCCAGACATCGAGTGTTTGTGTTGTCCTGCTCATTTTATCATCATTTTGGAACGTGGTGAGACTGGACAGTGACAAAGATTGGTAATTTGTACGGGCGCTGATAACCACGCAGTTGAACGCCCCACAAACCAAATATCATCATCATCATCAACTGTCAAGTGTCACAGTGTCATTTCCACATCTGATGCACCCACATTATTAATAAAAAATAAATGGATATATGAAAATACTGCTTTAACTTACAGAATTTCCATGTCTAAATTACACAATGCTAGAAAATGTTATTTTCACATATAAAATGTCTGTTGTATTTGTAAAAAGTACGAAAATATATTTACAATACTGATGGACTTACAGTATTTCCACAAATAAAATAACTGTGTTGTTTATCAAAACACACGTAACACTACGGATCTAATTCACAGCTTAAGCTGCAGTTGGCACCAAGCAAAGTTCGATCTTTGTACCACACTTGGTGCAAGGTACAATGGAGCCAAAAAATGAAATATTTCCACATCTAAATTGTTTGTGTTATTCTTCTATTACTGTGTGCAACACATGTTGGCTAAAATGATTAAATGATTTCCAGGAAATAGAGATTCAGGACTCAAATGGTATTCCAAGACTAGAAGCTGACAGTGTGTGTGTACGTGGGGGGCGGGGGGGGGGGGGGGAGGAGTATCAGCTATTGGATCTCAGGTGTCTCCATCTGACAGAAACCTGATACATGTGTAGCACAGATCTCTGTAACATAAGAAATAAGACAGATACAAGTCTGAATTCATCTACTGATCTGGGGCTTCGCTGAATAAGCATATGTACATGTCTTAGCACAGTCTCTTCCTCCCTCTCCACCCACCCCCTCTTATGTAATCATGATATCACCAGTGACTATGCCTCCTAAATTTAGACAAGTCTTGCATCATATGCGAGTCTGCAGGCTAAGCATATGTACACATGTCAGTACAGTCCTTATGAGATTACACACATGCAGTCACCATCCCATACCTTGCCCTCCCTCCTCAAAGTACTGTCATTGACAAGTGCACTTTGATTTATAAATTAGATGACTAGTGTAGTGTGTGTTTTGTACTGTAATACAAGAAGCATTTACTTACTTTGATAAGGATTGTAGACAGTATTATTTAGGTACAAAGGTCAAATTTTTGTAGATCGAGCTTTCCCCCACGCAAAACCTTTTCCATCTTTGTCTTTGACATAAACACACTGAGCAATAGCCATATAAAGCCAAAAGTTTATGAAGCTAAAACATCGTATTTTATGCGTTTCAAGGTTATACTCTTTACTGCAGTTTATATGACACACAGCATTAAAGATCTCTCCGTAAGACATTTTTTGAAAGCTTTCTTGTGCTAAAGTGTCGAAAAATGTGGCATCGGTGGATAAACGTATTATTAGTAGTTGACTGAGATACCACTTGTAAACCTTTTTAGAAAGCCATGTTACCATAGTTACTATCAGTATATTTCAAACCCTTCTTCAGAAGTTTGTTTTTGTACAGCAGTGGGACATAAACACAAGCAGGATCAAGATCAATAGTAACTTAATAAAATGACTGCATTAGCTAGTCAAAAATGTCATTTATATTCATTTAACGCAGAACATGATGCATTATCTTCTTCTGCTCTAAAATAGTGTTTGGTCAGATGATAAAAGTTCGTTTTAGCACCGCCAGTAACATAGCTTCATTTAGGCTGAAGAGGAGCTGTCAACTATTATTAACTTGCCAACTTAGCATGTTATTTTAGCCACAGATGTTTTGTACAGTTATGGAATAGTAATACAATGAATTCAGACTTGAAAATATCACTACACTTAATTTGAGAGGCCACAGTCATGCGTTAGGTGCCAAGTATATCTTAACGAGTAAGTTAAACAATAATTGCCTTCTTTCGGTAGCTGATACTGGCTGTCGGGCTATGGCACACACACTTTCAGGTTCTATTGTGAGAATATTATTTGAGTTGTGAATGCCTATTTC
The DNA here is from genome assembly GCF_021461385.2 of Schistocerca piceifrons. Lineage (NCBI taxonomy): Eukaryota > Metazoa > Arthropoda > Insecta > Orthoptera > Acrididae > Schistocerca > Schistocerca piceifrons. The sequence goes on along the minus strand of NC_060145.1, from coordinate 55,114,238 downwards.
TTTGGAACTGTTGACTATCATTGCCTTAACTGCTTGGCGTAACGCACTGCACAGTTATACACTCCTGGAAATGGAAAAAAGAACACATTGACACCGGTGTGTCAGACCCACCATACTTGCTCCGGACACTGCGAGAGGGCTGTACAAGCAATGATCACACGCACGGCACAGCGGACACACCAGGAACCGCGGTGTTGGCCGTCGAATGGCGCTAGCTGCGCAGCATTTGTGCACCGCCGCCGTCAGTGTCAGCCAGTTTGCCGTGGCATACGGAGCTCCATCGCAGTCTTTAACACTGGTAGCATGCCGCGACAGCGTGGACGTGAATCGTATGTGCAGTTGACGGACTTTGAGCGAGGGCGTATAGTGGGCATGCGGGAGGCCGGGTGGACGTACCGCCGAATTGCTCAACACGTGGGGCGTGAGGTCTCCACAGTACATCGATGTTGTCGCCAGTGGTCGGTGGAAGGTGCAAGTGCCCGTCGACCTGGGACCGGACCGCAGCGACGCACGGATGCACGCCAAGACCGTAGGATCCTACGCAGTGCCGTAGGGGACCGCACCGCCACTTCCCAGCAAATTAGGGACACTGTTGCTCCTGGGGTATCGGCGAGGACCATTCGCAACCGTCTCCATGAAGCTGGGCTACGGTCCCGCACACCATTAGGCCGTCTTCCGCTCACGCCCCAACATCGTGCAGCCCGCCTCCAGTGGTGTCGCGACAGGGGTGAATGGAGGGACGAATGGAGACGTGTCGTCTTCAGCGATGAGAGTCGCTTCTGCCTTGGTGCCAATGATGGTCGTATGCGTGTTTGGCGCCGTGCAGGTGAGCGCCACAATCAGGACTGCATACGACCGAGGCACACAGGGCCAACACCCGGCATCATGGTGTGGGGAGCGATCTCCTACACTGGCCGTACACCACTGGTGATCGTCGAGGGGACACTGAATAGTGCACGGTACATCCAAACCGTCATCGAACACATCGTTCTACCATTCCTAGACCGGCAAGGGAACTTGCTGTTCCAACAGGACAATGCACGTCCGCATGTATCCCATGCCACCCAACGTGCTCTAGAAGGTGTAAGTCAACTACCCTGGCCAGCAAGATCTCCGGATCTGTCCCCCATTGAGCATGTTTGGGACTGGATGAAGCGTCGTCTCACGCAGTCTGCACGTCCAGCACGAACGCTGGTCCAACTGAGGCGCCAGTGGAAATGGCATGGCAAGCCGTTCCACAGGACTACATCCAGCATCTCTACGATCGTCTCCATGGGAGAATAGCAGCCTGCATTGCTGCGAAAGGTGGATATACACTGTACTAGTGCCGACATTATGCATGCTCTGTTGCCTGTGTCTATGTGCCTGTGGTTCTGTCAGTGTGATCATGAGATGTATCTGACCCCAGGAATGTGTCAATAAAGTTTCCCCTTCCTGGGACAATGAATTCACGGTGTTCTTATTTCAATTTCCAGGAGTGTATATTGTGAAAAGCAATGGTCCCATAAAACTCCCCTGTGGCACGCCAGAGGTTACTTTAACGTCTGTAGACGTCTCTCCATTGATAACAACATACTGTGTTCTGTTTGCTAAAAACTCTTCAATCCAGCCAGACAGCTGGTCTGATGTTCCGTAGGCTCTTACTTTGTTTATCAGGCGACAGTGCGGAACTGTATCGAACGCCTTCCGAAAGTCAAGAAAAATAGCATCTACCTGGGAGCCTGTATCTAATATTTACTGGGTCTCATCAACAAATAAAGCGAGATGGGTCTCACACGATCGCTGTTTCCGAAATCCATGTTGATTCCTACATGGTAGATTCTGGGTTTCCAAAAACGACATGATACGCGAGCAAAAAACATGTTCTATAATTCTACAACAGATCGACGTCAGAGATATAGGTCTATAGTTTTGCGCATCTGCTCGACGACCCTTCTTGAAGACTGGGACTACCTGTGCTCTTTTCCAATCATTTGGAACCTTCCGTTCCTCTAGAGACTTGCGGTACACGGATGTTAGAAAATGGCAGCAGTTTATACAGTTAAGGTCGTTTGGATAATTTTGAACACGGCATCAATTTCCACAATTCAGGTCGTTCGGATACTTTTGAACATGACACCAATTTATGCAATTCAGCTCATTTAAATAATTTTGAACATCTGGCCAGTTTACGTAATTTAGATTGTTGGGATACTATTGAACATGGCCCCAGTTTATGCATTCAGGTCGTTTGGATACTTCTGAACATGTCACCAGTTTATGTAATTCAGGTCATTCGGTAGATTAGAACATTGTCAAGATAGCGGCTTTGGGCTACATATTGACTGACTGCTTTGTTTAGCTACACAATGCAGATGGTTCGGATGCCAGACATTCTTTTTCACACCTCAAGCGGGAAGGTGCGATATGTTTGGTTTTGTATTTTGTTGCTGTATTTTGCAAAAAATAAAGTTCAAAAAGCTGACTAATCGAAACTTGCCACGCTCTTTGAAGAAATTTTGGTAGCTGAGATTTGGATCATATTGCGTATGCACGGACACTATGCATGACTGTCGTAGACACTTTGGTTCCTCAAACACGTAAATTGAGTTCGAGCGGGGCTTGTATGTAGGAACCATAATTTCAAGCAACCCTTCACGGAGACTTATAAGAGCACACATCCACTATTAGCGATGTTTTTCTGCATTGGAAACCTTAGGAAAATACTAAGCCTATCATTTTCTGACGGCCTATTAAATTACATGGACATTCTTGTCAACTTTCACGCTGAACCTTCGTTTCATCGCGCTCGGCGATATCCATAATGGTACGTTTCGTTGAGATGTCATTAGTGTCTGTTTTTATGGTCGTGCTCGCGTCCTCAGTTTCACGAGAACGGATGCATAACGTCGTTTGAAGTGCGGCAAACAACTTCGTCATTGGTCTGCAGATAAGTGGAAGATATTTTAAATGAAATATTGCACCATGACACATGGCGTACCACACAAAAAGGCGCGTTTGAAACGAATTATGTTTACCAGACTTTGTAATGGGGACATTAGAATATTTGTTGTTAGTGGTATGGTAGTACGGGGCTGTTTACGTTTGATTTGAGCACAGATAAACAGTTTTGGTGGACTGCGAAATGAATGTGTAATCAAAGTTCTCAACATCTCCAGCTACACAAAATGTTGAACGAGATAGGAGAGTTTGTGTAATAGATCAAGACGTTCAGACAGTAACTATTCCCCGTCTTAATTACGACGGGAACAAGAAAGCTTGAAAAAAAGGAAGACAAGCTTTTAACTTTCCGGCGACATCGAGTCAGTAGAGACAGCGGATTGGTAGAAGATTCGGACACAAATCGCCCATACCCTTTTCTACTAAAACCAGCCCTGTTTTACATCGAAGTCATTAGGGAAAGGACTGAAAATCTGACCCTGAATGGCAGGATGGGAGTTTGAAACCAACTGCTCCTAAATGCGAATCGAGTTTCTTAAGCACAGTGCAGTGCTGTTCTTCAAAAAAGGGCGCGACAAATAAAAGGACACTTTTGACCAGCGGTCGCCAAACTAATGAAACTTCTGACCTATTGTGGCGTTTTTAGATCCTACTGCGACCTGTTGAAAGAAACTGTGGCTAAGCCATGTCTCCGCAATATCCTTTCTTTCAGGAGTGCTAGTTTTGCAAGGTTCGCAGGAGAGCTTCTGTAAAGTTTGGAAGGTAGGAGACGAGGTACTGGCAGAAGTAAAGCTGTGAGTACCGGGCGTGAATCGTGCTTCGGTAGCTCAGTTGGTAGAGCACTTGCCCGCGAAAGGCAAAGGTCCCGGGTTCGAGTCTCGGTCGGGCACACAGTTTTAATCTGCCAGGAAGTTTCATATCAGCGCACACTCCGCTGCAGAGTGAAAATCTCATTCTGGAAACATCCTCCAGGCTGTGGCTAGGCCATGTCTCCGCAATATCCTTTCTTTCAGGAGTGCTAGTTCTGCAAGGTTCGCAGGAGAGCTTCTGTAAAGTTTGGAAGGTAGGAGACGAGGTACTGGCAGAAGTAAAGCTGTGAGTACCGGGCGTGAGTCGTGCTTCGGTAGCTCAGTTGGTAGAGCACTTGCCCGCGAAAGGCAAAGGTCCCGAATTCGAGTCTCGGTCGGGCACACAGTTTTAATCTGTAATCAAATTATTCACGTTAGCAAAAAAACGTCTGATACACTCACGGAAAGTATAACCTCATGCGCTTACGAACCAGGAGGCTGACGGTGTATAATTCTTGACTGACAGAGGCAGTAGTGCAGGAGAAACAAGCGGGTGTTGCTGTGGGCGCGGTCTGAGCCCACTGCAGCAATCCAGGTTAGCCAACGGGAACGTTACCACAGGATACCGAAAATGTCCCCGCGAGCTAACAGTAGCCAGCGAGCACTGCTTTAGATATTCCCTTGAAGAATACCGTATTATTGCACCTGGGCGTGAGGGCGATTCCCTCGGCTTGCCGTGAGTTTCTGTCGCGATGTTTCAGAAGGGTACGCTGAATCATTTAATAACACGCAAGTATCCTCAAAGCATTCACATCGCTATGCGTTTTCCTTAATCAACACTGCACTTGTTTCCTGTAATCGTCTGCTTTCGGTAACGACCACGAGACCCAATGCAATAATATCGCGGTCAAGTATTACATGGGCCTCGAAGAAGCAAAAAATTACAACATTGCCACGAGCAAATATACCGACAATATGTTCTACTACAACATCATAATCAAAGTATACAAGCTATATAGACTAAATACCATATTTTGCGACTGCAATGAATGTCTCAATAAGACCAAACGCGTTTCCTTTCATTCTAAAGCATCTTCAATTGTCATGGTAACAATATGGTTTTTTCTTACAGTTTTGTTTGATAGACCATGAACAATTCTCATGTTTTAAGTTACTACTACAAACAGTACTAATTACCCTATTTACTCACGGTTTTTCCGCTGCTTACGTCATTCCTCCTGTTTTGCCACACTAAAGTGGAAGATTTTTGCACACAGCACTTGCACTAAAACTTAATATATTCACGTTTTTGTGTTGTAAGGAACCACTGCCATCTTGCCATTTCGTATGTTTTGTTTTGCTACTGCGGGATGCGAATAAGGTATAAAGAACATAAAGGAGCATGGAAATATAATACCAGACATTCAGCATTATCAGAACACCTCCGGCAAGAAAACCATCACCCAACCACAGTAGAAAAGAACATGAAAATAGTCAGATTCAGTAACCAGAAACATCTCCTGACCCTACAAGGGAACTTCCAAATCTGAAAAGCAACAATAGAGAAGAAGCACATATTAAATGACCAGACAAACATCACCACACAAACGTTATTTAAATTAATTGAACATATCGTAGACAAAAAACAAACCTCCTAGACACCATACAATAATACGACAAACTAGGGAACATCCCCACCCTAGATTCCCCCCCCCCCCCCCCCAATGTACCATGGCAAAACAATGATTGATACACACAGTAGGTGAGACATGTAAGCTCCCTCACACAAATACAAGGACAATCGTCCCCATTTACGTAAAACAGATCAAAACATACACACAAATAGAGTAATAGCAGACGCTCCCGCTGCTACCAAAACAAAGAAGAGACAAATGCATCTCATAACTGTAAAACAAAGCACACGCAATAGCAAGATATCATTGGCTCTTCACAGCACAAAAACACGAATATATTTAGTGTTAGTTAATGTTCTGTGATCAAAACTGTACCACTTATGTGTAGAAGAATGCAAGAGTGAGGTAGGAAAAAAAACGTGAGTAAAGATAAAAATTGATACCGTTTATATAGTAATTTTTTCATGATCCTAGCAAAGAAAGTTGTAAGAAACAACAATATTGTTACAGTGACCACACAGAAAATACTTTAAAATATAGCAAACGCGTTTGTTCTTAATAAGACTCTCATGACAGGCCCAAAATACGTTATTGAAGGTATATAACTTTTATAACAGCGACAGCTGAAAAAAGAGGTCGAAAAACAAAGAAGACAACAAGAATTAAAGTACCGACGCTAGTGCAGCACAAATAAACCACAATCCTCATCCTAAATGGCTCAAAATGGTTCAAATGGCTCAAAGCACTATGGGACTTAACTTCTAAGGTCATCAGTCCCCTAGAACTTAGAACTACTTAAACCTAACTAACCTAAGGACATCACACACATCCCTGCCCGAGGCAGGATTCGAACCTGCGACCGTAGCGGTCGCGCGGTTCCAGACTGTAGCGCCTTTAACCGCGTGGCCACCCTGGCCGGCTCCTCATCCTAAATATCTAGACACAAAACTCCATAGGTTTCTGTATTTAACAACATATTGATATAAGCGGACAACAAAAATGAATACTAGAAACAACATTATTAGGAAGTTGACTGGAACAAGCTGCGGAGCACAAACAGACAAATTACATGCACCAGCACAGTGCCATTATTGGCGGATACTATGCTCCTCTGAGGTCTAGATGCAGTTATGTCAAGATTGATGCCCAGCTGTACGACACAGCAAGAGTTGACACAGCCACTCGACACAAGTTCCCTGGCTTCGTGCCTTATTTAATATAGCATCCCACGTCTCGGGCGACAGTAGGTAACTGACCGAGGATGGTGTAAGATGTGCTGTTGATCAGTCCATAGCGACTATCGAGTCAGTACATTCCTTCTCACCTTCAAAACGTCATGATAAATCTAGAAACACTGTATGGGGTCTCAACAGCGTACACCAGCTCACTCCTTGCGATTTAGAATAGCGTTGGACCATGTTTGGCGGACGTGGCCTGGAGATAAATATCCCTGAACGTAGAGTTCTGATGGACCTGTGATATTAGTAAGCAAACTGAATGTTCACTTGCTGTAACTTGATGGTACGAGGTCTAAGTATCCGACCTTTGATTTTCCCGCGCAAAACAGAGACGATAGCGCTGTGCCACTGTACATAGTAAAGGAAGAGACATTTATGTGTTTGCGTGAATTTTGTCCCCGCCTTTCAGCGCCTCAGTCGCTGCCTGTCGGTAGCCCCGTGTTGAGCAAAGATACTGCATCAAATTTTGTCAAATGCTTGGTGATTCTCAAAGCTAAACAATTCGTAAGATTCAGCAGGTGTTTGGAGAAGATGCGATGGGTGTAACTCAAATTAAGGAGCGGTTCAACCGATTCAAAAATGGCCGCACATCAGCGGAGAGTGACCAGCGTTCTGGCAGGCCCCAAACTGCTCGGTGTGCAGCTGTTGCTGAGAGGGTGCAAAATTTGCTGATGGTAGATCGTCGTTTGACGGTGCGGGCGATTGCACAAGAGGTTGCAGTGAGTAAAGATTCTGCACATGCAATTTTGCGTGATGATTTGAACATGCACCGAGTGGCTGCGAAATTCGTGCCGGAACAAAAAGACCTCCGTTTTGACGTTGCACAGGACCATCTGGGCACCACCAACACTGATCCTGGTTTTCTGAACACCGTGATACCTGGAAACGAGTCATGGGTGTAGCGTACGACCCAGAAACAAAAAGACAGTCGTCGCAATGGAAGCATCCCGAGTCTCCAATACCGAAGAAAGTGCGGCAGGTGCGAAGCAAAATCAAGGCGATGCTGACTGTCTTCTTTGATGTTCGTGGAATTGTGCGTCACGAATATACGCACCGGAAGGACAACAGTGACAAAGGAGTACTATCAAGATGTTCTCCGGCGACTCCGTGACGCAGTTGGTAGCAAAACTGGCAACTGCACCATGACAACCACTCCGCACATTCATCCCACTTGATCCAAAATATCTTGGTCAAATATGCCGTTCGCCAACCTCCCTCCTCACCAGACATGGCTCCATGCGACTTATGGTTGTTTCCAAAACTGAATACGCTACTGAAAGGATCCCGTTTTGAGAGTAGAGGAGAGATAATGCGGAACACGACGACGGCGCTGAACACCAGTCCAAAAGAAGACTTCCAGAGGTGTTTCCAGCAGTGGAAGGATCGGTGGGCTAAGTGTGTGCAAGCACAAGGGGCCTCCTTTGAAGAGGATTAGGATTCCAACTCCGTCAGGTATTCGAAATATTTTTTTCTGGCCAGAGGTCGGATACATTTTAGACAGGCCTCGTATTTATTAGTAGATGGTCCTGCCATATAAATGTGACCACCGGCTATGTTCGACGTCAACTAGCAACAATCGCTCGCTGGAGGTAGGGAGCACCACTAGAAGTCTAGCGTATATGAAGCGCGACGGGGAGATTGGGAAAACAGTGCACATACCAACAGCATACATGCAGCTGCTAAGAAGTTACTTCACTGGCATTACATTCAAGGTCAGACTGGACGGTGCACTGTCTACAGAGCGACCTGTTGAAGCAGTTCTGTAATGGGCCCCACCCTTTACAGTGTCTACACTGCAGATATTCCAGAGACGCCACGTATCCGCCGAGCGATATACGCTGACGATACAGCACTCATCACGAGGAGTCGACGACCAGACACCCTCCACAGAAGAGTGCAAGAAGCCTGCTCAGACCTAGAAAGCTGGGCAACGAAGAAGAGAATTGGTTTCAACGCCACTAAAAGCCAAGCTCTGCTGCTCACTAAGAGACGCCGTCCGGTGATACCGAATGTACAGCTCTTCGGCACCAACATTCAGTGGACTGACTCTGCAAACTATCTGGGAGTCATACTTGATAGAGGACTCATTTGGAAGAAACACATAGACGCAGCCTGGCGGAAATCGTCTCAGAGATTGTGAAACGTCCCCTTAGAAAAAATATTGAATTACTGTGCTGATAAATCTCTTACATTATTTGATTTTCAAACAGCTGAGCAAAACTGAACTTACTCAGGCATTTCGTTCTTTACCTATTCTGATCAACACTAAACTGACACACAATATTTTTTCAGCGCAACGCAATCTGACTTTCAATAATCCCTACAAAAGAATGGCCCTGACTAACATTAACCTATACCTTTCACAAATCACTTACCTCACAAAAATCTTCGTTACTCGAACTACTGTAATACAGCATGCGCCACTAGTGCCAGCTAAATAAAAGATTCAAACTACTGAAGGCACTAACTACTGATAGGCATAGTTAGCAAATGAAAGATTTTGATAGAGAACAAACAATGTATTTACCTTAATAGTGTTCAAAAATCATAATATATATAGCAGTTCATGACATCCATTATTACAAATGTACTGTTTCTGATGGACACACGTCCAGATCATCCGCTCTCAAAAATCCGCCATCTCACTTCCCCACATGCACCACTGCTGGCGGCTCACCTCCAACTGCGCAGCGCTACGCGCTGTTAACAGCCAACTGCCCAACACTACAATAGCAATACTGCAACAATGCCACCCAGCCACAGACTGCACACAGCACAGCCAGTGATTTTCATACGGAGCGCTAGGTGGCGGTGGCGTTACCAATATAAGAACCTAAACAGCCTACTTACAACTGGATCAACTATACCCACTCATAAACGAGAACTCGACGCTCCCTCCAACAGACGGACTGCATCTCTTCAGAACGTGTGTACGACCAATAATGGACTACGCATGTACAGTCTGGGGAAATCCAGCAAAAACACACATTGACCGATTGCAGAAGCTGCCAAACAAGGGTCTCAGAAGGATATACCATGTGCCGAGATATTTCCCCGCAACATATCTCCATGAAGCAGCGGAGGAACCACTAGTCATCGACAGATTTCGCCAGATAGCAGCGAAATTCTACGACAAGACTTGGGTTTCGGACAACCCACTTCTCAACCAACTCGGACATACCAATGACGACCGGGACCGCCACAAACGGCCGGTGACACTTCTCCACCTTTAAAGAGAGGAGTCCACCAGACGAGGACACTGCCCATGAAACTGCCAATCGTGAAGACGCATAAACACTATGAAAGTTTACCGCCTTACCTCCTTGCCTAGGGACGCCAGAAGAAAGTTGATGTCAACCCCTGAATCAAAATAGCTCAACGGATAACTGGGGAGAGGAGCTTGAGAGCGCTACGTAGAGAGCGTGTCCTTTCTGTACGATACTAGCCAAGGGGCTGGAGGGCTCACACGCTGATGTGTGGGTCCCTGCATTCTATAGCTTTTATTTTAAATAAATTCTTTTAACTTGACTTCTTTGTGATTTTTAAGGTATGTTAAAGATTGATGACAGTTGATTACCTATTTATTTTAAACATTATTACTCGACTCTATAGCGATAGCACCAATTGTTTCAGTTTACAGATAATACAATTTTACAACTTATAGCTCGGGTGTATTATATACTAATCTGCACGCACATTTCTACGGGTAAGACGGAATTGCGTTGTCCAAATGTATACCACCAAAGTCTCCCAATATTTTACATAGGACATTCACTATGTGAGGAGGATAACGGGCAAACTGGGGACCAGATACTTTAACACAGGGGGTCAAATTTCCGAAATCAAACGAGCACATTCATTACCTTACTCGATCCGAAGCTGGAAACAAAAGAATTAGTACAAATGTCTAATACCTCTCTTCCATGCGTGAACATTGAGTCAGACGCACTGAGGGCACGTCTGCTCACATACCCGTCTTCTGTAACACTCCCAGAATATGGCGGGCACCCAGAGGTCTTCCTGGGCCCCGGTGGAGGGGGTGGTCGAACCACTTGGCCGTGACCAACCTCTCCACCCCAAATCTTGTGACACTGGAAAGTCTTTGACTTTTACCTGCCTGTGCTGTCTCTCTGATCCCCTAGCCAGGAGTAAGGTTGGCACTACTATACTACAGAACTACTTCCCAACAAAGATTTGGCCACGCTTTACGGAAAGGTGTGAGGAGGATTAGGAAAGTCCATGTGCAGATTCACATCCACGTACAAGAAATGCATAATACACGACACATATAAATACGTATTATGAAGCCTGACACATTTCTTTCCACCCGTCCACTTGGATTCTATTGCACCCGCGGCCGGCCTCGTCGTGTAATAAAATTGGCTGCGTAGCCGCCTCTGTTTCTATTTCCCGGTGCGAGCGAGCAGCGAAACCTGCTGCTTATAGAGCGGAAACTACTGTACCGTTACAACTAGAAGCACTTGACGACACAGACCAAAAGAATCAACAGGCGAAACCTACAAGGGGTTAATACTACACGCAGACCGAGATGAAATACTCACAGAAGAGGCATGTGCGGGAAAACAGTGCAGTCGTCGTTGTAATGCTGAGAAGCGGCGATTTATCTGACGTCGAAAATAGCACGATCACTGGCTTTCGGGCCAAGGATGAAAGCACTTCCGAGACGGCTAATTTCGTAAACTGTTCACGTGCTGCCGTAGTTGAAGAATGCAGTGCATGCCAAAATGGCTCTATCCAATCCGGCACCAAGCCAACTATGGTGCACCAGGGGCCATAGATGACGGGTGAACGGCGGCCTTGGAGACATGTACGGCAAATAGTCGTGAAGCCGTTGAGCAACTGGCCAGCAGAGATGAAGCAAGGGGCTAACAACAGGGTCTCCTTAATGATCGTTTAGCGAACGCTGCTGCGTATAGCCTGCTCATCGGCAACGAAGGATATGTAAAATGTGTGTGAAATCTTATGGGACTTAACTGCTAAGGTCATCAGTCCCTAAGTTTACACACTACTTAACCTAAATTATCCTAAGGACAAACACACACGCCCATGCCCAAGGGAGGTCTCGAACCTCCACCGGGACCAGCCGCACAGTCCACGACTGTAGCGCCCTAGACCGCTCGGCTAATCCCCGCGGCGCAAGGAAGGATAGAATCTGCACGCCGGTATCGCAACTCGAAGTCCACTGAGCGGTGACAGGTGGCCCTTTCGGATGAATCACTTTTTATGCTCCATCGGACAGATTGCCGTTGGCATCTAGAGCATAAAACGTCTGAAAGCAAGTTGTCTAGACCGGAGGAATGAGCGTTATGGTCAGGCAAATGTTTTCGTGGCATTCGCTGTGTGATCTCGTCATTCTGGCCGGCAGATCAGTTAAAAACAAGTATGCATCTGTCCTTGGATACCATTTCCGCCCTTACACGCAGTTTGTTTCCACTCAGAGCGATGGCTTATACACTACTAGCCATTAAAATTGCTACACCAAGAAGAAACGCATATGATAAACGGGTATTCATTGGACAAATGTATTATACTAGAACTGACATGTGGTTACATTTTCACGCAATTTGGGTGCATAGACCCTGGGAAATCAGTACCCAGAACAACCACCTCTGGCCGTAGTAACGGCTTTGATACGCCTGGGCATTGAGTCAAACAGAGCTTGGATGGCGCGTACAGGTACAGCTGCCCATGCAGCTTCAACCCGATACCACAGTTCATCAAGAGTCGTGACTGGCGGCTTGTGACGAGCCAGTTGCTCGGCCACCATTGACCAGACGTTTTCAATTGGTGAGAGATCTTGAGGATGTGCTGGCCAGGGCAGCAGTCGAACATTTTCTGTATCCAGGAAGGCCCGTACAGGACCTGCAACAGGCGGTCGTGCATTACCCTGCTGAAATGTAGGGTTTCGCGGGGATAGAATGAAGGGTGGAACCAGGGTCGTAACACATCTGAATTGTAACGTCCACTGTTCAAAGTGCCATCAATGCGAGCAAGAGGTGACCGAGACGTGTAACCAATGGCACCCCATCACGCCGGGTGATATGCCAGTATGGCGATGACGAATACACGCTTACAATGTGCGTTCACCGCGATGTCGCCGAACACGGATGCGACTATCATGATACTGTAAACAGAACCTGGATTGATCCGAAAAAATGACATTTTGCCATTCGTGCAAAATGGTTCAAATGGCTCTGAGCACTATGGGACTTAACATCTGTGGTCATCATTCCTCCAGAACTTAGAGCTACTTAAACCCAACTAAACTAAGGACATCACACACATCCATGCCCGAGGCAGGATTCGAACCTGCGACCGTAGTGGTCGTGCCATTCGTGCACCCAGGTTCGTCGTTGAGTACACCATCGCAGGCGCTCCTGTCTGTGATGCAGAGTCAGTCATTGGATCACGACCAACGCGAGCAGCAGTGTCGCGGTACGATAAACCGCAATCGCGATAGGCTACAATCCGACCTTTATCAAAGTCGGAAACGTGATGGTACGCATTTCTCCTCCTTACACGAGGCATCACAACAACGTTCCACAAGGCAGCGCCGGTCAACTGCTGTTTGTGTATGAGATATCGGTTGGAAACTTTCCTCATGTCAGGACGTTATAGGAATCGCCACCGGCGCCAACCTTGTGTGAATGCTCTGAAAAATTACTCATTTACATATCACAGCATCTTCTTCCTATCGGTTAAATTTCGCGTCTGTAGCACGTCATCTTCGTGGTGTAGCAATTTTAATGGCCAGTAGTGTACAAGCAGGACAATGTAACCGGTCACACGGTTTGCAGTGTTCGTGTGTGGTTCGGAGAACACCAGGGTGAGTTTACCGTTGTTCCCTGGCCACGAGACTGCCACGACTTAACCACAATCGATAATTTGTGGGACCACTCCGATCGGACTGCTCGCGGCGAGAATTCCCAACCGTAAAACCGAGCACAGATGATCACGGCACTGGAGTCGACATGACTCCACATCACTGTCGATACCTTCCAGAATCTCGTCGACTCTCTTCCTGCACGTATCACAGCAGTCCGCAAAAGGTAGTTATTTAGGTTTTTGACAGGTGATCACATCAATGTTGCTCGACAATGTATTATCGTAGTTTCGTTTTATTTCTTAATCTTTTCTTTTGTACGTGACGCATTGTTCTATAGTTGTGGCACGTGATCGACAGTTAAAGAGCCGGTTTCGGGAGTCGCTATCGTCTTCAATCCAAAATAGAAAAAATATAAATTTTTCTCCCTTTGCAAAAAGTCTAGATGTACTAATACATGGAAATCTACATTGGGCTGAGCGCATAGCCACGGTTTTCAAGAATGCATCTCTCCATTCCCTACAAAAATAATAAAGCTCTTCCTTTTCAACTGCAAGAAAAACTTAAACGAACGCTTGTACTTCCAATTGTTGAATTCAACGATGTCATCCAAAAAGAAATTTTTCAGGAAAGCTCGGAGCGCTTGTAACTGGTGATGCACACGTGCGTACCACACATCTGTGACATTAGCCTTCTTGACTCAAAAAATGGTTCAAATGGCTCTGAGCATTATGCGACTTAACTTCTGAGGTCATCAGTGGCCTAGAACTTAGAAATAATTAAACCTAACTAACGTAAGGACATCACACACATCCATGCCCGAAGCAGGATTCGAACCTGCGACCGTAGCGGTCACGCGGTTCCAGACTGAAGCGCCTTTAACCGCACGGCCACACCGGGCGGCTACGTTCTTGACTGTATTTTACCACATCACGTACAGATGTCCTGGTTACGATGGGCAGAGGCAGAGGTTTCCACAAACTCTCTCCTTTACCAGCTTATCAAAGTATATAGCCCTCATATCTCTCGACGACCTTAACCTTCTTGTCTGAACAATGCAACCGAAACTCTCTTTCCCGTCAGAGGAATACCTTTTTCTTTTTTCATCACTCAGTTGTCTTCTCTAAGTATGTTTCAGTAGCAAGCGCTATCTCTGAAATGGTCTCCCTGAGTTATCAGAGAAATGATAAAATCTCCAGCTTCAAAAAGCAACTCATATCTACTAAAACAACTAATATGGATCTCTTTGTTCTGTACGTACTCCTTACGCTATAAGAACTAATTACCCTCCCTTCCCTCCACAGCATATTCGTTTTCCAAAGCCCATAACTTCCTCACAACTTGAACGGTCAGAAAACCACACTTTTTTACAACCTTCATATGCTTTTTAACTTTTACTGTCACTATTATTATTATTGTTATTATTAATATTATTGTTGTTGTTGTTGCAATAGCAGTACTAGCATCGGTAGTATTATTCCTATTACTTCTTCGTCAATACTGTTGCTCAAAGTAGCACCACATACATACGTAACTTGTTTTACGGCACTTTTAATTCTATTACTACTATTTTTGTTCAAAACTAAGTGGAGTAAAAACAAGATTGCCAGTAAGTTTTCATCCGTTTTCATAGCGAAACTAAGAGTGGGAAATGGACAAAGGGTATCAAAATGAACATCTTGAAGAAATCTGGGAACTTCAGAAAAACTTACGTAGTGATTTGAGGGAAAAATTGAGATATTTCACGAACAGCTACTGCTAGCTATGTAGATAAAGCGTCAAAAAGTTTATCTCGGCAAGACTGAGCTATTTAGTGCATAAAACGTTATATTGTTGTGAAAGTAATTGTCAAAAACGCTTTCTTAGAAAGAAGTTCTAAATACAGGACATTTAGAGAACAGAAGAAGATAGGAAGGCAAATGAGGTGTCAGTAAGTTGATCTCTTCAGTGGGTAGCTATTTTGCATAATAAAACTCGCGTTGCTGTGATATTTGATTTTTAAACTGACTGCCATCGGATCACGCACTAAATTTAGGAAATTTCGAGATCAGCAGACACCAGGAAGGCAAAATAGTTTATCCTTTCAAAGCCTGGCTATTTCGTGCATAAAAAGTTCCACTGATGTGCTATTTGACTGTCAAACTGGTTTCCTTCGAATCAATTACTAAATTCAGGACGCTTACAGAGCAGAAGATGTTAGGAAAGTAAATGACTTGTCAATAAGATAATATTCTCTGATCGAGCCTATTTTCTGATCAAGCCTTGAAAATAAAAGAATAAAAGAAAGAACTTGAGGAGAAAATCGGTCAAATGTTTTGTGAAATTATTTGTCAACAAGAAATAAATAAAAAATGATTCAAATGGCTCTGAGCACTACGGGACTTAACATCTATGGTCATCAGTCCCCTATAACTTAGAACTACTTAAACCTAACTAACCTAAGGACATCACGAGGCAGAGAAGAAAGAAATAAATAAAGTAATTAGAGGAACATCTGACGCGCCTTTGAATTATGCTCGAAACCATGTGCAACAAATGGAGTGCGTCGAAAGTTTCTCTAATTTACTCCGTTTCTTACGTTTAGACAAATCATTTCAGAAAATATCTGACCTGTCACATACAACTTTTAGCGTCCATAAGTAACTCTGATGTAAATATTATTGTATGTGTAACACCTCGGTCTGAGGTAAGTGAGGCAATGAAGGCCGTTATATGATCGGGTTAAACAAATGAGTAAAAGTCCCGTAACTCACCCGTGATCTGCGGCAGGTGTGGCTGATGCTCCAGCCACTCCCTGATGTGCCGCACGTCCTCCCTGCCTTGCACCGACATCTTCCGCCTCGCGTCTCTTTTCTGCGGAAGGCAACCAGTGCCCAGTAGGCGGCGTCCTCTTCCAGCAGGCGAGTGGCTCACGTGGTTGCGCTCGAGGAACTGATCGCTTCCGTGGAGGCGGCGACCTGCAACACGCGTCGTCACCGCGGCCGGTGTCAGACTCCACGCTTTGGAGGGCACGCGTAACTACTTAATGTCGCTGGCCGTCCGGCTGGCGTGACGTCACCGCGGCTCATTCCAGGACTTCTTGTTGGCGGCCTCGGCAGCGAAAGACAGCCGCAGCCGCAGCCGCAAGCAGAATTCTCTGAACCAGCTGTGCAGCTGACATTGGCAGTGGTGTCAAGGATAATCACTCCGCAGAATTAACGCAGCATCGTCGCCGGGTTGACAGGTCGAACATTATGCGCTCGGTGGAGCTTCTTTGGCTCGCAAGTCATCTCGTTTTGTGTGGAATGGGATGGTTTCCATTCTTATTCCTCCCTTTCTCAGTGCATTCACGAGACGTGTTCGAGCGTTCACCATGTGGTATAGAACCTCTGGTGTTACTAATCTATACAGGGCGTTAGGATCATAGGTAAAGATATTCTGATAATTGCTGCATTAATATGTCAGTTGCTTTTTCTCTGCATCTGACGGTCTTCCTACAAACGCATCACGAAATTTACTACCTGATGTTTTCTGCACGGTCGTAACTACACCGTGAAGTGGATTATACCTGTCATTATACACTACTGGTCATTAAATTTGCTACACCAAGAAGAAACGCAGGTGATAAACGGGTAGTCATTGGACAAATATATTATACTAGAACTGACATGTGATTACATTTTCACGCAATTTGGGTGCATAGATCCTGAGAAATCAGTACCCAGAACAACCACCTCTGGCCGTAATAACGGCCTTGATACGCATGGGCACTGAGTCAAACAGAGCTTGGATGGCGTGTACAGGTACAGCTGTGCATGCAGCTTCAACACGATATCACAATTCATCAAGAGTAGTGACTGGCGTATTGTGACGAGCCAGTTGCTCGGCCACCATCGACCATACGTTTTCAATCGGTGAGAGATCTGGAGAATGTGCTGGCCACGGCAGCAGTCGAACATTTTCCGTATTCAGAAAGGCCCGTACAGGACCTGCAACAGGCGGTCGTGCATTATCCTGCTGAAATGTAGGGTTTCGTAGGGATCGAATGAAGGGTAGAGCCACGGCTTGTAACACATCTGAAATGTAATGTCCACTGTTCAAAGTTCCGTCAATGCGAACAAGAGGTGATCGAGACGTGTAACCAATGGCACCCCATATCATCACGCCGGGTGATACGCCAGTATGGCGATGACGAATACACGCTTCCAATGTGCGTTCACCGCGATGTCGCCAAACACGGATGCGACCATCGTGATGCTGTAAACAGAACCTGGATTCATCAGAAAAAATGACGTTTTGCCATTCGTGCACCCAGGTTCGTCGTTGAGTACATCATCGCAGGCGCTCCTGTCTGTGATGCAGCGTCAAGGGTAACCGCAGCCACGGTCTCAGAGTGATAGTCCATGCTGCTGCAAACGTCGTCGAATTGTTCGTGCAGATGGTTGTTGTCTTGCAAACGTCCCCATCTGTTGATTCAGGGATAGAGACGTGGCTGCACGATCCGTTACAGCCATGCGGATAAGATGGCTCTGAGCACTATGCGACTTAACTTCTGAGGTCATCAGTCGCCTAGAACTTAGAACTAATTAAACCTAAGTGACCTAAGGACATCACAAACATCCATGCCCGAGGCAGGATTCGAACCTGCGACCGTAGCGGTCACGCGGTTCCAAACTGACGCGCTTAGAACCGCACGGCCACACCGGCCGGCTGCGGATAAGATGTCTGTCATCTCGAGTGCTAGTGTTACGAGGCCGTTGGGATCCAGCACGGTGTTCCGTATGAACCTCCTGGACCCACTGATTCCACATTCTGCTAACAGTCATTGGATCTCGACCAACGCGAGCAGCAATGTCGCAATACGATAAACCGCAATCGCGATAGGCTACAATCCGACCTTTATCAAAGTCGTAAACGTGATGGTACGCATTTCTCCTCCTTAAACGAGGCATCACAACAACGTTTCACCAGGCAACGCCGGTCAACATCTGTTTGTGCATGAGAAATCGGTTGGAAACTTTCCTCATGTCAACACGTTGTAGGTGTCGCCACCGTCGCCAACCTTGTGTGAATGCTCTGAAAAGTTAATCATTTGCATATCACAGCATCTTCTTCTTATCGGTTTAATTTCGCGTCTGCAGCATGTCATGTTCGTCGTGTAGCAATTTTAATGGCCAGTAGTGTAGATTATCCGTTTTGAATCCATGAGTTCACATTTCAATACTTGACATGCTTCCCAGGGGAATGTAAACATTAATAGATTGCTTGTGCTACCCTTCCTTGGAGGTACAAAGCGATCTAAAAACAAACTGCTAGTAATAGCCTAGCCTAGATACTCGTGTAATGTGGTTCACTGCACTGTCCTCCGTTATCAATAGAAATATCTGCATTTGTACCCATAAAACCCATAACACCATGTACAATTGATTTAAGAGATAATCTGAATAGACATCTTTGATGGTTTGCAGATGAGAATTTTGGAAATTTGTGATAAGTTCCTATGGGACCAAACTGCTGAAGTCATCGGTCCCTAGGCTAACACACTACTTTATATAACTTAAACTAACTTACACTAAGGACAACACACACACACCGATGCTTCCATGCCTGAGGGAGGACTCAAATCTCCGACGAGTGGAGCCGCGCGAACCGTGGCAAGGCCCCCAAGACCGCGTGTCTACCCCTCGCGGCCTTTGCAGATGATGCTGTCATTTATAGTCTAATTAAGTTATCAGGAGATCAAACTAAATTGCAAAAGGACTTAGACAAGATATCTGGATGGTGCGAAAAGTGGCAATTGATCCTAAATGTTGAAAAGTGTGAGGTCGTCCACATATGTACTAAAAGAAATCTGTTAAATTTTGGTTACATTGTAAATCACGTAAATATATAAGCTCTCAGTTAAACTAAACACCTCTGGAATATAATTACTAGCAACTTAAGCTAGAACCATCAGGTAAACAGTTTTGTAAGGAAGGTTAACCAAAGACTGCGTTTCATTGGCAAAACACTTAGAAGATGCAACAGATTTACTTGAGAGACTGCCTACACTACAGCTATTCGTCGTCTGCTAGAGTATTTCAAAGAAGGGCAACTTGTTTTGTGTTACTGCGAAACTAGCTTAGCGCTCGCTGCTTCGCTCGTTTAGACCTTATGGTACGCAGAGATTTATATTGTTTTTCTTTACTCGAATTTTATGTTGTTCACAAACTGCAGCCGGCAGTGGTGGCCGAGTGGTTCTAGGCGCTACAGTCTGGAACCGCGCGATCGCTACGGTCGCAGGTTCGAATCCTGCCTCGGGCATGGATGTGTGTGATGTCCTTAGGTTAGGTAGGTTTAAGTAGTTCTACGTTCTAGAGGACTGATGACCTTAGAAAATAAGCCCCATAGTGCTCAGAGCCATTTGAACCATTTTGAACCAAATTGCAACATCTTCTAAACCTTTCACGCTAATTAAGGCCATAGAAGCTTTGTCTTTTCCGAATGTACTTCGACCAGGAAGTGATTCTGGTAGCTGATGTCGGCGGTCTTAGTTACTCCTGCCTTTTGAGTTACTGTGGTGATATTTCCATAGAAACTTCATCCCTAACACATCTTTCTTTAGAAGTCAAATACCACTTTTCATAGATTTAGCTTCAAAAACGTTTTAATCTAATGAAATATTTTCAAAAAAGTTTTCGTCTCCTGTATCACCCTCTTTGGGTAGAAATTCCAACAAAACGTGTTTTCTCAGTTCTAACCGAGAAGACAAATACAAATTTTCAAAGATTTATTTTCAAAAATCCTTTCGTAATCAAATATTTCCATAAAAATTTCATATTTTACCATCTTGCGGGCTGAAATCCATAAACGCTGGAACACGCATTTTTTTAATTTCTAACCGAGAAGCCAGATACAAAACTTTCTTGGACTTAGCTGTTAAAAATGCTTTCATAATGATGTATTTTCATAAAAATTTCCATGCCCTATTTCATTCTCTTAGGGACTGAATTTCCAAAAATACTAAATACTGAAACACGTACGGTATTTTTTTCATTTCCAGGCAAGATTTAAGTTACTAAATTTCAAAGTTGTAGCCTTAAAATGCTTTAGGAGTAATTTAAAAATGACTAATTTCCAAAAAAAGAACTTTCACCCACTATTTTATCTCTTAGTGGTTGAATTTTTTTTTTTTTTTTAAAGGAAATGCTAAATACATATTTCCTTATTTGTGACGGAGAAACCGAACATCAATTTTCGTAGTTATAGCTTCAAAATTACTTTAACAGAGACATGTTTTCAAAAAACCTTTCATTCTCTATTTCACCTCCTTAGGAGCGGAATTTCGGAAAAAATCTCTTCTTAAACTATGCCCACAGTATAAGTTCAACACCCTCTCCATATCTCCATATTTCAGGCTTCTACCCTTAGAGGTTTGGACTGGGCGATGATAAGTCACTTTGTCAGTTAGGACATTTCCTTTTATATGTAGACGTAGGGGAGAGAATGATATGGATATGATAACAATTGCGTATTTCATTGCGGCAAGTTCAATTTACCAAACTTCAGTCACCAACTATCCACTCCGAATGCAAAAATATTTTATTGATGCCCACCTACATAGGTAAAAATGATCATCATAATAAAATAACAGAAATCACAATATCCACGGAAAGGTTTAAGTGCCCGTTTCTTCTGGACACTGTTCGAGAGTGGAATGGTAGAGCAATAGTTTGAAAGTTTTTCTATGATCTTTCTGCCAATCACTTAAATGTGAACTGCAAAGTAGTAGTGTAGATGTAAATGTAGATGTAGAGAACTACTGTTTCTGAGCTTTCGTATGAGCTAAAATTTATCTGATCGTCCCGTCATCAGTTTCAGCACCGATCGAACGCTGTGGCCACAGCCTCCTTTATATGAACCGTGAAGTTTTTCGGGGATTCATTCACAGTGTGGGGATAAATTACAAGAATTTTTAACCACCTAAGTTGCATCCACGAGAAAGTTCAATTTACAATGGAAATCGAAATGAGGGATGCATTCCGTTTTCGGATGTTTGGCTTCATCGTAAAGACTGTTGGCCCTGGGACACATATTTTGTCGGAATCCAACTGGTACAGACTGATACTTATATGCACATCATCGCCGCCAAACTTCCCAGAAGACGAGTGTCTTCAGAACTTTAGTTCAGGGAGCACAATACATTGTTGACGAGAACAGTCTGCAGGATCAGCTTCTACACTTAAAGAGAGTTTTCGGGGCAAGTGGGTGTTCTCCCGCAGCAAATACGTGAGGCTCCACGAATAAAACAGAAGGTGGACATAAAGAACGAAGATGATGATGATGATGGAGAGGGTTGTATGGGCACATGACGGCAAGGTCTTCAGTGCCCGCTCAGTAACAGATTGAGACGGGAATCAAGAAAATACTCAGAACAGTAAGATAAGACAGGTAACAAGGGCGGAAAAATTTGTGCCTACCCACACCGAAACGTGGGACGAAGCATGCCGTCAGCAGTAAAACGTGGACAACACAAGAAGAAAGTGGTAGAGGGAGCTAAAACAATGTATCAGATAGAAGTGACTGGCTCACCGCAAGGAAAAAAGGGAGGAGCCAGCCACTTTGCAATACACTAAAACCACCAGCCTAAAAGTTTTGGACAGAGTCCACACACATCACAAAACTTTAAAACCCTAGACACACAAGTCTCATCATTAGCTAAAACACAGAGCAGATCCCCAGCAACTTGCGCTTCTGCCCTTGCATCACGGTATAAAATGCAGTCTGTTAAAATGTGCCGGACAGAGATGTGCACACCACAAGCCTCACAAAACGGGGGATCCTCCAGCCGTAATAGAAAGCTATGTGTGAGAGGACAGTGCCCAATCCGAAGACGCGTCAGGGTCACATCCTCCCGCCTGAGCAACCGGCAGGAGGAACGCCACGGCCGAGTTGCTGACTTCACCAACCGCAATTTATTGGCCGTCACCGCCAGCCATTCTTCCTCCCACAACTCCACTTCTTGTGGAGTGCAGAAATGACACACTGCAAGGGAATAGGACACTGGACCACATCCTGCCCTCTGCAGGCCTCCTTGGCAGCCCGATCGGCCTGTTCATTGCCCCATATTCCTACATAACCAGCCACCCAGCAGAAGGATACCTCTTTACCCCGCCGTTGAAGCAAGTACAGTTGGTCATATATAAGCTGGACCACCTCCTCAGTTGGAACAGATTCTGCAATGATTGTAAGGTACTAAGAGAATCGAAACAGAGGAGAAATCGACTACCCCGAACACGATTCAACGGCTCCAGTGCCTTCAGGATCGCGTGGAGCTCCGCTGCGAAAACGGTATATTCATCAGGGAGGCGAATCCGGGTAGCATGATCAGGGAACACTACAGAACAGCCAAGGAAAAAAAAAAATGGTTCAAATGGCCCTGAGCACTATGGGACTTAACTTATGTGGTCATCAGTCCCCTAGAACTTAGAACTACTTAAACCTAACTAACCTAAGGACATCACACGCATCCATGCCCGAGGCAGGATTCGAACCTGCGACCGTAGCAGTCCCGCGGTTCCGGACTGCGCGCCTAGAACCACTAGACCACCGCGGCCGGCGCCAAGGAAAATCTCTTGCTTGGAGCCATCAGTGTAAACGACGGTAAAACCGTGATGCTCATCTAAAATGTTAAAAAACAGAGATTGGAATGTAAAATCTGGTGTACTATCTTTCTTAAAATTAGTCAAATCTAAAATAAGTGTGGGTCTCTGGAGGAGCCAAGGTGGAAATCTGCTCCAACCGCGACGATGTACTTCCAACATGATGGATGTCCAGCACATAGGTCGCGAGCCGGCCGGAGTGGCCGAGCGGTTATAGGCGCTTCAGTCTGGAACCGCAAGACCGCTACGGTCGCAGGTTCGAATCCTGCCTCGGGCATGGATGTGTGTGATGTCCTTAGGTTTAAGTAGTTCTAAGTTCTAGGGGACTGATGACCTCGGATGTTAAGTCCCATAGTGCTCAGAGCCATTTGAACCATTTGAACATAGCTCGCGTGCGGTTGAAGCGGTATTGAATGGCATATTTCATGACAGGTGGACTGGACGTCGAAGCACCATACCGTGGCCCGCACGTTCACCGGATCTGACGTCCCCGGATTTCTTTCTGTGGGGTAAGCTGAAGGATATTTGCTATCGTGATCCACCGACAACGCCTGACAACATGCGTCAGCGCATTGTCAATGCATGTGCGAACATTACAGGAGACGAACTACTCGCTGTTGAGAGGAATGTCGTTATCCGTATTGCCAAATGCATTGAGGTTGACGGATATCATTTTGAGCATTTATTGCATTAATGTCGTATTTACAGGTAATCACGATGTAACAGAATGCTTTCTCAAAATGATAAGTTCACAAAGGTACATGTATCACATTGGAACAACTGAAATAAAATGTTCAAACTTACCTACGTTCTGTATTTTAATTTAAAAAAATTAACTGTTACCAACTGTTCGTCTAAAATTGTGAGCCATATGTTTGTGACTCTGTAAGTAGGCTGTTTAGGTTTTCTTATTGGTAACGCCACGTAGCGCTCTGTATGAAAATCACTGGCTGTGCTCTGTGCAGTCTGTGGCTAGTTTGCATTGTTGTCTGCCATTGTAGTGTTGGGCAGCGGCAGCTGGATGTGAACAGCGCGTAGCGTTGCGTAGTTGGAGGTGAGCCACCAGCAGTGGTGGATGTGGGGAGAGAAATGGCGGAGTTTTGAAATTTTTAAAACTGGATGTCATGAACTGATATGTATATTATGAGTTTTCAACATTATTAAGGTAAATACATTGTTTGTTCTCTATTAAAATCTTTCATTTGCTAACTATGCCTATCAGTAGTTAGTGCCTTCCATAGTTTGAATCTTTTATTTAGCTGGCAGTAGTGGCGCTAGCTGTATTGCAGTAGTTCGAGTAACCAAGATGTTTGCGAGGTAAGCGATTTGTGAAACGCATAGGTTAATGTTAGTCAGGGCCATTTTTTGTAGGGATTTTTGAAAGTCAGATTGCGTTGCGCTAAAAATATTGTGTGTCAGGATAAGCACAGTCTTGTATAATTGTTGAAAGGGGACGTTTCATATGTCCACCCTTAGCCGAGGATACCTCACTGGAATCTTCTGATTTTTTTTTTGTAGTTTGTGTAATTAGTGTAGCTATTGTTTATTGCTAGTGCGTAATTGTAGAGAGAATCTCCTTTGTAGTTGCAGTCTTTCATTGTTGTACAGTAAAACAGCTGTGGCAGGCATGTAGATTTGCACCAAGTATTTCGCAACTGCGCTTGTAATTAACTACATATTATTTTCAGTGCTATGTTAATGTGTTCTCTTATTTTTGCTCTTCAAATTGTGCTTTTCTGTGTTATCGTGTGAAATATTGTGACAATAATGGCGTGTGAAAAACGTAACACTAGGCTTCAAAGTAAACTGAGAAATAATAGTGACGACGAGCGTAGCTTATCAACGCCACCGAGTAATGAATTAACTAATGTTCAAAGTAGTAATTTGGTAATTGTACATAGGGAAATGGAGCGGGCGGCAAATAATGGTGTAGACAGTGAAACAGGTAGTGAACAAGGAAGCATTATCGATCGATCGGTCGGCAACAGCTCGCCTCAGGAATACGAAATAACAGGACACAATCTTGCAAATACTGCAGATTCAGGTTTTGGGTGCTCACCATTCTCTCAAATAAGTCAAGACATATTTTCTGCTCGTCAAAATGTAAATGTTGCCGGTGCAAATGCAGTGTCGAAAAGCATAGAGGAATCGATTCCAGACACTAACACATTATTATTGCAATTAATGCAGCAAATGAAACAAAATCAGAGACAAACACAACAAAAGCTTCAAAAGTTAGACACAATGGAACAAAATCTTCAAAAGTTAGACTCAAAGGAACAACACCAGAGGCAAACACAGCAACAGTTAGACGCAATGGAACAAAATCTTCGAAAGTTAGACACCACACTTGAACAAACACGTGAAGATTTAACTACTGAGTTACATAAAATCGAATCGAAATGTCAAAAAGTCTGTAATGACGTAGAAACACAAATTTGTGAGCGTTTCCAACCTATTTTTTCGCGTCATGAAAATGCATTACAGAATGACGAAGCAGCCATAAAAGAACTGCAAACCATTGTTCATGAAAATCATGAGACCTTGTCGGCTAAAATTGACTCAGTTGCATCTACCGATTCGGTTACGCAACTTGCAAAAACTCAAGAAAACTTAAAGGACACAGTAGATTCGATTTCAACCCAAATGGACACTCTGAAACTTGGTTCAGAAAAACACACTGAGGAAATGTGTTCACTATCGGAGAAAGTAGCCGAACTTTCGGATCAGTTCACTAACTTATCTATGAAGGTAGATGATAATCTGAACGACACAAAACCGGTAGTCTTTAATGACACAGAAGAGCGCGAACAAATTAGGAAATTCAAACAAAATCGGAATC
This sequence comes from Schistocerca piceifrons, assembly GCF_021461385.2. NCBI lineage: Eukaryota > Metazoa > Arthropoda > Insecta > Orthoptera > Acrididae > Schistocerca > Schistocerca piceifrons. The sequence goes on along the minus strand of NC_060145.1, from coordinate 55,088,332 downwards.
AAATTAATACGCAACACCAAAGAGAAATCCGGGAAGTACAAGATCAGCTGACTCAGGTAATACAAGAATTACATATTTCAGAGACCACTCGCGCTCCAACACGGGAAGAGGGACTTAGAAATACGGAACAACCACAAAATAATAACACAGGACACATCGGAAATTATGAAAGAAATTGGCAAGGCACACCGAATTTTGAGATGCAACCGCCGAAACGACGTAACAATGACCGACATGTGACTCGCCGACATGATGATTTTGACTATAAGCTGTTCATTACTATACGTAAATTCAAAACGTTTAAGAATTCTCCCAACGACATTCATCCACAAGCGTGGCTCCATCAATTCTCTCATTGTTTTCCTCCCAACTGGTCATTGGAGCACAGGTTAGAATTTATGTGTGGCTACTTGGAGAATGAACCAGCTGAAAGAATGCGATCGGTCATTCACGATTGTCACAGCGAAGGAGAATTTTACCATGCGTTCCTCTCAGCATCTTGGTCTCAAGCTACACAAGACCGAGTAAAACATAGCATCATGATGATGAAACACTTTGAACAATCAGAATTTTCCAGTCTTGTCAAATATTTTGAAGACATGTTGCACAAGAATCAATATCTTTCAAACCCATACAGCCCTTCAGAACTCATCCGCATTTGCTTAATGAAATTTCCAGAACATTTACGACATATTATTTTAGCAGGACGTTGCAAAGACGACATTGAAGCTTTTCAGGGACTGTTACAAGAATTAGAAATCGACGCAGACAGTCGCGGGATGCGAAAACAGGAAAATAATCATTACAGGTCACATCCGTCACAATTTCGTGATGACAGAAACAATAACTGGACACGACAAGTCGATTCTTACAAAGCAAATCGTGACCAAAACAGACGCCACCCATATGACAACTACTGGCAGAGTAATAACAGTTACAGAGAAAGATCGTATTTCTGTAGTAATGAATATGACAGAGATTACTATAGAAACAGACAATATGGGAACCAAAATAATTATTATCAAGGGAGACAGAATAACTTTAGATGCAATGGTCCAGCGCGCAGTTACGATTCAGGGAGAAATTCTCCACCACATGACCGACAAACAAGAAACTATGTAAACTACCGACAAAACGACAGACGTGAATTTCATCAGAACTGGCAGGATTCTAACAGAGCTGAGCCCTCTCGGCAATGTGAATTTGTAGAAGTTAGGTCTCCTAATCCCAATAACAACGCGCGCCAACAAAGTGACAGACAATGACTCGCGCCGCAGGCACCCACGTGCGTCGGCTGGCTCAGAGAAAAATAACATAGAAGCTAACCTTGAGAAAAATTCCAGTATTCTATACCGAAGTATACTGCATGATAATTGCGTTCAAGCTGAAACTCTGAGTACTTTGAAGAGTAAAAGATTGTACCACATTTCAAATGTAAAACCGTTTATTGACAGGTAATCTGCTTTTTAACTTTGTCTTTGCCATAAAACTTTTCAATTGACGCTACTAGTACGCTTTGTCACACTGAGAAACTGTTAACATGCAACAATGTTTTGAAGTTAAATATCCAATCAAGAACCAAGAGAATTTATTTAAACAGAAATTACGAATGCATTGTTATAGTAAACAGACATCACAGAGTTATTGTGTGTGTACATTCTTGCTTGTTAGTTGCACGATTACGTAATGACTATAAGGCTTACATACTTAGAACATATACTGCTAATGAGATTTTAATGCAACATTTTGGTTTACTTGAAAATACATTCTGGATTTAAAGTACTTTCTGTGAAATACCAGATGACACAGTGGTTAGTTTATGTGACAGCTACACGATTTTATCACGACGCTACTAATGAGTGACAATTTACAATGTTGCTTTTGCAGTGTTTCTGTTTTAAATCTGCACAGTTTTCTGTTTCATTCTGGAAAGTAAAACATGTTTTAGTAGTAACTTTTGTGCTATAGCTACAATGAGACAGCCTTTTCCGTAGCACAACAATATGTTACAGTACAGTACTTTCTTCATCACAACAATAAGCGTAATAACTACGATATCTATACACAAAGCATTTCACTTTTGTTTATCATGAGGTAAGTACATTGACTTCTGCAGAACTTAGCTTTTGGAGGACGATAACTATGAGACTTCCACAGAGATTATCTTACAACATGACGCACAGTTTAGCGCTACAGTACACGTATTTGAGTGATTAATTTTGTAGTTAAAATATTTATTTTGAAAGATATTTGAAGTACAATTATACGAAGTTTTTCTGTGATACATTTCATTCCATTGCTGTAATCTGTAACACCTCAGGGTATAATTACATTAATCCTCAGGGGGTACACACCTACTTTGTGTACCATGTGTTTGGCAAGCACAAGGAGCCCTAGCTAATATTGTATTTGCTTATACAACTTTACACATCGGTACCATATTTCTCTAACACACAAATTACACAGCTATCTGATCATTTAACTGAGAGATAAACTTTTTTTTACTACATCAGTGACACATGTTTATGCAATTACACAGTTGGGTAACTTCACACTTACGAAATTGTATTTTGTCTGTACTTTGTGAACTGTTCATATTTTTTCAGACCCATTGTGATATTATGAGAGCTTTGAATGATATATTTGGTATGGGATCACGATTTTTAAAGTACGTTTGAGGCAGATGACACTTTTGACATGAGCAGAGAATTTTTTTTAGGTTTTGAAATTATTGGAGGAAGCTACGACGATTTTGAGAGTTGACTGAGGTGTTATGATGTTATTATTACGATTACTATGTGTATTATGCTGTTGCGGTATGTTTATGATCAATAAGCTGATGCTATATGAGTTATTTGAGTATGCTACGTATCTGGTATGATGAAATATTGAAGAAGTGTCGATGAATAAGGTAAGAAATAATGAGTAGTGGTTATGGACTCTGGTTTGTGAAACAGGTTGTTGGAAACCAAGAATCGTACTTTAAGAGTTAAGAAATGTATGTAAATGCGTGAATGTATTACAATGCCGACGAAAATTTTTTGGACTGTGTTATATCAATAGGATTTTGTTTCTACACACTTGTAACGCAAATTCTTGACCTGTGAAATATTTTTATATGAGACTGTCACTGTAGCAGAAACTGCTGTCGTAAATATTTCCGTAAGAAAGTTAAGTGACCACCTGCACGTAATGTGTCGTGGGCACCCAGATGGGCGACAGTCGCCTGGAAAGAAGTCATTAGTGAGTGCCTTTCAGAGGCACAGGTGAAAAAAAAGGGAGGCCATTATCCTCGCTATTGACATTCCTTTGTAGAAAGCATCGCAAAAAACGACACGGTCGAACTTGAAAACATATGATTATACTGTGGAGCTCTTAATTTATGATATTTACTAAAATGCCTAATGAAACGATGAGAAACATTTCATGGCTATTGTCTTGCTAATTGAGAGAAATGCCATATGGCTTGCTTTATGTATTTATTTACTCATTTTGTTTAATATCTAGTTTCTAGCTGCACTGCAGCATTGGTTAAAATAAAATTTTATAGCTGTACTAATATAAATATTTTCTGTCTACAGATCGAGTAAATAATAATTTTTTTTCAAAAAAATGAGGGAGCACAAAAAGACATTTACCCTCACAGGAATTGCATTCATAATTTTCTTTTCAAGTACTTGGTAATTTCTTTTGTAGAAATAGTTGTGGTGCACCACTTTAATTACATAGATATTAAGATGTGAATAGACATTTCCCTTATCTGCATTGTTGTCTTTAGTGTACTATTTTTTCTGCTTGAGCTTTGTCATGCTTAGGTATAAGTTATAGCATTTACTGCTGCTGTTTGCCAGGCATAGTGTTACTAAATTTCACTTTGTATTACTCTTTTAAGCCAGTTTTACTACGAATTTATTTTTCTTGTTTGCTGCACAGTGCCTTATATCAGTTGCAATATTGCAATTGCTTTGCCAATTTGAATTTTTTGTCATTGATGTTTGTGTTAGTTGTTTTGTGCTGCTGCATTGCCTCGTCCCTTAGTTTAGCATCTGAGCTCAGTAGATTTAAGTTAGCTTAAGAGGGGGTAGACTATATAAGAGAATGAGTTGTGATGAATTGGAAGAAATGCATTGAGAAGCTATAAGAAAATAGTTTGGCCAAAAAAGTATTTTGAAAGAGGATATGAACAAAAAAGTAGGGTTTAGGGACAACAGCTTTAGGTTGGATTTTCTTGGAAATAAATGATGAGGTAAGATAATGGAAAATAAATAATGAGGTAAGAAATATGAGAACATATAAATACAGAAAGCATGCTTGAATAGGATTTATTTTGGTGGAAACAAATGTTGAAATAAGACGAAAGATCTAAGGAATGAAGTTTTGGGTTGGACTGCAGTACCAAATGTCACACTGAAAACGAACCCTGTCCTTTCCTTTTGTATTATTCCGCTATGTGTTTATGTACCCTTGTGTATTTATCTTTTTCCTGCCTTTATGTGTTTAGCTAATAAGATTTATGTTGCAGAATTTTTCAAATACTATGTTATTTTCTTTGTAAAGATGTTTAGACATTGTTTATTCTGTTTTGTTTTAATGCTTATGTGTAAAGTTGATGTTTCAAAAGTTATTCTGATCTTTTATGTATGAACTTATGTCATAATTCCTGTAACACTGATGTATATGTTATTTCGATTCTTTTGTAAAGCCTGTACTACAAATGTTATGTGTATTGTTATGTTCTTTAATGATGTATTTTGTACCTTTGTTATTGTATTCTTATGTTATAAAATTGTAATTGACACCAGTTCATCAAATTAAGTAATTTGTAAGTTACATTTCACTGCACACGTTTCTGTTGGTCATAGTATATGGACAATATGTGAGAAGTAGGGACTGTTAGTGTTTGCACGTGTGTTAATAATTCAGCAAGGGACTGGATAACAGCATTGCTAGTTCGAAGGACAACTCCAAAATCTTTGTGAGTGCACAAGTGGTGGTTATGGACTTGCTATATAATCCGCAAGACTCTTCAATGGTGATTGTGCACCTGCACAGTCACAACAGATGGCTGCTGGCCATCTCTACAAGGACTGCAGTGGGTCTGTATCTTTGATGACCCACCAATACCATTATTTCTGGAAGGACTACAGTGGGTCTACACCGTTGCTCACTCACCAGTACCATTATTTCTACAAGGACTGCAGTGGGTCTGCACCTCTGATGGCCCACCAATACCACAATCTCTACCAGGACTACAGTGGGTCTACTCTGTGATGACCTACCTACCAATATTCTTCAAAACTTCGACTGACTCTGCGGTGGGTTTGCTCTGTTGTGGCCCATTACCTGTCTGCATGTCAAGAGTCAGCACTGTCTTTCCGTTGGAAGAACTACTTCTTCAAGACTGCATGGAAATCCACTACTTCCGTGTGCATTTTCTTTTACTGCTCAGACTTTGAGAAAAACACTGCAATTTTACTGTGATGAATGATCAGGACTGTCTTTATGGACTGTGAGAAAATTTTAGCTTTTGACCAACATTGTATCAATAAGTGTGTGCATTTGATATCTTTGTTATTGTAATTATGAAAAATTTTATCAAATCATTATTGGCCACTGCCCAAAACAATTTGTAAAATTTTTTGTGGGGAGCATGGGGGCTATGTAAATAGGCTGTTTAGGTTTTCTTATTGGTAACGCCACGTAGCGCTCTGTATGAAAACCACTGGCTGTGCTGTGTGCAGTCTGTGGCTAGTTTGCATTGTTGTCTGCCATTGTAGTGTTGGGCAGCGGCAGCTGGATGTGAACAGCGCGTAGCGTTGCGCAGTTGGAGGTGAGCCGCCAGCAGTGGTGGATGTGGGGAGAGAGAAGGCGGAGTTTTGAAATTTTTAAAACTGGATGTCATGAACTGATATGTATATTATGAGTTTTCAACATTATTAAGGTAAATACATTGTTTGTTCTCTATTAAAATCTTTCATTTGCTAACTATGCCTATCAGTAGTTAGTGCCTTCCATAGTTTGAATCTTTTATTTAGCTGGCAGTAGTGGCGCTAGCTGTATTGCAGTAGTTCGAGTAACCAAGATTTTTGTGAGGTAAGCGATTTGTGAAACGCATAGGTTAATGTTAGTCAGGGCCATTTTTTTGTAGGGATTTATGGAAGTCAGATTGCGTTGCGCTAAAAATATTGTGTGTCAGGATAAGCACAGTCTTGTATAATTGTTCAAAGGGGACGTTTCATAAGTTTGTGACTCTTACAGCGCCATCTATCACAAAACGAAAAAAGTGGTCCCACTAAAAGATTAGTATTTCTATACGTACTACACGAATACCTAATAAAAAATGGGGGTTCCTATTTAAAAAAACGCAGCTGATATAGTTTTGCCCTTCAAGCTAGACAAGTTTCGTTCTTTGTAGTTTTTTCGTTTGGCGCTTATTTTGTGAGTTATTTGGCGCGGTCACGATCAATGGACCGCCCAGTTTAGGGATTGACTCAATTATAGGGACACCAAAGACATAGCACATTACCATACCTCGCAAGGTGTAAGAAAACCGTTGACTTTCAAAACAACTTTTAGTCGTCTCGGAATGGATGCAAACAGATCCTGTATGGTTTTTAAGGGCATCTTATACCATTATTCCTGCAAAATAACGTTAAGTTCAGGTAACGATGATGGAAGTGGATAGTGATTACGAATACACATTTTCAAAGCAGCCCACAAAGGCTCACTAATGCTGAAGTCCGGTGGTGTAGTGACCAGAGGAGATGCGACAATTCATCCTCGTGCTCACGAAACAAGTCCTGGACGTTGAGAGCTGTGTAAGTGGGGACCCTGTTGGCCTGGAACACGTTATCACCAGTGGCGAACAAACATTGTACCATGGGACGGACCCGATGAGCCAAAATGGTCACATAGTCCTTGGCAGTAATGCGACATTGCAGAGTAACGTCGTGGCCTATAAAATACCGTGATACGGCTGTCCAAAGCATCACCGAACCTCTTCTATATTTCACTCTTGGGTCGTAAACTCGGCCAGAAGTTGGAAGCGTTGTGAATCAAGACTCGTTCGACCAAATAACTTCCTCCATTGCTCCACAGTCCAGGTTTCATGGCTTTGGCACCGTGTTTCCCATTTGGGCCACTGACGAATGTTTTTTGAATTCCAGATCGCCTTGCAGTTTCCTGCTTCTAGGGCTCCCTCCGTGTCGTTTCGGTGCTGACAGGGTTTGTGGGCGCGACGTACAGTTCTGCAGTGACTTTTGCAGCTGCCGTCCTCTTATTTTTCGTCACAGTCCTTCTCAGTGAGCATCTGTCACGATCACTCACACACACTTCCGTCCGCGCTGTGACTCAGCGGATGATGTTCCTCCGCTTTCCCTGTATATGGTATAAATCGCCGACGTGGTGCCTCTTGAAACACCAAACCCTTTCACTCTTTTGTTGACAGAAGCACCCAACAGATCATCGCCAACAATTTACCCACGTTCGAATTTATTGTTGTTGTTGTTGTGGTCTTCAGTCCAAAGACTGAGTTGATGCAGTTCACCATGTCACTCTATCTTGCGCAAGCCTCTTCATCTCCGAACAAGTACTACACCTGGGTCCTTCTGTATCTTCTTAGTGTACTCATTTCTTGGTCTCCCACTACGACTTTTACCATCTACACTTCCCTCCAATACTAAATTAGTGATCCCTTATTGTCTCAGAATGTGTCTTATCAACTGATCCCTTCTTTTGGTCAAGTTTAACCACAAATTCCTTGTCTCCCCCATTCTATTCCACCTTCTCATTAGTTATGTGATCGACCCATCTAATCTTCAGCATTCTTCTGTAGCACCACATTTCGAAAGCTTCTATTCTCTTTTTATCTAACTGTTCCTCGCCCATGATTCACACGGCTACACTCCAGACAAACACCTCGGAAAGGACTTTCTAACACTTAAATCCATACTCGATGCTAACAAATGTCTCTTCTTCTTGCCATTGCCAGTCTATATTTTATGTCCTCTCTACTTCGGTCATCATCAGTTGCTTCCCAACTAACAAAACTTATCTACTATTTAAAGTGTCTCGTTTCCTAATCTAAATCCCTTAGCATCACCTGATTTAATTCGACTACATTCCATTATCCTTGTTTTGCTTTTGTTATTGTTCATATTATATCCCCTCCTTTAAAGACACTACCCATTCCGTTCAACTGCTCTTCTAAGTTCTTTGCTGTCTCTGACAGAATTACAATATCGTGACTAAATCTCAAAGTTTTTGTTTCTTGTCCCTGAGCTTTAATTTTAGCTACTCCAATTTTTTCTTCTGTTTCCTTTACTGCTTGTTCATTGTGCATATTGAATAACATCGAGGATAGGCTACAGCTCTGTCTCACTCCCTTCTCAGCCACTGCTTCCCTTTCACGCGCCTCGACTCTTTTAACTACCGTCCAGTTTCTGTACAAGTTGTAAATAGCGTTTCGCTCTCTGTATTTTACCCCTGCTAGAGAGTACTGCAGTCACCACTATCAAAAGCTTTCTCTATGTCAGCAAATGCTATAAATGTGGGTCTGTTTTTCGTTAACCAGTCTTCTAAGATAAGACATCACGTCAGTATTGCCTCGTGTGTTCCTACAATTCTCCGGAATCTAAAGTGATCTTCCCTGAGGTCTGCTTCTACCAGTTTTTCCACTCTACTGTAGAGAATTCGTACATTAGCTCCGACAAAATGGACTCAAGACTACACACAACACTGTTCTGACCAGAACTGACACCTGCAACGTGTTAAGGACACTCCACAGGTGCACAACAACGCAATTTACAGGCTTGCCAAGCATCAGCGTTCATGTTCAAGCATGCTTTCCTGGCGGTATTTGCATATTTTTGTCCAGTCTCTGTGCACCATGCAATACTTTCATAGATAAAAAATGTCGTGTGACTAGGGCCTCCCGTCGGGTAAACCGTTCGCCGGGTGCAAGTCTTTCGATTTGCCGCCACTTAGGCGATTTGCGCGTCGATGGGGATGAAACGAAGGTGATTAGAACAACACAACACCCAGTCTCTGAGCGGAGAAAACCTCCGACCCAGCCGAGAATCGAACCCGGGCCCTTAGGATTGACAGTCTATCTCGCTGATTACTCAGCTTTCATAGATAACACTACACGATTTTCGCAGTGATGCGATTGGACCGAAATTTTTACTAAGAGAACGCATTACGTTATTCTGCACGACGAATGCTGAACAGAAACGAAGAAACGTCGAGCGTATGCCACAGAAGCGTAATAAGGATTGACCGAGCGAGGTAGCACATTCGGGAGGATGGCGGTTCAAACTAGCGTCCAGCCATCCAGATTTAGATTTTGTGTGATTTCCCTAAATCGTTTAAGGCAAATGCAGCGATAGTTCCTTTGAAAGGGTATAGCCGATTTCCTTCTCCATCCTTCCCAAATTCGATCTGGTGTTCCGGCCCTAGCGATCTCGACGTCGACGGGACGTTAAAAACAGATCTCCTCGTCCGTAATAATAGTTATAATGTTCTCAGTGCAAATAAACGATATATCTGGTAGGTTTAGCAAAACTATCAGATTGTTTGCTGACAATGGTGTTCTGTGCAGGAAGTATCATCGTTGGGTCATCGTAAGGAAATGCTGAAAGAAGTGAACAAAATTTCTACTCGATGACTGTCAGTTCCCTTTAAATGCGAAAACGCAAAATGTGTGTATCAAAGAGGAAAACACTGATATCATCCAATTACAAGGTACGTTTACAACATCGCAAACGCTTCGCATCACTAAAATACGAGCGGCGCCCAATAAGTAAGTTTCTCTAGTGTGTAAAAAACAGAACACCTAATTTATCCTTTTTAAATAATTTTACTGAGATTGTAAAATGCTTCTGTTACTTTTCTACGCAGTTGTCATGTTTTTCCAAGTATTTTTGGTAAAGTGACACAAGTTTTTCCAAACCAGTTTCGGACCGGGTAGGGTCCTGTGTTCATAACCAGTTGTTCACAGTTGATGCGACTTTATCATTGGTGTTGAAATGTTTACTTCCAAGATGACCTCTAAGTTACAACAATTTGGTGACTATGGACGATGCGGGAACACTTCCCAGCTGAATCTACCGAGCTCAGCCTAGGTCATTAGGGCTGTGTGAGGCCGGGCTCTTTGCGAGACAAAAGTCCAGGACGTTTTCCTTCGATGGCAGAACTCAGATTCCTCAGTTTCTCTCTGGATTCAAAAATGGCTCTGAGCACTATGAGACTTAATTTCTGAGGTCATGAGTCCCATCGAACTTAGAACTACTGAAACCTAACTAACCTAAGGGCATCACACACATCCATGCCCGAGGCAGGATTCGAACCTGCGACCGTAGCGGTCGCGCGGTTCCAGACTGTACAGACTGTAGCGCCTAGAAGCGCTCGGCCACCTCGGCCGGCTCTCTGGATTCATAGTGGTGTTTTGACTCAGGTGCGAAACTCAACTTGCCCTTTTTTTCATATGATGTATTGCTAACAACGAAAAAGAGCAACAGGCAGATAACATATTTCTAAATTTCCGGGAAGCATTTGGCACGATGCCCTACTGCAGAATGTTAACGAAGCTACGATCATATGGAATAAGTCCCCAGACATGTGAGGGGATCGAAGACTTCAAGACGACGGCAAATGTTCGTCAGAGACGAGGGCACGTTCAGGCATGTCCCAGTGAAGTGCGATAGGGCCGCTGATATTTCCTAAATACATAAATGGTTTGGCGGACAGGGTGGGCGGCAAACTACGGCTGTTTGTTGTTGATGATGTGTTGTACGGTAAAGTATCCAATTTGAGTGACTGTAGGAAGATACAAGATGACTTACACAAAATTTCCAACTGTCGTTATGAACGGCAGCTTGTGAGAAGTAAGAAAAATATAAGCGAATGCGGATGAGTAGGATAAAGAAACACGTACAGTAGTATTCGGATACAGCGTTAGAAGTGTCCTGTATGACACAGTCACGCCGTTTAAATTTCTGGGCGTAGCGTTGCAAATCGATATTAAATGGAACCAGCATGTGGGGACTGTGATAGGGAAGGCGAGTGGTCCATTTTGGTTTACTGGGAGGATTGTGGGAAAGTGTGGTTCATCTGTGAAGGAGACTACATACAGGGTAACAGTTATTGAACCAGATGAAACGAAAACATCATAGCTTCTGAACGGTTTGCGTTAGGAAATTAAAACTGCACGGTTGGCCGCGGGGCTGATGGGAATTAGTAAGCGCATTGTTGTTTGGTTTGCCGATGAAGCTCACTTTCATTTGCATGGGTTCGTCAAGAAGCAAAAGTGACGCTTTTGGGGGACTGAAAATCCACATTTCACCAGAAGTCTCTCCATCCTCATCGTGTGACTGTGTGGTGTGCAGTGTCCAATCACGGAATATTCGGTGCGATATTTTTTGATGGCACGGTGACTACCGGACGGTACGTGAAGGTTTTGGAAGATGATTTCATCCCCATTATCCAAAGTGACCCTGATTTCGACAAGATGTGGTTGATGTAAGACGAAGCTCGACCCATCGAAGCAGGAGAGAGTTCGATTTCCTGGAAGATAACTCTGAGTACATGATTTTGGCTCTGGGGTACACAAAGTCCCTCTATCATGGGCCTCGGTTGGCCGCCATATTCTCCGGATACAAACACATGCGACTCCTTTTTTTGGGGCTATATTAAAAACAAGGTGTATTGCGATAACCCCAAAACCTTTGCTGAGCTGAAAACAGCCATCCAGTCAGTCATCGACAGCATCGATGTTCCGACATTTCAGTCAGTCATGCAGAATTTCACTATTCGTCTGTTACATATTTTCACCAATGATGGCAGACATATCGAACTTGTCATAACCTAAATCCGAATACCTGAAGTGAATAAAGTGTGTGCACGCCGTAGTTTGTAACTAATTTACGTTTTTTATCATGTAGTTCAATAATTGTCACCCTATGTATAACGCTGGTGCGATCTATTCCTGAGTATTGCCCGACTGTTTGGTATCCGATCGAGATCGGATTAAAGTTAAGACATGGAATCAGTTCAGAGCTGGGCTGCTAGCTTTGTTATAGGTAGGTTCGAACAACATATAAATGTTACGAAGATGCTTAGGGAACTAGAATGGGAATCCTCGGGGGGGTGAGGCGTCATTCTTTTCCAGGAACACTATTGAGAAAATTTACAGAAGCGGCATTTCAGGCTAACTGCAGAACGATTCTACTGCCACCAATATATATTTCGCGAAAGGACCACGAAAATAGCACACGCGAAATTAGGGCTCATACTGGCATCTGGCATATAGACAGTCCCCCCCCCCCCCCTCGCTTTGTCTTTTGTCTGCGAGCGGAACGAGGGAAAGGTTCAAATGGATCAAATGGCTATGAGCACTATGGGACTTAACATCTGAGGTCATCAGATCCCTAGAACTTATAACTACTTAAACCTAACTACCCTAAGGACATCACACACATCCATGACCGAGGCAGGATTCGAACCTGCGACCGTAGCGGTCGCGCGGTTCCAGACTGAAGCGCCTAGAACCGCTCGGCCACAGCGTCCGGCAACGGGAAAGGAAATGCATAATATTGGTACAGGGTACCCTCTGCCACTCACCTTAGGGTGGCTTGCGGAGTATGGACGTAGATGTAGGTATTGAACCCACAGATTACTATTCATTGCGCAGTGAGATGGTGAAACTATATGCTCAAACTCGCAATCCGTATTTAACGTTCAGAAAAAAAAAAACCATTAATACCGAAAGGTTGACGTCCACCCCTCCCACCTCAGTTGATACGCTTTTGTCTAAGCCTGCTCTACATGCCTTCATTCAAATCAGACCGCGTTATCGTTAAACTGTTTCCTCTATTTTCAAGCTCGTTTCAGTGTATAAGTAATTGTTTTAAACTTGAGTGAATACGCAAGTTGTAATTCACAAAATAGCGGGCAGCTTACGTACTGTCGCAATGCTGTGGACTGGAAAAGTCTCCTGATCAGTCTATCGTTAGGGAATACAGAAAACCAGGTTACGTAAGTGCCGGTCTGTAAACAGAAGCTAGTTGCGAGGTACATGCATACATGCTACTCTTTTTTTTTCTTTCTTTTTGTAGGAAAGTTTCCTTAGGTATATAACGACGCAATAACTTACTCGAGATTAAAGATCCGGTTAAGTGATCCTGTATACGGAAAAATTCTAATGTGTCTCGCGATGGCGAAATATTTCCCTGTTAGACGAATAAGAGGCCATCACTGTTAAGATTATTCCTCAGAAGACCCCGTTTGCCTAAATCCACTCGCTGGTGCTTACGAATTGGCACATAGTGAGATGGAAAATTTGTATTTCATTGTCGTTACTGAACATAGGTTTTCATATTGTTTTTTGACCAATTCGTTTACTTTTCGTAATTAAATGTCCGTGGAATTTCTACTGTACGATTGCGCTCCCGCTCAGATGATTGAGCGGCCTTTCTCTTAAAAATTTCGTTCTTATATTTGACTTCCGTCCACTTAATATTCCTCTTAGCTCAGTTCAGCCGAATGGGACTACAACAACCATGGCTCCAAACGGGATTTTCAGCTCCCATCTCCCAACACTGCTTAACCTTCCAATACAGTTTACTGGATTCGAAATCTTTACCTCCTTTTGATGTAGTGTCCTGTACAAAGCTGCATTTTCTCTGAAGATGAATTTCTTCTTCATCATCTGAATCCGGTGTGTTTTATTCGCCGTTTCCGAGAAACATGGCGAATTTTCCCAAACGTACTTCAGGGTGTTACGAGGTTCCCCGTCCTTCCATTATCCGATGAGACCGATGACGTCGTTGTCAGGTCACCTCCACCAAGCAACCCACACCAACCCCAGCATTTTCCAGGTATTCATTTTTCCAATGTCCTACTGTAAACGAAAATTAGAAATTAATGTGTTTGTAGTATAATATCCTGGATAGCTTCTGTACGCTGGACACAGCTGCTTTGCTTGCCTACAACGAAATTTTGTAAACGTCTCTACGGCATCGCTGTTTCACAGCTATACAGACGGCGATTGTTTTCGCCTAATGCCAGCTGTGCTCCGTAGTTGAAAGCTGTCAAAAGTGCTGCCAGATGGTAGGAATTTCCTTAAGTTCACTCTACTGTAGAAGTATCTTAGTAGTATGATGCGGCAATTTTTCACACATCTCAGTATTCATGACGTCACATCCGGTACCGTGATGTAATTCTATAGCTGCATTAACCGACATATGTGGATACTGTCTGCTCAGTTTATTGCTGGTAGAGTTAACAGCACAGATGTAAGAAATTTAACCACTGTGGACAACGCTGCAGTTTGACGCATCTCATTGGTTATGACGTCGTATCGCCCGAAGTGTGATAGATAGGTGGTTTTTACACCAACAGGGATTGTTGCCGGACAGAAAGGGATTTGTGTTTCAAGTTTGGTTGAAATCAGCCGATTGGTTTAGGAGAATATATGAAACACACACACACACACACACACACACACACACACACACATCCATTTTTATGTGTACATGGACACTGAGCAAGGTGGCACAGACACAAGATTAGCATTCGAGCTGAGCTGCGTTCAAATCTTGATCCGACCTGCTTGATGCAGCCCTCTATGTTCCTACTACACTACTTCTTTTGAATTCAAGGTTGATTTCCGCGACAGCGTGGTGACCAATCAGCTACCCAGTCACTGACCAACCACTTCAGTGCCCTCGTCTCGAATGCCCACGTCTCCAACGTGACATGAATTGTAGAGTTCCTTTCTTCCAACTATAAGGTAATTTCAGTCAATGCTGACAATACTGGGAAAAATTATTGAATAGTTATATAGATGCTGGCTGGGGTGGCCGAGCGGTTCTAGACGCTACAGTCTGGAACCGCGCGACGGCTACGGTCGCAGGTTCGAATCCTGCCTCGGGCATGGATGTGTGTGAAGTCCTTAGGTTAGTTAGGTTTAAGTAGTTCTAAGTTCTAGGGGACTGATGACCTCACATGTTAACCGCGTGACCGCTACGGTCGCAGGTTCGAATCCTGCCTCGGGCATGGATGTGTGTGATGTCCTTAGGTTAGTTAGGTTTAAGTAGTTCTAAGTTCTAGGGGACTGATGACCTCAGATGTTAAGTCCCATAGTGCTCAGAGCCATTTGAACCATTTTTGAACCTCAGATGTTAAGTCCCATAGTGCTCAGAGCCATTTGAACCAAGTTATATAGATGTTGACTCACTAGTCATTATCAACGGCTCGTAAATACATCTTGACGTGACACTATATACAGGGTGTTACAAAAAGGTACGGCCAAACTTTCAGGAAACATTCCTCACACACAAATAAAGATAAGATGTTATGTGGACATGTGTCCGGAAACGCTTAATTTACATGTTAGAGCTAATTTTAGTTTCGTCCACCTACGCTCAATGGAGCACGTTATCACGATTTCATACGGGATATTCTACCTGTGCTGCTAGAACATGTGCCTTTACAAGTACGACACAACATGTGGTTCATGCGCGGTGGAGCTCCTGCACATTTCAGTCGAAGTGTTCGTACGCTTCTCAACAACAGATTCGGTGACCGATGGATTGGTAGAGGCGGACCAATTCCATGGCCTCCACGCTCTCCTGACCTCAACCCTCTTGACTTTCATTTATGGGGGCATTTGAAAGCTCTTGTCTACGCAACCCCGGTACCAAATGTAGAGACTCTTCGTGCTCGTATTGTGGATGGCTGTGGCACAATACGCCATTCTCCAGGGCTACATCAGCGCATCAGGGATTCATTCCATGCGACGGAGGGTGGATGCATGTATCCTCGCTAACCGAGAACATTTTGAACATTTCCTGTAACAAAGTGTTTGAAGTCACGCTGGTACGTTCTGTTGCTGTGTGTTTCCATTCCATGATTAATGTGATTTGAAGAGAAGTAATAAAATGAGCTCTAACATGGAAAGTAAGCGTTTCCAGACACATGTCCACATAACATATTTTCTTTCTTTGTGTGTGAGGAATGTTTTCTGTAAGTTTGGGCGTACCATTTTATAACACCCTGTATATATATACGGGTAGTGTATGGGATATACATTGTATGTGAAACAGAGGAATGGGGAATGGGAAAGGAAGAGAAAGGTTGAGTGGCAAACTAGTGACTTGCGGCATTATGGCAGTGGAATGGCGAAAGTTGAAAATTTGTGCCGGTCTGAAACTCGGTCCCGAACTTATGGATTCTCGTGAGCGGTTGCGCTTCGGCCATCCATACACGGACCCTGACCGACCAAAATTTCCAGCTAATCACACGCTGCAATGTGACTTTCCTCGTCCATTAACTTCTACTCGCAGATTATTGGCGCTATTAGAGAGACCGCACTGAAGCAGGTGTCATGGAGCCGTCACGGTACCATCTATTCTGTCAGACGAGGCCGACAGAACAGACACTACTCGTATATGAGAGGGGCTTCAATAAGTAATGAAATACAGTTTTTCTTTTCAGCCAATTTCGGATGAAACACTGCGGAACTTTCTGTGAAACTTCGTGGTATATTCCCGCTTCAGTCCCTATAGTTTCACGAATTTCCGATGGTGGGGGCGCTATACTAGCCTTCAAAACGGCTTCTTTAAAGGAGGTGCCTTCCAGCAGACAGCAGTCATTGAGTTTCTTCTGGCGGAAAACCAGAGTATCGCAGATATTCATAGACTCTCACACAATGTCTACGGAGACTTGGCAGAGAACAAAAGCACGGTGAGTCGGTGGGTGAGGTGTGTTTCAACATGGCTACAAGGACGAGCAAACCTGTCCGATGTCGGCTGGCCGCAAATAGCTTTGAAACCAGGTGAAACGACTTCAGCGTGTTGGTTGCCGCAAAAATGCAAATGGATTTCTCCCTCTCCATGGCAACGCGAGGCCTCACACATGTCTGCGCGCCCAAGAGGAGGTCACAAAACTTGACCAGTCTGCTCTTCCTCATCGACCCTACAGCCCGGATCTCGCACTTCCATCTACATCTACATCCATACTCCACAAGCCACCTGACGGTGTGTGGCGGAGGGTACCTTGAGTACCTCTATCGGTTCTCCCTTCTATTCCAGTCTCGTATTGTTCGTGGAAAGAAGGATTGTCGGTATGCCTCTGTGTGGGCTCTAATCTCTCTGATTTTATCCTCATGGTCTCTTCGCGAGATATACGTAGGAGGGAGCAATATACTGCTTGACTCTTCGGTGAAGGTATGTTCTCGAAACTTTGACAAAAGCCCGTACTACCGAGCTACTGAGCGTCTCTCCTGCAGAGTCTTCCACTGGAGTTTATCTATCATCTCCGTAAAGCTTTCGCGATTACTAAATGATCCTGTAACGAAGCGCGCTGCTCTCCGTTGGATCTTCTCTATATCTTCTATCAACCCTATCTGGTACGGATCCCACACTGCTGAGCAGTATTCAAGCAGTGGGCGAACAAACGTACTGTAATCTACTTCCTTTGTTTTCGGATTGCATTTCCTTAGGATTCTTCCAATGAATCTCAGTCTGGCATCTGCTTTACCGACGATCATTCCATTTTAAATCATTCCTAATGCGTACTCCCAGATAATTTATGGTATTAACCGCTTCCAGTTGCTGACCTGCTATTTTGTAGCTAAATGCTAAAGGATCTTTCTTTCTATGTATTCGCAGCACATTACACTTGTCTACATTGAGATTCAACTGCCATTCTCTGCACCATGCGTCAATTCGCTGCAGATCCTCCTGCATTTCAGTACAATTTTCCATTGTTACAACCTCTCGATATACCACAGCATCATCCTCAAAAAGCCTCAGTGAACTTCCGATGTCATCCACAAGGTCATTTATGTATATTGTGAATAGCAACGGTCCTACGACACTCCCCTGCGGCACACCTGAAATCACTCTTACTTCGGAAGACTTCTCTCCATTGAGAATGACATGCTGCGTTCTGTTATCTAGGAACTCTTCAATCCAGTCACACAATTGGTCTAATATGCTCTTACTTTGTTCATTAAACGACGGTGGGGAACTGTATCGAACGCCTTGTGGAAATCAAGAACCACGGCATCTACCTGGGAACCCGTGTCTATGGGCCTCTGAGTCTCGTGAACGAATAGCGCGAGCTGGGTTTCACACGATCGTCTTTTTCGAAACCCATGCTGATTCCTACAGAGTAGGTTAGTAGTCTCCAGGAAAGTCATTACACTCGAACATAATAATTGTTCCAAAATTCTACAACTGATCAACGTTAGAGATATTGGTCTATAGTTCTGCACATCTGTTCGACGTCCCTTCTTGAAAACGGGGATGACCTGTGCCCTTTTCCAATCTTTTGGAACGCTGCGCTCTTCTAGAGACCTACGGTACACTGCTGCAAGAAGGGGCGCAAGTTCCTTCGCGTTCTCTGTGTAAAATCGAACTGGTATGCCATCAGTCATCTGGTAATATGGCCTAAGGCCGTCCCAATGAACGGAGATTATCTTGAAAAATACGATTTTGTATCCAGAAGAGTGGGGAATAATATGGTGTATTGGCATCGTGAACAAAACGAACCTTCTTTCAGAAAAAAATGTGTTGATGCTTTGCAGCGTGCGGTAGGTAGGAAATCTGGGTCGATCAGTGATCATGTTCCGATGGCCGAAGCGGTTAAGATAAATGCTCGTGACAAGTGATAAATCCGGGTTGGACTACCGGTCAGGCGCAAATGTTAAACTACCGCCATTGCATTTCTACAGTGCTCTGTGCGGCTGGACGTCACTACTTTCTCACACACTCTTTCCCCTCCTTCTCATTTCTCTGTTTCATATACACTACAGACAGACGCTGCCGTTGAACGGGCTCTGGTTTGACAGGCGAGTGGAACTCGAGATGAGATTGCAGCCGGAGCTCTCCGCTGGCGACACTTCAGTCTATCTCTGCAGCTGGCGGAATGAGAAGCCACAACGTAAGCCGGCTAACAGAAGGGCAGCAGGTAACCTGAAGAGTTAATTGGCAGCGGGGTTTTTCCTGGTCGCTTGGTCGTTCCTGGCTGCTTGTGGTCTGAGGAGCCGAAGTGCCGCGCAGTCAGGGGCCCCAAAATATTGGATTGGTCCATACGCCCTGCTTTTTTTCAATTTTGCATGGGGGCTTAATTATTATGCAATCATTTTAATAGCTATGTGTCCGGTTACGAAGTCTCGTAACCGGTTGGCCCTGACTAGTATTAGTACGCAATCTGACTGCATAAAATAACAATAAAGAATGAAAGGAAATTTCCATTAACACAATTGATTAATTAAGCCCCTGCAACTATAAAAGCTACGAAAAAACAAAGCACAAGTGTAATTGTTCTGTGTGTGGTAGTGTGATTCAACGTACATGTAACTGGCGCGGTTCTTCCTCAATACGACAAGAAATTTTAAACACCATTTACAATGAACTAATTGAAAAACCAGAAATACTATAATTGCACATAGAAACCAGAATTAAAAGTCTAATACATGAACACGAGTCAGATGCTTTGTTGACTGAACCTGTGACCAAGAGGCATTGTCATTAAGAAAATGTGAAATATACACTCCTGGAAATGGAAAAAAGAACACATTGACACCGGTGTGTCAGACCCACCATACTTGCTCCGGACACTGCGAGAGGGCTGTACAAGCAATGATCACACGCACGGCACAGCGGACACACCAGGAACCGTGGTGTTGGCCGTCGAATGGCGCTAGCTGCGCAGCATTTGTGCACCGCCGCCGTCAGTGTCAGCCAGTTTGCCGTGGCATACGGAGCTCCATCGCAGTCTTTAACACTGGTAGCATGCCGCGACAGCGTGGACGTGAACCGTATGTGCAGTTGACGGACTTTGAGCGAGGGCGTATAGTGGGCATGTGGGAGGCCGGGTGGACGTACCACCGAATTGCTCAACACGTGGGGCGTGAGGTCTCCACAGTACATCGATGTTGTCGCCAGTGGTCGGCGGAAGGTGCACGTGCCCGTCGACCTGGGACCGGACCGCAGCGACGCACGGATGCACGCCAAGGCCGTAGGATCCTACGCAGTGCCGTAGGGGACCGCAGCGCCACTTCCCAGCAAATTAGGGACACTGTTGCTCCTGGGGTATCGGCGAGGACCATTCGCAACCGTCTCCATGAAGTTGGGCTACGGTCCCGCACACCGTTAGGCCGTCTTCCGCTCACGCCCCAACATCGTGCAGCCCGCCTCCAGTGGTGTCGCGACAGGCGTGAATGGAGGGACGAATGGAGACGTGTCATCTTCAGCGATGAGAGTCGCTTCTGCCTTGGTGCCAATGATGGTCGTATGCGTGTTTGGCGCCGTGCAGGTGAGTGCCACAATCAGGACTGCATACGACCGAGGCACACAGGGCCAACACCCGGCATCGTGGTGTGGGGAGTGATCTCCTACACTGGCCGTACACCACTGGTGATCGTCGAGGGGACACTGAATAGTGCACGGTACATCCAAATCGTCATCGAACCCATCGTTCTACCATTCCTAGACCGGCAAGGGAACTTGCTGTTCCAACAGGACAATGCACGTCCGCATGTATCCCGTGCCACCCAACGTTCTCTAGAAGGTGTAAGTCAACTACCCTGGCCAGCAAGATCTCCGGATCTGTCCCCCATTGAGCATGTTTGGGACTGGATGAAGCATCGTCTCACGCGGTCTGCACGTCCAGCACGTACGCTGGTCCAACTGAGGCGCCAGGTGGAAATGGCATGGCAAGCCGTTCCACAGGACTACATCCAGCATCTCTACGATCGTCTCCATGGGAGAATAGCAGCCTGCATTGCTGCGAAAGGTGGATATACACTGTACTAGTGCCGACATTGTGCATGCTCTGTTGCCTGTGTCTATGTGCCTGTGGTTCTGTCAGTGTGATCATGTGATGTATCTGACCCCAGGAATGTGTCAATAAAGTTTCCCCTTCCTGGGACAATGAATTCACGGTGTTCTTATTTCGATTTCCAGGAGTGTAATTTTTTTACCTCCATATATATTGACGAAAAATAAACTGTGATCATTGCAACGTCTTCCATCTATACATTACACCAACCAAACAGCATCTACTATCTCGCCCAACAGAACATCAACTGCACACGACATCCTCTGAACTAGTACTGCTCTCGACATTCTCTCAACAAGCACTGCCTACGGCAACCTCTGAACTACCACTGCACCAGTAGAGGCGGCGGAATAATAATCTTTGGCGCAATCTCTGGCGCTGTGACTCAGTGTAGCCACCTTTCAAAGTGTGTGGCGAAAAACCGATGCCTCTCAGGGCATCTCAAAAGTGGTTTAAGAGATTCCAAGGCGCCAGTTTCGATCTCAAAGACACACGATCCATCACGAGTTGCTTGACCGGAATCAGACAGTGAATGCAGAACTTTACGTCGAAAAAATGCAACGTCTCGACAATGCTGTCTAGCAAAAACAACCTGATTAGCGACGTGGGGCTCTTCTGTAACACGACAACGCCCTCACATCGCCAACGAAGCCCCTCAAACACTTGGCTGGGAAGTGCTGGCACATTCTCTGTATTCTTCCGACTTGGTGCCTTCGGATTTTCATCTTTTCCGATCCCTTTCGAATTCATTATGTGCAATGTCACTCAGTAATGACGTGGAATTGACGGCTTGGCTGAACGATTTGTTCGAATGGAAGCCATTTCATTTCTACCGTCCAGACATCGAGTAGTTCATCGAACATTAGGAAGAAGTTGTAAACAACAACGTAGAGAATATATATATATATATATATATATATATATATATATATATATATATATATATATATATATATATAGGGTGGCCCATTGATCGTGACCGGGCCAAGTATCTCACGAAATAAGCGTCAAACGAAAAAACTACAAACAGCGAACTTTGTCTAGCTTGAAGGGGGAAACCAGATGGCGCTATGGTTGGCCTGCTGGATGGGGCTTCCATAGGTCAAAAGGATATCAACTGCGTTTTTTAAATAGGAACCCCCATTTTTATTAAATATTCGCGTAGCACGTAAAGAAATATGAATGTTTTAGTTGGACCAATTTTTTCGCTTTGTGATAGATGGCGCTGTAATAGTCACAAACGTATAAGTACGTGGTATCACGTAACATTCCCCCAGTGCGGACGGTATTTGATCCGTGATACATTACCCGTGTTAAAATGGACCATTTAGCAATTGCGGAAAAGGTCGATATCGTGTTGATGTATTGCTATTGTGATAAAATGCCAAACGGGCGTGTGATATGTATGCTGCTCGGTATCCTGGACGACATCATCCAAGTGTCCGGACCGTTCGCCGGATAGTCACGTTATTTAAGGAAACAGGAAGTATTCAGCCACATGTGAAACGTCAACCAGGACCTGCAACAAATGAAGATGCCCAAGTAGGTGTTTTAGCTGCTGTCTTGGCTAATCCATACATCAGTAGCAGACAAATTGTGCGAGAATCGGGAATCTCAAAAACGTCGGTGTTGAGAATGCTACATCAACGTCGATTGCACCCGTACCATATTTCCATGCTCCAGGAATTGCATGTCGACGACTTTGAACGTCGTGTAGAGTTCTGCCACTGGGCACAAGAGAAATTATGGAACGACGACAGATTTTCTGCACGCGTTCTATTTAGCGACGAAGCGTCATTCACCAACAGCGTTAACGTAAAGCGCCAAAATATGCACTATTGGGCAACGGAAATCCACGATGGCTGTGACAAGTGGAACATCAGCGACCTTGGCGGGTTAATGTATGGTGCGGCATTATGGGAGGAAGGATAATTGGCCCCCATTTTATCGATGGCAATCTAAATGGTGCAATGTATGCTGATTTCCTACGTAATGTTCTACCGATGTTACTACAAGATGTTTCACTGCATGACAGAATGGCGATGTACTTCCAACACGATGGATGTCCACGCGTGCGGTTGTAGCGGCATTGAATAGCATATTTCATGACAGGTGGATTGGTCGTCGAAGCTCCATACTATGGCCCGCACGTTCACCGGATCTGACGTCCCCGGATTTCTTTCTGTGGGGAAAGTTGAAAGATATTTGCTGTCGTGATCCACCGACAACGCCTGACAACATGCATCAGCGCTTTGTCAATGCATGTGCGAACATTACGGAAAGCGAACTACTCGCTGTTGATAGGAATGTCGCTACACGTATTGCCAAATGCCAAATGCACTGAGGTTGACGGACATCATTTTGAGCATTTATTGCATTAATGTGGTATTTACAGGTAATCACGCTGTAACAGCATACGTTCTCAGAAATGATAAGTTCGCGAAGGTACATGTATCACATTGGAACAACCGTTCTTTACCTACTACACCAATATGTAATAAAAAATGGGGGTCCTATAAAAAAAAACGCAGTTGATATCCGTTTGACCTATGGCAGCGCCATCTAGCGGGCTAGCCATTGGGCCATCTGGTTTCCTCCTTCAAGCTAGACAAGTTTCGTTCTTTGTAGTTTTTTCGTTTGACGCTTATTTCGTGAGATATTTGGCCCGGTTACGATCAATGGCCCACGCTGTATATAAGGTGTACTCACTCCGTCTTCAGGCCACGAGTGGCCTACCGGAACCATCAGACCGCCGTGCCATCCTCAGTGGAGGATGCGGATAGGAGGGGCGTGGGGTCAGCACATCGCTCTCCTGGTCGTAAGACGGTATTCTTGACCGAAGCCGCTACTATTCGGTCGAGTAGCACCTCAATTGGCATCACGAGGCTGAGTGCATCCCGAAAAATGGCAACAGCGCATGGCGGCCTGGATGGTCACCCATTTAAGTGCCGATCACGCCCGACAGCGCTTAACTTCGGTGATCTCACGGGAACCGGTGTATCCACTGCGGCAAGGCCGTTGCCTGTATATAAGGTGTACATTAATAAAACCGACAACCTGCATGGGCTGGCCGAAGTGGCCGTGCGGTTAAAGGCTCTGCAGTCTGGAACCGCAAGACCGCTACGGTCGCAGGTTCGAATCCTGCCTCGGGCATGGATGTTTGTGATGTCCTTAGGTTAGTTAGGTTTAACTAGTTCTAAGTTCTAGGGGACTAATGACCTCAGCAGTTGAGTCCCATAGTGCTCAGAGGCATTTGAACCATTTTGAACCTGCAGGGACGGATTCCCGGGTGGAAATGGGGAAAAAAGGTCCTATCAGCATGTGTCGGAAATGTATCGTTGATGCGGTAGAAGGCGCTGACGATTGAAAGTTCCTCTGACCACGTGCCGTGAGTTCCTTCCGTGTTGCAGGCTGCGTGATTGACGCAGCGTTCTGTAAGCACCAGAATGGTCCGGTATTCATGTCGGGATCAACAAGATATTATGTTTCTGTACGGCCAAGCAGATGGAAACGGTCGAGAGACAGCACTGCTATAGCAAAACGAGTACCCTCACAGACACCAACCACATCGCACGACATTTCAAGCCCGTTTTGGGCGTTTGTGTGATCATTGTTCATTTCAGACAGACCAATGTGCACCGAGGCGGCGGACTGTGCGTACATCAGAAATGGAGGATTCGGTTGTACAGGATACTGAGAAAAATCCTAGTACAAGCTCCAGACAAGAGGCCAGCCAACATGCTGTAAGCCAAAGTACGATTACAAGTTTCTTGCATGACAACCGCTATTATCCTCATCACCTGCAAGGATTGTCGGTAGCGGATTTCCCTCTACAGGACGGTCTTTTGTCGATGGTTTTTGCACCATACCATTACAATTATGAAATATCTGCCATCAGTGCTCTTAACCGACGAAGCAGCCATTACGAAAACTGACGCCATCAATCTGCATAATCATCATTTGTGGATTACAGACAATCACGGGGGAAAGATTGAGGCGTCTCATCGGCATCGGTCCAACATCAGTGTGTGGGCAGCGATTCTTGGCGAGCACGTGCTTGGACTATTTACAATTCCACAACACTTCGACGGAGGAACGCACTTGGACTTCCTGTGGAATACTTTACCTCGGCTGCCTCAGAATGTGCCTTCCTCAATGTGACAGGTATTTAGTTTCTACATGACGGAGCACCATCCCACTTCCGCATTACAGTTCGCCGACATCTAATATCTTCCACAGACGTTGGACAGGAAACGGAGGTCCTGTAGCGTGGTCTGTTAGATCACCGGACTTAAACCCTTAGATTTTTACCTTTGGGGTCATTAGAAAAGCGTTGTGTATGCTGACCCTGTTCCTGATGCGTTGATCCTTCAACAGCTTGTTGACCAAGCCTCTGACACTGTTCGGAGAGTGGCCGGAACGTGCGAAGAGAGTGCGACGTGTGAAAGCGTGCACTGCCTCCCATAGAGGCCACTTTGAACATGTTGTGACGTTGATGTGATGCGGCTCTGTACTGTGTTCCGGGAGGATTTGTTGTTGTTGCACACGCACCGTCCATTCACGGACCCATGTTCATACCACCTTTTTTTTCTTCCATTTCCAGTCAGAAATCCGTCCCCTGCAGTTTGTCGGTTTTATTAATGTTCACCCTGTGTTCGTCCTAACTGAAGACATTGAAATATATTCGAAAACTACACATCGGATCAAGAAAGTTACAATTGCAATTTGTTTGTCTCTGAGGGGGACATCCAACGATACCACATTAGAACTCCCTCACCACTCTCCGTTCGTGGGTTGCCGAGGGCAATTTCGAAATCTTATTTTAATGCAGATTACGATTCTTTGGCAAAATCTGCATACGTTTTGTATGAAGCATTTCCTTCGTTTCCCCACAGATGGCGCTGTAATCAGAGGAATAGAAATTGATGCACAATTGTAATGTATGAGATGCTACTCAATAGTCCTTGAATATCCAATGGCACACGGGACCCAACCTAGACGCTTCTAGGGTAGGACGGGTCAGTATTTCATAACTTCTAATTGGAAACACCATTCACAACACTGTATTCGTCCAACATGTCGAAAAGAGGTCTACTCGACGCGCCCCGTGTTCAAACGTAGTACCCCCGACTTCAGTACACTAATTCATCCGCTTTTCCAATGACCGTACACAGTATAGAAGTGTTGTTGTTGTTGTGGTCTTCAGTCCTGATACTGGCTTGATGCAGCTCTCCATGCTACTCTATCCTGTGCAAGCTTCTTCATCTCCCAATACGCACTGCAGCCTACATCCTTCTGAATATGTTTAGTGTATTCATCTCTTGGTCTCCCTCTACGATTTTTACCCTCCACGCTGCCCTCCAATACTAAATTGGTGATCCCTTGATGCCTCAGAACATGTCTTACCAACCGATCCCTTCTTCTTGTCGAGTTGTGCCACAAACTCCTCTTCTCCCCAATCCTATTCAATACTTCCTCATTAGTTACATGGTCTACCCATCTAATCTTCAGCATTCTTCTGTAGCACCACATTTCAAAGGCTTCTATTCTCTTCTTGTCTAAACTATTTATCGTCCATGTTTCACTTCCATACATGGCTACACTCCATACAAAAACTTACAGAAACGACTTCCTGACATTTAAATCTATACTCGATGTTAACAAATTTCTCTTCTTCAGAAACGCTTTCCTTGCCATTTTATATCCTCTCTACTTCGACCATCATCAGTTACTTTGCTCCCCAAATAGCAAAACTCCTTTACTACTTTAAGTGTCTCATTTCCTAATCTAATTCCCTCAGCATCACCCGACTTAATTAGACTACATTCCATTATCCTTGTTTTGCTTTTGTTGATGTTCATTTTATATCCTCCTTTCAAGACACTGTCCATTCCATTCAACTGCTCTTCCAGGTCCTTTGCTGTCTCTGACAGAATTGCAATGTCATCGACGAACCTCAAAGTTTTTATTTTTTCTCCATGGATTTTAATACCTACTCCGAATTTTTCTTTTGTTTTCTTTACTGCTTGCTCAATATACAGATGGAATAACATCGGGGAGAGGCTACAACCCTGTCTCACTCCCTTCCCAACCGCTGCTTCCCTTTCATGTCCCTCGACTCTTACAACTGCCATCTGGTTTCTGTACAAATTGTAAATAGCCTTTCGCTCCCTGTATTTTACCCCTGCCACCTTCAGAATTTGAAATAGATGATTTCAGTCAACATTGTCAAAAGCTTTCTCCAAGTCTACAAATGCTAGAAACGTAGGTTTGCCTTTTGTTAATCTAGCTTCTAAGATAAGTCGTAGGGTCAGTATTGCCTCACGTGTTCCCATATTTCTACGGAATCCAAACTGGTCTTCCCCGAGGTCGGC
This sequence comes from Schistocerca piceifrons, assembly GCF_021461385.2. NCBI lineage: Eukaryota > Metazoa > Arthropoda > Insecta > Orthoptera > Acrididae > Schistocerca > Schistocerca piceifrons. The sequence continues at coordinate 55,061,111 of NC_060145.1, read as the reverse complement.
TTCTACCAGTTTTTCCATTCGTCTGTACAGAATTCGCGTTAGTATTTTGCAGCCGTGACTTATTAAACTGACAGTTCGGTAATTTTCACATCTCTCAACACCTGCTTTCTTTGGGATTGGAATTATTATACTGTTCTTGAAGTCTGAGGGTATTTCGCCTGTCTCGTACATTTTGCTCACCAGATGGTAGAGTTTTATCAGGACTGGCTCTCCCAAGGCTGTCAGTAGTTCTAATGGAATGTTGTCTACTCCCGGGGCCTTGTTTCGACTCAGGTCTTTCAGTGCTCTGTCAAATTCTTCACGCAGTATCGTGTCGCCCATTTCATCTTCATCTACATCCTCTTCCATTTCCATAGAAGTGTATCTGCGGGAATGTCAGCAAAGGCGTTTCTGATGCGGTCTCCCATGTCTTTCCGGCCATTTGGCACTTGCTGGTACACCTTATCTTTTAAATAGCCACAAAAATAAATCCGGCGACCCAGTGCGCCAATTAATACGACCACTTCTGCCGATCCACCTACAAGTGCAAAGACGGTCTAATGCCTACCGTGCTTCAGTTGTGTAATGCGCTTGGCAGTCGTCATGCTGACACCAACTTCTACCTCAAGGCGCTCCGCCTGCAGTAATATCATTTACAGTATTAATTGAAACAATTAGAAATGTTATCCGAACTTAAGTTTTCGAAAGTCAAGGGCAACAGTCTGCGGTAGTACCGGTAGTTTAGATATTTGCATCCACTCAAAATGCAGTCGATAAAATAGGGACCATCAGTTTGTTCCCCATGGTGCCACACCGTACGTTAACCGACCAACTTCCTGTAACGAGTGAGGATTGTGTACACTTCAGTAATGCTACCATGATTTATAAATGTAGACTCATCGGAAAATAAAATCTCGTCAAAGAACATGGGGGTCATTTTCATTTGCAAATTTCTGTACAGGTTCCGGAACTTTCGGAACCAAGGTGATGCAAAACTTTTTTTGATGTGTGTGTATATATACGATTGGAACTCTGATTTTCAAAATTTCGCAGACAACGTGATTCCCTGAATGTTCGAAAGTTCTAAGTTCGATCCAGGGACTGAAAAGAGATTTCAACGTGAACTACGAGTCTGCAGCCAGATCAGATAAGTAAAGAACTTTATAATTATTGTGTCTCTCGAGGTGCTCAGTTTTAATTAATTTATCTGAAAACATGTTACACACGTGCGATTGTTTGGGGAAACTAGTGTCAATTTGTGCCTATTACTACTCCTTCGTGATGACTGGGTGTTGTGTGATGTCCTTAGGTTAGTTAGGTTTAAGTAGTTCTAAGTTCTAGGGGACTGATGACCATAGATGTTAAGTCCCATAGTGCTCAGAGCCATTTGAACCATTTTACTACTACTTGTCCAAACAGTTTACCTTGAGGAAATGGAATGTTTTAAAATAATTGAGTTTTTACAACAGCATTTTCAAAAATGTTAGCCTTATTTAACCTGTACCCGTAACCAGCATCAACTTCTCGAGTAGGATTTCTCATAGTTCCTGACGGTTCTACGTCTAAGGGTATTGCGGTCCTCCTTTGCTCTGAGGACACTGACCCGTCGATAGAGACAGACATGTGGAGAGAGACTTGCCACTCCTTCACGTGTGGCTCGATTGCATTTTTCGCAAGTTGCTTCCCTCCGGCACTTCAAAGAGGTTCCGCTGATAAGCTGAATTCACAGCAGCGTTTTTGTGCTGAGGAGTATGGCATGTGGGGTCCCAGCTAGCAGCTAATGAGTGTTTCAACTGGACATAAGTTCTTCATACACATCAGTTCCTCGAATACTTGCGCAGCACGCCTACACCGATGAACAGAAACGTTATGGCCAACTGTGGTGTCCCACTTTTGGAAAGCAGTTTTCGTAAATAGCTTTCGTAGAGTAGCGTTCACCTAGCGGCAGTGCATCAGAACCCACGGTTAAACGCCCGGCCATTACACCGCGATTTCTGTATGTCCGTTGGTAGTATTGGTACAATACTGCATCGTAATAAGTATCATCCATACCACGGTTCATTGCATCAAGAACTTCATGGCGCCGATTTGCTTAACTGGGTAGTGTTTTGTGAATGGGCTGCATTTGCAGTTTGTTTCTCCTGTAACACGTTCGCTTCGTTTCCTTTCGCCGGTCTCTACGCTGCCATCAGATGCAGAGGCGTTCACAATCTTGTTAATGAAAGGCAACAGCAAACCTCAACATTTCTCCTACCTTCGCCGCAAATCAGGATCATTTTCACTTTTTTCTTCTGTGGTTGCAACATTCATCGTCCACTTGGACGTCTGTTCTCCAAAGGATAGGTAGGTGTGCAGGCAATCAACACTGTACAAGTAGTGTTTCGAGCCGCTAGCTGTTCTACGTCTGCACGATATGTGAGCTCCGGTCGCTGAGTACTGCGTGTTGAGGTTTGTCGTGGTTCGTTACGCGGCCAGTTTGGCGAATCGAGTAGTCCCCTGTTCGATGTATCGGAGGAATACAACGTTGCGAATGGGGTTTCCAATTAGAAGTTGTGAAATACTGGCCTGTCCTAACCTCGCAATATGGAGGGTTGGGTAATTCCACGTGCCACTGGATATTTCAGGGCCATTGAGGAGCATGTCGTAAATTAAGATTGTGTAACCATTTATGTTCCTCCGATTACAGCACCGTCTGTGGCGAAACGAAGAAAATGCTTCAGACAAAACATATGTAGATTCTGCAGTGGAATCGTAATCTGCAATAAAAAAAGGGGGGTTCCCACTGAAGATTTCAAAGTCCCCCGCCACTGTCACCGGCTGGGGTGGCGGGTCCGGTGTGGTATCGTTGGATGACGCTCTCCGACACAAAAAAAAATTGGAATTAATAACGTTTTGTGATCCGATGTGTAGTTTTCGAGACATTTCACCATGGCTTACGGGTCAACCTAGCAGATAAAATCCAAACCAGTACATTTACAAAATAGGGAATGACACCAAATGAAAGGCGAAAACTAGACGAGAAAGTGCTTCTTAAAGACCATTCGGCAGATTCAGTAGTACTTAAGATATTAAAGATTTAATGCTTGAATATACCTGCTAATTCTAAATGTTAACAATTTGTAAACGCCTTCAACGATTTAAAAAAAAAATCAGCTGCCCACAGAACTACCCTTCGAAGCACAAATTAAGAATTTTTACCAATATAGTTATGACTGCGAAGTTAATTCGAAAGTTAAAAAACGTAAAATAAATTTCAAACCACTAAAGGTAGCGACAGTATGAGACAACCATAGCTATTTGTAAATGTGTAAGTTTCATTACGTTTAATAACTGATAACAGCAAACAAGAGTAAAAAAGTGTAAATGCAAATGACAAGAAAACATCGGCTCCCAGCAAAAATCTACCGTCAATACAAGAAAGCTGTGAAATTCTGGTTTTAGGTTCATGAGTAATGTGTCCAGTAGCAATTAGTTCAATGGAAATTTGTGATTTTGCAGCGACAATTCACGGTTATAAGAACCCACCAGGTGTAACCGTGTTACAGCGCAGCTTCCGGGAAGGGGAGGTTCCACGTCCCAGCTCAGTTAAACGATTCGCAAACATTTAGAAAACGTTTTCACACTTTCACATGTATAACACTACAGGCAGACATATGGGGTACACACATTCGGACAAGGGGAGTGAAGGGGATACCCGGCCACTATCATTAACAGTACCAAATATGATGATAACCCCGCCGACCCCGTGTAGGTACGGGGTAAAGGCAACAGAAGAAGAACAAGAACAAGAACAGGAACAAGTCAATAAAATAGCGGCGGCAATATTGGCTGGGAAAAGTTTACTTTGAGAGATCACCGAGGAAGGACGTTAATGACAAATGGTCATTCTATAACAATTCCATGTTTCACAGTACATTAAAAACAAACATGCCAATGAGGCGCATTTATTAAGACTTTCATACTATAAATGTCATAAAAAACTGTAGAAATTAGTTTAACACAGTCAACAAATATACTTGCAATAATCACTGCTAATTAAAAACTACTGAACAATTCTTGCGATCTTTATAACAAAAAGGTATTGAATGATAGCTCAGGACTCTAGTTACTATCGCTGAAAGTGACACATTGATACATACTTTATTCACTGAATTACTACGTTTTATATCTTTTTTTATGTAAATGTGTCAGATCATAGTATTCTCTACAGACACAGTAAATCAAAGCAGTATAGCAATTCTCAGGTCTATCCATACATGACGCTATTGCGTTCATCTCAGTTATTAACTGTTTCCGGAGATAACTAAAAGTTATGTTAGTCAGTATTAAAACCTTTTTAATTTAAAAATGAATGATCCGTAAGGTTTAGCTCCATAAACAGACTGAGCGTGAAAAGAGGCATCAGTTGAATAATCCAAACTTGTATCTCATAGGTTCTAACGTGTATTCTTTATTATTTATTATAAATGTGTATTCACTAGACTACATTAATTAATTATGTCTATGTTTTACGTGTACAACATCGTGTTTGGTCTCTACATAAGAGGGAGAAAATGTTGTTTACTTTCAATCATACATCTTATCTGTAATTTTATTAATATGTAAATTGTGGTCCAAATTATGGGAGCGAATGTTTCCTATTGGCGCGTGCGGTGAGGTCCTTGGACATTTTGGTTCGTGGAGTGGCTCTTGCGAGCAAGGTGGGATTTTCTGGGAGAAGCAAAGAGAGTATCAAGACTGAGAGAGGGGAAGACGGCGTGGATATCTGATACAGTGAACTTCGTGTCGAGACGTGTTACAGGAGAGAGTTGATATTACAAAGTAGTTACTTGGGTAAAGTGGTAGAATACGAGTGGCTAATAAGCGCGAATTCTTCGAAATTTGCTGGTACTTAGTAAAACTACGAGGCAAGTGGGACTTCGACTCAGTGAGTTCGTATGAACTTAAACTATAAGCGACCAACATACGATTTGCTTTAAGGAACTTTGACATAATTTACTTGCTGTTCGGGATTACTGTGCCTAGTTCAAAGCACAGGATTTCGTTATCTGGGAGTAGTAGGGATGCTTTATTGATTTCTGGAGAGTCTACCGTCATTCTGATTACGTAAATTTACGCAATATTAACTGCAATTGAATATACCGACTTGTATCTCTTAAACTGTTTTATTGTAGGACAACCATTTCTAGAAATTATTTCATCTGATCTTATTCTTAAAAAATCAGGTTCTCTAAGATCGCCTGTAAATCTTTTTATTGATTACCGTTGTCTACAAATCTGTGCTATCATAGGGTCTTATAACATATTAACAGAAATTCGTGATCTCTGCAGACTTAAAAGCCAGGTTGTGATGTGGCGTCACTTCACAATGAAAGGCAGAAAAATGACGCAACATCACTATCTGCCGTGTAAATCTGCAAAGATCATGAATTTCTGTTAACATGCTACAAGATCCGATGATGACAGCACAGATCTATCGAAACCGATAATCAGTTAAACGATTTAGAAGCGATCTTGGTGAACTTGATTTTTTAAGAATAATATAGCAATTTAGATCGCTCCCAAATGTTGACACACTGTGAAACGTGCATTTCATGTGATCGATTGAATATATTACATCTTGTGGTGTGGTCTACATCAATTTATTATCAGCAGATAATAATCTTCTATTGCCTTTTATTATTCTTCATATAATTTAGATTTGTATTTATTTAAAATTTTGATTAACTTGCCAGTGCTCCAGCTATCTGACCGGAGGATCATACAAAATCCGTAACTGCTATTTCAGCCATCTTAGCTAATGGGCATGAAAACAGACGCGCACGGTTCGACCACAAGGACATCGCCGAGTTCTTATTTTCTGAACAGAGTTGTGCATAGTCCAAATAACAATCGACCGCCAGTCTCTTGATTTTGCTACGTCGCAAACATGAGTTCTCGTCAGGGCATCTGGTAAGAAAATCTACCCACACTGTGTCATCAAAAGTATCCCCTGTCCGGGGCGTCTACATACACGTCTAAGGCCTGAGATCTTATTGACTCGAGCAGAATTGTCTTCAGTGATGAGTCCCGCTGATGACAGTGCCATTAAAACAGAGTTACTAAACACGGTTTTCCGAAACTCCTTCACCAAAGAAGACGTAGTAAATATTCCTGAATTCCAATCAAGAACAACTTCCAAGATGAGAAATATAGAAGTAGATATCGTCGGTGTAACAGAGCATCTTCAATCACTTAATAGGAGCAGAGCCTCCGGTCCAGATTGTATACCAATCAGGTTCCTCTCAGGGTATGCTGATAAAATAGCTCCATATTTAGCAATTATATACAACCACCCGCTCACAGAAAGATCCGTACCTAAAGACTGGAAAATTGCTCAAGTCACACCAATACCCAAAGAGGGAAGTAGGAGTAATCCGCTGAACGTCGATTTGGAGTAGGGTTTTAGAACATATACTGTATTCGAACATTATGAAGTACCTCGAAGAAAACGATTTATTGACATATAGTCAGCACGGATTCAGAAAATATCGTTCTTGTGAAACACAACTAGCTCTTTATACTCATGAAGTAATAAGTGCTATCGACAGGGGATGTCAAACTGATTCCATATTTTTAGGTTTCCAGAAGGCTTTCGACACCGTTCCTCACAAGCGTCTTCTAACCAAACTGCGTGTCTACGGAGTATCGCCTCAGTTGTGCGACTTGATTTGTGATTTCGTGTCAGAAATGCCAAAGTTCGTAGTAATAGACGGAAAGTCATCGAGTAAAACAGAAGTAATATCCGGCGTTCCCCAAGGAAGTGTTATAGGCCCTCTATTGTTCCTGATGTATATTAACGACATAGGAGACAAATTGAGTAGGCGTCTTAGATTGTTTGCAGATGATGCTGTCATTTACCATCTTGTAAACTCATCAGATGATCAAAACGACTTGGAAAATGATTTAGATCAGATATTTGTATGGGGCGAAAAGTGGCAGTTGACCCTGAATAAGGAAAAATGTGAAGTTATTCACACGAGTACTAAAAGAAATCAGCTAAATTTCGATTTCGCGTTAAGTAACACAAATCGGAGGGCTGTAAATTCAACTAAATACCTAGGGATTACAATTACAGATAACCTAAATTGGAACGATCCCATAGATAATATTGTGGGTAGAGCAAACCAATGACTGCGATTCATTGGCAGAACACTTAGAAGGTGCAACAGGTCTACGAAAGAGAGTGCTTACACTACGCTTGTCCACCCTATTCTGGAGTATTGCTGTACGGCGTGGGATCCGCATCATATGGGACTGACGGATGACATCGAAAAAGTACAAAGAAGGGCAGCTCGTTTTGTATTATCGCGAAATAGGGGAGATAGTGTCACAGACATGATACGTGAACTGGAGTGGCAATCATTAAAACAAAGGCGATTTTCGTTGCAACGGGATCTTCTCATCAAATTTCAATCGCCAGTTTTCTCCTCCGATTGCGAAAACATTCTGTTAGCACCCACCTACGTAGGGAGAAATTATGACCACGATGAAATAAGAGAAATCAGGGCTCGCACAGAAAAATTTAAGTGCTCGTTTTTCCCGCGTGCCGTTCGAGAGTGGAACGGTAGAGAGACAGCTTGAAGGTGGTTCATTGAACCCTCTGCCAGGCACTTCATTGTGAATAGCAGAGTAATCACGTAGATGTAGATGTAGAACTGTCCTCCGAGGGCCAGCGAAGACGAAGGGCATCCGACAACACTACGCAACTTATCAATCAACGCCAAGCCTAATAACTGCTTGTGTAAGGGCCAGAGGGGGACCAACGAGTTGTTGACTTGCTCAATTTGTGAGGTTCTTTCTCTTGAATAAATTATCAAATTTTTGTGCAAGTGCAATCGTTAGTTTGTCTATACATGAACATAGCTTCTACTGATTTCCGTCTCACTCGTATAATTCCTTCGTGGTTGTTGTTTTTTTTTTCTTTTGTCTTAGAGTGTGATTTGTTAGTTACTTGCATATTGTGTCACTCACATCAATGATTTTTTGTTTTAGAGTAAAAAGTAGTGCACCTACAAGACTCCCTTGGGGTACGCCCGAAGTCACCGTTATGTATGAAGACTTCTTTCCACTGAGAATGACGTGTAGTGTTTTGTTTGCTAGAAACTCTTCTGCCCAGTCACACAGTACGCTCTTGTTTTGTTTATTAGGTGGCACTGCGGAACACTGCCGAGAAAAAAAAGAAAAACAAGAGACGAAATACACAGCTCGTCAACAACAGCTAACGCCAACAGAATTACAAAGAGCAGTAATTAAAAGCGAAAGTGCGTGTCCGTTATGAGCTGACGAAACGCACCGCGTTGTTAACTGTTGGATTGTGTCATACGTGGTGACGACGTGACGCCGGACAGGAATGTCTCCAGCGCCATTAAGTGTAGGAAAATCACTGCTGCCACTGAACCATCACAAACATGGAGCAGAGTGACTTACGGATTGCGGAAAGGCTCTACTGCACAGGGGTAGGCAGTAAGAGGTTATTGCAGTCAGATAGCTGGCAAAGAGGGCAGCAGCAGGCATCTTTAATCCAAGAAACAAATACAGCATGTTTATAAATTGGCTATACAAAACTAAGCTTTAATTGCGAAGAGGATACATAACTTACAGAAATCTTTAATACAGCACTGAAAGCAGTATATCTTCAAGTCTTATCCCCACCAAACACTGCATTTTGAAAAAAAAAAATGTACATTGTTTTTAATGAAATCTTCTGCCGGATTCCACAAATGTTTCAAATTTTTTAGTTAAACTTGACACAAAATTTTAACCTTAATAGTAAATATGACTTTTCGCAGTGAATGTCATATTCAGTATTTACAGGTTCTGGACTGTGCTTACACATCAGTATCTCTTTAAAAACTACGTTGCGCGTAAAAGTCAACAACAATTTACAAATAAAATTTGTGTTTTAAATTTTTTTATGGGTGTTGTAGAGAACACACGTTCGTTCCCCCGCCCCTCTTTTGTAGTACACGTTACTGAAAGTGTGTTGATATTACAAAGCGTGTGGTAAAAGTTATTTTTAGCTCCTGGATTCTCTTTACACATCTGTATGTCTTTAAAAAGTATGTTGTTAATATAAGCCAGCAACAATTAACGAATTCCGATTTAAAATTTTTTACGGTGGGCGTAAAGTACTCCAAGTTGGTAATATATGTTACTCAAAATGAGTTGGTATGGTTAGGGTTAACGCACTGAAAACGCTATCGAGAGACATGGAGTTGAAACTATGCTTTCATTGGTCGCCCCAAATCATGTAAGATGAATTCTCGGGTAGGTCCTTTTAAAAGGCAGTACCGATTTCTTGCGCCATCTTGTCTATTCCGGGCTCTGTCTCTAACGGAACTATTGTCTATGGGTGGTCAAAATATAGTATTCTTAGTATTCTTTCCTTGCTCTTGTTACGGAGACATTCTTTGTTGGGGCGGCTGATAACACCTGAGAATTTGTAACATTTACAATAATTTTCTCCATCTGTGTAAACAGTTTATCAGATAGGGTGAACTGCGCTTAGGGCTGTTCACTGACAATAATGTAGCTATAGGAAAGTATCGCCTCGCGAAGACTTCACAGAAATACAGAAAATCATAGACAGTATTTTTGCTTGTACCGATCGGAACTCTCTTTCATTGCATAACAATGTCTCTAAATGAGAGGATGTATCTGAAAGAGAGACAGTTCAGTGTTAGTGACAACGTCCGGAGTATGTCAAATTGTTTGACGCATATACGCCCAGAATTTTTTTTAACACAGAGTTTTATAATTTTCACGTATTTCATTTATTAGTGACCACAGGCAACAACTGTAACAGTAATTTCCAGCTGTTAGTTCTGCAAGGATAGTTCTTTCAGGGCGTCGGTTGGTTCAAATGGCTCTGAGCACTATGAGACTTAACTTCAGAGGTCATCAGTCCCCTAGAACTTAGAACTACTTAAACCTAACCAACCTAAGGACATCACACACATCCATGCCCGAGGCAGGATTCGAACCTGCGACCGTAGCGGTCGCGCGGTTCCAGACTGTAGCGCCTAGAACCGCTCAGCCACACCGGCCGGCCAGGGCGTCGGCAATGACTCCATGTGCACTAGTACTGTAGAATGGGAATAATCAAAATAATACATATCTTACGCGAATAGATGTTTAATATTAGGAATTTGATAATCAGTCTTTATTGTTACGAGTTATGAGCTATAAAGCACTCATATTAGGTAGGTACGAAACATGAAACATAAAACATAATATCATCAAGCGTGAAACTCTGAAAAGCATTTTTCATCCCAATTTACATTACATTTGCGGCACATGTTGACAGTTTTATTTTTACAAAGCGCACATATTCTTCTGACCTCCCCAGTGAGAATAGTATCTTGACCTTGTGGGGCCGCAATAGTGTCGTTAACCACACAATGGGCATGTATAGGTTAAATAATTAAGGAGAATACTAAGAAACAGTATGAAACGGAACACGGGAAGTGGAGCCACTCCAAGCTCAGACTTGTATGATGACAAGCACAAAACTTTTACTGACATTTCTGTAAAGGGCTGGTCTTACTATTGGGAAAACATCGGGTACTGGACGTTTCGTTTAATACCGGTGAAATTAGACCCTTAAATTAAGACGTGTCGTGATGAAGATCGGTGACCTGCACGACATTCTTCTGAATGCAGACAATGTAAAAATTGTTATCCTGTGAAATATTTTGTGAAATGTTATGCTTCGCTCAACTTACACATGTAACATATGCGTTTACTGGCACTTCTAACACTTTCAAACTACCATGTTTATGGCACTCAGTCAGCAAATATTAAGTAGATTTTACTCTTCCGTACCGCGTAATTAATTATTCGTGTTGACATTATATTACTTGTTCGTTAATTCTGCTAAGAGAAAAAGTTAGTTACTAGCGCTGTCTGAACTAGTCTTCCTGTAAGCCTTGACGCATACTACTCGACCCCAATATTATTGCACTTGACTTCCAGTGGCCATTATCAGGACATGCTTTGACGTTACCGTAAGAAGTACAGTGGTGGCAGAGGAAAATACTACGCACTATGAATGATTTCAAGATAGTTGTGAGTACAGTATCAAGTAGGGCTGTTGAGAAAATATCGATATTTTTCGCAAACTGTATCGAGAGGTATAGGCGTTACCCTTTTCTCCGATGTATCGATATCGAAATGGCAATACGAGAGCCGATATTTTTTTTTTACAATCGTATCGACCAACTAGGGTCACGTTAACAACTTCAGTTCCTCTTCTTCCTTTGTTGTTATTTCCTATTTTCTCCCCATGAAGTCTCTTCCTTTCTTCTGTCCATGTTGTTCCTGATTTTTTATTTCTTCTGCTTTGAGAGCCTTCCAAATTTAGTATTTTCTTTTTAAAGCGATTTCTTTCTGCTATTTCTGATTCTTTGATGTTGTTTCTTTCAAGATCTTTTCTTACTTCTGTAATCCATGCTATTGTCGATTTCTTCTCCCAGAAATATAGGAGTATTTGTTTTGTTAGTCTATTTCCATCCATTCGGGAGAGATGTCCAAAAAGGTTAATCTTCGTTTGGCCATTACGTCAGATATTTTCTCTATATTTTTGTAGATCTCCTAATTACTTCTTATTTTCCAACCATCTGCAGTTTTCATTGCACACATTATTTTTCTAATAATCCTTCTTTCCAGTACCTCTAGTTTGTCCATCTTATAGTTCATCGTTAGGCATTCAGATCCATATGAACATTCTGGTCGTACCACTGTGGTGTAGTGTTTTAGTTTTGTTTTTATAGATATACATTTCTTGTTGTAAATATTTTTGGTCAAACCACATGCTTTTTCCATTTTGTTAATTCTTACATCTGTTGCAGATTTTTCTAGTTCATTCTGTTGTATAGTTTCTCCAAGATATTTAAATTTATTTACTCGCTCTATTCTACCTATTATTATTTTATATTATAGTTTTTGCAGTTTTCTATAAATATTTGAAGTTGTTCTTTTGAAACTACAGTGGACCATAATTTTAGTTTCACTGTGTGAAGGAGTCTTACTACTTTTTGAGTTTTCATTACGTCCAGTCTTTCTCTTTCACTGTACGAAGCAAGTATAGATGGCACAAAGTAGAATTCCGATTGCACTGGGGGAGGGGATGGAATAACAAGATATACGATGTGTAGAAACAGCACACTAACTGCGTTAAAAAGCAATTTTTAACCCAACCAGTGTGCTATTTCTTCACATTGGCATTCTTCAAAAACAGTTGCTTAAGCTGATGAACAAAAATCTAAATGAAAGATCGGTTTTTTCGGTGGGCGGAGACGTGCGAGTGCAAATGCTGACGTAATCGGCGCTCGGTGCTACCAACAGAAACTGTAACGTTTAAGTTCATCACACAGTTTTGACAATTTGCAGAAATGAAAAAACAGGGAAGTCAACATGAAATGTTCCAGACAAATCCGGTATGTGACGAAACCGAACGATGGACCCATCGGACACCCTCTATTGTGCCACTGCAGCATTTACTTAGTCATAGTAAGGGCCTTGCTGTTCGTGGCACTACTACGTCTGTACACCCCTGGTATAGAACAGAAGTAGTTCTGTCACATCAGATAGGAAAAATGCATTACGAATCGAAATGATGATCGACATTAAACCATATGTGGTTTACTAAGATGTGTCGCAAATATATTCGATCGAGTCTTGTCTACACGTGAAGGAATAATGCGTAAATCTACGCAATGTACGCAGTCGGGATTCGTATACGAGCGAGTAAACACCAAGGTACGGGACGGATACAAGATCATGGTAAAAAAAAAAGCTCATAGAAATCGCGTTAACACCGTTGGGGTAAAAAAGAAACTGTGACATTAAATGTAAATGGATTTGAGCTTAGGAGCAATACTCTATGCTTTTAAGTACAAACAGAGTATGTGTGGGACGTATTCATGAGAGTAATGGTGACACTACGTAATTTTAAAGGAAATTATTCCTCTGTGTAGCCGATTCGAACTAGAGATAGAACTATTTATAAGTGACCTGAATCCCGCAACTCAACTGCGCAATCGAGTGTGGAGAAGTCATATTGTAACCAGATAAGAAGGTGTAATGGTTAACTACGAAGAAATTAATCCAGAAAATACTACGTATGTGTAATGGTTACTGAGGCAGGGCTCACAACACATAATATGTAGCAGTCCTCCGCAACTGGCTAATGTAATGTTTCAGTACCCAGTACGGGAACTTCCCTACGGCAAAGCGCGATTACAGCACACTGCCGGCGAAGGTCGTCATCTTAAGTGACAGCGAGAGGTCTGTCGCGTGGGAAAAACCCATGATCCGCAGCGAATCATCGCCGACCAGTGCGAGGTTACGCGAACTGAGAACCAGCTGTGTTGTCAGACTTGGCTGGGAAGGCCAGTTGTCGATTTTATACGTGCATCCTCGCATTGAGTTGACAGGTTTTTCCAGTAATGAGAGAGAACTAGTTCTTTAGAAAGTTTCGTTTTTCCATAAATTGCTTCCTTGAAATTGTGACGTCTGTTAGCGAAGTTTCAGTGAATATTTCCCGTCGTGGTAAGATTGGCCAAATTCAGCATCAGTCACTTTTCTTGCACTTGTATTCTTAGTCGCCATAAAATCATTGAGGGACAACATTGTTCGAGGACTGTCTCCATATATAACGTGACTTTATTCCGAGTTACTGTACTGTTGCAGCCTAGAATCAGTTTTAAATAACTTAAACCACAAAAACTAAAAGCTAGAGACGGCTTTTCACAATTAGCCATACAAATACACGTGAACGAATTACTGCAAAATTCTATCTTAATGTCTTGTTCAGCACATGAAACACATTGGTGATGATTCCCCAACAGTGATAATGGTTTTGAAGCATTTTAAACCACGAACGGTTTCGGTTCCCAAGGCCATTTACCTGGCTGTCTCTACATTGTATCAAACAACCAATTGCAATAGAATTAGCCAAATCGTGAAGAATGTAGCAATAAGTACCATCTAAACAACGAGCTGTTTTGAACAAAAAAATGGTTCAAATGGCTCTGAGCACTATGGGACGTAACATCTGAGGTCATCAGTCCCCTAGAACTTAGAACTACGTAAACCTAAATAACCTAAGGACATCACACACATCCATGCCCGAGGCAGGATTCGAACCTGCGACCGTGTCAGTCGCGCGGTTCCAGACTGAAGCTCCTAGAACCGCTCGGCCACTGTTTTGAACATTTATGTATTTGATTTGTTGGAGATGATGCTTAATGCTGCATTCTACACCATTTGACCAATTCTGTTGTAGTTTGTTGTTTTATACTACACTGACGGAAGGAAATCGCAACACTCGGAAGGAGTTGTGCGACATAAACGGAAGTTAGCAGGCGTGTCTCTACACATGAAAGATGTTGTCTGTATAGATTTCGCAACAGTCTCATAAGAGTGCCGCTAGAAGCCCCACGGTTAGGATGCAAATCAGGTTTGCTTTAAATACACTGTGTAACGCTCGTGAGGGTTTGTTACCTTTGAGACTGGACGTGGTGAGTTGATGTTAGTAAATAATGCCTTTAAGGCGACAAAGACGCCTTTATCACCAGCTCAGTGAGTTTGAACGAGGTCATACAATAGGGCTACGATAAAGTGGATGTTGCTGCTGTGGTCCTGCAGAAAGATTTGGCAGGAATGTAGCCACTGTACATGATTGCTGGTAGTGGTGGTCACGAAAATGTATGGTCGCAGGATGACCGAACTCCGGCCGGCCACTTTGCACACGGAAATGGGAGACCGTCATGTTCAGCGTATGACTCTGGGGCGTCGTACTGCATTTGCAGCAGCATTTTGAGCAGAAGATGGTAGAACAGTGACACTACGAACTGTTACGTCTACATCTACATGGATACTCTGCAAATCACATTTAAGTGGCTGGCAGAGGGTTCATCGAACCACAATTCTCTATTATTCCAATCTCGTACAGCGCGCGGAAAGAATGAACACCTATATCTTTCCGTACGAGCTCCGATTTCCCTTATTTTATCGTGGTGGTCGTTCCGCCCTATGTAGGTCGGTGTCAACAAAATATTTTCGCATTCGGAGGAGAAAGTTGGTGATTGGAATTTCGTGAGAAGATTCCGTCGCAACGAAAAACGCTCTTCTTTTATTGATTTCCAGCCCAAATCCTGTATCATTTCTGTGACACTCTCTTCCATATTTCGCGATAATACAAAACATGCTACCTTTCTTTGAACTTTTTCGATGTACTCTGTCAGACCTATCTGGCAAGGATCCCACACTACGCAGCAGTATTCTAAAAGAGGACGGACAAGCGTAGTGTAGGCGGTCACCTTAGTAGATCCGTTACATTGTCTAAGTGTCCTGCCATTAAAACACAGCCTATGGTTAACCTTCCCCACAACATTTTCTATGTGTTCTTTACAATTTAAGTTGTTCGTAATTGTAATACCTAGGTATTTAGTTGAATTTACGGCTTTTAGATTAGACTGATTTATCGTGTAACCGAAGTTTAACGAATCCTTTTTAGCACTCATGTGGATGACCTCACACTTTTCGTTATTTAGGGTCAACTGCCGCTTTTCGCACCATTCAGATATTTTTTCTAAATCGTTTTGCAGTTTGTTTTGATCTTCTGATGACTTTATTAGTCGATAAACGACAGCGTCATATGCAAACAACCGAAGACGGCTGCTCAGATTGTCTCCCAAATCGTTTATATAGATAAGGAACAGTAAAGGGCCTATAACACTACCTTGGGGAACGCCTGAAATCACTTCTGTTTTACTTGATGACTTTCCGTCAATTACTACTGTGACTTCTCTGACAGGAAATCGCAAATCCAGTCACATAACTGAGATGATATTCCATGAGCACGCAATTTTACTACGAGCCGCTTGTGTGGTACAATGTCAAAAGCCTTCCGGAAATGCAGGAATACGGAATCGATCTGAAATCCCTTGTCAATAGCACTCAACACTTCATGTGAATAAAGAGCTAGTTGTGTTTCACAGGAGCGATGTTTCCTAAACCCATGTTGACTGTGCGTTAATAGATCGTTTCCTTCGAGGTAATTCATAAGCCGGCCGGGGTGGCCGAGCGGTTCTAGGCACTACAGTCTGGAACCGCGCGACCGCTACGGTCGCAGGTTCGAATCCTGCCTCGGGCATGAATGTGTGTGATGTTCTTAGGTTAGTTAGGTTTAAGTAGGTCTAAGTTCTAGGGGACTAATGACCTCAGCAGTTAAGTCCCATAGTGCTCAGAGCCATTTGAATTCATAATGTTCGAACACAATGTATGTTCTAAAATCCTGCTGCATATCGACGTTAACGATATGGGCCTGTAATTTAGTAGATTACTCCTGTACCTTTCTTGAATATTGGTGTGAGCTGTGCAACTTTCCAGACTTTGGGTACGGATCTTTCGTCGAGCGAACGGTTGTATATGATTCTTAAGTATGGAGCTAATGCATCAGCTTACTCGGAAAGAAACCTAATTGGTATACAGTCTGGACCAGAAGACTTGCTTTTATTAAGTGATTTGAGTTGCTTCACTACTCCGAGGATATTTACTTTTACGTTACTCATGTTGGCAGCTGTTCTCGATTCGAATTCTGAAATATTTACTTCGCCTTCTTTTGCGAAGGCATTGCGGAAGGCTGTGTTTAGTAACTCTGCTTTGGCAGCACTGTCTTCGATAGTATCTTCATTGTTATCGCGCAGAGAAGGCATTGCTTGTTTCTTGCCGCTTACATACTTCACATACGACCAGAATCTCTTTGGATTTTCTGCCAGGTTTCGAGACAAAGTTTCGTTGTGGAAACTGTCTCGCATTGAACTCCGCGCTATGTTTCGAACTTCTGTACGGGATCGCCAATCTTGAGGATTTTGCGTCTGTTTAAATCTGGCATGTTTATTTCGTTGTTTCTGCAACAGTGTTCTAACCCGTTTTGTGTAGCTAGGAGGATCAGCTCCGTCGTTTGTTAGTTTATTTGGTATAAACCTCTCGCTTGCTGTCGTTACTATTTCTTTGAATTTAAGCCACATCCGGTCTACACCTATATTATTAATTTGGAATGAGTGGAGATTGTCTCTCAGGAAGACGTCAAGTGAATTTTTATCGCCGGTCGGTGTGGCCGTGCGGTTTAGACGCTTCAGTCTGGAACTGCGTGACCGCTACGGTCGCCGGTTCGAATCCTGCCTCGGGCATGGATGTGTGTGATGTCCTTGGGTTAGTTAGGTTTAATTAGTTCTAAGTTCTAGGCGACTGATGACCTCAGAAGTTAAGTCGCATAGTGCTCAGAACCAATTCTTGAATTTTTATCTGCTTTTTAAAAATTAGAATTCGGTTACTTCAAGGACTGTTCCGAGCCAGACGCCCTGCAGCGTGCTTTCCACTGACCCCAAACCACCGCCATTTGCTACCTCAATGGTGTCAAGTGAGAGTTCATTGAAGGGCAAGGGTGGTGGTCTGTTGTGTTTTGTGATGAAACCTGGTTCTGACTCGACGCCAGTGATGGCCGTGCGTTGGTTAGGAGGAGGGCAGTTGAGGGCTTGCAACCAACCTGTTTGCATCCTAGACACGCTGGACCTACGTCTGAAATTATGGTGTGGATCGCAATTACGTATAACAGTAGGAGCACTCTCGTGGTTATCCCACGCACCCTGACTGCAAATTTGCACGTCAGTCTGGTGATTGGACCTGGTGTGCTACTATAAATGAGCAGCATTCCTTAGGTTGTCTTCCAACAGAATAACGCTCGTCCACATATCGCTGTTGTGACCCATCGTGCTCTGCAGAGCGTCGACATGTTGCCTTGGCCCGCTCGATCACCAGATCTGTCTCCAATTGATCATTTCACATTTGCAGTGGCTTGTCTCGCCCTTATATTAAACAATGATTTTGCAATGTTATTCACTTAAATACACTACTGGCCATTAGAACTGCTACAGCACGAAGATGACGTGCTACAGACGCGAAATTTAACCGGCAGTAAGAAGATGCTGCGATATGCAAATGGTTAGCTTTTCAGAGCATTCACAAAAGGTTGGCGCCGGTGGCGACACCTACAGCGTGCTGACATGAGGAAAGTTTCCAACCGATTTCTCATACACAAACAGCAGTTGACCGGCGTTGCCTGGTGAAACTTAGTTGTGATGCCTCGTGTAAGGAGGAGAAAAGCGTACCATCACGTTTCCGATTTTGATAAAGGTCGGATTGTAGCCTATCGCGATTGCGGTATATCGTATCGCGACATTGCTGCTCGGGAACGCCGTGCTTGATCCCAATGGTCTCGTATCAGATGGGGACGTTTGCAAGACAACAACCATCTGCACGAACAGGTCGACGACGTTTGCAGCAGCATGGGCTATCAGCTCGGAGACCATGGCTGCGTTTACCCTTGACGCTGCATCACAGACAGGAGCGCCTGCGATGGTGTACTCAACGACGAACCTGGGTGTACGAATCGCAAAACGCCATTTCTTCGGATGAATCCAGGTTCTGTTTACAGCATTATGGTGGTCGCATCCGTGTTTGGCGACATCGCGGTGAACGCACATTGGAAGCGTTTATTCGTCATCGCCATACTGGCGTATCACCTGGCATGATGGTATGGGCTGCCATTGGTTACACGTCTCGATCACCTCTTGTTCGCATTGACGACACTTTGAACAGTGGATGTTACAATTCAGATGTGTTACGACCCTGGTTCCACCCTTCATTCGATCCCTGCTGAACCCTACATTTCAGCAAGATAATGCACGACCGCATGTTGCGGGTACTGTACGGGCCTTTCTGGATACAGAAAATGTTCGACTGCTGTCCTGGCCAGCACATTTTTCAGATCTCTCACCAACTGAAACCGTCTGGTCAATGGTAGCCGAGCAACTGGCTCGTCACAATACGCCAGTCACTACTCTTGATGAACTGTGGTATCGTGTTGAAGCTGCATGGGCAGCTGTACCTGTACATGCCATCCAAGCTCTTTGACTCAATGCCCAGGCGTATCAAGGCATTTATTACTGCCAGTGGTGGTTGTTCTCGTTATTGATTTCTCAGGATCTATGCACCCAAATTGCGTGAAAATGTAATTACATATCAGTTCTAGTATAATATATTTGTCCAATGAATACCCGTTTATCATCTGAATTTCTTCTTGGTGTAGCAATTTTAATGGCCAGTATTGTAGTACTTTCTCTGCGTTAAATATTTGTTGGTGTTTCGATTTTTTCCGTCAGCGTATATAGATATCACTCTATAATGGCTCTGGAGGCACGGAACTAATCATTGTTTAAAATAAATGTGAGGAGTGAAACTGGTGCTGACGGTTTCTTCAAAACGGTTCTGTTTGTATTTGCCGGCCGCTGTGGCCGAGCGGTTCTAGGCACCTCAGTCCGGAAGCACGCTGCTGCTACGGTCGCAGGTTCGAATCCTGCCTCGGGCATGGATGTGTGTGATGTCCTTAGGTTAGTTAGGTTTAAGTAGTTCTAAGTTCTAAGGGACTGATGACCCATAGTGCTTGGAGACATTTGATTTTTTTATTTGTATTTAGTGGTGTATCCGTTTTCAGCAACTGTGTGTCTATTAGCAGCAAAAATCAGGACCAAGCTGTAAAAAAAAAAAAAAATTGTATTTCTTTGCTGATATAAGGCATTTAGTGTCCTTCTTCAGAAGATGATAATTATCGCATTATTATCGAGCATCAAAACCAAGCAGTTTTATACAGCTTATTACTGAAGTGCTTCAGTACAGTCATCCAACCAGAGCGAAGTTCACATCAAACGCTCCGTCAGTCTAGCAGCTGATTCTGTCTGTTTTCCACCGACGATGGTATCCATAATATTTGGATACTGATAACAACACAACACAATGTAGTACAACACAATGCAGTACAACACTCCAAGCCTCCTCTGTTGCAGCAACCAAACTGCCTGTCCAGTCTACCCGTCTTGGGTTCGCAGTCTCATTGAATTATTTTAACAACAACATTTTTCTCTATTTTTATAATTTTCTTAATTGCAGTTTCGACTGTTAAGTCATTTTCAAGTGGTTAAGCTGCAATCAATAAAAAATCCCTAAAGCTACATATTCCACAGTCAATAGTTGTACGTTGTTGTGTTGTTGTTGTGGTCTTCAGTCCTGAGACTGGTTTGATGCAGCTCTCCATGCTACTCTATCCTGTGCAAGCTTCTTCATCTCCCAGTACCTACTGCTACCTACATCTTTCTGAATCTGCTTAGTGTATTGATCTCTTGGTCTCCCTCTACGATTTTTACTCTCCACGCTGCCCTCCAATGCTAAATTTGTGATCCCTTGATGCCTCAAAACATGTCCTACCAACCGATCCCTTCTTCTAGTCGAGTTGTGCCACAAACTTCTCTTCTCCCCAACGTATTACACAGTAATTATAAGAAATAATCTGAACTGATGATTTACAAAGGTTATTCACGTGCAGAAAACATAACAGTTGTCAACATAACTGAAAGTAACTAGACTGTGAGCTTATATGACTCACGTCAACATTCATTACGTACGCCATCTCGTTACGAGAACATGTCATATTCCTGACATATAAATAAAGCAGTCTCAACTAAACGTAGCAGTACGTAACAGACAGAAACAAATCTCGTGAAACTAGGTTCATAGCTTCAATTCACGTCAGTAACATACACCGTTCTGTTTAAAAACAAAGCAGAACCAGCTTCAATGTATTTACAATTCTTCCAAGTAGTGTGCTCAAAGCGCACGCCAGTGGCTTGATTCAATACTCTTTCGCCATTTCTGCATGATCAAACCATTTTAAAGTGATTTTAGCGTTCAGGAATTACGTCAAAGGTGTGGATCCAAACATGAAGAAACTAATGGATCTTTGAAACTTCAAGGCCGATTAAAACTGTGTGCCCAAGCGAGACTCGAACTCGGGACCTTTGCCTTTCGCGGACAAGTGCTCTACCATCTGAGCTATCGAAGCACGACTCACGCCCGGTACTCACAGTTTTACTTCTGCCAGTATCTCGTCTCCTGACTTCCAAACTTTACAGAAGCTCTCCTGCGAACCTTGCAGAACTAGCACTCCTGAAAGGAAGGATACTGCGGAGACATGGCTTAGCCACAGCGTGGGGGATGTTTCCAGAATGAGATTTTCGCCCTGCAGCGGAGTGTGTGCTGATATGAAACTTCCTGGCAGATTAAAACTGTGTGCCCGACCGAGACTCGAACTCGGGACCTTTACCTTTCGCGGACAAGTGCTCTACCATCTGAGCTACAGATGCCAATATCTCGTCTCCTACCTTCCAAACTTTACAGAAGCTCTCCTGCGAACCTTGCAGAACTAGCACTCCTGAAAGAAAGGATACTGCGGAGACATGGCTTAGCCACAGCTTGGGAGATGTTTCCAGAATGAGATTTTCAATCTGCAGCGGAGTGTGCGCTGATATGAAACTTCCTGGCAGATTAAAACTGTGTGCCCGACCGAGACTCGAACTCGGGACCTTCGCCTTTCGCGGATAAGCGCTCTACCAGCTGAGCTACCGAAGTTTGGAAGGTAGGAGACGAGATACTGGCAGAAGTAAAACTGTGAGTACCGGGCGTGAGTCGTGCTTCGGTAGCTCAGATGGTAGAGCACTTGCCCGCGAAAGGCAAAGGTCCCGAGTTCGAGTCTCGGTCGGGCACACAGTTTTAATCTGCCAGGAAGTTTTATATTAGCGCACACTCCGCTGCAGAGTGAAAATCTCATTCTGGTAATGGATCTTTCTCCGGCGTTTGGTCGACTGAAGTTAACTTCAACGTATCCCCTGGATAAACCTTAGGGTGATCGTGCATTTCTTTCTAAATATTGATGGTTCATCCACTCCATACGACGTGCAGGGATTTGAGATACGTCTCTGTATGGTCTGCAATATGCTTATTTTATTTGAGATGAATATCGAATGTGGAGGGGCTGGTGTCCGTTGGCCTGGTACGTTCCTAAAATGTCGTCCTGGAAGAAGGCCCTGTCTGTGCAGTACAGTACTTGGGCCGTGTACTATAATGAATCTTATAGATGTTTGGTTTAATGAAAGGTTCGATTTTGTTATTGTTACGTCGGGTTAGCTTATGTAGAGTGTTGTTCGTTTGGAAACTAATTCTTAATTTTGTGTTCTTACACGTCTTCGCAAGTTTATGCGAAACACTTAAGCACTTGAAAATAATTTAAACGTCGAAATTGCGACTGTGGAAATTATAATAAATGGTGCAGTCCATAGCGAAAATGTTGTCGTTCGCAGAAAAACGTTGCATGACTTGGGTCAACACGTTTCATCGTGTGTCTTATGCAAGAACCTAAAATGAACAATTCGCGGAATTACCTCCTTCTGCCGAAGATGTTAGTTTCAATCACTAGTGATAATTTGATTGTCTCTTTAAAAAACTAAACGATGATGTGCTATTTCCAAGATATGCATCTGAGTCAGTCAGTTTCTCTGAGATAAAATTTTGGAGTTATAGCTCTTCTCAAATGTCAAAACGGTTCCCCAAGCTTCGTTGCCCTTTCTTGCAGTCACTCAATCTCATCATATTTTCTCTGAACCGGGCTGTAGCCAAGTAATGATGTGCCATTCAGTATTATGTTTGTCTCAGAGCACTAACAAACAATCAGGTAAACGAGGCTGAGTTCATCATTAATATTACAGACAAACTGTTCTTTTTTTAATACTAGTGATCTATACAAAGATGTTCACTATTTTAGAATGAATTAATAAATAACATTGTAAAGGGTAACTACATTCAGTGCAGCAGTGATTCCAATTACACAACCTTTCTGCAAATAAAAACTGTTGTACCTTAATTACATTCCTACAGCTGGCATACCAAAACTTTTTGTTTGTTATTCATTGGAAATCCTGCACTTGCGTACGCATTAAAACTAATCAAAGTCACGGATGTAAATGATCTTCTCAAGCTGGATAACATTACAGTGAAAAAAGTACCACTCCAGTAATGACTTCTTAACGTAAACCATCCATTAAAATTAGCGAGCGATCTACAGAGTTATTACAAATGATTGAAGCGATTTCACAGTTCTACAATAACTTTATTATTTGAGATATTTTCACAATGCTTTGCACACACATACAAAAACTCAAAAAGTTTTTTTTTAGGCATTCACAAATGTTCGATATGTGCCCCTTTAGTGATTCGGCAGACATCAAGCCGATAATCAAGTTCCTCCCACATTCGGCGCATCAATGAGTTCGAAAGCATCGTTGATGCGAGCTCGCAATTCTGGCACGTTTCTTGGTAGAGGAGGCTTAAACACTGAATCTTTCACATAACCCCACAGAAAGAAATCGCATGGGGTTAAGTCGGGAGAGCGTGGAGACCATGATATGAATTGCTGATCATGATCTCCACCACGACCGATCCATCGGTTTTCCAATCTCCTGTTTAAGAAATGCCGAACATCATGATGGAAGTGCGGTGGAGCACCATCCTGTTGAAAGATGAAGTCGGCGCTGTCGGTCTCCAGTTGTGGCATGAGCCAATTTTCCAGCATGTCCAGATACACGTGTCCTGTAACGTTTTTTTCGCAGAAGAAAAAGGGGCCGTAAACTTTAAATCTTGAGACTGCACAAAAAACGTTAACTTTTGGTGAATTGCGAATTTGCTGCACGAATGCGTGAGGATTCTCTACCGCCCAGATTCGCACATATTGTCTGTTTACTTCACCATTAAGAAAAAATGTTGCTTCATCACTGAAAACAAGTTTCGCACTGAACGCATCCTTTTCCATGAGCTGTTGCAACCGCGCCAAAAATTCAAAGCGTTTGACTTTGTCATCGGGTGTCAAGGCTTGTAGCAATTGTAAACGGTAAGGCTTCTGCTTTAGCTTTTCCGTAAGATTTTCCAAACCGTCGGCTGTGGTACGTTTAGCTCCCTGCTTGCTTTATTCGTCGACTTCCGCGGGCTACGCGTGAAACTTGCCCGCACGCGTTCAACCGTTTCTTCGCTCACTGCAAGCCGACCAGTTGATTTCCCCTTACAGAGGCATCCATAAGCTTTAAACTGCACATACCATCGCCGAATGGAGTTAGCAGTTGGTGGATCTTTGTTGAACTTCGTCCTGAAGTGTCGTTGCACTGTTATGACTGACTGATGTGAGTGCATTTCAAGCACGACATACGCTTTCTCGGCTCCTGTCGCCATTTTGTCTCACTGCTCTCTCGAGCGCTCTGGCGGCAGAAACCTGAAGTGCGGCTTCAGCCAAACAAAACTTTATGAGTTTTTCTACGTATCTGTAGTGTGTCGTGACCATATGTCAATGAATGGAACTACAGTGAATTTATGAAATCGCTTCAATCATTTGTAATAGCCCTGTATTTGGGTATATATAGAGCCCGTCGCTTTTTTAATGTTTTGATACGACTTATTGTGCTATTGACTGGCTTTCGAGCCACTACAGGCTAATCGTCAGATGGTTCAAATGGTTCAAATGGCTCTGAGCACTATGGGACTCAACTGCTGTGGTCATAAGTCCCCTAGAACTTAGAACTACTTAAACCTAACTAACCTAAGAACATCACTCACATCCATGCCCGAGGCAGGATTCGAACCTGCGACCGTAGCGGTTGTGCGGTTCCAGACTGTAGCGCCTTTAATCGTCAGATGGAGGTGTTACAATTTCGTCCATAATATAATCTTGCTGTAATTAAAGCTAAACTCCGTCCGAACAGGCCTTGGAAGGCCCAACGGTACCGACCGGCCGCCGTGTCATTCTCAGCGCACAGGCGTCACTGGATGCGCATATGGAAGGGTATGTAGTCAGCACACCGCTCTCCTGGCCGTATGTCAGTTTATGAGACCGAAGCCGCTACTTCTCAATCAAGTAGCTCCTCAGTTTGCCTCACAAGGGCTGAGTGCACCCCGCTTGCCAACAGCGCTCGGCAAACCGGATGGTCACCCATCCAAGTGTTAGCCTAACCTGACAGCGCTTAACTGCGGTGATTTGACAGGAACCGATGTTACCACTGCGGCAAGGCCGTTGGCAAAGTTTCTGGAACACCTCTATTTAATGATGAGCCTGTGGTGGCTCGAAAGCTAGTTAATGGTACAATGAAATGATAAAAGGATCGAATGGCCAATGTTGGCCGGGAGGCCCCATTCGGGGAAGTTCGACCGCCGAGTGCAAGTCTTATTGCAGTCGACGCCACACTGAGCGACTTGCGTCCTGGTGATGAGGATGAAATGATGGTGACGACACCCAGTCCACGAGCGGAGAAAATCTTCAACCCGGCCGGGAATCGAACCCAGGCCTGCTGCATGGGAGGCAAGCACGTTAGCACTCAGCTAAGCAGGCGGACCAACGGTCCAATGAAACGTATCAAAAATCTAAAAAAGTGACTGGCTGCATGTTTGTACCAAAATAGATCGTCAATTTAAATGGTTCAAATGGCTCTGAGCACTATGGGACTTAACATCTATGGTCATCAGTCCCCTAGAACTTAGAACTACTTAAACCTAACTAACCTAAGGACATCACACAACATCCAGTCATCACGAGGCAGAGAAAATCCCTGACCCCGCCGGGAACCGAACCCGGGAACCCGGGCGCGTCAATTTAAATCGCAGTTGCAGTTTGTCATCGGTAATACATTCGGTGAAACATTCGCTAATAGTAGTAATCTTGGATGTGTTGTGACGAGGCGAAACTACTTTCGTCTGCTGCAACTGTCACGGACCAACAAAGCATCACTTGGTGCACTAATTAACAAACTGCCCTCTTGTAGTACGGTATTCCACATTTAAATGAACACTTCCATCAGAACTTTAACTATCACGTTGGTGCTATACTGTGGTGTTGACTCCTTCAGATGACGTCACGAACTGGGCAGAGCGCTTGCTAGCTCAATATTATATTGACCTTTTGAGTGAGGGCGCTACCTTAACTGAGAGTGGGAGGTGTGGTCTTCAAAAGCGCATCCCATACGCCGTTGCAGATTGTTGTCAGTGTCTGTGGTATCTGTTCGTACTGGCAACTTTGGTGTGGCAACTCAATCTCAGTACGTTACCACAGAAAGCGTGTAATATTATATTCTTTCTTTATTACTACACTCCTGGAAATTGAAATAAGAACACCGTGAATTCATTGTCCCAGGAAGGGGAAACTTTATTGACACATTCCTGGGGTCAGATACATCACATGATCACACTGACAGAACCACAGGCACATAGACACAGGCAACAGAGCATGCACAATGTCGGCACTAGTACAGTGTATATCCACCTTTCGCAGCAACGCAGGCTGCTATTCTCCCATGGAGACGATCGTAGAGATGCTGGATGTAGTCCTGTGGAACGGCTTGCCATGCCATTTCCACCTGGCGCCTCAGTTGGACCAGCGTTCGTGCTGGACGTGCAGACCGCGTGAGACGACGCTTCATCCAGTCCCAAACATGCTCAATGGGGGACAGATCCGGAGATCTTGCTGGCCAGGGTAGTTGACTTACACCTTCTAGAGCACGTTGGGTGGCATAGGATACATGCGGACGTGCATTGTCCTGTTGGAACAGCAAGTTCCCTTGCCGGTCTAGGAATGGTAGAACGATGGGTTCGATGACGGTTTGGATGTACCGTGCACTATTCAGTGTCCCCTCGACGATCACCAGTGGTGTACGGCCAGTGTAGGAGATCGCTCCCCACACCATGATGCCGGGTGTTGGCCCTGTGTGCCTCGGTCGTATGCAGTCCTGATTGTGGCGCTCACCTGCACGGCGCCAAACACGCATACGACCATCATTGGCACCAAGGAGAAGCGACTCTCATCGCTGAAGACGACACGTCTCCATTCGTCCCTCCATTCACGCCTGTCGCGACACCACTGGCGTCGGGCTGCACGATGTTGGGGCGTGAGCGGAAGACGGCCTAACGGTGTGCGGGACCGTAGCCCAGCTTCATGGAGACGGTTGCGAATGGTCCTCGCCGATACCCCAGGAGCAACAGTGTCCCTAATTTGCTGGGAAGTGGCGGTGCGGTCCCAGGTCGACGGGCACGTGCACCTTCCGCCTCCCGCATGCCCACTATACGCCCTCGCTCAAAGTCCGTCAACTGCACATACGGTTCACGTCCACGCTGTCGCGGCATGCTACCAGTGTTAAAGACTGCGATGGAGATCCGTATGCCACGGCAAACTGGCTGACACTGACGGCGGCGGTGCACAAATGTTGCGCAGCTAGCGCCATTCGACGGCCAACACCGCGGTTCCTGGTGTGTCCGCTGTGCCGTGCGTGTGATCATTGCTTGTACAGCCCTCTCGCAGTGTCCGGAGCAAGTATGGTGGGTCTGACACACCGGTGTCAATGTGTTCTTTTTTCCATTTCCAGTAGTGTATGTTAAACATGGTTGCCACCTGTTACATAAGTTACCCTAGTGTTGCGAACTCTTTAATTTCCATTCAGAACAGTTGCTGATACACTGAATAACGTGTACCCTGGTGTGGCACAAAAATAATACTGGAACCACTTGTGCAGTACTTATCTGACGAATGAAGACAGCCTACCCTAGATGCAGATAAATTGAAGATAGTATCCGTGAGTAAGACTCGAAATCAAGTAGTTCGTAGCGACAACATTACCATTTTGTATCTGAACTCAGTGGTATCGATAAATTGCCTAGGGGGAAAGTTACTAACGCTTTTCCAATCAGTTATTGAGAACTGATTAAGGACTTTCGATTCTCAGTAGGTTTGGTAAAGAAGAAGACTGACTAAATTAGTAACATATTGCAGCATTTGTAACAAAGTCATTTCGTTACTAGATTTCTATGCACGTGTTGTCTGCCCCCGGTAGCTGAGTGGTCAGCACAACAGAATGTCAATCCTATGGGCCCGGGTTCGATTCCCGGCTGGGTCGGAGTTTTTCTCCACACAGGGACTGGGCGTTGTGTTGTCCTAATCATCATCATTTCATCCCCATCGACGCGCAAGTCGCCGAAGTGGCGTCAAATCGAAAGACTTGGACCCTGCGAACGGTCTACCCGACGGGAGGCCCTAGTCACACGACATTTATTTATTTATGCGAGTGTTACATAAGTGATCGTGGATATTATGTGCCAGTCTTAGAAGGAAAGATGAATTTCTTCCGCAAAATGCTGCCGGGAAAGTTCAGAAAATTAGTATTTTACTGTGGATAATTCGTATATGTCAGAGAAGAATAATAAAATCAAGAAAGGAAGTGGAGGAATGTAGGAACACATACTGCAGGGTGTCCACAATGAGACTCCAACATTTTAATATCTTTCTCATTTCAGATGGTGGACCTGTGAATCCTGAAGGGGTAGACAGAGCAACACAACAAGTTTGTGGTGTGCAAATTTGATACGGCAAGTGGCCGTAGTGGAGCTGCAATCAATTGTTTTAGCAAAATGGAGGATATGAAGGAGCGTGCACAAGTGGTCTGGTGGTATGCTGAGACAAAACCGGCGACCCAAGTGCAAAGAAGCTTTCGTCGAGTTTACAACAAAGCGCCCCCGTCGTTCAAGACTATAAAGAAGTGGTGTGATCAGTTTTTGGCTACTGGGAGTGTTGCGAAAGGGCATGATGGTGTAAGCCTGGGATCAGCGAACATCATGTGGAACAAGTGCGGCGGTCATTCGAACAACGTTCACAGAAGTCAGTGTGACAGGCAGCACGAGAACTTCGTATGAAACGCTCAACAGTGAACAAAGTGCTTCATCAGCGATTACGTTTGTACGCATATAAAGTGAAGGTTGTGCAAGAAAGCAAGCCTGGTGATCGACCAAAGCGAGAAGAATTTGTGTGTCGTGTTAGATCGCATTGCCGCGAACGAGACATTTTTATCTCACGTGATGTTTACTGACCAGGCAACCTTTCACGTGTCAGGGGCTGTCAATCGTCACAATGTGCGCATCTGGGAGTCCGAAAATCCACATACACCTAGGGAACACATGCGCGACAGTCCGAAAGTTAATGTGTGGTGTGGTTTGATGATAAATCGCATTGCTGGGCCGTTTTCCTTTCAGGTGCCGACTGTGGATGGAGCCATCTACCTGGACATGTTGGAACAATTTGCCGTGCCACAGATAACAGACCTGCAGCCAAATGTTATGTTTCAACAGGACGGTGCACCACCCCATTGGATCCTTGATGTCGGAAAATTTTTAAAATGACACATTCCCGCAACGATGGATTGGCCGTGGAGGTCCAATTCCTTGGCCGCCATGTTCGCCCGACATAACCCCCTCGATTTTTTCTTGTGGGGTTATGTGAAACACCGGGTATACGCTACACCAGTAAAGGATCTGCAAGACTTGAAACAGCGCATAAGAATTGTCATCAACTCTGTCACAGAACAGATGCTCCGCAACACATGGCACGAAATCGATTATAGACTGGATATTCTTCGCGCTACCCGTGGCGCCCATGTTCAAGTGTACTGAACCGTCCACCTGTGTATGAGAACTTGATGAGCTGCTGTATGATTTCCCTGTATTTGTTCGTCAATAAATTGTGTTTCCTCTCGGATTTTATGACTTCAAATGTTGGAGTCTCTTTGTGGACACCCTGAATTGTCTGTCACGTGCTGCATTTATGAGTGAAACGGATAAGGCGGCCTATTGACAGTATGAAGGAATTTAGAGGAATTCTGATTTTCATTACACAGTAGTGTGATTCAAGAGAGTGAAACAAGCTCGTTGGTTCTTTTCTTTGCAAAATTCAAATTTTTTAGCGCAAATACTCCATCAAACGTCATCTTTATATCGTTTCCTCTTAAAACCTCCTTACCCACGGTTTGATTGAAAGTACTCAATTTAAGAGTTGTAAAACACATTTCTGCTCAACGACATTTCGAAAAGTAGAAGTGAGTTACGTTTGAACCATAAAAGCAGGAAACCGAGAAAGTTAGGTATTTGCAGGAATCCAGTTTAGTGGTAGAAACCACACGGTTTACCACAGCCAATCACAAAGCTGCCAGAGCGGGATCAGAGTAGCCAACGTCTGGAGAACAAAGTGGATAATTTTCCCCGCGCCACGGTGACGTGATTGTGACTTTCGCAATTTGCAGCGGCGCGCAACAAGTGAACTATAGCGCGAAACCGACGCTCCATAAGTTATCCAGTCTCATAATTAAAGTAGAAACATTTCAGGGTGATAATGCTCTGTTAGTTCAGTCGATTCCCATTCAGCATCACCGAAGCATATTGAAAATTAGAGTCCATTATAATATATTAGAAGCACGCCTATGAATCATTTGAATCTCCTTTTCCAGCAGATGCAGTGATGATGCTACACATCCGATCAGTACTCATGCAAGAATTACACGTGGAGCTTTCGTGCGTTACCCTACAGATACAGCCCCTAGTTTTTCCATTTCTTTCATCTGTACGTTATCTAGTATTTGTTGTATATATTATGATCTCTGGCATCCCCCATAGTTTTTAATCTCTACGGCTCTTTGACGTACAACATAAAAATTCCCTGACGTCTTTCATGTCCAATCATACTATGCTTTCTTTCTCTCAATGTTTTCCAAGCTTATCTCTCGTCGTTATATTAAATTACGTTACATTAATACTTGTTCCATAGATCATAAATACGACATTTCGTAATGATGTGGAACTTGTCATTTTAACATAATGTTTTTTTACACTATGCAATCATTTTTTATGATTACTGGTTCATAGATAAAAGTTCATCCAGAAATTCCTTTAATTTGCTTTTAAATTTTGATTTTAATACTACTTAGCATATGACCAAAGACTTTTGCGGCAGCATAATTCACCTCTACCTTTGCCAAAGTAAGATAGCGAAGACCATCCTTTCTTCTAGTGTTGCAGCTATGAACTTTCCCATTATTTTTGAATGGGGATGGGTTATTAATAACATATTTCATAAGTGAATATTAGTATTGTGAAGGTACTGTGAATATATCTGGTTACTTAAATAAACGTCTGCAAGGTGAACTTGGGTGGGCTCCAGCTATTATTCTGCGTACACGCTTTTGTGCAATGTATACTTTTTCTCTTAACGATGAATTACCCCAAAATACGATCCCGTGTGAAATCTGTGAATGAAAATAGGTGCAGTAGGCTAATTTATTGTTTTGTTTATTACCATAATTTACAGTAACCCTAAAATCATAAGTAGCTGAACTCAAACGTTTCAGCAGGTCATCAACTACCTTTGCATCTTCATGAATATAGAGTGGCAAATCATTAATATATATCTATAGAACAATAAGAGACTCTAGACTGAAGACTGTGGGACACCGTTCTTGATGCCTCCCCAGTTAGAGGATTCTGCTGATTCTTGCAGAGTATATGTACAATTAATTTCATCCTTTTGCATTGTTTCAGTAAAATATGAATTAAACCATTTGTCCACTGTGCCACTCATACCACAATATATATGTTTATCCAGAAGAATTTCATGATTCACACAGTCTTAAGGCTTTGAGAGACCACAAAAAATCCCAGTGGGTGCTGTTTGGTTTTTCAGAGCATTTAATATCTGATCAGTGAAAGCATATACAGCATTTTCTGTTGAAAAGCCTTTCTGAAAACCAAACTGACATTTTGTTAGTACTCCATTTTACAAGCATGTTAAGCTACTCTTGACTACATTACTTTTTCAAGAATTTCCGATAAAGCTGTCAGAAGAGATATTACGCGGTCAATTCTTTTCTTCTGCGGAGAACCACCTCATCTCACATTTTATTATTCCACCTGATTTTTAACATCCTTCTACAACACTATGTGCCAAATGCTTCGATCCTCTTCTTTCTCGGTTTTCCTATAGTCCACAACTGTGTGCTCCAAACGTAGATTAAGGCTTATAAAAGATCGTAGCAGTCTCCTTTTGACCAGGGACGCTCTCTTTGCCTGCACTACCGTACTATTTGTGTCCTCCTTGCTTCGTCCTTCACGTGTTATTTTGCTTCCAAGGTAGCTTGATTCCTTAACTTCATTTACTTCATGGTCACCACTTTTAGTATTAAGTTTATAACTAAACTTTTTTCTGCTACTCATAAATTCGTTCTTTTTGTTGTTGTTTTTTCGAATTCACTCAGTCAATATTATTCTTCTTCACTCTAACTGAGGACAGCAATATCATCAACGAATATTATAATTGATATCGTTTCACCCTGGATTTTAACCTCACTCTCGTAATTTTCTTTTATTTCCTTCATTGTCCCTTGATGTATCGATTGAACAGTAGACTGCATCCCTATCTTACACTCTGTTTAATACGAACACTGCATTTTTGATCTTCCATTCCTATTTTTCCCTTTTGGCATTTGTCCGTACTGTATATTCCCCTTCTCCCTCTATAGGTTACATCTAATTTCCTGTCAATTCTGAACATCTTGCACCGTTTTATATTGTCTAACTCTTGTTCTAGTTCAACAAATGCCATGAAAAAGACTCGATTTTTGTTAAGTCTTCCTTCCATTATCGAGCGCAACATCAGAACTATCTCTCTGGTTCTTTTACCCTTCTTTAAGCCAAACTGATCTTCATCTAACAGATCCTCAATTTTCAAGATGCCCTACAGCCCTTCAAAAATCTTCCAACATGAACATTACAAACACGAGAAGAGCCAATGTCACATATCTGTACAGGTTATGTGTATTATACATCTCCTCCTAAAGCATTGGACCGATTTCAACCAAACTTCATATGCATGTCGCTTACTGTCTGGAAACAATCGCTATGAGGGTAAGAACCACCTACTCATGGCTGAGGCGGGGGTGGGCTTGAATAAGTGGTGTAGCACACGACGCGTGAATACACAGATTTTATTCATTCAGTATTTGAGAACGAGAGCATTAAGTGACTTGCAACAAACTTTACACATAATTTCAAACCTTTACAGAATTTTTCTGACTGGCAATCCCCACGAAGTGACGAAAGGAAAAAGTTTATGCGTAATACTTTTTCCCTGTTCATGCAGTAAAACTGCCGCGAGAAGCGTGACGTTTTAATTTATTACTTCTTTATTACCAATTGCATTCGCAGCACATTTTGCAGACATTATTCACATACACCACTGAATGTAATAGCAAAGTTATATCATTGTACGACACACAGTTGATGAGCTATGACGTCATAAACACTGAAATGCGTGAGAAACTGTCGCGTCATGCATGACGTTTTAATTCATTTCCTCTTTACTGCTAACTCTATTCGGAACACCTTTCGTAGACACTAGCCGCATTACCTTCAAAATTATATGACTGTACGACACATAGTTCAGGACATATGACGCCCTAAACACTGAGCTGACACTAAGCTCTAATGAAACTGCAGGGTGAAATTCTCTAGAGATGCATGTGTGTACAAATACCTGTGAAATTTGTTAAATAAATGTGACATGGGCGTACACTGGCAAAGCCATGGTTCAGAAGTTCCTCCTAAGCCCCTGGATCGATTACAGCCAAATTTTGTGCGCATGTTACTTGTTACCTGGAAGAAATATTGCGGGTGTAACAAGTTGCAATTTCCTATGTGGGTACGGGTGATAATGTGGAGAGAGAAGGGTGGGGGAAGGGAGGCAGATGGACAGACAGGGAAGGGGAAGATGGATACAAAAAGTAGGGAGGGGCAGATGGACAGAGAGAGGGGAGAGGAGGAGATGGACAAAGAGGTAAGGAGGAAGATATGAACAATGAGAGGGGAAGGAGGAGATAGAGGCTGAGTACGAGATGGGCAAAGAGAGGGTGAGGAGAAGATGGACAGAGTGGGGGGGAAGGAGCAAATGGACAGTGGGGCAAGAAGCAGATGGATAGACCAGGGAGGAGCGGATGGAAAGTTTTGTTTTAAGTACAGATAGTGTTGAGGATCAGTGCACAAAGTTCAAAACCATCGTACAATATGCGTTAGATTAGTATGTGCCAAGCAAGATCGTAAGAGATGGAAAAGAGCCACCGTGATACAACAACCGAGTTAGAAAACTGCTGCGGAAGCAAAGGGAACTTCACAGCACACATAAACATAGCCAACGCCTTGCAGACAAACAAAAACTACGCGAAGCAAAATGTAATGTCAGAAGGGCCATGCGAGAGGCGTTCAATGAAATCGAAAGTAAAGCTCCATGTACTGACTTGGCAGAAAATCCTAAGAAATTTGGTCTTATGTCGAAGCGGTAGGTGGATCAAAACAAAATGTCCAGACACCCTGTGACCAAAATGATTTTCTCTCGTTGCATTATAGATGGCGCTGTAATCGCCAAACATGAAAATGAGATGACAGTTGCTCCAAAACAATAGTATGTCAAACAAATACACACCCAATTAAGACAATCGGAGTACTTTTTTGATACTTTTGATAATGCTATCATGTGACACCTCCCACAATCGAAATCGAATGAACTACAGACCGTGATCATGCGCTCAGTCCGCGGTCAAACTGTGCAACTTACTTCAATAGTCCCTTCGCAATTGCTCCACGGTGTTATCGGTTGCAGAGAGGGTCGATATCATTGCCGCTTACTTGGAGGCTCATAGAAATGTTGGCGAAGCTTGTCAAAAGTATGCTACTCTGTTCCCCGACAGGAACGCTCCGTCTGCAAACAACGTTTCGCAGTGCTGTCCAGCTGTTTACTGAAACAGGAAGTGTTAAACCTAGAGAAAGAGTCCGACCGCGGCCTGCCACAAACAAAAACAGCACAGTGCATGTTTTAGCTGCGGTTGCTGCAAATCCTCTCATTAGTTGTTGGAAAATTGCGCGAGGTTCAGGAATTTCGCAAAGAAGTGTTCTACACATACTGAATGCACACAAATGACATCCATTTCATTTAACGCTGCATCAAGAACTGCATGGTAACAGTTTTCACAATCGCCTGAATTACTGCAACTGGATACAGGAACAACTGACAGTCAATGATAATTTCATTTCGCAGGTACTTTCTTCCAATGAATCAAATTTTGTGAATCATGGTCAAGTGAATCGACATAATATGCATTATTGGTCCGTGGAGAATCCCCACTGGGTAAGGGAAGTTCAACATCAACGCCCATCGAGTGTCAACGTTTTCTGCGGTATTTAAGGTACGCAGGAATTGGCCCGCACTTCATAGAAGGTAATCTGATAATCTGACTGGTCAAATGTGCAGCGACGTTGTGGATAATGTTTCACCCATACTAAAGGACGGTGTACCAGTTCAAACAAGACCGGATATGTGGTTTCAACAAGATGGACGCACAGCTCGCTATTCACGACTAGCTCGATAAGTTTTGAATCGAAACTATCTGGATCTATGGAGCCGGCCCATGTGGCCGAGTGGTTCCAGGCGCTTCAGTCTGGAACCGCGCGACCGCTACGGTCGCAGGTTCGAATCCTGCCCCGGGCATGGATATATGTGATCCCCTTAGGTTAGTTAGGTTTAGGTAGTTCTAAGTTCTAGGGTACTGATGAACTCAGATGTTAAGTCCCATAGTGCTCAGAGCCATTTGAACCATTTGATCGACGGATTGGACGAAAAAGTCCTCAAACGTGGCCCGCACGTTCAACCGATTTGTCTTCTGCCGATTTTTTCTTGTGGGGCTGGCTAAAAGAGAGAGTTTATGTACGTGGCAAGATCCCCCAAAGATATGCGGCAGCTAATTCGCAATGAATGTGCAAATATTAGCGCCGAGACAATAATATATGTCGGATTGTCATTTGGACACAGAGCTGCAATAGCATTAGAAACAACTGACATTTCGAACATTTGCTGCACTGGAACACTTGTGAGAGGCAAGGAGACTCACAGTAATCAAGCACCCAAAGATAGTGAGAGGCAAGATGGCTCACAGTAATCAAGCACCCCGAGTTAGTGAGAGGCAAGGGAACCCACAGTAATCAAGCACACCGAGTTAGTGAGAGGCAAGATGGGTCTCAGTAATCAAGCACCCCGAGTTAGTGTGAGGCAAGGGGACCCACAGTAATCAAGCACCCCGAGTTAGTGAGAGGCAAGGGGACTCACAGTAACCAAGCACCTCGAGTTAGTGAGAGGCAAGGGGACTCACAGTAATCAAGCACCCCGAGTTAGTGAGAGGCAAGGGGACTCACAGTAATCAAGCACCCTGAGTTAGTGAGACGCTAGGGGACTCACAGTAATCAAGCACCCGAGTTAGTGAGAGGGAAGGGGACTCACAGTCATCAAGCATCCCGAGTTAGTGAGACGCAAGGGGACTCACAGTAATCAAGCACCCCGAGTTAGTGAGAGGCAAGGGGACTCACAGTAATCAAGCACCCTGAGTTAGTGAGACGCTAGGGGACTCACAGTAATCAAGCACCCGAGTTAGTGAGAGGGAAGGGGACTCACAGTCATCAAGCATCCCGAGTTAGTGAGACGCAAGGGGACTCACAGTAATCAAGCACCCCGAGTTAGTGAGAGGCAAGGGGACTCACAGTAATCAAGCACCCTGAGTTAGTGAGAGGCAAGGGGACTCACCGTCATCAAGCACCCCGAGTTAGTGAGAGGCAAGGGGACTCACAGTAATCAAGCACCCTGAGTTAGTGAGAGGCAAGGGGACTCACCGTCATCAAGCACCCCGAGTTAGTGAGAGGCAAGGGGACTCACAGTAATCAAGCACCTCGAGTTAGTGAGAAGCAAGGGGACTCACAGTAATCAAGCACCCCGAGTTAGTGAGAGGCAAGGGGACCCACAGTAATCAAGCACCCCGAGTTAGTGAGACGCAAGGGGACTCACAGTAATCAAGCACCCCGAGTTAGTGAGAGGCAAGGGGACTCACAGTAATCAAGCACCTCGAGTTAGTGAGAGGCAAGGGGACTCACAGTAATCAAGCACCCTGAGTTAGTGAGAGGCAAGGGGACTCACCGTCATCAAGCACCCCGAGTTAGTGAGAGGCAAGGGGACTCACAGTAATCAAGCACCTCGAGTTAGTGAGAGGCAAGGGGACTCACAGTAATCAAGCACCTCGAGTTAGTGAGAGGCAAGGGGACTCATAGTAATCAAGCACCCCGAGTTAGTGAGAGGCAAGGGGACTCACAGTAATCAAGCACCCTGAGTTAGTGAGACGCTAGGGGACTCACAGTAATCAAGCACCCGAGTTAGTGAGAGGCAAGGGGACTCACAGTCATCAAGCATCCCGAGTTAGTGAGACGCAAGGGGACTCACAGTAATCAAGCACCCTGAGTTAGTGAGAGGCAAGGGGACTCACCGTCATCAAGCACCCCGAGTTAGTGAGAGGCAAGGGGACTCACAGTAATCAAGCACCTCGAGTTAGTGAGAGGCAAGGGGACTCACAGTAATCAAGCACCCCGAGTTAGTGAGAGGCAAGGGGACCCACAGTAATCAAGCACCCCGAGTTAGTGAGACGCAAGGGGACTCACAGTAATCAAGCACCCCGAGTTAGTGAGAGGCAAGGGGACCCACAGTAATCAAGCACCTCGAGCTAGTGAGACGCAAGGGGACTCACAGTAATCAAGCACCCCGAGTTAGTGTGAGGCAAGGGGACCCACAGTAATCAAGCACCCCGAGTTAGTGAGAGGCAAGGGGACTCACAGTAATCAAGCACCTCGAGTTAGTGAGAGGCAAGGGGACTCACAGTAATCAAGCACCCCGAGTTAGTGAGAGGCAAGGGGACTCACAGTAATCAAGCACCCTGAGTTAGTGAGACGCTAGGGGACTCACAGTAATCAAGCACCCGAGTTAGTGAGAGGGAAGGGGACTCACAGTCATCAAGCATCCCGAGTTAGTGAGACGCAAGGGGACTCACAGTAATCAAGCACCCCGAGTTAGTGAGAGGCAAGGGGACTCACAGTAATCAAGCACCTCGAGTTAGTGAGAGGCAAGGGGACTCACAGTAATCAAGCACCCCGAGTTAGTGAGAGGCAAGGGGACTCACAGTAATCAAGCACCCTGAGTTAGTGAGACGCTAGGGGACTCACAGTAATCAAGCACCCGAGTTAGTGAGAGGGAAGGGGACTCACAGTCATCAAGCATCCCGAGTTAGTGAGACGCAAGGGGACTCACAGTAATCAAGCACCCCGAGTTAGTGAGAGGCAAGGGGACTCACAGTAATCAAGCACCCTGAGTTAGTGAGAGGCAAGGGGACTCACTGTCATCAAGCACCCCGAGTTAGTGAGAGGCAAGGGGACTCACAGTAATCAAGCACCTCGAGTTAGTGAGAGGCAAGGGGACTCACAGTAATCAAGCACCCCGAGTTAGTGAGAGGCAAGGGGACCCACAGTAATCAAGCACCCCGAGTTAGTGAGACGCAAGGGGACTCACAGTAATCAAGCACCCCGAGTTAGTGAGAGGCAAGGGGACCCACAGTAATCAAGCACCTCGAGCTAGTGAGACGCAAGGGGACTCACAGTAATCAAGCACCCCGAGATAGGCGCCCAGAGATAGTGAGAGGCAAGGGGACTCACCAAAATTAAGCACCCCAAAGGGAACACATTACTACTATGTCTACGTCGTTGTTCCTGGCTAACGCTAAATGCAGTCTAAGAATGTATTGCGAGAGTGTAAACGCTGTTACAAGATAGCATTTTCTCAAAATTTCAAATAATGTACTTCGATTTTCTTAATCGGATGTGTATTTTTGTGAGATTTTAACGCTGTGCAACAGTTGTCACCCCACATTCATGTGTGCCGATTATTGCGCCACCTATCATGAACCGAAAAAATGTGTTATACAGAAGATTTCAAAGTCAACCCGTCCCCCTCCCGCCCCCGGGGGTGGGGAGTTACCATTGTTAGCGTCGTAGTTATCGCTAAGCGTGCACGTGCATCGTTTTCCTATCAATTCTTGTTCCGAGGGGGCTAAGCGGGCTGCTAGCTTGTTGATATACAGAATATCTAATAATAAATCTATACTTAAATATACCGCTCTGAAAGTGGTAGAATATTTACAATGTGCAACCGATATCGTTTTGGCTGGCACATATATATATTCCCCGTCAATACGTCGATAACTTTTTTCGATTTGTCGAGTATAGGAAATGATGTTGTCTTAAATATCGATATATCGGATTCTCAATATTTTTAAAAATATCATCACTCCTAGTATCAAGTGGTCCAGCGTGGCCCCTTGCAATACCACGATAAAAACTCATGATGAGGCGACCGATGCGCCCTCACTCCTATATGTTGTGGTCGAGTAATAGAACCGGATAATTTCCTGCGTGCTACAGCTCTGGCACTTGCTTGTTTGCCGCTTCTTGTGTCACTAGCGACACGTGATGTTTATGCGCATATGGAGGTTACATAGCAGTATTTTCTAGTGTTCAAATGGTTCAAATGGCTCTGAGCACCATGGGACTTAACTGCTGTGGTCATCAGTCCCTTAGAACTTAGAACTACTTAAACCTAACTAACCTAAGGATGTCACACACATCCATGCCCGAGGC
Organism: Schistocerca piceifrons; assembly: GCF_021461385.2. Taxonomy (NCBI): domain Eukaryota; kingdom Metazoa; phylum Arthropoda; class Insecta; order Orthoptera; family Acrididae; genus Schistocerca; species Schistocerca piceifrons. The sequence goes on along the minus strand of NC_060145.1, from coordinate 55,021,745 downwards.
AGGATTCGAACCTGCGACCGTAGCGGTCGCGCGTTTTCAAACTGAAGCGCCTATAACCGCTCGACCACACTGGCCGGTCATCTACAGACACAAAAAAAATTCGTGTCTGATAATGAAGGTAAGGAGATCAAGGCTTGAATACAGTAGGTAGGTTCAGATGGATGTAGGTTGCAGTAGTAATGCAGAGATGAAGAGTTTTGCGCAGAATGGAGTAGTTTGGAGGGTTGCATAACAGCAATCTTCGGACTGAAGACCACAACAAAAACAGCAACAAATAACATCCATACGAAGCTATTTTTAAGCAATCTATACGCTGAACAGTATACATTTACCCCGTTAATTACGACAGAGTATTTACCCTGTACCTCAGTCGTCGACTGGAAGCAATGATTTACATGTTCTGTTCATTCACTATCTTCCGCCTTCAAACAAGGCAACATCGACGGCTAGCAACAAGGTCACAGAACCCATTACCAAGCAGCGAGGAAGTCGTGTGCGTCACTGAGCGGCGCACGTGCAGTTCCTCATGTCACTGCCGCTCGCCCCTTCCTTAACGAAGCCTCGTGCGTCAGTCTTGTTTTTGTGCACTCTTTAGAGTATCGCATCGTCTTGTTCTGACGATACGTTGGATAACTATACTGTCATCATGACTAGTATCTCGGTAGGACGCGTTCGCTGTTTTATGTAACACTAGCTGAGAACCCAGCGTCGTCTGGGTATGGATTTATTTCAGTTTTCTCTTAGTCCATATCCTCCACCCCTCCCCCTCACTGTCAACATCCTCTATCCGCCACTCTCTGTCGATCTTCTCATCCCCCTCTCTTCGTCCATCTGCCCCTTCCCTCTGCATCTACATCTACATCCATACTCCGCAAGCCACCTGACGGTGTGTGGCGGAGGGTACCCTGAGTACCTCTATCGGTTCTCCCTTCTATTCCAGTCTCGTATTGTTCGTGGAAAGAAAGATTGTCGGTATGCCTCTGAGTGGGCTCTAATCTCTCTGATTTTATCCTCATGGTCTCTTCGCGAGGGAGCAATATACTGCTTGACTCCTCGGTGAAGGTATGTTCTCGAAACTTCAACAAAAGCCCGTGCCGAGCTACTGAGCGTCTCTCCTGAAGAGTCTTCCACTGGAGTTTATCTATCATCTCCATAACGCTTTCGCGATTACTAAATGATCCTGTAACGAAGCGCGCTGCTCTCAGTTGGATTTTCTCTATCTCTTCTATCAACTCTATCTGGTACAGATCCCACACTGCTGAGCAGTATTCAAGCAGTGGGCGAACAAGCGTACTGTAACCTACTACCTTTGTTTTCGGATTGCATTTCCTTAGGATTCTTCCAATGAATCTCAGTCTGGCATCTGCTTTACCGACGATGAACTTTATATGATCATTCCATTTTAAATCACTCCTAATACTTTCTCTGTAATATATACAGGGTGAGTGACCCAACATTACCGCTGGATATATTTCGTAAACCACATCAAATACTGACGAATCGATTCCACAGACAGAACGTGAAGAGAGGGGCTAGTGTAACTGGTTAATACAAACCATAAAAAAATGCACGGAAGTATGGTTTTTAACACAAACCTACGTTTTTTTTTTTTTTGAATGGAACCCCGTTAGTTTTGTTAGCACAACTGAACATATAAACAAATACGTAATCAGTGCCGTTTGTTGTATTGTAAAATGTTAATTACATCCGGAGATATTGTAACCTAAAGTTGACGCTTGAGTACCACTCCTCCGACGTTCGGTCGTGTGTATCGGAGAGCACCGAATTACGTAGGGATCCAAAGGGAACGGTGATGGACCTTAGGTACAGAAGAGACTGGAACAGTACATTACGTCCACATGCTAACACCTTTTTATTGGTCTTTTTCACTGACGCACATGTACATTACCATGAGGGGTGAGGTACACGTACACACGTGCTTTCCGTTTTCAATTACGGAGTGGAATAGAGTGTGTCCCGACATGTCAGGCCACTAGATCTTCAATGTGGTGGCCATCATTTGCTGCACACAATTGCAATCTCTGGCGTAATGAATGTCGTACACGCCGCAGTACATCTGGTGTAATGTCGCCGCAGGTTGCCACAATACGTTGTTTCACATCCTCTGGGGTTGTAGGTACATCACGGTACACATTCTCCTTTAACGTACCCCACAGAAAGAAGTCCAGAGGTGTAAGATCAGGAGAACGGGCTGGCCAATTTATCCGTCCTTCACGTCCTATGAAACGCCTGTCGAACATCATGTCAAGGGTCAGCCTAGTGTTAATTGCGGAATGTGCAGGTGCACCATCATGCTGATACCACATACGTCGACGCGTTTCCAGTGGGACACACTCTATTCCACTTCGTAATTGAAAACGGAAACCACGTGTGTACGTTTACCTGACCCCTCATGGTAGTGTACAAGTGCGTCAGTGAAAAAGACCAATAAAAAGGTGTTAGCATGTGGACGTAATGTGCTGTTCCAGTCTCTTCTGTACCTAAGGTCCATCACCGTTCCCTTTGGATCCCTACGTAATTCGGTGCTCTCCGATACACACGATCGAACAGCGGAGGAGTGGTACTCAAGTGTCAACTTAAGGTTACAATATCTCCGGATGTAATTAACATTTTACAATGCAACAAACGGCACTGATTACGTATTTGTTTGTATGTTCAGATGTGCTAAAAAAACTAACGGGGTTCCATTTAAAAAAACGTAGGTTTGTGTTATAAAACATACTTCCGTGCATTTTTTATGGTTTGTATTAACCAATTACACTAGCCCCTCTCCTCACGTTCGGTCTGTGGAATCGATTCGTCAGTATTTGTAGTGGTTTACGAAATATATCCAGCGGTAACTTTAGGTGACTCACCCTGTATATAAGTCGACCAAAGAGTAGCGCATTTTAATGTATTGTCTACAAATAACCTACAGTTGTTTCTATCGATAAAACGATAGAAATTCAACAGAGGTGCTTCATCGAATTTAATGCGCAGCGTCTCGTCGTTTTACATGACGATGAGTTCCACCTGCGCCACTTCTGGTACATTTGCAGGCAAAATGGAAAAAAGTTTGCTAAATAAATCTAGCAATGGCTTCACCTCGTGAATACCAACGAAACGAGCCTTGAAGACTTACAGCAAGTTACCGGCAGTTTCATTGTATGTACACTAAAAGTTGGCTTCTAACTTTCCTGACATTTTATCGTCATTAGGTAAAGGGACTGAACTGCCCGATTTCAGTTGGGTTTGAAACAGATTGAACTTACACAGAAAAAACGTATTATGGTCGTAAAGTCGAATAATTAATTAAGTTCTGTCTTAAATGTGAGTACTTATATGACTAGCGAATGTCAATCAAAGACGACATGTCACATAAGCAATTTGAGATGTTTATATTCCTTTCCGTCTTGAAAATTTCAATTGCATCAATTAAATTCAGACACCGCTGCAACATTTTACCACTACCACTTATTTCTGGTTAAAAATCAAGTTACCGCATTTGCTGTCAATGTTGTCAAGAAAAGTTTAAACTGCCTGTGACTGAGACCATTAGATTTTATGAATTAGTTGTTGAAACTACGACTTTTACCCTGACAGCGAACTGAATGCAATTAACTCTTCGCATGCTTCAAGCTCTTGAGTTTTCCCAAGTCCAAATACTAATAACTAGGTTGTGGAGGTAATGACCTCTGAATCATCAATAGCCAATGAAAATTAAGCAAATTTCTGTGAGCAAGTTTTTAAATGGTCCTTTATATTTGCCGACATAGCAGAGCAGGGTGTATCAAAAAGAATCATCCGATTAGGCATGTCTATATTTCTGAAACTAATAAACATATCGCCGAGAGGGGTAGCCATGCCGTCTGAGGCGCCTTCTCACGGTCCGCGTGGCTCTCCCCCCCTCTCCCCCCTCCCCCCCCCCCCCCCCCCCCCCCGTCAGGGGTTCGAGTCCTCCCTCGGTCATGAGTGTGTGTTTTGCCGTTAGGTTAAATGAGATTAAGTAGTGTGTAAGCTTAGGGACCGATGACCTTAGCATTTTGTCCCATAGGACTTACTACAGTAAATAAATAAACGTATACAATGAATTTTGTTTTTTGAAGAACGGAAAACTGAAAAAGTTTTTTTCATACCTTTTCAAAGGCGTTCAATATGACCCCTTGAGATGCACCGCATACGTCAATGCGGTATTCAAATTGTTCCCACACTGCAGCGAACATGTCATGAGTTTCATCTTCAAAAAAATGGTTGAAATGGCTTTAACCACTATGGGACTTAACATCTGACGTCATCAGTCCCCTAGGACTTAGAACTACGTAAACCTAACTAACCTAATGACATCACACCCATCCATGCCCGAGGCAGGATTCGAACCTGCAAGCGTAGGTTACATCTTCCACAGCTGCTGTTATGCGATGTCGCAGTTCATTCATTGGTGCTGGTAACGCAAGCAAATAAACAGAGTCTTGTATAAATCTCCACAAGAAATACAGAGTCTTTTATAAATCCCCACAAGAAATAATCATTTACAGTCAGGGCCCTGAGACCTTGCAGGCCAGTAATGTAACGCTGAATCATTTGGTCCAGTGCGACCGATCCATCGTTCAGTAATACCTTACTTTAAAAATTCCCGCACTACCAAATGCCAGTGTGGCGGTGCTCCATCCTGTCGGTAAATGAGGTTGTTCGAATCAGTCTCCAACTGTGGGGAAACGAAGCTCTCAAGCATGTCGAGATATGTGCTTCCTCTAACAGTGTTCTCAGCAAAGAGAAATAGACCATACAGCTTTTCCAATAAAACTGCACAAAACATATTAAAATTTGAGAGTTCCTCTCGTCTTGTACAACTTGATGTGGTTTTGCCGAAGGCCATATTCCCATTATGACGGTTCACCTTTCCATTTATATGGAATGTTGCCTCGTCACTAAACACTAAGCTCGGTAGGAAACTGTCTTTGTTCATCTTGCCAAGAACGATATCTCGGAACTCCTCACGCTGTTGTTCGTCACATTCACGAAGAGCTTACAGCAGTTGAATATTGTATAGTTTCATGTGTAAACATCGACGTGGCCGAGCGGTTCTAGGCGCTTCAGTCCGGAACCGCGCGACTGCTACGGTCGCAGGTTCGAATCCTGCCTCGGGCATGGATGTGTGTGATGTCCTTAGGTTTAAGTAGTTCTAAGTTCTAGGGCAGGGCCGGCCAAACGCTGCACAGTGTGCAGACGTGCAGTAGTGCTGCACATGTGCGCACGTGTGCGACAGCGAGCGACAGCGGCATCTGTTATTAGACATGTGTCCTAAATGAACGGCAGCGGCTACACTTCCCTGTGGTACAAGCAAGAGCGCAACATATCCAGTCTCGGTTACCCCTGGTGACCGTAACCTGAACAGAGATGTACTGAGAAATGGCAAGTACTGTGAAAAAGCAAAGGACGGGAGATCTATGTTCTCAGTCATTTAAAAATTACTGGGAACTGCAATTCTTTTTTGTAGCCGTTGGTGAAAACTCACAGTGTTTGCTGTGCCGCTGAATAATAGGCGTCCAGCGTAAGTTTTCAATTGAAAGACGCTACAATACGTATCACAAAGACGAGTGTAGTGTACTCAACAGTGAAGAACGGCAAGCAAAATTAAATGTACTTCAGAAAATGGATGAGACACATGAACTCAATTTTACTGTACATCAAAGTAATTGATACTTCTTGAACTACCGAGCGAGGTGGCGCAGTGGTTAGACACTGAACTCGCATTCGGGAGGACGACGGTTCAATCCCGCGTCCGGCCATCCTGATTTAGGTTTTCCGTGATTTCCCTAAATCGCTCCAGGCAAATGCCGGGATAGTTCCTGTCAAAGGGCACGGCCGACTTCCTTCCCCGTCCTTCCCTAACACGATGAGACCGATGACCTCCCTGTCTGGTCTCCTTCCCCAAAAACAACAACAACAACTTCTTGAACTCTTAGTTTCTTGTGTTACATTTATGTCTGTTTCACTGTATGCTGTACAATGTATTTTTCAATTTTCCAGAATGACAACCACACTAAATCTTCACTGCGAGCAAGTTTTAAAATCGCATTAAGAATTGCACAATCTGGGAAACCCTTTTCCGAAGGGGAGTTTGTGAAAGGCTGTCTGATTGATGCTGCAGAACTTATGTGTCCCACGAACGTTAGCTTGTTTCAAGAAATCCGCCTATCCAAACAAACAGTGACAAGACGTATCAGTGCTACGGCCGGCGATCTGCACAGGCAGCTAATAAATAAGGCTAAATACTTTGTTACTTTCTCTGTTGCGCTCGATGAATCAACAGATCTTACAGATACAGCTCAGGTTGTGATATACATACGAGGTGTCGATAACGCACTTTGTGTAACAGAGGAGCGACATCTGTGCGCAGAAACATGCACTACATGAACGCTGACGGCTGCGGCGTGGCGCTATGACCCGGAAGTTGCACATGTGCAAGAGCACCGCACGCGTGCAGAATTTCTGGCCGGCCCTGTTCCAGGGGACTGGTGACCTCAGATGTTAAGTCCCATAGTGCTCAGAGCCGTTTGAACGGACATCGGGGGCATGTTGAGCTGTCGAGCTACACAGCGAACGGATTTCTGCGGACTCCTTGTGAAACTATGGCGGATGCGTTCGACGTCGGTGTCAGACACTCGGGGATTGCCCGGCGATTTGCCTTTACACAAAAAACCTGTTTCTCGGAATTATTCGTGCCGTCGTCTAATGCTCTGTACTGTAGGAGGATCCACACCGTACCTTGTACGAAAGTCAAGATGAAAAGTTATTACCGACCCGCACCGACCCGCACGTCGAACAGCAAATGCTTTCTTTTGTCCTGACACCATTTTTACTAGATCTGAAGTGGGCACATACTGCTGCTACCTAGCGGGAACCATGTAAAACTCGCGAGTTTGCTCTAGCTGTTGTTCTAGCACGTATCTCAAATAACATAATAGCTATGGTTTTTTTTTAAAATCGGATGATTCTTCTTGATACACCCTGTACTACTCCGTTGCACAGTCATGCGGTTGAAATCAATTTTCTCAAAATATTGAAGTGATTCGTGGCAAATCTTTTCAACAGCTGTCGCGAAACAATTTTTGAAAAATCCCCTTCCATAAATGCCATGTTCTTTTTGATACAAGGCGAGATATTTCAGAACTTATTTACGTGGCAGAGACTTAAACAGGTTTTACGAACGTCGCTTGCTGACATCGCAATTCTCGTTTCAAGGAAGGCATTTCCTGTTTACGCACCTCGTCGATTCCGTTCAACTGCTCTTCCAGGTCCTTTGCTGTCTTTTTGTCTTGATAGACGTTAGAAAGATTTTCCTAGAAAGGCAGGCTTAAATTAGTTTTTGTGAGGTATTAATAATATCTGAGAATATAGCATATGCTATGAAAATGTTGTAGGTGGTAATGCACAACCATGAAAGACACTAGTGTAACTGTGATAAATGTTTCAGTAACGAATGTGAGCACGCAGAAAATTGTTAAAACACAGCCACTGACGATGAGCTCGTGTGGGAAAGCGAAATACTTATGGCTGAAAAACCAAATATCAGTCACCAGCTAAAAAGAACTACTCAGTTGCGGAAAGTAACCACTCAACCGCAGATACAAATGGTTCAAATGGCTCTGAGCACTATGGGACTTAACATCTTAGGTCATCAGTCCCCTAGAACTTAGAACTACTTAAACCTAACTAACCTAAGGACATTACACACATCCACGCCCGAGGCAGGATTCGAACCTGCGACCGTAACAGTCCCGCGGTTCCAGACTGCAGCGCCTATAACTGCACGGCTGCAGATACATACTTCTTGAATATGACTTTGTTTTATGTAAACACACAAGGCTATGGCTTCTACAAAAAAGAAAACATGGTATTATATGAATGCTTGGTGTCTGTTCTTTTAGACATCTGCGAACATTAATATAATTCATAAGCTAAGCTGAGCAATGAATCAACTTTCTTCAGTGTGGATGCACAAATACGTACGACCTGCCGGCCGGAGAGGCCGAGATGTTCTAGGCGCTGTGGTGTCACCGCCAGACACCACACTTGCTAGGTGGTAGTCTTTAAATCGGCCGTGGTCCGTCAGTATACGTCGGACCCGCGTGTCGCCACTATCAGTGATTGCAGACCGAGCGCCGCCACACAGCAGGTCTAGAGAGACTTCCTAGCACTCGCCCCAGTGGTACAACCGACTTTGCTAAAGTGCGCGTCATTTATGTTGGCGGCCGAGTTTAGGTTCGTTCTGCGCATCTGACGTCACAAAACACAGTCAGCCAATGAACAGAGAACGACGTTGCCAGATCTCGACTGCAGTGCAGAGCACGGACGAGTGTCTTCAGTTTTAGAAACGTTCAGTCATAAATAAAGTAATAGAACAAAAGCAATGTCTTGATAGCAGACTTTCTTTTATACTGCTTTTTCGCAATAAAGAACAGCGGTAATTGTTTATTTCCTATTGTACTTCGACGAAGCGTGAGTAATTCATAGTTATACCAACAGTGTTTGTCAGTATTTTGCGTGACATGTTAGACTCCTCATGGCATCCTGTAGGTGAACGAGCCGCGATAGCGTAACGGTTAAGGTGTTTGGCTTCTATGTGAAGGGTTATGAGTTCAAACCTTAAGTGGTGCTTAATATTTTCATTATTTAAAAACAATATCGAAGTTCCTTACTTCACGAATTATATTTGTTTGAATGCAATTTTTTGACATTTCTAGTGCTTTGCCTCTTCATTAACCCTTTCGCTGCTGCAGACACGTGCTCCCCACATTCCGCGCTGTGCGCGATTTTGTCATCACTGCACTGCTCGCCTGTGCAGACACGTGGTGTTCCCACTGCTTTGACACGCTTATCATTCGATTTCACAAAAACTATTTGGCCCAAAAATTTGATTTTTACACGTCTTCTTGACTGATACCTTCCCCCCGTAAATGACTTAATTTTGTTTCGATGTTCAACGCAGTTATTATGCTGCATTAAATGTAGTAAACCATTGCACGAAATTTTGAAGAGTTTGCAGAGGTAGAAGTCCACAGCGTATACTTTCCGTATGGTCGATTTTAGTTGCCGTACTGTTGAGAATGAAATGTGGACAAGATACCTAAATTTCATACAAAATTTACTGTATAACAATATCTCATTTAATTTAAGTACCACATAGGTGTCGTATGTAATATTGAGAAATATTCCGTCTTTCGCGACTGTAATAAAAGTTTTATTTACACCGGACGCGTTTGGCTTTATTTTGAAGCACTTCAATCAATGAAAGGTATGGCACATACACAATGGTACTCATGTTCTCCTTCTTGTTTTTGTTCCACAGTTACAGTTTTACCAATGGTACTGAAATATATTCCTCTTCTGCAACTGTAATAAGCGACTTATTTAGACCAGACGCGATTTTCTCTTTTGAAGCATCTTCAGTGGACTGTATTTTGTCTCCTCCATTGCCAAGTCACCTTTCGTAGTTTTGTGCTGCGGTAACACAATATTCAACGTTTGTGTTGGCTGATCAGTGTTTTAGCAAATAAATGATGTTTGTGTGTGCCACACACAAAAATTATATTTGACATAGCTCAGAGCACTTCACTGATAGACGGTATATTCAAGTCCTAATGTTTTGTAAGTCCACAGTTTTGTTTAATGTGTTTTGTCTACTTCCTTTTGATTGATTGAAGTGCTTTAAAATAAAGCCAAACGTGCTCAGTGTAAATAAAACTCTTGTTACAGTCGCGAAAGACGGAATATTTCTCAATATTACATACGACACCTATGTGGTACTTAAATGAGATATTGTTATACAGTAAATTTTATATGAAATTTAGGTATCTTGTCCATATTTCATTCTCAACATTGTGGCAACTAAAATCGATCATAAGGAAAGTATACTCTATGGACTTTTACCTCTGCAAACTCTTCAAAATTTCGTGCAATGGTTTACCATATATAATGCTGCATAATAACTGCGTTCAACATCGAAACAAAATTAAGTCATTTATGGGGGGAAGGTGTCAGTCAAGAAGATGTGTAAAAATCTAATTTTTGGGCCAAATAATTTTTGTGGAATCGAATGATAAGAGTGTCAAAGCAGTCAGAACACGATGTGTCTGGACAGGCGAGCAGTGCAGTGACAAAATCGCGCACAGCGCGGAATGCAGGGAGCACGTCTTTGTAGCAGCGAAAGGGTTAATGCGGCCGTGGTGACTTTACTTCATGAACTGCGCGCTCCCCCCTAAACGTAAGCTTGCGAACTACGCTATACTATGGTGCTGCTTCTATTGGCGCGTGCGTCGTGTGCAACTGGCAACGCAGCGATCTCCCGCGTCTGGGCGGGCATGCGCGAGCCGCCAAGATAAAAGAATTCAACTGACCTAGCAAGGTGCCATTACCAGTTACTATTGATTATGAATAATGCACCGTCAAGAGCGATGTTCACCATTTATGGATTAAAGTTAAGTATTCCACCAGCTACGTCAGTTTTTTCTACAGTCTAATTTCCTTGTCCTGTTCCAGACCTCACGCCAGCCTGCGTGAGCTAAAACGCGTGCCTTTCGGCTTCCTCTCATACCGGTGTTGGCTCTCCTGCCAACCCACAACAGGCGCTACAGTCTGGAACCGCGCGACCGCTACCGCAGGTTCGAATCCTGCCTCGGGCATGGATGTGTGAGATGTCCTTAGGTTAGTTAGGTATAAGTAGTTCTACGTTCTAGGGGACTGATAACCTCAGAAGTTCTCATAGAGCTCAGAGCCATTTGAAACATTTTTGAACATCCGACCTCCTGTGGGAATAAGATATTGCAGTGCCTTTGTTATTCTGATTACGACGCCAAGTTCCTTCAGACATCGAATGGAATGATGAGAATGGAAATTTTTGCCGGACCGGGAATCGAAACCGAATTTCCCGCTAATCGCGGGTGGTCGACTTACCACTTGGATATCCGTGCACGGCCCACGGCCAGAACCAAACGTCCATGTGTCCTCAACCATGCTTCTACACCATGAACTCATACATCTATTATGTACATTCCCGTACAGGTCAGACGTACAGTCGTGGACAAAACGGGCGAGACCCCTCGCCTTTTCGTTATGCTGATCCGCACGGCTTTAAAGTCTGCTACACAGCATAACAGGCAAGGCGACGAAGTGCTACCAACATACTACGAACTGGCGTGAAATTGACAAACTATCTGAACTTTTTTAGACTGTTTTCCATAATTTGTAAGACTATATTAATGCTGATTAATGTATTAAACACAACACGCAAATATAAGACAGAAATGAAAGAAGAAACGCTAATTGGTATGAACTGTACCAATAAAAATGAATTTCAACTTATCGAGAAAACATAACTGTTTTAGTGAGACAAAGAACCCCAGATCGTTACGAATTAGCAAAATATTATCCGCATCGGCCGCGAAACGGTCTGTGTCAACGTTCAGACCAGTCATACTGGATTACTGTTGCTCACCTACCACGAAAGTGTGCAAATTTGGCAATGCGTGAAGATTCATAACGAAATTCAGTTAAAAATCATTCAGTGCCACACTTAAGTCATTTCCATTATTGACAGGAGCGGAAAAAGTAGGCAGTAACATGTATTAAATTCTACAAAAGTGTCATATTGACATCCACAGTATAGAATAAAGGTAGCGATAAAACGTATTGGGTGCGCGAGAATTTCTTAAAATTGCTTTACTGATATTCTACCTGCCTCCATCGAGATTAGAGCCGAAAACAAACCAGACCTTCCTTTCACTACACTAGCAGACAACCCAGGCAAACAGCCCGCTATTATTACCCCTGACATGAATAAGCCGGCAATTTCGCAATGAAAATGGCAAAACGAATTGCAGTTTCTGTTACATAGAGCTTTCTGGACTCAAAAACATAAATTTTCTACCTTTATGTCACCGCTTATGTGACAGTCATTCGGGATGTTTATCGAAATAACAAAATACTGTTATTAGCGAGTAAATTTAGTAGGATAATTCTGCACCACCCCAGGAAATAAACGGCTACATAGCTGCCAAACGTATTCTACACTGTTTAGAACTCTCCACTAGGCTCACCACAGCCAGAAAAAGTTCATTAGCTGAAGTGTTGCTTAAGCTAGCTAGCAATGGGAATGTTCGCACTTCTAAAACGCGGTGGCATTAATACTGGGATGTGAATTACCACGTGTATAGTCAAATGGATTCTATTTGCATTCTTGTAAACGTGATTTGGATCGAAAGCGTAGCTACGATTAATATGCTGATGTATCGACTGCAACTAGAACATTTCGAATAAAGAGCAGGGGGTGTTATTTATGCGGCCCTCATCTTCAGTAACTGTCGTAGCTGTTTTCTTTGTTAGGATTTCGTCACCTAAACCGGTAAAAACGGAACCCTACTAGTCTCACTTTCTAGACCGTCTATCAGTCTACCCAACCCTTAAAACCCGTTTACCTCGAGAACGGGTAGACATAATAAGCGGAGATGTACCGCACTTCTTGCGGTAACCGGTCACTTGGTGGTGTAAAAAAAGTGAGCTTCTATGTCAACGCAATCTAAAGATACGGCCGTTTATGTAAACAAAGTTTACGTGAAAGGTCAAAAAATGGCTCCAAGAAATGTGCGACCAAACTGCTTAGGTCATCAGCCCCTACACCTAGAACAACTTAAACCAACCTAACCTGACACACATCCATGCCCGGGGAGGGATTCGAACTGACGGCGCAACCAGCCGCGCGTTCCGCGGAATGACGTCGTTGAAAGCACGGCTAACCCGCGCCGGCAAGCTGTTAATATCTTATGATGTTGCTAAGAAATAATTTACTTCTGGTGAATGATTTTATGCGCAGTTCATTTAAGATAGAATAACTAAAATATATTTGATGTTACGGAAGACGAAGGACGCCTAATTCATTTCCCTCACTTTATTTATGATGTTAGACTAGCAATCTGAGCATACGTATTATCCATAACCACACTTTAGCGCCACATACATATGTGATTGCAACACATTGGCGTACACTTGAGATATTTCGTTTCCCATATAGTGGTGGCAGACGATGCTATGGCGTCTTCGAAGCGCGAGCTTCGTCAGTGAAGGATATCTCAGCACAGCTGAGCGAACGTTTTCTTCCTGCTGCTGGTCTAATGGACAATGGAAATACTGTAGAATACTTTTGACAACTATGTGACCATCGATTTACGTTCGTGAGTCGTTCATAATTATGTTAGTAAATTCACTCGATATTTTTATGTTCTTTAAATTACATTTGCTACATGATTCGCATTGAAGACGTAGGAAATGTATGTTATTTGGTCCAGGAAGCACGTTCCAGTAGAAATTGATGCTTACATTGACATTTACGTTACGAATTAGTCGTCTTATCCATCACATGGATAACGAGGATGCTCCGTTTTGCTACAGTTGTTTCGTAGCTTACACGGGAACCTCCCCATTGCACAACCTCTCAGATTTAGTTATACGTGGATAGGCCTTGAAAAACTGAACACAGACCAATCGAGAAAACAGGAAGAAGTTGTGTGGAACTATGAAAAAATAAGCAAATTATACAAACTGAGTAGTCCATGCACAAGATAAACAACATCAAGGACGTTGGATACTCACGAGCGCCGCGGTCGCGTGGTTAGCGTGAGCATTTGCGGAACGAGAGGTCCTTCGTGTAAGTCTTCCCTCGAGTGAATAGTTTAACTTTTTATTTTCATACAATTATTATCTGTCCGTCCGTCCGATGCGAGGTAACTGCGCCGTAGTATGGGGACGCTACACCTAAACAAACATCGAAACACACGACGTCAGTCGACTACAGCGCACGGAAGAGAGAGTATTCCTGCTAACGAGGCTCCCTGGCAGGCAGTTGACTGTTCGCTACTTTGGACGAGAGTGCTTTAAATACGTGAGGTGTATTCCATGGGCAATATGAATCCAGAAAATATAGCTCGCGACTTCAGTAACAAGGTCAATGAAAATTTTCCGAAATGTAAGGAATCGGAAAGTTCCTTAAGGGATCGAACGATTGTCGAACATTTGTATGATTATTTCCTACATTTTTTGATAAACAGTACGTGTGGTGATGATTGTCCGAAAATAAAAAATTAAACTATTCACTCGAGGGAAGACTTAAAACAATGAGCTCTCGTTCCGCAGCTGCTCACGCTAACCACGCGACCACGGCACTCCTGAGCTCAGTGTCCTTGATGTTCCGTATCTTCCACACGGACTACTCAGTTTGTATGTTTCGCTTATTTTTTTCATAGTTCCACACAACTTCTTCCTGTTTCCTCGATTGATCTGTGTTCAGTTTTTCAAGGCCTATCCACTGTGCCAACTTATAACTAAATTTGAGGGGGGTACGACAGGGAGGTTCCCTTGCTAGTGGTATTGTGTGTTGGTGGCTTTGCCAGTTTACATACTGTGTATGTAACACACTATAAATGCGTTGGATGCCTCCTGTGATCAGTTCACGACCATAGTAATATTACTGTAATGGAATGGCCACCTAAAGCAGCTGACATGAATCCCATTGAGAATATTTGTGCAGAAATGGTCAGAGTAATACGAGAAAAGGGGCAGGCACCGTCGACTCGCCGACAGCTTTCTGATGTGATTCATGACGCTTGGAATGAGTTACTTGAATCTCCTAGTTATGTGGCTCGAGTTGTGGGCTCAATGCCCAACAGACTTCGACCTGTTGTGGAAGCCGAAGGAGGCTATACGCGATACTAAGCAGCATCAGCAGAGGTTTTTTTTTTTTTTTTCAGCCCTTCACCAATCAGCTGCAACAGCTGTTTCAAGGTTTTTTTTGTTTTTTGTTTTCTTTTTTTTACAGATGTATATTTAATATAATTTTAGGGAAACGCAGTAAGTGGAATGTGGACAAACAAATTAATTCACAGCAAGATATGTAATATTTAATTTGCTAAGAGAAGAAATACTCACCTTATATATTCATGCAGTCTCTAAAAATATATGACACACGTGTATATGCAAGAAGGATACAAAACAATTCAGCACAAATGAAAAATATTGAGGAGAAGCTCGCCGATGAAGGCGTAATTGGAGAACAAAGGTTGGGCTAGAACGAGAGGTAAGGAGGCCCGAAAAAGCAGAGAAAAATCGAATACTCAGTAGACTTTGAGTTGTTGTCGCAGCAGAGGGCGGTTAGTATATGCGATTCGGAGCAACAGCAGAACAACAGTTTTATTTACTGATTTTTGAGGCTTTATTTTGTGGCAGCTAATCAGTGCTGCGTCATGAGACCCACTATTTGTCCACATGTGGCTAAACATCAGACGTTGAAAAAATTTTGAGAGGTGCCGAAGTTCTCTGGAACAGTAACGTGTTTTAGACAAGAAGATGATTTTTAGTTCATTTCATTTTAACCATTCACGCTATGCTTTGACATTCTAATCTTTGATTTCACATTATTATTATGTATCTTTTCTTCAGTGAAAGTCATCGGTAGTACGTTTCAAGATATGAAGAATAACTCGAAGTTTTTAATTTGTGGAATAACGTATGTAATAGTTAATATTTTCAACAAATCTGTAGTTATAGGACCTATTAAGAAGCAAGTCAAATATGGCATTGTGGAAAGATCAGGTTGGTCTCTAAAGGGTAACGACGGTCAAATAGCAAATACGAAACTATGGGTAACAACTATTGTTGATGGTGAGGAGCCATAATCGATATGCCACTATTCTGTAATTGTATTTCTGAAGTTTATCGTCAATCCTAGGACTGAAACCGATACTCTGTTTTACGTAAAGAATATAACCTTCAAAATTTATTTAGCAGCGCATAATATTAAATCATAGTTTATAGATCAGGAACCTAACCCAACTGCCGTTAATTTTATTCTCACGGATGACATTGAGACAGTAAATAACAAGAGAAATAACAAAACTCTCACAATCAATATAGAGAATTCAAGTGTCCAGTGGATTCAAAAGTTTGCTATAATAGCGAATAATTGCTTTTACTGACTCCTTCATGCCTACGTTTTCTGTCAGACAATTAAAATTAAACTTTTCACTCGAGGGAAGACTTACACCAAGGACCTCTCGTTCCGCAATTGCTCACGCTAACCACACGACCACGGCGCTCGTGAGTATCCAGCGTCCTTGATGTTGCTTAACTTGTGCATGGACTACTCAGTTTGTATAATTTGCTTATTTTTTTCATAGCTCCACACAACTTCTTCCTGTTTTCTCGATTGATCTGTGTTCAGTTTTTCAAGGCCTATCCACTTATAACTAAATCTGAGGGGTTGTGCAATGAGGAGGTTCCGGTGTAAGCTACGAAACAACTGTAGCAAAACGGAGCATCCTCGTTATCCATGTGATGGATAAGACGACTAATTCGTAACATAAATGTCAATGTAAGCATCAATTTCTACTGGAACGTGCTTCCTGGACCAAATAACATACATTTCCTACGTCTTCAATGCGAATCATGTAGCAAATGTAATTTAAAGAACATAAAAATATCGAGTGAATTTACTAACATAATTATGAACGACTCACAAACGTAAATCGATGGTCACATAGTTGTCAAAAGTATTCTACAGTATTTCCATTGTCCATTAGACTAGCAGCAGGAAGAAAACGTTCGCTCAGCTGTGCTGAGATATCTTGCACTGACGAAGCTCGGCCTTCGAAGACGCCACAGCATCGTCTGCCACCACTTCATGGGAAACGAAATATCTCAAGTGTACGCCAATGTGTTGCAATCACATATGTATGTGGCGCTAAAGTGTGGTTATGGATAATACGTATGCTCAGATTGCTAGTCTAACATCATAAATAAAGTGAGGGAAATGAATTAGGCGTCCTTCGTCTTCCGTAACATCAAATATATTTTAGTTATTCTATCTTAAACGAACTGCGCATAAAATCATTCACCAGAAGTAAATTACTTCTTAGCAACATCATAAGATATTAACAGCTTGCCGGCGCGGGTTAGCCGTGCTTTCAACGACGTCATATCGCGGAACGCGCGGCTGCTTGCGCCGTCAGTTCGAATCCTTCCCCGGGCATGGATGTGTGTTAGGTTAGGTTGGTTTAAGTTGTTCTAGGTGTAGGGGCTGATGACCTAAGCAGTTTGGTCGCACATTTCCTGGAGCCATTTTTTGACCTTTCACGTAAACTTTCTTTACATAAACGTCCGTATCTGTAGATTGCGTTGACATAGAAGCTCACTTTTTTTACACCACCAAGTGACGGGTTACCGCAAGAAGTGCGATACATCTCCGCTTATTATGTCTACCCGTTCTCGAGGTAAACGGGTTTTAAGGGTTGGGTAGACCGATAGACGGTCAAGAAAGTGAGACTAGTAAGGTTCCGTTTTTACCGGTTTAGGTGACGAAATCCTAACAACGAAAACAGCTACGACAGTTACTGGAGATGAGGGCCGCGTAAATAACACCCCCTACTCTTTATTCGAAATGTTCTAGTTGCAGTCGATACATCAGCATATTAATCGTAGCTACGCTTTCGATCCAAATCACGTTTACAAGAATGCAAATAGAGTCCATTTGACTATACACGTGGTAATTCACATCCCAGTATTAATGCCACCGCGTTTTAGAAGTGCGAACATTCCCATTGCTAGCTAGCTTAAGCAACACTTCGGCTAATGAACTTTTTCTGGCTGTGGTGAGCCTAGTGGAGAGTTCTAAACAGTGTAGAATACGTTTGGCAGCTATGTAGCCGTTTATTTCCTGGGGTGGTGCAGAACTATCCTACTAAATTTACTCGCTAATAACATTATTTTGTTATTTCGATAAACATCCCGAATGACTGTCACATAAGCGGTGACATAAAGGTAGAAAATTCATGTTTTTGAGTCCAGAAAGCTCTATGCAACAGAAATTGCAATTCATTTTGCCATTTTCATTGCGATATTGCCGGCTTATTCATGTCAGGGGTAATAATAGAGGGCTGTTTGCCTGGGTTGTCTGCTAGTGTAGCGAAAGGAAGGTCTGGTTTGTTTTCAGCTCTAATCTCGATGGAGGCAGGTAGAATATCAGTAAAGCTATTTTAAGAAATTATCGCGCCCCCAATACGTTTTATCGCTACCTTTATTCTATACTGTGGATGTCAATATGACACTTTTGTAGAATTTAATACATGTTACTGCCTACTTTTTCCGCTCCTGTCAATAATGGAATTGACTTAAGTGTGGCACTGAATGATTTTTAACTGAATTTCGTTATGAATCTTCACGCACTGCTAAATTTGCACACTTTCGTGGTAGGTCAGCAACAGTAATCCAGTATGACTGGTCTGAACGTTGACACAGGCCGTTTCGCGACCGAATGCGGATATTATTTTGCCAATTCGTAACGATCTGGGGTTCTTTGTCTCACTAAAACAGTTATGTTTTCTCGATAAGTTGAAATTCATTTTTATTGGTACAGTTCATACCAATTAGCGTTTCTTCTTTCATTTCTGTCTTATATTTACGTGTTTAATACATTAATCAGCATTAATATAGTCTTACAAATTATGGAAAACAGTCTAAAAAATTTCAGATAGTTTGTCAATTTCACGCCTGTGCATAGTATGTTGGTAGCACTTCGTCGTCTTTCCTGTTATGCTGTGTAGCAGACTTTACAGCCGTGCGGATCAGCATAACGAAAAGGCGAGGGGTCTCGCTCGTTTTGTCCACGACTGTGCTTGAATGTCGCTTGCCGGCTATCGGCAGATAAATACGATATTCCGGTGCCTGTGTTATTCTGATTGCGATACAAAGCTACTTTGGACATGCATGTATGTCCCAAGGAACAGGCACTATGGCGACCACACCCGTTACGAAACACATCAAATGAATTCGCAATTGCGGATAAGGAGTACCCTTTAGCTGTAGAATGGAATGACGACACTGAAAATTCGTCCCGGACCAGCGCTCTATGTGTTTCTTAACGGCTGCGGTGGCCGCAGTGGCATGTCCAAAGGAACTTTTCATCGTAATCAGAATAATACAGGCACTGCAGTATCGTATTTATCTGCCGATAGTGGGCAAGCGTCTTCCAAGTACAACGTCTGACCTACACGGGAATATACACTACTGGCCATTAAAATTGCTATACCAGGAAGAAATACAGATGGTAAACGGGTATTCATTGGACAAATATATTATACTAGAACTGACGTTTGATTACATTTTCACGCATTTTGGGTGCATAGATCCTGAGAAATCAGTACCCAGAACAACCACCTCTAGCCGTAATAACGGCCTTGATACGTTTGGGCATTGAGTCAAACAGAGCATGGATGGCGTGTACAGGTACAGCTGCCCATGCAGCTTCAGCACGATGCTACAGTTCATCAAGAGTAGTGACTGGCGTATTGGTCTCCGAGCTGATAGTCCATGCTGTTGCAAACGTCGTCGAACTGTTCGTGCAGATGGTTGTTGTCTTGCAAACGTCCCCATCTGTTGACTCAGGGATCGAGACGTGGCTGCACAATCCGTTACAGCCATGCGGATAAGATGCCCGTCATCTCGACTGCTAGTGATACGAGGCCATTGGGATCCAGCACGGCTTTCCGTATTACCCTCCTGAACCCCCAATTACATATTCTGCTAACAGTCATTGGATCTCGACCAACGCGAGCAGCAATGTCGCGATACGATAAAGTGCAATCGCGATAAGCTACAATCCGACCTTTATCAAAGTCGGAAACGTGATGGTACGCATTTCTCCTTCTTACACGAGGCATCACAACAACGTTTCACCTGGCAACGCCGGTCAACTGCTGTTTGTGTATGAGAAATCGGTTGGAAACTTTCGTCATGTCAGCAAGTTGTAGGTGTCGTCACCGGCGCCAACCTTGTGTGAATGCTCTGGAAAGCTAATCATTTGCATATCACAGCATCCTCTTCCTGTCGATTAAATTTCGCGTCTGTAGCACGTCATCTTCGCGGTGTAGCAATTTTAATGGCCAGTAGTGTATATAATGGATGTATGAGTTCAGGTCGTAGACGCGTGGTTGCCGACATATAGAAGTTTCGGTGTAGCCGTGACTCTTGCACGGATAGCCGAATGGTAAGCCAACCACTGGCGATAAGCGTGAAATCCGGGTTCGAATCCCAGTCCGGCACAAATTTTCATTGTCGTCATTCCATTCTACACTTGACGCTAGTCCTTATTCGAAGTTGCGAATTCATTTGATGTATCCTATTCGAGTCTCTGTGTCGAACAGAGAGTAAAATGGACAGAGACTGCGAATAGGCGGCGCTGGTTGGGAATGTGGATCGGCTGGGAGGCGTACCGAGATAGTCTGCTCAGTTGTGATTCTGGTGTGTCCCGGATATGTCGGCACGGTAGCTCAGCATGTTCAGTCATTGGGATAGCTGCCCTCTGTAATAAAAAAAAAGAGTGAATGGATCAACGACGAACTTGAACAAGCATCTTGGGACGTCCGCCCCTAGTAAATACTACAGCCAATAATGAACAAAATGAGGTATTATAAAAAAAAAACGATGAACCTGAACTAGCGTCATGGGACGTCTGCCCCGAGTAAACACCACTGCCAATAAAGAACAAAATGAGGTATTATAAGAAAAACGATGAACTTGAACAAGTACCATGGGACGTCCGCCCCGGGTAAACACTACAGCCAATAATGAACAAAATGATATATTATAAAAAAACAATGAACTTGAACAAGTGTCATGGGACATCCGCCACGAGTAAACACTATGGCCAATAATGAACAAAATGAGGTATTATAAAAAAACGATGAACCTGAACAAGCGTCATGGGATGTCTGCCCCGAGTAAACACTACAGCCAATAATGAAAAAAAAAAGGTATTATAAAAAAAAACGATGTACCTGAACAAGCGTCATGGGACGTCCGCCCCGAGTAAACACTACAGCCAATAATGAACAAAATGAGATATTATATAAAAAAAACGGTCAACTTGAACAAGCGCCGAGTAAACACTACAACCAATAATGAACAAAATGAGATATTATAAAAAAAACGTTGAACTTGAACAAGCGTCATGGGATATAAAAAAAACGATGAACTTGAACAAGCGTCATGGGACGTCCGCCATGAGTAAACACTACGACCAATAATGAACAAAATGAGGTATTATTAAAAAAACGAACTTGAACAAGCGTCATGGGATGTCCGCCACGAGTAAACACTACGACCAATAATGAACAAAATGAGGTATTATAAAAAAGAATGATGAACCGGAACAAGCGTCATGGGACGTCTGCCCCGAGTAAACACTACAGCCAATAATGAACAAAATGAGGTATTATAAAAAAAAACGATGTACCTGAACAAGCGTCATGGGATGTCCGCCCCGAGTGAACACTACAGCCAATAATGAACAAAATGAGATATTATAAAAAAAACGTTGAACTTGAACAAGCGTCATGGGATATTATTAAAAAAAAACGATGAACTTGAACAAGCGTCATGGGATGTCCACCATGAGTAAACACTACGACCAATAATGAACAAAATGAGATATTATAAAAAAAACGATGAACTTGAACAAGCGTCATGGGATGTCCGCCACGAGTAAATACTATGGCCAATAATGAACAAAATGAGGTATTATAAAAAAAGATGCCGTAGTGGTTAACGCTCCTGTCTAGTAAGCATTTTTGCTCATAGCCGTTGATTACTGTAATGTCCCTTCAATTTACAGAAAAGACGGTGTCGTATGCCCCGCCCCCTCTCCACGGTAGGGGGAACAGACTGTAGCGTCCGGATGTCAACATTGGTTTGTGATGACTCAAGTAGCTGTGATTTTTCTTGCTAAGTCAGCTCCTGCAGATACCTAGCCCGAGCTGTAATATTGCCCACCTTCACCCTTCAACGGCGCTGGGTAACTTCTTACTCAATGCCTGCTCTTTCGTTCTAAATAAGTTTTCTCGAGAAGCTGTGTCCGGCCTCAGACGGACGCTCATTTCCCACTGGATGACGTCGTTTTGGTGAGCGCGGCAGGAGCAGGTAATCGCACGCGACGGAGCCGCGGTACGACAGAATTATCATTACTTTATGCAGGATGGTCAGAAACAGTCTGAAAAAGCCTGTAATGGTGTTGCGGGGGAGCTTGTGCTGAGAAATAACTGTTCAGAACGAAATTCGATACATTGCGCCGTTTCCGAGTTATTCAGCGTTGACGTTCGCCAACGAGGTCACTGCACGCGCATATTCGAGACATCCGTGTTGCCACTTGTTGAAATGCTCGTTACTAGTTAAAACGTGTCGTTTACGGAAGGGACAAGTTTAAGCTAGGTGAGCAAATGCTATGTTTATTCGGTTTGAGGAAACCGAACGAAGAAGACGTTTGGCGACATACACTCCTGGAAATGGAAAGAAGAACACATTGACACCGGTGTGTCAGACCCACCATACTTGCTCCGGACACTGCGAGAGGGCTGTACAAGCAATGATCACACGCACGGCACAGCGGACACACCAGGAACCGCGGTGTTGGCCGTCGAATGGCGCTAGCTGCGCAGCATTTGTGCACCTCCGCCGTCAGTGTCAGCCAGTTTGCCGTGGCATACGGAGCTCCATCGCAGACTTTAACACTGGTAGCATGTCGCGACAGTGTGGACGTGAACCGTATGTGCAGTTGACGGACTTTGAGCGAGGGCGTATAGTGGGCATGCGGGAGGCCGGGTGGACGTACCGCCGAATTGCTCAACACGTGGGGCGTGAGGTCTCCACAGTACATCGATGTTGTCGCCAGTGGTCGGCGGAAGGTGCACGTGCCCGTCGACCTGGGACCGGACCGCAGCGACGCACGGATGCACGCCAAGACCGTAGGATCCTACGCAGTGCCGTAGGGGACCGCACCGCCACTTCCCAGCAAATTAGGGACACTGTTGCTCCTGGGGTATCGGCGAGGACCATTCGCAACCGTCTCCATGAAGCTGGGCTACGGTCCCGCACACCGTTAGGCCGTCTTCCGCTCACGCCCCAACATCGTGCAGCCCGCCTCCAGTGGTGTCGCGACAGGCGTGAATGGAGGGACGAATGGAGACGTGTCGTCTTCAGCGATGAGAGTCGCTTCTGCCTTGGTGCCAATGATGGTCGTATGCGTGTTTGGCGCCGTGCAGGTCAGGACTGCATACGACCGAGGCACACAGGGCCAACACCCGGCATCATGGTGTGGGGAGCGATCTCCTACACTGGCCGTACACCACTGGTGATCGTCGAGGGGACATTGAATAGTGCACGGTACATCCAAACCGTCATCGAACCCATCGTTCTACCATTCCTAGACCGGCAAGGGAACTTGCTGTTCCAACAGGACAATGCACGTCCGCATGTATCCCGTGCCACCCAACGTGCTCTAGAAGGTGTAAGTCAACTACCCTGGCCAGCAAGATCTCCGGATCTGTCCCCCATTGAGCATGTTTGGGACTGGATGAAGCGTCGTCTCACGCGGTCTGCACGTCCAGCACGAACGCTGGTCCAACTGAGGCGCCAGGTGGAAATGGCATGGCAAGCCGTTCCACAGGACTACATCCAGCATCTCCACGATCGTCTCCATGGGAGAATAACAGCCTGCATTGCTGCGAAAGGTGGATATACACCGTACTAGTGCTGACATTGTGCATGCTCTGTTGCCTGTGTCTATGTGCCTGTGGTTCTGTCAGTGTGATCATGTGATGTATCTGACCCCAGGAATGTGTCAATAAAGTTTCCCCTTCCTGGGACAATGAATTCACGGTGTTCTTATTTCAATTTCCAGGAGTGTAGTCCTCTCTGGCAGGCAGCATAGATTTGCGCGCGCTACGGCCTGAGTGGCTAACTTCAGTGCTAGATAACTAAAAAACGGCGCAGCGCATCGAATTTTTTTCTTAACTATTATTTCTCAGCACAGCATCCCCTGCAACAGCCTTACAAGCTTTTCAGACCTTTTCGCGTCACACTATATTTAACAGCAGCATATATCTCGATTTATTTTAAGTAAATAATATAATTTCGCTGCTGTCTTATATGGAAACATATCTGAGACGTATAGTGTCAGTTCTAGGTGTGTAGAACGTCACGTGATTTGGACCTGTATCGCATTTCGGTAACAGTATTGTTGTTGTTATTGTGTTGCCTTTAGTTCGAAGGCTGGTTTGATGCAGTCCTCTGTGGTACCCAATTCTCTGAATGCCTCTTCACCCCCGAATAACTACCGCAACATACATCCTTCTTCATCTGCTTACAGTATTCATCTCTTGGTCTCTGTCTACGGCAGAGGTTCCCATCCTGGGAATATTTAGCGCCTGACGGGTAAAAAGAAATGTTCTGAGGGGTAACGATAAGCGATTCGATTCAGTATCAGTCACGATATTAAATTATTTTCAAAAAATTCTTACTGTTATCACGATTTTATTTAATATTAATTATATTGTGTTTGGGTTTCATTTTGTCAAGTTGCGCAATAGATTTATCCAACAACTACCCTTTGGCTCCTGCAAGAAACTATTTCCACCTCACACTACTACAGAAGTCAGACAGACGCTCCTAATGTACCAACAAGAACTGCTTGAAAAACATTCAGCAACAAATATCTTCTGGAGTCGTCCGCTGTAAGGAAAAGACACAAAAATATTCTATATTCTTACATAACTAGTGGAATACTTGGGTACTGGAGTATAGCTAGTTAGTGTAAGAAAAACACTAAACAAACGAAAAATATTATTTATTGCAAAAAAATTTCTGAGAAATCAAGTGAAACTTTTTCTTATGATTTAATAAATTTCCGGGTTCTTTTCGGAACAGTAGATTCCCTCTTATGGATAGGGATGCTATTATTTTACAAAGTATGGAAAGGTACTTTTCTCCCTTTTCTTTAAGAAAGTTATTTACTCGGCAGAATGACTAAGAGCCGCGCCTACACAACTTGAATAACTTTCCTAGGTACGGTCAAGGCTGTCGCGTGAGAAATGTAATGGAGTGTACTGTTATGGAGGACAAAAATGGTTCAAATGGCTCTGAGCACTATGGGACTTAACATCTGTGGTCATCAGTCCCCTAGAACTTAGAACCACTTAAACCTAACTAACTTAAGGACATCACACACATCCATGCCCGAGGCAGGATTCGAACCTGCGACCGTAGCAGTCGCGCGGTTCCGGACTGCGCGCCTAGAACCGCTAGACCACCGCGGCCGGCTATGGAGGACAGATGGGGCTCGCATATGCTATAGTGCACAATACAGTGAGCTGCGACGACTGCTGCCTGCGTCGCTCGCTGCTGACAGTTAACACAACTAATTCTTTCAATCTGGATTGACCTTCGGCAATCAATCTCTCCCTACGCCTTGATTAAGTGAAGGACTCCTATCTGCCCCTTGTCTAACTATTGGTGTGGTACACCGGTCAGATAACAAGTCCACTCAGTATTCGCTCACAGGCATTTAACTAGCACTCTGTCCGTGTTCACACCGCACAATAAGTGTGGCGGCCAACAATGTGAAGAACGCTTAATCACGAGTGACTCAATATAGGGTATCACCCAAATTCGCTAATGAAAGAGGTGCTCTCCCAGTGAAGTAATGAGGAGAGACTTTGTTCCCCGGTCTTTGCATACACATACAAGTGCACTCGCTCTCGTTACATGTTCCCGCTACAAGAGCGACAAGGGAACGGCTCCTTTTTCTGGAAAAGTTGCAAGGGTGTATCATTCGCTGTCTTCCCTCACTCCTCTGGCTCTTTACGTCAGAAATATTCCGCCAATGCGGAAATATGTTGGATCTTCATTAGGCGTATACTGTCCTCCTGTGAGAACTCTGTAACTATGCACTCAGTCCATGAAAAAATGCGTCTACTGGATGCTCCCACACAATGTAGCGGAATTTGCTTTTAAGTCGAACACAGGGGTCGTTATCCCTTCGCTCTGGCAAAAGCTGTCCTCTCTCTGGGCGGTCGCTCTGGCCGAAGTAAGTGTGCGCTGACTCACCCGTCTGAAGGGATGGGCCTCCCAGCGGGCTGGTTGCCTCTTTAGAAAGAAAATTCCTGTGGCCGTCGTCTTGTGTACGCCAGCCTCGACTGTTTCAACCTTGGTGTGCGCTTGCGATTTACTCATTAGATTTGCGTATCGCTTACATGAATTCATACAAAATTGTCTCTACCTTATCGAGTTTGGGTTCAAATGACGTGTCTTGATGTGCGGAATACGATTGTGAGGACAGAATATGTAAGAAATGAAGGTCAGGAGACTACGCCACCTTACAATATAAGTTATCAATAATTACTTTTTCTCAATTAGTAGCATTAATCCGGTTGAGGTTACAGGTCCCCTACATTGTCTGCCCATTACACACAATTGTTGTGCTTTGTCCCGTACATTGCAGATGATAAAAGTGATACAGATACGTAACAGATGCTAAATATCTAAAGAAAATGTCTTCTCCAAGTTGTAGATAATACTTGCAGTCATGCGGAAATTGCTTCATTACTCGATTCGAAACAGATAAATGAATTAATGGTGTAACCTCCCCACAAAAAAATAATAAAGTAACTATTATGGATAGTGATTCTAATTTTAGTGTAAGCTCAGAACAAAATTGGTTCCCATTTATAATCTCCGTACAGAAATGCATTCACATTTAATGTACCCAAAAAATTCTTTTTTCATTTAATGTAAGCTCGAATAAGAAAAATTCTTAAACCTCGAAATAAAAAATAAATTCAGTAACCTGGTAAATTTTGGACGACAGCAGTGCTGCGTCATGGCCCTGTAAGATCATTCTGAATAAAAAAAGGAAAAAATTCTTACCTCAATAAAAACGGCGAATATATCTGCTCTTACCTAAAATTTTTCCGGCACAGCTCTGTGCAATCCTGCCCGATAGATTTGTCATTTATGAAAGGAAGCAACTGATTTTTCTTTTGCAACAATAGGAATGATCATGGATTGAAGAAATTAGTAAATTCTTTAAATTGAAACGAATGCTTGTTAAAAATTACTTTATATCACAAAGATTATTATTAGGACATTTTTTTTAAAGATTTACATGGGAGTTCACATAACATTACTAGATATGCGCGAGGCTGCTTTTTTACCTTATACAATAATACTCAGCCTCTGGCATCGCTGCACCGCGACCGGCCCAGCCAACATGATATATACCACACCAGAGCAGACTGCAGACCAGACTAGCGCAGACAAGCACAGACTAGCGACTTAATGCTACAGCTACACAGTACCTACTGCAGTCAACACTGCTCTCTGGTCAGCGATTCTCTTATACCTTGCATATCGCAGGCAGCGCATGAGCAATACATCGAAATTACATCTGCTCGGACCTCTTACAATGGACAGCACGACACAGCAGTAACTAAGTAAGGCTGTGCACATGATTATTATTATCATTATTATTAGACTGGTCAGGCACGAAGCATTAACAGCCTGAAGTCGTCCAGTTTGTGCCAGTTCAAAAGTATGGAGTCCAGCAATCGTCTGATTCACAAGCAGTAAGAATAGTGCAAACATCTCAACTTCTTTGATTTTGAATGGGGTTGAAGTGTGCGGGTCAAGCAAATGCCGCAATGGAGAGCAGCAATGCATGGGAAGTATGTTTTCTAGCAAGTGTCTACCCTTACGGTGAATATGCTTTCTTATCTGGGAAGAAGTTGTGGGTAACACTTGCAATACACCACAACTTCCTTCGTAGTTCATTGTGACCACCCCCGCGCCCGTCAACCCCCCTCTCCCCCCCCCGCCCCCCCCCCCCCCCCCACACACACACACATACCCAGACTAAATATCATTCATCTTTCATCATTTTAAAAATAAAAATGTTCCAAGAATAGTCTTTCGTTCTACAGTTCAGTTAGGTGCTAAACTTGATGATAATGTGGGGGAGGGAGGGGGGAGGCAACAGATGGAAGGGGAGGGGGTGGCTGGAGCCCTAGCTAATGTCTGATTGCACTCAGGGATAAGAAAGGTTGGGAAACGATGGTGTACGGATTTACCCCCCACATTTTCCTTCCTGGTGATCCATTGATGTCTCAAAGTCTCCTTCAGCCGGTCTCTTCTTTTACTCAAATTGTCTTCCCAATTCTATACAGAACCCCCTCATCAAATACCCATCTAGTCTTTCGCGTTCTTCTGTAGCAACATATTTCAAAAACTCCTACTCTCTTCTTGTATAAACTGATTATCGTACATGTTTCACTTCCATACATGATTACTCGCTATATTAAGGCCACCAGAAAAGACCTACATCTATATTCGATGTTAATAAATTTCTCTTCTTCAAACAAGCTTTTTTGCCATTGGCAGTCTACATTTTATAGCCCTCTCTGCTTCTGACATCAGATATTTCGCTGCCAAAATAGCAAAACTTATCTACTACTTCGTCTCGTTTCCTCCCCTGACTCCCTTAGACAGCATTCCGTTATCCTCCTTTCAAGACACTGTCCATTCCGTTCAAGTGCTCTTCCAGGTCCTTTGCTGTCTTTTTGTCTTGATAGACGTTGAAAAGATTTGCCCAGAATCCGTTCAATATTTTGAGAAAATTGATTCAGCCGGGTGACTGTGCAACGGAGAAGTACAGGGTGTATCAAGAAGAATCATCCGATTAAAAAAAGTCATAACTGCTATGTTATTTGAGATAAGTGTTTGAACAACGTACTGTTGGAAAGGGCAAACTCGCGAATTTTACATGGTTCCCACTAGGTAGCAGCAGTGTGCGCCCCCTTCAGTTTTAGCAGAAGTGGTGTCGGGACAACAGAAACCGTTTTAACAACGTTTCAGAATGACTTTCGTACTAGGTATAGTGTTTCCTTTCCTGCGTTCAGAATGACTTTCGTACTAGGTATGGTGTTTCCTTTCCTGCTTGATCTATGTGCAGATTGAATAATTGGGAATAGGCTACAACAGTCTCTCACGCCCTTCTCAACCACCACTTCCGTTTCATGTCCATCGACTCTTGTAACTGTCAACTGGTTTCTGTACAAGTTGTAAATAGTCTTTCGTAGTGTGCCCTTTTTGCAGTCTAGCTATCCTGAAAGCGCCATCCCGTAATTTGCAGGTTCTACTAGGTCCTGTTGTAGTAATTCTACGTTTCATTTTAGACCTTCTCCAAATGGGGTCGGTGAATCTTCGCAACAACTATCTCAAAACAGTTTTTTCACAAATCCCCGTCTGTAAACGCCCTGTATCTTTTGATATAAGGCGAGATACTTCAAAACTTATTTACGTGGCAATTCAGAAAATACAGACTTTCGCTCCCTGTTAGAAGCCGACTTCGATGAAGATTAGGTTGAATTCCGGAGAAATGTATAAACACTTGAGGCAATTCTGACCATAAGACTTACCTTAGAAGATGAGTTAAGGAAAGCCAAACCTACACTTATAGCATTTGCAGACATAGAGAAAGCTTTTGACAATGTCATATGGAATATTTGGAAATTCGTGGTAAGGACTGTGGGACCAAACTGTTGAGTTCATCGGTCGCTAGGCTTATGCACTATTTAAACTAACGTAATCTATGGACAACACACACACCCATGCCCGAGGGAGGACTCGAACCTCCGACGGGAGGAGCCGCGCGAACTGTTGACAAGACGCCTCAGACCGCACGGCTACCCCGCACGGCTATATCTGGAATATTCTCTTCGACAACATATGAAGTTAGTGCGGACGTTTTCGGAAAGTAAAGATCAATATTCATATCAAAGTTATCTAGTATCCTTATGGAGAATTCTGGCAGAAGGAATGCTTTAGTATAATGACATATCTTCTCCGTGCTGTTACATTTGAGAGAAACTTCCCAAGGTGGAATTAATTTTACAGATGCAGAATTTGACCACTGTCTTTATTTGCCTCACAGTCTATACCTGTTTCTACTGAACGACAGAATTGTATTTTTTGCTAAATAACTTAACTTTAAATAAGGGAAATAGATACGAATATCTCTTTACATAGCCATTTTTGATTAAATATCTCATTCGCATGACTGGTTTCAATACACAGTGACTGATTTTTAGCATATTTTATGACGAAATAATTCTCAGGTGAATATCCTGGTATGAGTGTGCATAGGACACAATGTTTCGGCAATCGACCACGTTGTCATCATCAGGTGCGCTGATGTACTGTCCTATGCATGTACTGTCCTATGCACACTCATACCAGGCTGTTCATCCGAGATTTATTTCTTCATTATTATCAAACATTACATGCCAATTTATCAGTACAGACATTGATATTAGTAGCACAGGACAAAAAGTGCCTTCTCAGTCACATTTATATATTGTAGGTATCCCATGTGATTAATCATGGCTTCATACTGTCCGTCCACAAATAATATTCTCCTTTTAGAATCAATTAACACATAATTAAATATAAGTTTGCGTATTATATGCCGCCTGCCACCAAGAAAACTGAAAACAATTGGAGCTCCATCTCGTCCATCACGTAATGGCAACATTATTCGTAAATTCGTCACGTTAATAACGTAAACGAGGTTTCAGGTGAAGAGATGAACGAGTTTGGACAGGACATGAAGCTGAACACTTCACGTTACACGGAGCAGCAACAATCATGATGTAGAACAGATATGCACTGTGCACTGGGCTCCGTATCTTTCATTTTTGTAATTTATTTACTCATATTTAATCCCCTCCCGGAAAGGAGAGGTCGTGCCTTTGAAGAACTTAATTACTGTAACCACGCCAATTTAGTTAGCACTGGGGCAGCGGAATCGCAGTTCGGAACAATAACTTTTCTCATGATACGCTTTCCTTGCACTTGCACACTTGCTCAACAATGCATTTACAGCAACAAGTGCTGCACGTGGGCCTGCGGGGACGACATTATTTACCTTCAAAAGCCTACAGATTAGTGCGTTGAACTCTTTGCGACGAAGGTAAGGAGCAATTTTATGTATTTCTGTGAACCTAAACGCACTTACTTCACGGTCATCGGTCAATAATAATATAGGAACATTTTATACAGTAATAATTCTTTTGGGTCCTACTTTTTTTTCTCTTGATAGACTTTGTTGTGAAGGTCACTGTCCGCAATTGGAGAAAGTCTAAGTCATTTTCGTAGCAGATGACGAGCCCAACGTATGTAGGTTTGCCTGAAGTGTTTTGACGTGTTGGGAACTTAATCTTACAATTATCTTCTCGCCCATAAACTTGTGTGTTAGCTGACATGTGTGTCTGGTTCAACGAATTATAACTTTCGAAAGAAAATACGAGGGGCACATGCGAACACGAAAGTGAGACAATAAACTTTCCGTTTTCAGTTACGACATTTGTGATCGCGACTATTCACAAACAGATACGTAGGACATGACCTGAAGATCCTCAGAATGAATGTAACTCCTGGATTAATGGGACATTATAAAACTTTCCACTTACATAAAGCCACGGCGGAACAAAAACGAGCACACCGTGAGCACACAAACATTAAAGGTGCTGCTGGTTTGTATCAAGGCAAGACTTAGCGGAAGATAGCACAAAACACGTTAAATATCAAGTACTCGTCATCTCGCCTCATTGAGATAATTAGTCAGCCGGAGTGGCCGGGCGGTTCTAGACGCTACAGTCTGGAACCGCGCGACTGCGACAGTCGCAGGTTCGAATCCTGCCTTGGGCATGGATGTGTGTGATGTCCTTAGGTTAGTTAGGTTTAAGTAGTTCTAAGTTCTAGGGGGCTGATGACCTCAGAAATTAAGTCCCATAGTGGTCAG
Organism: Schistocerca piceifrons; assembly: GCF_021461385.2. Lineage (NCBI taxonomy): Eukaryota > Metazoa > Arthropoda > Insecta > Orthoptera > Acrididae > Schistocerca > Schistocerca piceifrons. Next base: position 54,990,016 of record NC_060145.1, on the reverse strand, counting down.
AGCCATTTGAACCATTTGAGATAATTATGCATCTGAATATCGTCGCAAATACAGTATATGAATACTCATTTGCACACATGCCGTTTGACATAAAAGATCCCTTATCTTTGTACAGGCATAAAAACATGATAAGAGGTACACGACTTGAAGAAATTAATATACTGTAGCTAAAATCAGTAACGCTACAGGCCAAGGGTGTCCAATCCGCGGCACAAAACAAATATCAGTGTGGCCCAAGAAGTGAGCATCTATCATACGATCGGTACACAAAAAACGTAAAATTTGGTTTATATAAAGATAAGGTAGGTTGAATATTTTTAAGTTGAAACTACCTCAACATGACGCTGCCTCTCATTGGTCCATCGCGTGTTTTTTAAGTATATTATGTGCGGCCCCAAAAATACATCTTATTCCAGAGTGGTTCGGATAAGTTAAAAGGTTGGAAACTTGTGCTGTGGATGGTTGACAGCAGACAACCATACTCAGAAAATTTCGCATGTTTTGAAAGAGGCCATAGATTACGTTCAAGAAACTTTTCAAATGGAAGCTGGGAGAAATTATTGGTTGCGAAAAATACTTATAACACATGGTCAGTGCGTAGAGCGACCAAATAATGTTTTCAGGAACATTTTTCGGTCTAGAACTGTGAAATCGTCCAAGTAACATTCAATTTAAATGCACAGTAGAGTAGAAATGATCAACTTTAACGACATACACAGAGCGCGTCTGTTGTGATTAAATAGAAATAAGCATCAGTTATCAGCGGACAGTTTATTTCTAACACTATCATTACAGAAATAAGTGTAGAGTATAAACAATTTATTTCTCTTGCCTCTGTAAGGAAATGTATTTTCTGATTGATTCCAGCAACTAACAAGCATTTCCACAAACATCTAGCGTACAGCTCTTTAATTTCGTAATAAGTTCTTATACCTTCGGCTCAAGTAACAACAGAACACATCTTCACGAGCGTGATGAGTTATAGCTTCTTTCAGAAAAAAGTATTTATTGCTCTTTTCAAAGGCGCATACGTAGCATGTGACGAGGTTTCTGTGATACGATGAATGGGTAGGAGCTTTTGATTGGAAGAAGGCTAGTTCTATACGGTAAAAAAGGGTATTCGCGTACGGGAAAAGGAAAAAAAACTATAAGGAAGACAGGGATGGAATGTATCCAACAAATGTGTGAGAACGTTGGGTGTAGAATAAATGAGAGATGACCGAACGGAATGCATTCACGTGGGCATTTAGAAACATAAACAGTAGAGGAAAAAAATCACACTTATTTAGAGAAGAGGAGTAGTTGCTAAATGTCTTGTCTAAAGTGATTTATACAAAGATGGAGAGCTAATTCAGTTTTGACAAGGATGGCTGATGGAGTGGCGCATTGTGTTACTGAAACAGGCATACAGACGTACTGGTGAGACAATACCGGGATAGATGAATCACTTTAATTGTGATAATTTCCTTCGTACAGGGTACCGGAACCGTGTATTCGTTAAAGGACATTGTGATGGCTCCACCTCAGCTGTTGCTTAATTAACCAGTATTTACTGTATTACGTTTCTCACGATCGCCCAATTTAGGACATTCAGGCCATTCTCCATCGCTATAGATACCGGTAACATGTCATAATATATCCGATTACAAACAGCGGACATGGTAGTTCTGGAAGCGAGAAATTCACATGCAAGCGTCAAGTTTAAAATATTATATTAACTGAATACAGTAATAGTCATCGTGGAATCTATGAATGTCATTTCAAAAGTCAGTGTCAGCTGTGAGCGTGACTTTGCGCGTGACGGTAGTACGAGGGCAGTTCAATAAGTAATACAACACATTTTTTTTCTCGGACAATTTTGGTTGAAAAAACCGGAAATTTTTTGTGCAATATTTTCAAACATTCCCGCTTCGTCTCGTATAGTTTCATTGACTTCCGACAGGTGGCAGCGCTGTACGGAGCTGTTAAAATGGCGCCTGTAACGGATGTGCGTTGCAAACAATGGGCAGTGATAGAGTTTCTTTTGGCGGAAAACCAGGGCATCTCAGATATTCATAGGCGCTTGCAGAATGTCTACGGTGATCTGGCAGTGGACAAAAGCAGGGTGAGTCGCTGGGCAAAGCGTGTGTCATCATCGCCGCAATGTCAAACAAGACTGTCTGATCTCCCGCGTGCGGGCCGGCCGTGCACAGCTGTGACTCCTGCAATGGCGGAGTGTGCGAACACACTCGTTCGAGATGAGCGACGGATCACCATCAAACAACTCAGTGCTCAGCTTGACATCTCTGTTGGTAGTGCTATCACAATTGTTCACCAGTTGGGATATTCAAAGGTTTGTTCCCACTGGGTCCCTCGTTGTCTAACTGAACACCATAAAGAGCAAAGGAGAACCATCTGTTCGGAATTGCTTGCTCGTCATGTGGCTGAGGGTGACAATTTCTTGCCAAAGATTGTTACAGGCGATGAAACATGGGTTCATCACTTCGAACCTGAAACAAAACGGCAATCAATGGAGTGGCGCCACACCCACTCCCCTACCAAGAAAAAGTTTAAAGCCATACCCTCAGCCGGTAAAGCCATGGTTACAGTCTTCTGGGACGATGAAGGGGTTATTCTGTTCGATGTACTTCCCCGTGGTCAAACGATCAACTCTGAAGTGTATTGTGCTACTCTTCAGAAATTGAAGAAACGACTTCAGCGTGTTTGTAGGCACAAAAATCTGAACGAACTTCTCCTTCTTCATGACAACGCAAGACCTCACACAAGTCTTCGCACCCGAGAGGAGCTCACAAAACTTCAGTGGGCTGTTCTTCCTCATGCACCCCACAGCCCCGATCTCGCACCGTCGGATTTCCATATGTTTGGCCCAATGAAGGACGCAATCCGTGGGAGGCACTACGTGGATGATGAAGAAGTTATTGATGCAGTACGACGTTGGCTCCGACATCGACCAGTGGAATGGTACCGTGCAGGCATACAGGCCCTCATTTCAAGGTGGCGTAAGGCCGTAGCATTGAATGGAGATTACGTTGAAAAATAGTGTTGTGTAGCTAAAAGATTGGGGAATAACCTGGTGTATTTCAATGCTGAATAAAACAACCCATGTTTCAGAAAAAAAAATGTGTTGCAATACTTATTGAACTGCCCTCGTATATGTGTCTGCCGGTTGACGTAGCTGTGTAGTGAGTAATTCAAAACTGGAAGCTGAAACTGAGCCAGGTAGGATTACACGTAGTGACCATGGTTCCTACATCAAAACCAAGTCCCCACGTGGAAATAACTCAAAGTAAATTGAGAGAGGTGTATGGGAATAGTATAGTGGACCGTAACACAATATCGAGGCAGTCTGCTCGTTTCCGTGAAGGTCGGATAAGCACTAAGGACAACACAAGAAGCGGAAGGCCACCAGCTGCAACAGACCACACCTCTCAGGTTTTTGCCAACGACATTTTGAGGGAGGATCGATTAAAAACATGCGAGGAAGTTGCATATTAGTCTATAATGTTCGCCACTTTAGTTTACAGAATTATAACTGAAAAGTTAAACATGAGAAAAGTTGCTGTCAGATGATCTCAGTGAAGAGCAGAAAGCACGTCGTAAAAGAATCGCAGACGATCTACCTCAACGTTATCGAAGAGAAGGAGAATAGTCTCTGAAAAGGACTGTTGGACTTGATGAAACCTGAATACGAGATTTTCTGTAAGAACTGAAGTCTCAGTCGTCACAATGGAAAAATTCCGTCCCTCCGCGCCCGAAAAGATTCTGCCGCTAAGAATCAAAGGTGAAACTGATGATGATCTTTGCCTATTACATGAATGGAGTCATACCTACAAGTAGAGTGCCTCAGAGGGCATCAGTAACAGGTGCATACTTCAACCTGTTTTTTGCAAAATGTGTTGCACACGAAAATTTGTCAATGAAGGCCTGGCATGCCTGCAGCTGATGTCCTCATTTTGCACGATAAGCAAGACCCCATGTTGCCCTCCCAGTGAGAGAAACACTCGACAAACACGGCTGGGAAATACTTCCCCTCTCACCATATAGTCTGATGACCCGAGTAATCAGACTGCTCAGCAATGAAGGTGCTATGTCCGAATACAGTAGTTGCCTAAACATTGGGAGGCTGTTATAAGCGAGAATGGAGGTTATATTGAAGACTTATAAAGGTATTTTGTGAAAACCATTTTTTTCAGTTCTACCTTACAGTGTGCAGAACTTTTAAAATAACCTTCGTATTATTAAACATTACATTTTATTATTGAACTTTATTATTGAACATTACACGCATGCACATGCATGTTATCGCTTTTGGAACTACCAGGTCCATTGCTTTAAGTCGGATACACGACGTTTGTTCAAAAAATTCCGGAACGTTCGTAACTTCACGCGAATTGTGTGTTGGAGCGATATGCGGTTGGCAATTCTGCACATGTCTGTGTTTAGTCTGTAAATGCCGGATGTTTCACTGTTGTTTGTCCGTTAGTAATCGTTCAGTGCTGTATTGAGTAGAACGTTATCGCAAAGTTTGCGAATTTCGAGATGGCAAATTTAGAGGAGCAACGCATCTGCATTAAATTTTGGGTGAAACTCAAGAAAATCTTTACAGAGACACACTAAATGACGCAGGAAGCCTATGGTGATGAGTACCTAAGCCGATCTCGGTGTTACGAATGGTTCAAACGGTTTAAAAATGGACGGACGCAAGTCTGCCGACGACGCTTATGTTAGCAACGTCAACGAAATTATGCGTGCCAGTCGAAGACTGACTGCCCGAGAGATTGCAGAATATTGTAGCATTTCAGCTGGATCTTGTCACGAAATCCTGACACAGCATGTTGGAATGCGTATTGCCGCCAAGTTCATCCCACTGCTCATGAGACAAGACCTGAAATCTGTGAAAAGCTTTTTGATCGCACCAGTGAGAACGAGATGTTTCGTAAGACAATCATAACTGTTAATGAGATGTGGGTCTACGGTTATGACGTTGAGACTAAGGTTCAGTCTTCACAATGGTTCAGGAAAGGTTCTCCAAGACGACAAAAAGCTCGTCAGGTCAGGTCAAATGTCAAAACCATGCTGATAGTTTTCTTTGACTTTGAACGATTAGTTCATCGTGAATTCGTGCAACAGGGACAAACTGCTAACAATGGTACAATAGGGACGTGTTGCGACGCCTGTGAGAAAATATGAGAAGCAAACGGCCTACAATGTGACGTTCTTCCCTTATTGCACAAAAAACGAAATCACTGTTCTGCCCCATTCTGGGTACTCTCCAGACCTGGCCCCTGCGGTCTTTTTTTGTTTATTTCCAATGTTGAAAACCCGGTTGAAAGGACGAAGATTTGCAACGGTAGACGAGATAAAAGAAAATTCGCAGACGGCGCTTCGCGCGATCCAGCAAGACGCATACCAAGACTGCTTCCGGATGTGAAAACGCGGTTGGGAGTGGCCTATCAATTGTGAAGGAGAGTATTTCGTAAGAGACCATGCACAGTAAGTAAAAGGTAAGCGTAAAAAAATTTTGCGGAGAAAGTTTCTGAAATTGTTGAACAGATCTCGTATACTGCTGTGCGAAACTGAAGGACGAAAGCAACTATCGCTCGATGTCTCAGGGCCAAGTAAGATAGCTCGATGAAATCTTGACCAGACATGAAAGAACTGCTGCAACATAGTAGAGTAGATAAGTGAAAGACATACGCAAAGAGACGAATAGAAGTGGCACTTTTATTCAATGACAATAATTATTCTCAGTTCAATGTCAATGTCCCCTGGACATTACAAAAGGCAGGATATGTTGGGTGTGTGATTTACTAGGGACAGCAATGCAAGCTCTGTCCTGTGCTTCCATGCGGGTCACAAGGATGGTAAGAACTTCTTATCGTAGGGCGTTTCACTGCTCCTCCTCCAGCGCGGTTAAAACATGCTGGACGGTCGTTGGTGGACGTGGGCGTGCTGCAATACATTTCCCCTACATTTTTGGACAACATGGTTGCGGAGAGAAGCAGCGATTAGTATGATCAATCAATAATTCAAGAACAGTCTTAATCGTATTTATTATTGTTATAATACCGCCAACCGGTTTCAACCCGACGTAGGGGTCATGTCGACCAATGGTGTAAACGCCCAGAAGATGACCCCTACGTCGGGTTGAAACCAGTTGGCGGTATTATAACAATAATAAAAGCGATTAAGACCTTGAATTATTGACGTTTCCCCTACGCCTCCCACGCGTGTTCGATTGGGTTTAAAGCAGGAAACGGACATGCAGACCATACCGAATATCCTCTGGTTCCAATAGCTTCTGGGAGACGTGCTCAAGAACATCCACATGCACCAACGACCTTAAAGCAGCTGTTACCGCGCTGCTGGAGGAATGAGACGCCCTGAAACAAGAACTACTTACCAACCTTGTGGCCACCGTGGAAGCACGCTGCAGAACATGCACTGCCGCTCGCGCTGATCACTCACCATATTAAGAACCATGTCCAGTCTTTTGTAAAGTCCAAGGGTCCATCACGAATCTCGGTGGCCTCAGTGTAATCACTGTTTTTCAATAAATTTCTGCTCGCCTCGTTGCATATTTCTTTTGTTATCATCTTTACTATACTGTAGCATTTCTTTCTATGTATGGTCCAAGTTTCATCGCGCTATGTTACATGACATTGGTATATTCTGCGAAAATTACTTTCTTCCTTAAGTTTTGCTCACCATAGTATTACGACATGTTGCCGTTACCTATAGCACTTAAGGATGCCCAGTAAGGGGCTGTAATTGGCCAGTTGTGTGAAACAGAATAAAATAAATAAGTAACTTGTTAATTAAGCAGCAACCGAGGCGGAACATGACACTGTCCCTTAAAACTGTAGTTACAGATTCACTGGCATGTAAGACGTGTACAGCGAAGTATCGGCTATCAGATTTAACAAGTAGGTGTTTATGTTGCTGAAGTGTCCACAGCTCAGTTGGTGGACAATCACATCAGTTATCGATGACCCATTACACTGGGCCCCCTTGATTCAAAGATTTCTCCTGGGACTTCACACGACTTTCGGAATATGAAGTACAATGTGTACACTATGTGATCAAAAGTATCCGGACACCCCAAAAACATACGTTTTTCATATTAGGTGCATTGTGCTGCCACCTACTGCCAGGTACTCCACATCAGTGACCTCAGTAGTCATTAGACATCGTGAGAGACCAGAATGGGTCGCTCAGCGGAACTCACGGACTTCGAACGTGGTCAGGTGATTGGGTCTCACTTGTGTCATACGTCTGTACGCGAGATTCCCACCCTCGTAAACATCCCTAGGTCCACTGTTTCCGATGTGATAGTGAAGTGGAAACTTGAAGGGAGACGCACAGCACAAAAGTCTACAGGCCGACCTCGTCTGTTGACGGATACAGGCTGCCGACAATTGAAGACGATCGTAATGTGTAATAAGCAGACATCTATCCAGATCATCACACAAGAATTTCAAACTGCATCACGATCCACTGGAAGTACTATGACAGTTAGGTGGGAGGCGAGAAAACTTGGATTTCATGGTCGAGCGGTTGTGCCATATATCACACCGGTAAATGCCAAACGTCGCCTCGTCTGTTGTAAGGAGCGTAAACATTGGACGATTGAACAGTGGAAAAACGTTGTGTGGAGTGAAGAATCACGGTACGTCATGTGTCGATCCGATGGCAGTGTGTGGGTATGGCGAATTCCCGGTGAACGTCATCTGCCAACGTGTGTAGTGCCACCAGTAAAATTCGGAAGCGCTGGTGTTACGGTGTGGTCGTGTTTTTCATGGAGGGGGCTTGCACCCCTTGTTGTTTTGTGTGGCACTATCACACCAAAGGCCTAAATTGATGTGTTAAGCATCTTCTTGCTTCCCACTGTTGAAGAGCAATTCGGGGATGGCGATTGCATCTTTCACATGATCGAGCACCTGTTCATAATGCACGGCCTGTAGCGGAGTGTTTACGAGACAATAACACTCTTTTAATGCACTAGCCTGCACAGAGTTATGACCCGAATACCAGAGAACATGATTGGCATGCTTTAGAACGCCGACTTCGTTCCAGGCGTCACCGACCGACGGCGCTACCTCTCCTCTATGCAGCACTCCGTGAAGAATGGCTGCCATTCCCAAGAAATCTTCCAGCACCTGACTGAACGTATGCCTGCGAAAGAGGAAGCTGTCATCAAGGCCAAGGGTGGGGCAACACCATATTGATTCCAGCATTACCGATGGTGGGCGCCACGAACTTGTCATTTTCAGCCAGGTGCCCGGATGCTTTTCATCACATAGTGTATGTTATATGAATGCGTGGTGTCCGTTATTTCGGGCTATTATACGTTATACGTAAATTGAAAATGGAGAGGAGCAGAAAGGAAAGGAAAGGGAGGGTATCACCGCTGTCAGCTGCATCGGGACTTTACGCTGAATCAGCGGCGACGAGTGAAAATATGTATCGGACCGCGATGCGAACCCGGGATCTTCTGAGTATGTTTGGTATTCCGAGAACCAAACAGTTTCGGATCCAAAAGTTAACTGTGTGATTTGATTTTCAGGTCGAACGCAGCCGATGGGTTATCATGCCATATACGGAACTACTTCGCAAACTCTGTGTAGAAATTGTCGGTTTGCCGACTGCTTTATTTGTAGTCGAGATAGCGGATAACCTAAACCTGGGCGGATGTTCAGCACTGAAGCTCGCCACTCGCCAAACAAGATATCAGAGTATTTTCCGTTGGGAAAGAAGTCGTTAGCAGTCGCCCGTGGGATCGTCCACGCAAGGGGTTCCGGAATGTGTTTTCAAGTTTCTAACCGTAACTCCCCTCTCCGGCTTAGCACTCACGCAGGGGGTATCGAGAGTTTACACACAATAAAAATTATGCACTGCACGTCACATGGTTCTCACTTTGTATTGATTTATAAGATTTCCTAACGTAAACATTTGTGACAAATCTGGCAGCACATACATAAAGCATGAGTGACACCATTACCGTTGTGTGCTGTTAAAATTTCCAAGTACGTCTACATACCGATGCAATATGTAGTTTGCTACTTTCTCCCTTTAAACGAAGCCATCAATCTAACGTATTAACATTCCCGGCAGAAAGGAAATTCAATTTATTTGGGCTTGACCAAAGCTGTTGTTACTGGATTTAACTACAAGGTGCATTCAATATGTAGTGAAACACTTTTTTCTGAAAGCGGTTTTTTTTTCTTCAAGATTCCAATACACCATGTCATTCTCAATGGAGAGAAGTCTTCCAGAGTAAGAGTGATTTCAGGTGTGCTGCAGGGGAGTGTCGTAGGACCTTTGCTATTCATACTATACAGGGTGTCCCAGCTATCTTGTCCACCCAAAATATCTCTGGAACAATAACAGCTATTGGAAAACGACTTTCACCGGTATCAATGTAGGGCTGGGGCCCATGAATGTACATATTTGGAAACATTCTAAAACGAAAGCATATGTGTTTTTTAACACAAACTTACGTTTTTTTTAAATTGACCTCCTTTTTTTCTTCAGCAATCCATAGCATGACAAAGCACACACACAATGGCGTTGATTGCATCGCAATATTCCCATTACATCCCGAGATATTAAGACGCGAAGTTGGCGCTTGAAACACCCGACATGCGCTGTTAGCGCACGTCCAGAGGCTCAGGCGTGAACCCCATCCTGCCCGTAATCGCGATGTGACTGACATGCGTAATCTCACTTCCATACTTATCAAGAGGTCCTGTGGTGTCACCGCCAGACACCACACTTGCTAGGTGGTAGCTTTAAATCGGCCGCGGTCCATTAGCACATGTCGGACCCGCGTGTCGCCACTGTCAGTGATCGCAGACCGAGCGCCACCACACGGCAGGTCACGAGAGACTTACTAGCACTCGCCCCAGTTGTACGGTCGACTTAGCTAGCGATGCAACACTGACGAAGCCTCGTTTATTTGCAGAGAAGATAGTTAGAATAGCCTTCAGCTAAGTCAATGGCTACGACCTAGCAAGGCGCCATAGCAATTGATAGTTATCGTATGAAGCATGTCTCATCAAGAACGATGTATACAAATGATGGATTAAAGTTAAGTATTCCGAAAGCTACGTACTTTTCTTTATAGCATTCATTACGTATCCTGTTTCAGACCTCACGCCATCCTGCGTGAGCTTATAGCGTGCATTTCGGCCTTCCCTAGCTATATAACAGGTCCGAAACGAATAATACGGTCTGCTGCCATCCTGCATTAACGTCGCACATTCCAGCAGGTATTTACCCCATAGACTAGGGGTGATGCGGTTCTGTAACATATCTGTGTACCGCAACGTTAGTCACAAAGTTAACTTCGCTTATCGTTAATCCGTTACTAAAAAGGTAATGCCGTTCAACGTTAAAACTTCACTTTACTGTAGATCTAGCGCAAGTGACAGTTAATCATTCACTCGTAATAGTAAAATTCATGTTGATGGTTTTAGTGAAACGAGCAAGTGGACTAAAAGTTTTACCGTTGTTTAGGTAAAAATGTTTTGATTTGGGAAGTTCAGGTAGGACACAGAAGATGAATGTAAACATGTTTAACCAATTAGTTTTATTATCACACAATTATCAATGTTATGTTTATCTAATGCGTTAAATGACAAATTGTTGCAAACAAATGTTTCTTAACATCACTGGGTAAAATGGCCCTTTGTAGAAACTTCCACTGTGATACCAGCACTACATACTAAACACAGCGTTCACATCTCATGCTCAAAGTGATGCCCATTGGCTTTCATACATAGGGTCACTCTGCGGATGAAGGAAGTCCTACTTCGTGCTACTGTTTCCTCTTTGATGGCTGTACAGGCATCAATAATGCGTTGCTTCATGCCCTCTGGTGTTGTTGGTTCATGTTGGTAAACAGCATCCTTCACTGCTCCCCAAAGAAAATAATCCAGCGGTGTAAGGTCCGGAGATCGGGCAGGCCACCTAACTGGGCCACCTCGTCCAATCCACCTACCAGGGAACTTACGGCTCAGAAGTCGTCGTGCTCGTAAGGCGTTATGTGCAGGGCATCCGTCATGCTGATACCACATGACCATTCTCCGGTTCAGAGGTACGGTGTCCAAGAGAACAGGAATATTGTGTCGTATAGATTTGGAATATTGTCTGCCATTTTGGATACCATTTATAAAGAAAGGTCCGATAATGGTATCTCCAATAATCCCACACCAAACATTAACTTTCCACGGACGTTGATGCTCTACCTAACGGAGCCATTTTGGATTGTCTGCGCACCAATAATGCATATTCCTCAAATCGACAATTCCTTTGTTGGAGAATGATGCCTCGTCGGTAAAGAGAACATCTGCAAAAAAATTTGGATTAGTCAGAAGTTTTTGCTGAGCCCACCGACAAAATGTTACCCTATTGCGGAAGTCATTTCCATGAAGATCCTGGTGTAAATGAACATGGTAAGGATGAAATTTATGACGTTTAAGAATACGCTGTGCACTTTATTTCGACACACCAACTTCACGTTCAATTTGACGTGTGCTGATTTGAGGATTCACAGCTATGGCAGCGAGCACAGCAACTTCAGCACGTTCATCTGTGCGTGTTCTAGGACGATGTCGAGGTCTTGGATTTAAGCTTCCCGTTTCACGTAGACGAGATGTGAGACGACCAAACATCCGGCGCGAAGGCGATGACTTGTCAGGGAAGCGTCTTCTGTACAGTCGTTCTGCCTGAACAGCATTTCGTCCACCTACCTCAGGGTACAGTACAGGTATGTAGAGTAGGGTAGAAAACAGACATATTAACTTAATAATCATAATGTTGGCTAACAGTACTATCAACAAACAAGTAATCTCATAACGTATTTCCCGTCAACGTACATTCTTCATAGATCAGCAGCATTTCTACCATATCTTCATGTGTGTACATTATACTGTACAGTATAAGTTCCACAACACAACGTTTATTCACAATGTGTACTACCTCCGTGCCGTCACTAGATTACTCTGATGCACGACTACACTGGCAAGCGGTGCACTGCACGCCAAAGCAACAACAAATGGGATGCTCGGAGGGTGATGGAGTACAGGAGTTTGCATGGGTCACAAATCATAAACAAGGCTAAGTGGTAACTGTGGCAGTAGTGGGAACTACGTTGGACACTTGACTAGGTAGAGCCAGGCCCTGCGCGACAGGCACAATGGGTCATATAACGCATTTTTTTTTTTTTTTGTCTTGTTTTGTCATCGTCTACTGACTGGTTTGATGCGGCCCGCCACGAATTCCTTTCCTGTGCTAACCTCTTCATCTCAGAGTAGCACTTGCAACCTACATCCTCAATTATTTGCTTGACGTATTCCAATCTCTGTCTTCCTCTACAGTTTTTGCCCTCTACAGCTCCCTCTAGTACCATGGAAGTCATTCCCTCATGTCTTAGCAGATGTCCTATCATTCTGTCCCTTCTCCTTATCAGTGTTTTCCACATATTCCTTTCCTCTCCGATTCTGCGTAGAACCTCCTCATTCCTTACCTTATCAGTCCACCTAATTTTCAACATTCGTCTATAGCACCACATCTCAAATGCTTCGATTCTCTTGTGTTCCGGTTTTCCCACAGTCCATGTTTCACTACCATACAATGCTGTACTCCAAACGTACATCCTCAGAAATTTCTTCCTCAAATTAAGGCCGGTATTTGATATTAGTAGACTTCTCTTGGCCAGAAATGCCTTTTTTGCCATAGCGAGTCTGCTTTTGATGTCCTCCTTGCTCCGTCCGTCATTGGTTATTTTACTGCCTAGGTAGCAGAATTCCTTAACTTAATTGACTTCGTGACCATCAATCCTGATGTTAAGTTTCTCGCTGTTCTCATTTCTACTACTTCTCATTACCTTCGTCTTTCTCCGATTTACTCTCAAACCACACTGTGTACTCATTAGACTGTTCATTCCGTTCAGCAGCTCATTTAATTCTTCTTCACTTTCACTCAGGATAGCAATGTCATCAGCGAATCGTATCATTGATATCCTTTCACCTTGTATTTTAATTCCACTCCTGAACCTTTCTTTTATGTCCATCATTGCTTCCTCGATGTACAGATTGAGAAGTAGGAGCGAAAGGCTACAGCCTTGTCTTACACCCTTCTTAATACGAGCACTTCGTTCTTGATCGTCCACTCTTATTATTCCCTCTTGGTTGTTGTACATATTGTATATGACCCGTCTCTCCCTATAGCTTACCCCTACTTTTTTCAGAATCTCGAACAGCTTGCACCATTTTATATTGTCGAACGCTTTTTCCAGGTCGACAAATCCTATGAAAGTGTCTTGATTTTTCTTTAGCCTTGCTGCCATTATTAGCCGTAACGTCAGAATTGCCTCTCTCGTCCCTTTACTTTTCCTAAAGCCAAACTGATCGTCACCTAGCGCATTCTCAATTTTCTTTTCCATTCTTCTGTATATTATTCTTGTAAGCAGCTTCGATGCATGAGCTGTTAAACTGATTGTGCGATAATTCTCGCACTTGTCAGCTCTTGCCGTCTTCGGAATTATGTGGATGATGCTTTTCCGAAAGTCAGATGGTATATCGCCAGACTCATATATTCTACACACCAACGTGAATAGTCGTTTTGTTGCCACTTCCCCCAATGATTTTAGAAATTCTGATGGAATGTTATCTATCCCTTCTGCCTTATTTGACCGTAAGTCCTCCAAAGTTCTTTTGAATTCCGATTCTAATACTGGATCCCCTATCTCTTCTAAATCGACTCCTGTTTCTTCTTCTATCACATCAGACAAATCTTCACCCTCATAGAGGCTTTCAATGTATTCTTTCCACCTATCTGCTCTCTCCTCTGCATTTAACAGTGGAATTCTCGTTGCACTCTTAATGTTACCACCGTTGCTTTTAATTTCACCAAAGGTTGTTTTGACTTTCCTGTATGCTGAGTCTGTCCTTCCGACAATCATATCTTTTTCGATGTCCTCACATTTTTCCTGCAGACATTTCGTCTTAGCTTCCCTGCACTTCCTATTTATTTCATTCCTCAGCGACTTGTATTTTTATATTCCTGATTTTCCCGGAACATGTTTGTACTTCCTCCTTTCATCAATCAATTGATGTATTTCTTCTGTTACCCATGGTTTCTTCGCAGCTACCTTCTTTGTACCTACGTTTTCCTTCCCAACTTCTGTGATGGCCGTTTTTAGAGATGTCCATTCCTCTTCAACTGTACTGCATACTGCGCTATTCCTTATTGCTGTATCTATAGCGTTAAAGAACTTCAAACGTATCTCGTCATTCCTTAGTACTTCCGTATCCCACTTCTTTGCGTATTGATTCTTCCTGACTAATGTTTTGAACTTCAGCCTACTCTTCATCACTACTATATTGTGATCTGAGTCTATATCTGCTCCTGGGTACGCCTTACAATCCAGTATCTGATTTCGGAATCTATGTCTGACCATGATGTAATGTAATTGAAATCTTCCCGTATCTCCCGGCCTTTTCCAAGTATACCTCCTCCTCTTGTGATTCTGGAACAGGGTATTCGCTATTACTAGCTGAAACTTGTTACAGAACTCAATTAGTCTTTCTCCTCTTTCATTCCTTGTCCCAAGCCCATATTCTCCTGTAACCTCTTCTTCTACTCCTTCCCCTATAACTGCATTCCAGTCGCCCGACTATTAGATTTTCGTCCCCCTTTACATACTTAATCACCCTTTCAATATCCTCATACACTTTCTCTATCTGTTCATCTTCAGCTTGCGACGTCGGCATGTATACCTGAACTATCGCTGTCGGTGTTGGTCTGCTGTCGATTCTGATTAGCACAGCCCGGTCACTAAACTGTTCACAGTAACACACCCTCTGCCCTACCTTTCTATTCATAACGAATCCTGCACCTGTTATACCATTTTCTGCTGCTGTTGATATTACCCGATACTCATCTGACCAGAAATCCTTGTCTTCCTTCCACTTCACTTCACTGACCCCTACTATATCTAGATTGAGCCTTTGCATTTCCCTTTTCAGATTTTCTAGTTTCCCTACCACGTTCAAGCTTCTGACATTCCACGCCCCGACTCGTAGAACGTTATCCTTTCGTTGATTATTCAATCTTTTTCTCATGGTAACCTCCCCCTTGGCAGTCCCCTCCCGGAAATCCGAATGGGGGACCATTCCGGAATCTTTTGCCAATGGAGAGATCATCATGACACTTCGTCAGTTACAGGCCACATGTGTTGTGGATACACGTTACGTGTCTTTAATGCAGTGGTTTCCATTGCCTTCTGCATCCTCATGTCGTTGATCATTGCTGATTCTTCCACCTTTAGGGGCAATTTCCCACACCTAGGACAAGAGAGTGCCCTGAACCTCTATCCGCTCCTCCGCCCTCTTTGACAAGGCCGTTGGCAGAATGAGGCTCACTTCTTATGCCGAAAGTCTTCAGCCGCCAATTTATCAAAATTTAGGCAGTGGCGGGGATCGAACCAGGGACCGAAAACGTTTTCATTATGAATCAAAGACGCTACCCCTAGACCACGGGTACTTGGCAACACATTACATAAACCTTATTTTGGGTGTGCAGGATAAATAAGACAACCTGACGGGTGTACACCGATCGGTACTGGTTCATATTGTGTACGTAGATACGTAAAACGTGCAAGAGGGAAACCATTATGTGCTTATGAGAGTTGATGGCAGCAGACCGTATTATTCGTTTCGGACCTCTTGATAAGTATGGAGGTGTGATTACACATGTCAATCACATCGCGATTACGGGCAGCACGGGGTTCACGCCTGAGCCTCAGGACGTGCGCAAGCAGCGCATGTCGGGTGTTTCAAGCGTCAACTTCGCGTCTCAATATCTCGGTATTTAATGGGAATATTGCGATGCAATCAACGCCATTGTGTGTGTGCTTTGTCATGCTATGGATTGCTGAAGGAAAAATATAGGAGGTCCATTTAAAAAAACATAAGTTTGTATTAAAAAACACATATGCTTTCGTTTTAGAATGTTTCCAAATATGTACATTCATGGGCCCCAGCCCTACATTGATACCGGTGAAAGTCGTTTTCCAATAGCTGTTATTGTTCCAGAGATATTTTGGGTGGACCAGATAGCTGGGACACCTTGTATATAAATGACCGTGTGGATAACATCGGAAGTTCACTGAGCCTTTTTGCGGATGATGCTGTAGTATATCGAGAGGTTGTAACAATGGAAAATTGTACTGAAATGCAGCAGGATCTGCAAGGAATTAACGCATGGTGCAGGGAATGGCAGCTGAATCTCAGTGTAGATAAGTGTAATGTGCTGCGAATACACAGAAAGAAAGATCCTTTATCATTTAGCTACAATATAGCAGGTCAGCAACTGGAAGCAGTTAATTTCATGAATTATCTGGGAGTAGGCATTAGGAGTGATTTAAAATGGAATGACCATATAAAATTAATCGTCGATAAAGCAGATGCCAGACTGAGATTCATTGGAAGAATCCTAAGGAAATGCATTCCGAAAACAAAGGAAGTAGGTTACAGTACACTTGTTCGCCCACTGCTTGAATATTGCTCACCGGTGTGGGATCCATACCAGATAGGGTTAATAGAAGAGATAGAGAAGGTCCAACGGAGAGCTGCGCGTTTCGTTGCAGGATCATTTAGTAATCGCGAAAGCGTTACGGAGATGATAGAAAAACTCCAGTGGAAGACTCTGCAAGAGAGACGCTCAGTAGCTCGGTACGGGCTTTTGTTGAAGTTTCGAGAACATAACTTCACCGAGGAGTCAAGCAGTATATTGCTCCCTCCTACGTATATCTCGAGAAGAGACCATGAGGATAAAATCAGAGAGATTAGAGCCCACACAGAGGCATACCGACAATCTTTTTTTCCACGAACAATACGAGACTGGAATAGAAGGGAGAACCGATAGAGGTACTCAAGTTACCCTCCGCCACACCCCGTCAGGTTGTTTGCGGAGTATGGATGTAGATGTAGATTCCCCACTCCTTTGACTATAAAAAGCGTATTTTTCAACATCACTGTTCAATACCACCGTCTTATGCCATCTTACCGGGCGGGTCTGGCTTCCCACGCCGTACCACTCGGCTGGTTGAGGTCGGATATAATATCTTGCTGCATCATTAATCTCCCCATCGTCCGCGTACAGCTTCCCGAGGTGTTGACTGCGATCCTTCGATCACCTCGAATGAGAGTGTCCGCACTTTCCTACATTGCAGGAGTCAAAGCTTCGTGCGGCCGGCCAGTAAGCGAAAGATCGGAGAGGTTTGCGCGACCTTATTGCAATGGTGGCAGACCCCTCGCCCAACAACTCATCGTGCTTTTTTTCACTGCCAGATCTTCGTAGACATTCTGCAAATGCCTGTGCTGCGATTATCTGGTTTTCCGTCAAAAGAAGCTAAATGAAATCTCTCTGCTGGATATGCACCCCCGTCAGTTTGGTAAAGGACGGAAGTCTGAGTGTACGAGGAGGGGGGGAGGGCGGTGGGTGCACGCAGGGTGGGGGGTGGGGGGGGGCTGTAAGCAAGTTCAAATGGTTGTAGACAGCAGTAGTTATCAACAAAAGAATCGCCTTGCACAAGACAGGTTAGAATGGAGAGTTGCATAAAACCCTCGGACTGTAGACCACAATAGCAACAACTTGGGAAACCGAAACAGAAAATCTGAATGGTGTCTGAACATTGTGGTTTCTCCCAGCCTCCCCTTCTTCAACCTCACCACATGCACGTGACGTCAGGAGAAGCATGCCAAGATGTGTAAGTAGGGCCAGTCAATTAGATCTGAGAGAGGTCGAAACGTGTTTGAACTCGCATCTGCCTTATTTCTCATAGTATTGAGACGCGGGCAGTACGTCGATGACGTTGATGCCAGAGAGCGGTAGATGTGTACTAGTGGACTGTCAAGAACAGCTTGAAAAAATTAAAAAAAACATATTGTGTGGTGTATTTAACTGTTATCTTGTAAGCAGTAGTAAATTCTCCAAGATGAGCTGTCTGGGATATTGGAACTACTCTGAAGACCTGGATATTACTTTTCAATAATTGTGAGAGTGAACTGTGATCAATGCGTTACAAATATTTACTATCAAAACAGTCTTGATCACAATTTATTTATTACGGTGACCAGTTTCGACCCAGACTTCAAGAGGCCTGTCTCACTAGGGGTAAGATAGATACTGCCTACAGGAAAATTAAAGAGACCTTTGGAGATAAGAGAACGACTTGTATGAATATAAAGAGCTCAGATGGAAACCCAGTTCTAAGCAAAGAAGGGAAAGCAGAAAGGTGGAAGGAGTATATAGAGGGTCTATACAAAGGCGATGTACTTGAGGACAATATTATGGAAATGGAAGAGGATGTAGATGAAGATGAAATGGGAGATACGATACTGTGTGAAGAGTTTGACAGAGCACTGAAAGACCTGAGTCGAAACAAGGCCCCCGGAGTAGACAATATTCCATTGGAACTACTGACAGCCTTGGGAGAGCCAGTCCTGACAAAACTCTACCATCTGGTGAGCAAGATGTATGAAACAGGCGAAATACCCTCAGACTTCAAGAAGAATATAATAATTCCAATCCCAAAGAAAGCAGGTGTTGACAGATGTGAAAATTACCGAACTATCAGTTTAATAAGTCACAGCTGCAAAATGCTAACGCGAATTCTTTACAGGCGAATGGAAGAACTGGTAGAAGCCGACCTCGGGGAAGATCAGTTTGGATTCCGTAGAAATGTTGGAACCCGTGAGGCAATACTAACCTTACGACTTATTTTAGAAGAAGGATTAAGGAAAGGCAAACCTACGTTTCTAGCATTCGTAGACCTAGAGAAAGCTTTTGACAATGTTGACCGGAATACTCTCTTTCAAATTCTAAAGGTGGCAGGGGTGAAATACAGGGAGCGAAAGGCTATTTACAATTTGTACAGAAAGCAGATGGCAGTTATAAGAGTCGAGGGGCATGAAAGGGAAGCAGTGGTTAGGAAGGGAGCGAGACAGGGTTGTAGCCTCTCCCCGATGTTATTCAATCTGTATATTGAGCAAGCAGTAAGGGAAACAAAAGAAAAATTCGGAGTAGGTATTAAAATCCATGAAGAAGAAATAAAAACTTTGAGGTTCTCAGATGACATTGTAATTCTGTCAGGACAGCAAAGGACTTGGAAGAGCAGTTGAACGAGATGGACAGTGTCTTGAAAGGAGGATATAAGATGAACATCAACTAAAGCAAAACAAGGATAATGGAATGTAGTCGAATTAAGTCGGGTGATACTGAGGGAATTAGATTAGGAAATGAGAGGCTTAAAGTAGTAAAGGAGTTTTGCTATTTGGGGAGCAAAATAACTGATGATGGTCAAAGTAGAGAGGATATAAAGTGTAGGCTGGCAATGGCAAGGAAAGCATTTTTGAAGAAGAGAAATTTGTTAACATCGAGTGTAGATTTAAGTCGTTTCTGAAAGTATTTGTATGGAGTGTAGCCATGTATGGAAGTGAAACATGGACGATAAATAGTTTGGACAAGAAGAGAATAGAAGCATTCGAAATGTGGTGCTACAGAAGAATGCTGAAGATTAGATGGATAGATAACATAACTAATGAGGAGGTATTGAACAGAACTGGGCAGAAGAGGAGTTTGTGGCACACCTTGACCAGAAGAAGGGACCGGTTGGTAGGACATGTTCTGAGGCATCAAGGAATCACAAATTTAGCATTGGAGGGCAGCTTGGAGGGTAAAAATCGTACAGTGAGACCAAGAGATGAATACACTAAGCAGATTCAGAAGGATGTAGGTTTCAGTAAGTACTGGGAGATGAAGAAGCTTGCATAGGATAGAGTAGCATGGAGAGCTGCATCAAACCAGTCTCAGGACTGAAGACCACCATAACAACAACAACAGTTTCGACCACTACTGTGGTCATCTTCAGACCAATGAGTAAGAACCTCCTTCTGGTGGTAAATCACTACTGTGAATCACTACTGAGTAGTGATTTACCGCCACAAGGAGGTCTTACTCATTGGTCTGAAGATGACCACAGTAGTGGTCGAAACCGGTCACCGTAATAAATAAATTGTGATCAAGACTGTTTTTGAGTGAATACCTGGATATGACACTAGATTTTGCTCATATTTTTAACAAAACAGAGATAAGTCATTATCTAACATCAAACCATGAGTTCTACGTGCAAGAAGGCTTCCAAGAAAACAGCAATATTATTGAGAACAATGATAAGACAGATTGGAATAGATAGTTCACTGTGGGTGAACTCCATTCATAGAATAAAAATATACACTGACGGAAAAATATCGCAATGCCAAGAGGGAGTTGTGTGACAGAAGCGTGTGTTGCTACATCTGAAAGATGTGATGTCGTGCATCTGCAGCAGCAGTTTGAGCAGCAGTTGACACCACAGAGACGCAACGATCAGTTACAAATCGGTTGCCTCATTAACAGCTCCGAGCTAGACTCCCAGTAGCGTGCGTTCCACTGACTCCACACCACCGTCGTTTGCGACTTCCGAGGTGTCAAACGAGAGCTCATTGGAGGGTGGAGTGGACGTCTGTTTTGTTCTCTGACGAAAGCCGGTTCTTCCTCAGTACCAGTGATAGCCGTGTGTTGGTTAGAAAGACGCCAGCTGAGGGCCCGCATCCAACCTGTCTGCGTACAGACACTGAAACACGTATGTAACGCAGCAGCGATGGCGAGGCATTGTAGCATCTGTGACCAGAGAGTAGTCGTTTCTCAGTCTGTCAGTCAGTCGTTGCGAGTCTGTCAGTTCAGTCGTTGCAAGTCTGTAGCTCTGTCTAGTTGAGAGCAGTACTCTGTCAGTAGTCGTCGCGTGCTCTACGCCAATAGTCGTCATGGAGAGCGGTCGGCAACACTGGTCAAGATGGTGAATAAGGTATACTGTTAATTAATATAATTATTAGGTAACGAAAAATTTTATTTATTGTAATTATTCTCCAACAAGTCTCCCAATAATAATTTTTTATTTCAAAAGCATTTTTTCAAAAATTTAATTTTTTATTGAACTAAAGATCTCGTTGCACTTCCCATTTCATTCCACTTCTTTTGAAGAAAAAATTTCACTAGAATCACAAAAAAAAAGAGAATATTATTATTTGCAATGCAGTTCCTCCGAGCGGTGCGCAACAACAAGAGCAGATATGTGACATCTATTTATTCTGAGGTAAGACTTTAATTCTGATTGTTTTACACAGGGCCAAAGACCGATATTTCGGTTTAATTGAAATTTCTTGTCACTGAATGGACTTTAATTTTGAAGGATTTATATTTGAGTCAGATTGCGAATTTCACGTTTTTGTTGCCATTGTCAGTACATTTCATTGTGGGCAGGTTACGCTTAGAGCAAATGTCCATTAGCATCCCTAAATAATATTGTCAATTATTATAAATGTTGCGGGGAGGTTACACTCGGCTCCCATTTGTATTAAGTATTGTCTTTTCTTTTTCTTTTAAATTACGGTGGGGAGGTTACACTTGGCGACACCCAGTCCAGGATCGAATTTCGTTGAGAGTCTTTTGAAAAACAGTCACATATCTGCTCTTATTTGCTTAGATATAATTAGGATTTGGCGCAACGCTTTTATTAACTTGTGACTTTCTTTCTACAGGTCAACGGCAATTCGTTGCTCTGTTGTATTTGTGTGTTGCTTTTGCATTGTGCTTATTTGTTTTGTGAATAATTGTGACTATTGCAAAAATGCCGCGAAAGACTGTGAATAGTGTATCGCGAAGTATTGTGAATGAAATTACCGACTTAAACAACGTGACCGATAGTAATTGTGATACGCAGCGTAATGATGACAATCCTGCGTTCACTAACAATCAGTGCATTCCAACCACTAATGATGACTTTTACCTTAATGATGAACAAACGAACTCAATTGTCTCGTCTGTTAACTTGACGACAATTGATGACGCAGAACGCTCTATTGTAATGAGCGCTGCCCAGCTTAACACACCCGATTCGGAAAACTCAAGTAATGTACAGACAAATCTGTCTAATGAAAATGAACAGATCACACAAAGTAGGACAGATGTATTTAATTCCGAAACAATGACTGATAGTATACATTTGACTGACAAACCTTTTTGTAAATTTCAAAATGACCAAATGGTTACAGAAAGTGAAACAATTCCAGATCCACTATTGAACAGTACAGATAATAGAAATGGTAATTTTGGCTCGGATCCAATTATGGCAATACTGCTACAACTTAGGGAAGATAGTAAACAACAGAGTGAAAATTTTAGACAACTTAGGGAAGATAAGAAACGCTTGAGTGAAAAATTGGACAACCATTGCAAACGACTTAGCGAAATAATTGATAAAAGTTTCAAACTCACAAACGAAAAACAAGACGATCATAAAGAACAGAACAAACAAGTTAGTGAGCAGATTACAGCTGTTACCGTACAATGTCAGGACAGTAAAGAACAATTACGTGAGGATACTAAGACTTGTGCTAATAACAGTAATGAAAAAGTTGGCACTGTTGCACAAGAATCAAGTAGCACACGTGTAGACACAACAGAGTCACATAAAGACAAGATTGATGCAATCACTGAACAATGTTTGGCGAACGAAACACAGATACACGAAATTAATGCAGTCACTGAACAATGCCCTAAAAACGCAGTACAGATTCGCGACGAGGTTAATTTAGAGTCAGTGGAAGTTTCACACACTCCGAATACGGAAGCTGACGAGAAATTTGCACGACAGATCAACCAAATTGACGAAAGTGTTACAGTAACAGAGTTGAAGACTATTTCAGTCACCAATACGTCACAGAATCCGCTACTTTGCGAACATTTGTCAGACTCACGCAGCGCGTATAATGTGAGCAATTTACAGAGACTACGCGAATTAAAATCCGAAAAGCAACGCGACTTAAAACCTGAAAAGCTATGCAACTTGAAATCAGAAATCACACAGATAAACAGACTTTCACACAAACCTGAACGTATTGTCAAACTAAGTGACGAGAACGTAGATTTCGAGCAATTTTTATCCGGCAGAAAATGTAAGGAATTTAATAATGCCAGAGCACAGATACACGATTTGCACTGTATACGACAATTTATTTTTGTACTTTCACCGCTATTGCCTGTAATGCAGAGGCTAGCTTTGAACCAGATGCGACAATTTATTTTTGTATTTACAACAGCATTACGTATTATGCAGAAACTGGAATTAGCAAGAATACAGCGATTTGCTTTTGGAATTTTACCGCTATTGCCTGTAACGCAAAAGCTAAAATTTATTTGCAGTGCGTAATTGACCTCAGGGGATTCATTACGCTTTAATGAATATGTGCCGTAGCGAGCATAGGGCCCCGAGCTGTAGTAGTGCTGTTTCATCTTTAGTTTTCTGCACTACTGCCTTCTCTTCTACTATCCTTTATATCTATCAAAACTGCTCTTCAACTATTGCTCTACCTAGGATTAAGAATATGTAATGAAAACCGGACATGACAAATCTTTTACCGAATGTGACAATTTTCATTAGGCACTCCAGAACCAACGTAATTTTAATAACGGATAAAATCGTAATCATCAGTATGTGTAAAATTATCAGCAATAGGAACCATATTTTTGTAACAATAGATGTTTTTCACCACAGCAGCATGAAAGTCAGCCGCTTAGCATGCCTAACCAACAATGCAGTCTACAAGGTCAACCAAACTTTAATGTTTCGCCGCGTGCACGTATAGTCCCAGCTCCAACAAATAGTAACGCATGGCAGCAAAGAAATAACTACGTACAGATAACACACTATTTCAACTCGTATCGCAATGCGCCGTATAGAAATTACTATCATGACAGACGTAAAAAAAAAAAAATGATGAGCACAATTTTCAGCGTACATTTAATAACAGTCGATCTTATGAGCAGCAACAACATCAGCAACAACAAATAATCATGAATGAAACAGACAATAGGTGTCATCCATAGCGTAACACGTCAGTAAGAAATAACAGAACAGTTCATATAGTGGATATGCCACAGCATCCTTCCGTAAATAATAGCACGTACGACAGAATTTGACCAGACACAGTACAGATTGCATATTCCAATAACGTAAGCAATAATTTAGGCACGCAGAATCTTGTTCACGAAAATGTTATTAATTTTGACGCCATCCGAGACACGTTTGCATTAAAGACAGAATCACGACGTACGTAGACGACATTCTTATCGCAGAAGCTAACTGGTCCGAACACAATCTGATTCTTGAACAACTGTTACAAACTTTTCATGCACAAGGACTTACAGTTAATCTTAGTAAATCGCACTTTGGCAAAACTTCCATAAAATTTCTTGGACACGTAATTTCAGCAGAAGGCATTGCACCTGATCCAGAAAAACTTCAAGCTCTACGTGACATTACCGTTCCTACAACGAAGAAGCAATTACGCAGTTTTTTGGGCTTAATTAACTTTTTTCGTAAATTTATTCACCATTCTGCTTTAGACACGCCTAGACTATGCCAATTAACAGGTAAAAACAGTATTTGGTCTTGGGATAAGCAAGCACACTCTGAATTCATGAACCTGAAACATGCTTTGTTGAATGCACCACTATTATCGCACCCAGATCTTACTAGAAATTTTTCCATTGCCACCGACAGTTCCAACACCGCCTTAGGCGTACATATTTTCCAGGAAATTGAAGAAGATGGTTCAATAGTAATTAAAAACATCGCATTTGCAAGTCGCATTTTGTCACCTGCTGAACGAAATTATTCCGTCACAGAACTTGAAACATTATGTGTTGTATGGGCTTTTATGAGATTTAGGCACTTTCTTTATGGCAGACATACCACTGTTTACACAGACCACAGAGCGATACAATTTTTACTTTCGGCTAAATTTACTCACGACAGGTTAAGTAGATGGAAACTTTATTTACAGGAATTTGATTTTACGATTGTCCACATTCCCGGCACACAAAATGTTATAGCAGACGCACTATCGCGTTCTCTCGGCAACAATCAGCAAGACGTAGCAACCAACTTCTGCAAAACAAATTTCAGTGTCATGTACATTCAGCAAGTTGCATTTGAAAACTTTATTTCATCGTCATTACAGGACATAGCAAAGGAGCAAAATAAAGATAATGTGTGGAAAGAAATTAAACACCTTTGGCTAGATAAGAATAATGTTACGATTAGAAACCACTACACTGTACGCAATGACATTCTGTTTCGCCGCTCTCATCCTGACAGCAACAATTGGTTATTATGCATACCTGACGAACTGGTCAACAAACTAATTTGGTACACTCATTTAAGTTACGCACATTACGGAACAAGAAAATGTTTTCTTATACTGAGACAGAACTATTATTTTGCCAACATGGAGAAACGTATACGACGAGTTTTAGCGTCTTGTAAAATTTGCCAGAAAGCTAAATCAGACACCACTTCACATATTCCTCCATTATATCCCATTATACCTGTTAAATTAAGACACATGGCCGCAGTAGACATTTTTGGTCCGATTCCGAGAACTAACAGAGGTTTTTGCTACATTTTTGTCGCTGTTGAGCTCACTTCAAAATTTGTTACTTTCACTCCATTACGCAAAGCTACTGCTAAAACTGTTTCAAATGCATTTGTAAAACATTTTCTATTTCATGTAGGGCATGTAATGAAAGTAATTTCTGATAATGGATCACAATTTCGTAGTAGCGTATGGACACGCATGTTACGAGCCAGAAAGATTTCTCCGATCTATATATCCAAGTACCACGCTTCTTCGAATCCTTGTGAAAGATTAATGAAAGAAATTGGTAAGCTGTGCCGAATATACTGCCACAAAAGACATATTGATTGGGATACATACATACTCTCATTCCAAGATGTAATTAATTCCATTCCAAATGAATCCACTATGCTATCTCCGACTGTTATACTGAAAAACGTTGAACCACCGACCAAAATTAAAGAATTAATAGAATTTCCCAAAAGTCGTCGCCTACGACACCACGAAATAATTGACATTGCGCTGAACAACATCAAACGTGCCGCAGAGCGCCGGAGAAGACAGCAAAAACAGGTTTGTACACGCCGCGACTTTCACGTTGGACAGAAGATACTAGTACGTACACACTATTTATCCAGCAAATTAAAAGGTAAGTGCAGTAAATTTGAACTTCTATACGCAGGTCCATATCGGATTCGCAGTATCCCTCACCCCAATGTTGTACACGTCGAAACTTTGAGAACCAGAAAATCGAAAGGCAATCACCATATCTCAAACATTAAACCGTTTATTGAGTGAAACCACTGTATGATTCAACACAATATGATGCCATTTACTAATGCAATTAATTCACCTGACTAATTATTGATGATTATCGTATTTTTTCTTGGCAAGTGCCCGGCAAGGTAAGGTTAGCAGGTCGCTCTTCTTGTCGTTACACATCAGACCATGCATATTTTTCCAGATGAATTTACACATTTATGACTATTTCTGCAATTATATTTATGTGACTACTTATTGATGATTATCGTGTTTTTTCTTGGCAAGTGCCCGGCAAGGTAAGGTTAGCAGGTCGCTTTTCTTGTCGTTACACATCAGACCGTGCACATTTTCCATTTTTTTGTGTATGTGACTGTACTCCAGTTTTGTTTGTATGGACTATGAAATAGTTAAGATATAACACACACCAGTCGACTTTGACATTTTTTTTTGCCTTATGACATCTCAACATCGTGACTGTTTCACATTTTTTTTGCTGCTGCATTGTATTATTCTGTGTATATCTTTGTTTTTGAACACTGTCAATGTTTTTGACATATTACGTTTTCTGTCATGTTATGCTGTAGGGTTAATTATGTCACCATAAACCAGTCATTATTTAGTGGGTATATGATTTAAATGCAAGACATTAATCTTTGTTCATCAATTTCAGAAAGAAATGATGCATGTAAGAAATAAATTCAACAGAAATGGGAATTTCACCTACGGGATAAACGAAAGGAGATGCAATAACTTTATGAGGAAGAGTAAATGGATCAGGATTGGCAGGCATTAACAAGAATATACAATACTCATCACAGAATAGCAGTCTTAACTAATTTTTTCTTTCAGAATACAAGGTGATTGATGCAGGCTGTCAGACTGAACTACACATCTTAGTTTTAGTGATGAAATATGTTAGAGATAAGGAATAGTTATGTAATGAGTAATGAAGTGATTTTTTGCAGATGATAATGAATACTGATGAATAATGATGAAGGATATGATGTTATGTATAATGAAGTTTTTCTTTACAGGTGATGATAATGGTGAAGTTATGATGATATGGATAATGAAGTTTTTCTTTACAGATGAGGATAATGTTGAAGTTATGTATTTATGCTATGTAGTTATTTAGGTATTTGTTGCAGTTTGCTTTGACAGCAGGTGTTACATTGCATAGTAGGATGACTGAAAGTTTTGGAAAGGACAGCTATGGAACACATTTTTATACACATTTCACTACCTGTTAATTCGAAGTTCACTACTTTTCAGCATAGTGTGCGTTTCTTCTTTCAGGTCAATAATCCGTTTTTGTATTTTTTTTTCCAGGAGAAGTTTTTCATGACACTTACTAAACCTGTTACTTATTATACCTGTTCTAGTACTTGCATTTTATTTTTTACCCATTTGTGTTTATCATTTATGAATGTGATCACATATACTGCCTTGTTGCATAACCTTGCTACAGCTGACTCATGACGAATGACGTTACCTATCCTCATTTGCAGCAATAGGTCAAAAGCAAATTGTGCTATGCCTCAGCAATTAATTATCGATCCCAACGCAATGCATTGCTACCAAAAAAATGTATTACCAGTCCCACATAATGTCACTAGTTTATGATAATTCTGAATAATACTGATTAGCTCTGAATAGTATGTCACTTGAGTAATGACCTCTTAATGAGACTATATTCAAAATAATGCTTTGTCACTAGCTAATAACTGCCACTGTCTATTATAATGATACTACGTATAATGCCTGTGATTATTAATGATTTGCCTGTAATTAACTGATTTTAATAATGACTTTGTAATGGTCTGAATACTACTGAAGGAGGAACACTGTTTATTGTAATGTTACCACTTATAATGCCTGTGATTACTAATGATTTGACTGTAATTAACTGATTTTAATAATGACTTTGTAATGGTCTGAATACTACTGAAGGAGGAACACTGTTTATTGTAATGTTACCACTTATAATGCCTGTGATTATTAATGATTTGACTGCAATTAACTGATTTTTAATAATGACTTCGTAATAATCTGAATAATACTGAATGATGATTCTATTCAATACTTGCTGGCCACTGAGTGCCAATAATTAATGTCACTCCACGAATTGTTATTAATTATGCCATTGATTAGCTCTTGTTTCCAATGTTGATACTTTGTAATTTGAAATGAATGTGACTGTTTAATAATGCTTTGTAATTAGGAGAAGGCTAATAATTCTTAATATATTGGAATTTCACATGATTAATTAACGATGCCATACCTTGTTGTTGGAAATGAATGTGACTGTTTCATACGGCTTTGTAATTAGGAAAAGACTAATGATTCTTAATAGATTGGAATGACACATAATTAATTAACTATGGTACTGTTTAATAATGCTTTGTAATTAATTAAGGCTAATAATTCTTACTATATTGAAATGACAAATGATTAATTAATTAACTGTAATTAGACAAATGACTAATTAACGACAAATGATTAATTAACTGTAATTAGACAAATGATTAATTAACGACAAATGATTAATTAACTGTAATTATACAAATGCTTAATTAACTGTAATTAGACAAATGATTAATTAATGACAAATGATTAATTAACTGTAATTAGGAAAAGGCTAATGATTCTTAATTATACTCTGTAACTGGAAAAGAATGCGATTATTTAATAATGCTTTGTAACTAGGAAAAGAAGATTACTGATTCTATGTAAAACAATTAATGAACATTTTTCTGTAATACTACATACATGGTACAGAAATGTTCAATAACTGGGCTATGAATGCCGCACACTACTACTGTAATTGACAATATTATGTGACTTAATGTCCTTCACCTTATGAGCTAACTACCCTGAATTACTGCAATGTCCATTTGTCCTGTTTATCCTAGTGATCATGGAGCACTATCTTTGGTTTTGCACTAATTCTACGTTGGTATGCCTTGTAAGAGTGTGGTGTTGACACGACATGCTGTCCACCACCGTGAGCAATGAAGACGTTATTATGGTCCCACTGTTTGGTGTACCTAATGTACTGCCAAAATGAAAACATGGAACATTACTACGACAGTTCAGTGTCTTTGCTACACTGATAAATTCTGATGGGAAAAGATCTTCAAGTTGTGTCACTTGGTGTTGTACTTCTGTGGAAAGATATGGACTTTCAGAGCAGCTGTGTGCAATCTAAAGTGCTACAACCATGATGCAATCCTTCCCTTTCCTATCCTGATTCTTGTCACATAAAGAAAAAATTTTTTTGGTAACATCATTTATGTTCATAGGTTATACATTTTTCGATTCGCTTAACTCCAATGCGAGTACACTTATGTAAATTGTCAACATAATATTTTTTGCCAGTCTGTTTATTTGTTCTGAATATGCTAAAGAATTTTTTCAGTGCCTGTGCACTTTATCTGTCAAAAAAATTTGTATATACTTTTCTGATTTGCTACTATGTTTTGTACTCACATTTTGTCTTTGTCTGATATATTTTGTACTTAGTGCGTGTGCACAACATTTACTTTATGTACTACATCTAATTATTCTTGCCATTCTGTTTATTTGTTCTGCATATGCTAAAGAATTTTTTCAGTGCATGTGCACTTTATTATCTGTCAAATAATTTGTATATACTTTTTTCTGATTTGCTACTATGTTTAGTATTCACATTTTGTCTTTGTCTGATATATTTTGTACTTAGTGCGTGTGCACAACATTTAAATATTCTGTAAGTTGTAGAATTTTGTTAATTAAAGAAAAATTTTGCCGCGCTTGGCAAGTCCAAATGACTCACCATCGCTGCCAAATTTTTGCCCCCCCAGTGGAGGGTTATGAAACACGTATGTAACGCAGCAGCGATGGCGAGGCATTGTAGCATCTGTGACCAGAGAGTAGTCGTTTCTCAGTCTGTCAGTCAGTCGTTGCGAGTCTGTCAGTTCAGTCGTTGCAAGTCTGTAGCTCTGTCTAGTTGAGAGCAGTACTCTGTCAGTAGTCGTCGCGTGCTCTACGCCAATAGTCGTCATGGAGAGCGGTCGGCAACACTGGTCAAGATGGTGAATAAGGTATACTGTTAATTAATATAATTATTAGGTAACGAAAAATTTTATTTATTGTAATTATTCTCCAACAAGTCTCCCAATAATAATTTTTTATTTCAAAAGCATTTTTTCAAAAATTTAATTTTTTATTGAACTAAAGATCTCGTTGCACTTCCCATTTCATTCCACTTCTTTTGAAGAAAAAATTTCACTAGAATCACAAAAAAAAAGAGAATATTATTATTTGCAATGCAGTTCCTCCGAGCGGTGCGCAACAACAAGAGCAGATATGTGACATCTATTTATTCTGAGGTAAGACTTTAATTCTGATTGTTTTACACAGGGCCAAAGACCGATATTTCGGTTTAATTGAAATTTCTTGTCACTGAATGGACTTTAATTTTGAAGGATTTATATTTGAGTCAGATTGCGAATTTCACGTTTTTGTTGCCATTGTCAGTACATTTCATTGTGGGCAGGTTACGCCTAGAGCCATGTCCATCAGCATTTCTAATTAGTATCGTCCTTTTCTTTTAAAATTTTTGTAGGGAGGTTACACTTGGGTCCCATTTGTATTAAGTATTGTCATTTCATTTCTTTTAAAAATTACGGTGGGGAGGTTACAACACACTGGACCTACACCTGCAGCTACGGTCTGGGGTGCGATTTAATGTGGCAGCAGGAATACACTCGTGGTTATCCAGCGCACCCGCAGTGCAAATTTCTATGTCAAACTGATGATTCGAACTTCTGAGCTCCCATTCATAAGCAGCATTCCAGGTGGTGTTTTCCAACAAGATAATGCTCGCCTACACACCGCTTTGTAGCCTAACGTACTGTCGTGGCATGCTCGATCTCCAAATCTGTCTCTAGTCGAGCACATATGGGACATCATCGAACGACAACCAGGTTCATCCACAATCAGCATTAACCGCCCTGTAATGACACACGAAGTGTAACGGGCATGGAACTCCATCCCACAAACCACATCCGGCACCTGCACAAGATGATGCATGTACGTCTGCATGTTTGCAGCGGTTACAGCGGTTATTAATGTACCAGAATTTCACATTTACAGTGGCGTAACTGGAGCTTACATTAACCTGCGATCTTGCAATGCAAATCATTTAAATATGTCAAAAAATGGCTCTGAGCACTATGGGACTTACCATCTGTGTTCATCAGTCCCCTAGAACTTAGAACTACTTAAACCTAACTAACCTAAGGACATCATACACATCCATGCCCGAGGCAGGATTCGAACCTACGACCGTAGCAGTCGCGCCGTTCCGGACTGAGCGCCTAGAACCGCTCGGCCACCGCGGCCGGCTAAATGTGTCACCTAGACAATTGTAGTCCTGAAATTACATTACTCTACAGTAATTATTTTTCGCTGTTGTAAAAGAAAACCTAAGATCAACTGTAATAAAAAGTTACATTAGCTGATCAATAACTCTAATTACGTTTTTCTAGTGTAGAACCTTCTTCTCCCTTAAAACGGAGCTTAGTGAAGTGAAGCATTACTGTTCTCGTAGTTATACTTGTGTGTCACGAAAATTTGGAGTTTAAGTTATAGACCGCATAAATATCTCTCTAATCTAAGATTGTGGGTAGCAGTTTGTTTGTGTGTGTGAAAGACGTGGACGCTTACTGTGAGGATTCACAGTTGTTTTTTATACGTAATGTGTACCGTAACCATGAAATTATATTAGTACTATCAATAAAATGAACCACGTATTTTTCGTACTGATATGAAACAAATGTTTAAGTTCAAATGTTCAAATGTGTGTGAAATCTTATGGGACTTAACTGCTAAGGTCATCAGTCCCTAAGCTTACACACTACTTAACCTAAATTATCCTAAGCACAAACACACACACCCATGCCCGAGGGAGGACTCGAACCTCCGCCGGAATCAGCCGCACAGTCCATGACTGCAGCGCCTGAAACCGCTCGGCTAATCCCGCTCGGCAAATCTTTAAGTATTTTGATAAATGAAAAAGACAATTATTAGTTTCTTTAAAGTGCTATTTTACTGCTGTGCAAAGACTGAATGTTCATCGATAATCAGAGATCGTCTATGTACGGAAACTTGCCCAAAGGCATTACTGCTCCTGAGATTCGAAGTATTACATTGAGCTTTTCACCTGTTGACCGCAGTTATTTACCTTATAATCTGTCTAGGAGATATTGAGTGAGAGTACCACTACATTTGGGGGTCTATTTTGCCTGCATCAAAGTTGGTGGAAAGTTCGAACTACAGTCATGGTTGAGTGCCAAGTAGGGAACAGAGAACAAGATGTCCAGCTGTAGGGAAAAAACAGTATGCTGTCTGCTTCGTTTTTAATGGCCAGTAAAATACTAGGCTGTGAGGGGGAGATCTAAATACGTATTTATTGGTTCAAAAATGGTTCAAATGGCTCTGAGCACTATGGGACTCAACATCTTAGGTCATAAGTCCCCTAGAACTTAGAACTACTTAAACCTAAGTAACCTAAGCACATCACACACACCCAAGCCCGAGGCAGGATTCGAACCTGCGACCGAAGCAGTCCCGCGGTTCCAGACTGCAGCGCCAGAACCGCACGGCCACCGCGGCCGGCCGTATTTATTGGCTTAGAAGGTCTCTGAATGACCTATTTGTAATACAGAGGTCGAATCATAGTCATTACCAAGTATGCCTTAGACTTTAAGTAGTTAGGCTATAATATTTTTTTTAATTGCAACGAAAAGCTCATATTAACATTGAACCAATAACAACAGAACTATTGTATCTGCGCTGATCGTTGCTGTTTTATTGTCAAGCGCACTAACGGCGATCATAAATTTTGTCTCTTCCTTTACAATGCCATGATGCTGGAAAGTCAGATCAAGCATTGCAAGCCACAGTTCTGGTTTATCAGGTATGAAGTGCGGTGGGCGTAATTTCATCTTGCTACTGTTCTCTGTCGAAAGGCCGTTACTCGATGGCACAGAAAAATTCAACGCAGCGTTTTCCTGTTCTTCAATGTCGCGTCGTAATTCCCCAATGTTCTTCAGCAAAGTGGTAAACGTTTGAGGACTTCGTCAATGAAACGCTGCCAAGTTTGTGCCGCATTTTGTAACCCGAAAGGCATATCGAGGTATTCGAATAAACCGAATCGTGTCGTGACAGCCGTCTTCGGTATATCAGCAGGTGCGACCTGTATCTGGTGATACGCTTTTTTTGCAATCAATGGCACTAAAAATGGTCGCGCCTGCAAGAGCATGCGTAAAATCCCTGATATGTGATATCGGATAACGATCGGGGATGGTACGAGTATTAAGTGCCTTGTAATCTCCGCATGGTCTCCAAGTCCCATCTTTCTTCTTTACGAGGTGAAGTGGCGAAGACCACGGACTGTCGGATCTACGGACGGTTCCCAAGCGTAATAATTCTCCGAACTCTGCCTTCGCTGCAGCAAAACGATCCGTAACTAACCGGCGTGGGCGTTGAGACACTAGTTGACCGGGTGTAGTCCTGATGTGATGTACCGTATTGTGCTCTATTTTCTGCCCACCAGACACGGATTTGCAGTTTGCTACTTGTCTGCAATCAGACGTGGAGATAGGGCTTCGTCCTAGGGTGCCTCTGATGCACTGTGTCCCACGCACTACTTATTACAATCTTCAGAAAGACTCACGAAGTAGTTAGGCTATAATATTTTATTTTTTTATTGCAACAAAAAGCTCATATTAACATTGAATCAACAACAACAGAACTATTATATTGTTGTTGTTGTTGTGGTCTTCAGTCCTGAGACTGGTTTGATGCAGCTCTCCATGCTACTCTATCCTGTGCAAGCTTCTTCATCTCCCAGTACCTACTGCAACCTACATCCTTCTGAATCTGCTTAGTGTATTCATCTCTTGGTCTCCCTCTACGATTTTTACCCTCCACGCTGCCCTCCAATGCTAAATTTGTGATCCCTTGATGCCTCAAAACATGTCCTACCAACCGATCCCTTCTTCTAGTCAAGTTGTACCACAAACTTCTCTTCTCCCCAATCCTATTCAATACATCCTCATTAGTTACGTGATCTACCCACCTAATCTTCAGCATTCTTCTGTAGCACCACATTTCGAAAGCTTCTATTCTCTTCTTGTCCAAACTGGTTATCGTCCATGTTTCACTTCCATACATGGCTACACTCCATACAAATACTTTCAGAAACGACTTCCTGACACTTAAATCTATACTCGATGTTAACAAATTTCTCTTCTTCAGAAACGATTTCCTTGCCGTTGCCAGTCTACATTTTATATCCTCTCTACTTCGACCATCATCAGTTATTTTACTCCCTAAATAGCAAAACTCCTTTGCTACTTTAAGTGTCTCATTTCCTAATCTAATCCCCTCAGCATCACCCGATTTACTTTGACTACATTCCATTATCCTCGTTTTGCTTTTGTTGATGTTCATCTTATATCCTCCTTTCAAGACACTGTCCATTCCGTTCAACTGCTCTTCCAAGTCCTTTGCTGTCTCTGACAGAATTACAATGTCATCGGCGAACCTCAAAGTTTTCACTTCTTCTCCATGAATTTTAATACTTACTCCGAATTTTTCTTTTGTTTCCTTTACTGCTTGCTCAATATACAGATTGAATAACAGGACTGATGACCATAGATGTTAAGTCCCATAGTGCTCAGAGCCATTTGAATAACATCGGGGAGAGACTACAACCCTGTCTCACTCCTTTCCCAACCACTGCTTCCCTTTCGTGCCCCTCGACTCTTATAACTGCCATCTGGTTTCTATACAAATTGTAAATAGCCTTTCGCTCCCTGTATTTTACCCCTGCCACCTTCAGAATTTGAAAGAGAGTACTCCAGTTAACGTTGTCAAAAGCTTTTTCTAAGTCTACAAATGCTAGAAACGTAGGTTTGCCTTTTCTTAATCTTTCTTCTAAGATAAGTCGTAAGGTTAGTATTGCCTCACGTGTTCCAACATTTCTACGGAATCCAAACTGATCTTCCCCGAGGTCCGCTTCTACCAGTTTTTCCATTCGTCTGTAAAGAATTCGCGTTAGTATTTTGCAGCTGTGACTTATTAAACTGATAGTTCGGTAAACTATTATATATAATCAAAGAATAAACAATCTGTCCCTTGTGCGCGCCACCACAGAATAATGCTATCCTTCACTGTTCGTCTACGGATGTTCTGCTGGCGACTCCCACAAGGCACTTAATTTGACGGTCTGTTTAGCTTTGCACTAAAGTGGTTGCAAAGACTGAGCTACAATCGCGTTTGGACAACAAGTGGGGTACAGCTCTATGAGATACAGACTGATTCACTGTTTTGTTTCTAATAACCAGTAAAATACTGGGCTGTGATTGGGGAAGCCAAATCTGTGTGTGTGTGTGTGTGTGTGTGTGTGTGTGTGTGTGTGTGTGTGTGTGTTCGCATGCACCAACTCCACTCCCCCACTTCCCCCCTTCTGTCCCAAGCCTGCGCTGCTGGTAAGCAACGTGGACGTGTGATCTCTCGATGTCGGTACTAAGCACTATAGAGCACTCAGGTATACTGTACTTGCTGTGGGGAGTCCGAAGCTCGTGGTCTCGGGGGCGCTCTCGCTTCCCGAGCACAGAATCCTGTGTTCGATTCCCGGCGGGGCCAGGGATTTTCACCTGCCTCGAGATGACTGGGTGTTATCATCATCATCTATGAAAGTGGCGAGACTGTACTGAGCAAAGGTTGGGAATTTGTACGGGCGCTGAAAAGCGCGCAGTTGAGCGCTCCACAAACCAAACATCATCATCATCATCATCATCATCATTGTCTAAACATTCTGCGTGGTGTCTGTTTGTTCTATATCGTGTCTCCCTACCACTTCCGCGCAACGACGATCTGAGCGTGTTTTTTAGGGAATTGACTAGTTTGAAACTGGGACCTGTTGCTGGTAAGGAGACGCCAGACCACACGTGACATGTAGAATTCAGAAGACTTCAGTGAGACTAGCGATAATATAACCAGATACGTAATGATTTCAGAGTCAGCTCCACTGCACTCCCTGTAAAGGAATTTTAATACTAACTAAATTTAGTGGAAGGGGTTCAAGACTTTCCTATTTTTAGTTAGCTGGTAAAATAACGTCGAAAAAAGCAGTTAAGTTTACCATTGGAAATTTTATTCTACTCACAAAACATCGTTTATGAATTGCACTATTGATAGAAGGAAATGTTTTAATACAGGATGGTAAAAACCAACTGCGTTCAACAAAAATGTGAACGAATATTCCCTGAATGGGTTTCCAAGTTCTACAATGGATCGAAGGATGACCTATGCCATATCACATCTATAATCTAGATTTAAATTAAGTTTCACAAGAGAGAAAAATATCAAAATGGTCTACAGTGGCCCTCAATTATCTTTCATTACTTATCTAACTTGTCGTAAATCACAGTGGCTGATGTGGCTTCTCAATAACTATATAACAGAAAAATCATCGCGTTTCAGATTTTTACTTCAAGTGGCAAATGTGAACACCATGAGCTTTAATTGATGATCGACACTAGTATTACGCAAAAAGGGGATGTAACAGATGAGACTTCTGCAGTTTTGAGTGAAGCCTTATGCGCTCAAAAATGCGGCATCGCGTGCGTTCATTACCTTGTCGGTGTTCGTCAGGGGGCAGCGGCCGGCGCAGCTCCGTCCAGCTCGCCCTCTCGGAAACTACTCCTCTTAACTTCTCCTTACTACAATTTACCGAAGTTGGTTTAAAAAAAAACTATCTGACTGTGTTTTCATCTGACCAATCAGGGTCTCAATGTTAACCTTAAGCTCCGCCTACAAAAATTCTGTCTATCCAATGAGAAACGTTATACTTTTCGTGGTGGGGCAATGTTTTTAAAGTTTACAACGTAACAGAGAAGCGAGAAAGCCTCACGCTAAAACTTGCAGCTGGTGTGGTCCTTTTAGGGTTGTCGTAAGATCTATACTGTTCTTCTGGGGGGCTCTATCTTTTAACATGGGCTGGGGGGGGGGGTGGTCCTAACGTAACAGAGACACGAAAAAGGTCTCACGCTAAAACTTGCGGGTGGTGTAGCCCTTTTTGTGTTATCGTAAGATCTATACTGTTCTTCTGGAGGGCTCTAGCTTTTAACATGGGCTGGGGGGTGGTCTTGACGTAACAGAGACGCGAAAAAGTCTCACGCTAAAACTTGCGGGTGATGCGGTCCTAGCGGTTAGCTGGCGACGTGGGTGTCCGTCCGTCCCTTATCGTAGGGCCTTCCAGCTTAACACGGTTCTGCTCTCGGCTTCTGTTCTCGTTTCTCCCCTCGGAACTGCGTCTGTCTCAAGGTGGGATAGTATGACATGCATTTTAGGCATTCTTGTGTTAATCTGTGGTTTTCCATTTGCTCACTCGTTACTCGTATTACATTGGTTAATTTAATGTCACGATTTATTCGGAGCTATGTGACATACTACTGGATTTGCTTATCATGTCAGGGTTTTCATGGAAGGTGTTGCATTTGCCTGACACCTTACAATTGTTGTGGGACTCATGCCCCATAGATGAACGACTTGTGGGTTAACGTCGAACTTGAGCCCATTTAAATACGGAATCAAAAATGTTACGTTTCAAATACATTTGTACTAAGCAGAAGTGAGTGGCATCTCGTAACACATTCGTAATTACGTCGCAAAACGGTTCTTGGCAGAACTTCAAATGGTTCAAATGACTCCAAGCACTATGGGACTTAACATCTGAGGTCATCAGTCCCCTAGACTTAGAAACTACTTAAAGCTAACTAACCTAAGGACATCACACACATCCATGTCCGAGGCACGATTCGAAGCTGCGACCGTAGCAGCAGCGCGGTTCTGAACTGAAGCGCCTAGAACCGCTCGGCCGCAACGGCCGGCCTCTTGACAGAACTATGTTTGCTTCTTTCATCGTACTCTTCGTGCAAATCTTCGCTGTTCATTATAAGTTTCGTGAACACTACAGCTACAAAGATCATGGGATAGCGATATGCACATGTACAGCTGGCCGTAATATCACGTACACAAGAAATAAAACGGCAGTTCACTGACGCAGCTGTTGCCGGCAAGAGTGGCCGTGCGATTCTGGGCGCTACAGCCTGGAACCGAGCGACCGCTACGGTCGCAGGTTCGAATCCTGCCTCGGGCATGGATGTGTGTGATGTCCTTAGGTTAGTTAGGTTTAATTAGTTCTAAGTTCTAGGCGACTAATGACCTCAGAAGTTGAGTCGCATAGTGCTCATAGCCATTTGAACCATTTGACGCAGCTGTCATTATTTTGTACCCGGGTGATTCGTTTGAAAGCGTTTCCGACGTGATTATGGCTACATGACGGAATTAACAGACTACGAACGCGGAATGGCAGTCGGAGCTACACGTGTGGGACATTCCTTTTCGGAAACTGTTAGGGAATTCAATATTCCGAGGTCCACAGCGTCAACAGTGTGCCGAGAATACCAAATTTCAGACATTACCTCTCACCACGGACAACGCAGTGGCGTTTGCAGCTGAATTTGGCGTTAGTGGGCGATGGCAGCAGACGTTCGGCGGACTGCCTTTGCTACCAGCGCGATATCGACCTCAGCGCCTCTTCTGGGCTCGTGGGCATATCGTGCGGACCCTAGACGACCCTAAAACCGCTGCCTGGTTGGGTAATTCGTGATTTCTGATGCTAAGAGCTGATGGTAAGGTTCGGATGCGGCACAGACCCCATGAAGCCATGGACCCAAGTTGTCAACAAAGCACTTTGCAACCTGGTGGTGGCTCCGTAATGGTGTGGGCTGTGTTTACCTGAAATGGACCTGGTCCTCTGGTACAACCGAGGCCATCAGTGACGGAAATGGTTATGTTCGGCTATCTGGAGACCATTTGCGGCCATTCAAGGACTTCATGATGGAATTGTCTCTGGAGCACAATTGTTCGCTTTTGGTATGAAGAACGTTGAAGCGAATGATTTTGAGACCCAAATCGCCCAAAATGAATACCATGGAACACTTATGGGACATAATCCAGAGGGTAGTTCGTGCACAAAATCCTACACGCATCAAACGAAAAAACTACAAAGACGGAACCTTGTCTAGCTTGAAGGGGGAAACCAGATGGCGGTATGGTTGGCTCGCTAGATGGCGCTGCCATAGGTCAAACGGATCAACTGCGTTTTTTTAAAAATAAGAACCCCCATTTTTTATTACATATTCGTGTAGTACGTAAATAAATATGAATGTTTTAGTTGGACCACTTTTTTCGCTTTGTGATAGATGGCGCTGTAATAGCCACAAACGTATAAGTACGTGGTATCACGTAACATTCCGCCAGTGCGGACGGTATTTGCTTCGTGATACATTACCCGTGTTAAAATGGACCGTTTACCAATTGCGGAAAAGGGCGATATCGTGTTGATGTATGGCTATTGTGATCAAAATGCCCAACGGACGTGTGCTATGTAAGTTGCTCGGTATCCTGGACGACATCATACAAGTGTCAGGGCCGTTCGCCGGATAGTCACGTTATTCAAGGAAACAGTAAGTGTTCAGCCACATGTGAAACGTCAACCACGACCTGCAACAAATGATGATGCCCAAGTAGGTGTATTAGTTGCTGTCGCAGCTAATCCGCACATCAGTAGCAGACAAATTGCGCGAGAATCGGGAATCTCAAAAACGTCGGTGTTGAGAATGCTACATCAACATCGATTGCACTCGTACCATATTTCTATGCACCAGGAATTGCATGGCGACGACTTTGAACGTCGTGTACAGTTCTGCCACTGGGCACGATAGAAATTACGGGACGATGACAGATTTTTTGTACGCGTTCTATTTAGTGTCGAAGCATCATTCACCAACAGCGGTAAGGAAAACCGTCATAATATGCACTATTGGGCAACGGAAAATCCACGTTGGCTGCGGCATTATGGGAGGAAGGATAATTGCCCCCATTTTATCGATGGCAATCCAGGCCTAAACGGTGCAATGTATACTGATTTCTGTGCGGCTGATCCCGGCGGAGGTTCGAATCCTCCCTCGGGCATGGGTGTGTGTGTTTGTTCTTAGGTTAGTTAGGTTTAACTAGTTCTAAGCTCTAGGGGACTCATGACCTCAGAAGTTGAGTCCCATAGTGCTCAGAGCCATTTGAACCATTTTTTTGAACATTTGAACATATGCTGATTTCCTATGTAATGTTCTACCGATGTTAGTACAAGATGTTTCACTGCATGACAGAATGGCAATGTACTTCCAGCGTGAAACATGATGAGTATCAAAAAATGGATCAAATGGCTCTGAGCACTATGGGACTTAACATCTACGGTCATCAGTCCCATAGAACTACTTAAACCTAACTAACCTAAGGACATCACACAACACCCAGTCATCACGAGGCAGAGAAAATCCCTGACCCCCGACGGGAATCGAACTCGGGAACCCGGGCGCGGGAAGCGAGAACGCTACCGCACGACCGCGAGCTGCGGACTGATGGGTATCCGGCACATAGCTCACGTGCGGTTGAAGCAGTATTGAATAACATATTCATGACAGGTGGATTGGTTGTCGAAGCACCATACCGTGGCCCGCACGTTCACCGTATCTGATGTCCCCGGATTTCTTTCTGTGGGGAAAGTTGAAGGATATTTGCTATACTGATCCACCGACGACGCCCGACAACATGCGTCAGCGCATTGTCAATGCATGTGCGAACATTATGGAAGGCGAACTACTTGCTGTTGAGAGGAATGTCGTTACACGTATTGCCAAATGTATTGAGGTTGACGGACATCATTGAGCATTTATTGCATTAATGTGGTATTCACAGGCAATCACGTTGTAACAGCATGCGTTCTCAGAAACGGTAAGTTCACAAATGTACATGTATCACATTGGAACAACCGAAATAAAATGTTCAAACGTACCTACGTTCTGTACTTTAATT
Organism: Schistocerca piceifrons; assembly: GCF_021461385.2. Classification (NCBI taxonomy): domain Eukaryota; kingdom Metazoa; phylum Arthropoda; class Insecta; order Orthoptera; family Acrididae; genus Schistocerca; species Schistocerca piceifrons. Next base: position 54,948,737 of record NC_060145.1, on the reverse strand, counting down.
TAAAAAACCTACCTGTTACCAACTGCTCGTCTAAAATTGTGAGCCATATGTTTGTGACTATTACAGCGCCATCTATCACAAAGCGAAGAAAGTGGTCCAACTAAAACATTCATATTTCTTTACGTACTACACGAATATGAAATTAAAAAAATGGGGGTTCCTATTTAAAAGAAACGCAGTTGGTATCCGTTTGACCTATGGCATCGCCATCTAGAGGGGCAACCATAGCGCCATCTCGTTTCCCCCTTCAAGCTAGACAAGTTTCGTTCTTTGTAATTTTTTCGTTTGATGCTTATTTCGTCAGATATTTGGCCCGGTCACTATCAATGGACCACCCTGTAAAGGCAGCATGGCTAATTATCTCTTCAGGGGATTTCCAGCAACTTTTTGAGTCCATGCCGAGTTGGGTTGCTACACTTCGCCGGGAAAATGGAGGACAGACACGATGTTAGGAAGCATCCCACGACTTTTCTCACCTCAGTGCACAGCAACTTACAGCAATCTCCCGTCTTCTTTCTTCCAACGCTAGCGAGTGTGGCTAGCGAGTGTGTGGAATATATGATAAATCGTTGTCTATTTTAGCAGGATCCCGGAAGTGTCACTGCGTAAGGGACTGGGTGTTACAACATATTCAGCACTGGTGTTCGAAGAATATAGCTTCCTACCGCCTGTAGCGACAAATACGCTGCAAGCTAAGCATTAGCAACGAGTTGAGTCCACATTATAGGCAACAGCAGATTTGTTTTCACTCTCGTCGTCTCAGTTTAGGTTTGCCACGCGATTTTCCTGGAAGAAAAAGATACGGAACGTGTCCCTAACAACTCTCATTAAGAATCCTAACCGATAGTTACTTGTCAAATCTCACCGCATAGTGAGTTTGACAATGCTATTATCGCAAGGTAATGAAGACGTTGGTGTCATAAGCGGATTTATCATCCGCCACAAAAATAAAATTATCCAGTGTTCCTAGAAAGAGCGGTTACATCAGGCATCAACCACATCACATTCATCACGACACGATAACAACATCTTTTCTGCCACGTTTAAGATTAACCGCGTGTTTGATGGCAGCTGTTAACTCTTCCGCAGTGACACTCTTGTTCAACTATGCGGCCCGTTTCCCTATTACATAGCAACGCTTACAGTAATTGGTTTTCTGAAAGTCAACAGCTGCAACTTTTGCGACAGCCAAAGGGAATGCTGCATTCATTAAGGAAAGACAGCCTGAGCATAGATTTGTGAAAGCAGTTCGTAAAGTGTTCGTTATAAAATATTTCCTTGCAAAGAAGCAAACGGAATAAGTGGAACGAAAAGATCGTATTCCGAATGGAAACGCTAATCGAGAACTGCTAATCGATTTACACACATCCGTAGAAATGCATGTCTCTAACGTTGTTCAAGGAGATCGGAGGGTTTTGTAGTTCGTGGGGGAGGAAGTCCTAAATTATGAATAATTTTAGGAAAACGTAGGGCAATGCCTTTAACGATCAGGCCAGTAGAAGGTACGAAGAAGATGAGCAAAACTTCACACAAACAATGTCACTCCACCTATCGTTGAGCACTACTGTAAGAAATAACAAGGCAGAAGCAATAACGAGTTAAACAGGCTTACGTGACTGAGTAGCAACAGTCCTTTAAGGTGGAGCAGCAATGCAATTGGCACAGAATAATTTCCTTCACGGATTCACCACAATTTCCGAAAATCCTCCCAAACGTCTTCCCTTTTATTGTTTTAATTTGTTTGTCATTTTTCAAATACAAAAAATGGTTCAAATGGCTCTGAGCACTATGGGACTTAACTTCTAAGGTCATCAGTCCCCTAGAACTTAGAACTACTTAAACCTAACTAACCTAAGGACATCACACACATCCATGCCCGAGGCAGGATTCGAACCCGCGACCGTAGCGGCCACGCGGTTCCAGACTGTAGCGCCTTTAACCGCTTGGCCACACCGGCCGGCCTTTCAAATACAAAACGATGTGACAGACTCCAGAATGTTACTATTTATCTTGTCAATGGATACTACTTTTTGTTCGCGGTTACCACATTTTAAGAGAGCTGCCATGCAGTATTATCACGTGGCAATACTGGAAGTCGTTTTGGAATTCCTTAGGGTAGTTCAGTCACGATGATTTCCTTTAGATAACAGCATCTTCAGCAGATATTGTGCTAGTACTGCTGGTACAGAGTCATAATTCTCGTACGTACGAGGCATATTCCAAAACTAAGGTCCGTTTGGTCATGAAAAAATATGCTCATGAGAAAAGGTTTTTATACGTCTTCATACCTTCTTTAATGTTGCACCAGCTTCTTTAGCCTCTCTGCATAGAAATCTGCCACCTGGGAATTGAGACATTTGGTTACACCAGTCTTGAGTTCGAGGCCGTTTTGCCGGCCGGTGTGGCCGAGCGGTTCTAGGCGCTTCAGTCCGGAAGCGGGCGACCGCTACGAAATGGTTCAAATGGCTCTAAGCACTATGGGACTTAACATCTGCGGTCATCAGTCACCTAGAACTTAGAACTATTTAAACCGAACTAACCTAAGGACATCACACACATCCATGCCCGAGGCAGGATTCGAACCTGCGACCGTAGCGGTCACGCGGTTCCAGACTGAAGCGCGTAGAACCGCACGGCCACACCGGCCGGCGCGACCGCTACGGTCGCAGGCTCGAATCCCGCCTGGTGCATGGCTGTGTGTGATATCCTTAGGTTAGTTAGGTTTAAGTAGTTCTAAGTTCTAGGGGACTGTTGACCTCAGATGTTAAGTCCCATAGTGCTCAGAGCCATTTGAACCATTTCGTGGCCGTTTTTAAATTGTTGTCCACCCAGCCACTATTTCAAATGCAAGAAGAGAAAATAGTCGCTTGGTGCAAGGTTGGGACTATGCAGAGGAAGATCAAAAAGTTCCCAACGAAAATCTTGGATCTTCTGCTTGGCTTTGGCAGTGGTCTGACGGCATGCGTTGTCGTGAAGGAGGTTTGTTCAAAATGGCTCTGAGCACTATGGGACTCAACTGCTGCGGTCATTAGTCCCCTAGAACTTAGAACTAGTTAAACCTAACTAACCTAAGGACATCACAAACATCCATGCCCGAGGCAGGATTCGAACCTGCGACCGTAGCGGTCTTGCGGTTCCAGACTGCAGCGCCTTTAACCGCAGGGCCACTTCGGCCGGCGAAGGAGGTTTGTGCCAGACGACATTTTCTGCGGCCTCGATTTTGGTCTCAGTTTGGTTATCTTTTCATAGTATACGTCAGCTGTAATTGTTGACCCAAGGTCCATGAAATCAATCAAAATGACTCACTTTTCGTCCCAAAAAACGGTAGCCACCATTTTTCGATTCGAGAACGGAGACCGCTTAAACGTTTTTGATTTGGGTGAAGTTAAATGGCGCCACTGCATTGACTGTTGTTTCGAGTCTGCGTTGGTGTACAATATCCACGTGTCGTCCCTCGTAACAATGTGAGGAAACAAATCATCTCGTTTGTCTTTAGCGCTCTAAAAACTGTCGTGCACAACGCATTTGTGCTAATCAATGAGCATTTTTGGACCCACCTCTCACACGGTTTATGATATCAGAACTGTTATAATCCTGTAGATTAAGATTCGAGCAACACTTTTGAGTTCATTAGCCTGACCACTAATCGTCAATGGGCGATCGCTGCGAAGTTTTTGGTTCACATAATCAACGATTTCGTCGCTCTGAATACTGGGTCTGCCACTCTACTATTTAGCAAGAACATCTATGCGGCCATTTTGAAATTCTCGAAAGATTTTCGATTTTTTGTCACCCATTATTTCAGGTCCATACGGTAGGCATAGTTCACAATCGATTTCCTTTTGCCAGCATAAATCTAACCACACAGCGGGATCTACGATTGTCTCGGCCACTGCGATCTTCTCTCTCCGGCTGGCAAACGACTACTGAATCAAACCAACACTGCAGTAGATTTCTAAACAATCGGTAGATAGCGCTGTTTCCGAGAAACTTCATTCAGGCCTACCATTAGTTCAATGTTGGACACTGGATCTTAGTTTTGGCGTACGCCTCGTATTTTGAGAATATTAAACCTCCTATTACGATGTTTTACGCACGTCCCATATTATTCCCGTTTGTGTCGAACATTCACCGTCCACTAAAATGCTTTCCCAGTGGGGCGACGCAACGATAAAACTCTGGTATCGCATTTGGGGTTCTTGGTACAAATTCCCGTTAGTCATACAGACTATGGTATTTCCACATTTCCCTTATTCGGATAATACAAATACTGGAATAATTCCTTTTAAAAAGACACGGCACGTTTCCTTACACGTCCGTCTCCAGTTCGCATTTGTGCTCTGCCTCTGGTGATCTAGTCGTCGACAGGATGTTAAACACTATTTCTTCCATCGTTTTTCCGTACAATGTATTAGCTTCTATTGGTCAAAGATTGTTCGAGCCACTGAAATGTGTGTGAAGATATTTTCTACGATTATACACTGAAGAGCCAAAGAAACTGGTATACCTGCCTGATATCGTGTAGGGCCCCCGCGAGAACGCAGAGGTGCCTCAAACGACGTGCTATGGACTCGACTAATGTCTGAAGTAGTGCTGGAGGGAATTGACACCATGAATCCTGCAGGACTGTCCATAAATGTAAGAGTACGAGGGGGTAGAGAGCTCTTCTGAACAGCACGTTGCAAGGCATCCCAGACATGGTCAATAATGTTCATGTCTGTGTGCGATATGGGAGACCCCCAGACACGTCTGGATACGACTCTGACAGGTGACACGTACGTAAGCATCCTGTCTGATCACCTGCATCCATTCATGTCCATTGTGCAATCCAAAGGACTTGGGCAATTCCAGCAGGACGATGCGATACCCCTCAAGTCCAGAATTGCTCCAGAGTGGCTCCAGGAACACTCTTCTGAGTTTAAGCACTTACGCTGGCCACCAAACTCAGCAGACATGAATATCGGATGTCTTGCAATGTGCTGTTCAGAAGAAATCCCCCCCTCCTCGTACTGTCACGGATCTATGGATGGCCCCGCAGGATTCTTGGTGTCAGTTCCCTCCAAGACTACTTCGACATTAGTCGAGTCGATGCCATGTCGTGTTGCGGCACTTGTGCTTGATCGCGGGGGCTCTACACGATATTCGGCAGGTGTACTAGTTTCTCTGGCTTTTTAGTTATTGAAAGTTCGGTCATGCTCTTGGATGGTAAACAGTTTTTGTTTAGTGACATCAGTGCGGGCAAAGTGGCCATCCCGGGGGCGGCTTCTGACCACTTTGTGTAGGGGGCAACGTAACAGCAGCGGCCGAATGAAGGGAGATACTTGCAGCAAGTCCTTATAAATGTGACGTAGAAGAGGTAAATAAAGAGAGAAGAGAAAAAGAAAGTAAAATGGAAGGAAAAACTTTAGCCGATGTGAGGAAAGTCCGTAAAAAGAGAAGACTGTGAAGAGCTTTTTTTAAAAAGAGGTGGAGCCCCTCCACGCCCACACCGGCATGATGGCCAACACAAAAGGTCTACTGCCATCTCTGCATAAGGGTTAGTATTCACTAAAGTGAGGTGTCGCAGGATGTGGGTGCTGCGATGTTTGCGTACGTCTGGTTAGGATTAACCATTAATACGCGCTCATCTGGAGATAGATTGGTCGAAATCTGACGAAGGGTAGCGGTTTGAAGGGCAGAGGAAAAAAAGTGCCAAGGCAAGAGCCAAGGGAAAAAAACCTCTGCGAAAGTTAGGTCGGGCGGCAAGAGCGGTAGCGGTTGTCTTGCTGCCTGCGATAGGTTGTGCAAGGATAGGCTTTGTTAGTAGTGGGTATCATGCATGTTGATACCTTGACGTTGTGCGTTTGTGCTGCTCGGCGGCTGGCGCTGGGTGCTGGTACAGTGTCCTCGTTCAGCGTCCTGCTACCTGCAACAGTTATGTTTGTTATCGGTCTTGTGTGTGAGGGAGTGTTGGGAGATTGTTCGTGCGTCTGTGGGCGAGCTCGTCGGTGTCCCTGCTGTGGCCTGTTGGTCGGCTCTAATAGCAGCTGGTAGTTGCCAGTCAGTGTTGCTGATATGCAGGGGCTTACCGACGTTTGTCGCTGTTTGCGTATGTTAGTTTGCCATAGGTGGTTATGCCCTAGCTAGCAGTGTCTTTGGTCGCTTGTGTTTCCACCTGTGGTTGTGATCGTAGTTTCCCAGAGTGAGGATGAAAGGATTGTTCGAGTGTCTCGAGTTCCTGTATAGTCGTGTGGCGTGTTTCTTGAATACTTCCTTGAGGGTATCAAGGCGGTATTCATGGTGAAGATCCACGGTGCGTGTGTAGCGTGGAGCATTGCTAATGATTCGTAGCACTTTGTTCTGTATGATCTGCAGGCGGCACAGTCGTGTGGGAGCTGCATATCCCCAGACGGGAGCTGCGTACGTCATCAGAGGTCTAATCAGTGTCGTGTATAAGGACCTCGACACCCCCCTATTCAGTGTGCTTTCCCTGTTGAGCATTGGGTAGAGCTGTTTGAGCCTCGCGTGCGCTCGGTTGGCAACGTATTCGATGTGGTCCCCCCATGTAAGTTTCCGGTCCAGCCAGACACCAAGGTATCTGACTTTCTCTCGGAAACGTATTGGGCATGTATGTAGTGTTATCGGTCTACAGTGTTGGTGTTTGCGCAGTAGTTTCGGTCTGCGTGTGAACAGAACTGCTTCGCACTTGTCGACGTTTACTTTAATACGCCATCGCTCCAGCCAAGGCTCGGCTGTTCTGAGTGCTGTCTGTATTCGTGAGTTGATGTTCGACGGTTTCCAGTCTTGCGCGAGGATGGCTGTGTCATCCGCGTAGACGGCTAACGTCGTGTTTCGTGTCGCTGGGTAGTCATTAATGTACAGGTTAAACAAGATGGGCCCCAGAATGCTTCCTTGGGGTACTCCAGCTTGGATACCGTGTTGTGTTGATTGTTTATCCTGCACGTTAGTGTTGAAACATCTGTTCGTGAGATATGAGTGTATGAGACGTACGAGTCCGTCTGGGAAACCAGCTTCGCTTAGTTTGCGTATGAGTCCGTTGTGCCAGAGACGATCGAAAGCCTTTTCGATGTCTAGGAACACGGCCCCTGTGGCTTTGTTCATGTTGTAGCCGTGTGTTATATGTTCGACTACGCGGAGGAGTTGTTGTGTTGTCGAGTGGTGATTCCTAAAGCCGAATTGCTCCGGTCTTAGGGTGTCGTTGGCGATGCAATGCCTAGTGATACGTTTTAGTATTACCTTCTCAACAATCTTGCTGAGCGAGCACAGCAGACTGATGGGTCGGTAATTTTGTGGGAGGGAGTGGTCTTTCCCCGGCTTCCTGAACATCAGGACCTTGGCCGCCTTCCAAAAGTCAGGGAAGTGTTGGTGTGTCAGGATGGCATTCGTTAGGTGTGTGAGGTATTCTACGGCTTTATCCGTGAACTCCTGGAGGACACGGTTTTGAATGCCATCAGGCCCAGGGGCTTTTCTAGCGTTGGTGTGCTTGATAGCCCATGTGACTTCATTTGTGCTAGCACGTCTGATTTGGTCGCGCGAGGGCTGGGCTACAAGTCGTGTAACCTCCTGGTCCGTTTCAAGTGTGAATGCTGGGTCTGAAGGAACCAGATTCGGCATGAAGGACGCTGCAAGTGTAGTGACCATAAGCTCTGCCTTCTCCGTCGCGGAGTAGGCTGGGCCGTCTGGTCCTTGTAACGTGGGAATGTAATGTTTCTCCCTGGTGAAGTGTCTGGCCAGCTGCCACACGCCAGGACGTGTGGTATCCAGCCGAGCGAGTTTCTGTCCCCATTGTTCGTTTCTGAATGTTTGGATTTTATTCCGTATTATGCCCTGGAGTCTGTTGACGTGCAGTTTATAGAACGGGCGCCTGGTACGCTGCCAGTATCTCCTGAGGCGGTTCCTCATTGAGATAAGGCCCAGGATTTCCTGGGGTAGGGCCGTCGAGTGTTGTCTTGGCGTTGTAAATGGAATGGCGTCAGTCATTGCGTCTTGGACGGCAGTTGTGAGAGCCTCCACAGCCTCATCGATTTGCTGTGTGTTGTTAATTTCGTGGGTGTCAGGAATGCGACTATCAAGCGTTTCCTTGAACAGTGTCCAGTTCGCACGCTTGTAGTTAAGCATCCTGCGTGGTTCGATGTCCTGCAGTGTCTCTTCCACGTGCAGTATTACAGGCATGTGGTCTGAGTCCAGATCGTTTTCAACCGTTAGGTGGAGTGTGCATGTGATGCCCTTTATGAGGGCTATGTCTAACACGTCTGGCCTATGTCGGGCCTGTGTAGGCACGAACGTGGGAACGTCCGGCCCAAGTATAATGTAGTTTCGGCCTAGTGCGTGTTCGTACAGTTTCTTGCCGTTGGAGGTTCGTATTCGTGAGTTCCAATCGGGGTGTTTTGCGTTGAGGTCTCCAGCGGCTATTACCCGCGGTGCCATGTTGAGTACTGTGCTGATATCGCGTGTTACTATGTTTTTAGGAGGATTGTATAGCGATACCAGTGTGGTGTTGGCTCCGTTGAACTTGACCCTGACGGCCGTAGCCTCTAGTCTTTCAAGTGCTGGGAGCTCGATGTTCGTGTGGTCTATGTCTCTGTGTACAATGATTGCTGTGCCGCCTCCCCTCCTGCCATCCGCTCGGTCGGTACGATAGACGCAATAACCTGGGAGGTTTAGTTGTTTGCGAGGCGTAAGCAGTGTTTCGTTCACAAGAGCGATTCGGATACCCTTTCGCTCCATGAACGCGGCCATCTCGGCTTTTTTGTTTGCGATCCCATTGGCATTCCAAAACAGGATCTGTGTGATTGTGTTTAAGTCTGCGTTTCGGGGCTGGTGTGGTGTATTATCCATGTAGTAGTGTAAAGAGCGGTGTGATAGTGGCTTGGAAGCTAGTCCAGTTGAGCGTACCCGACATGAACTGCATGAAGAGTTGTGAGACACACCCCATAATCTTCGTGACTATTTCGGTGGTCGTGCGTCCGGGGAATAATGTTTCCATTATTCTCTGGAATGTTGTTGTGATGTTGGTCATGTCAGCCTGGGAGTTGTTGGTCGTGTTAGCGGCCGCTTGTTCCAGTGTTGGCGTTTGGTGAGGGCTGGCCTGCGAGTCAGTTGTTCGAGTGGCAGTTGTGGGCGCCTGTGTATTTTCTGAGGTGAGTGGGTGTGTTATGTGGGTTGTTGAGTTGGTGTCCGGGATGTGTTCGTGGGTGTTGGTGTTCTGTTGACTGTGTACTTGTAGTGGTGCGGTCGTGTTCCTCGTGCTGCGGCTGTTTCTCCTTCTCCTCCTCCTCTGGCGCTGTGGTTGTCCCCGTGTGGGTGCGTTTTCTGTAGCCTGTGGTGGGCTGCAGTTCGCGATCTCAGGGGGTAGGGTGGTGTTGTTGCTTGTTTCGTGTGGTGTGCCCGCTGCGGGTGTGGTGTCATTTGTTGTGCTTGTCTGTTGTGTGTCTGTTGCTGGGGGTGTTTGCTGAGCGTGTTCTGAGCTCTGGGGCTCCTCTGACCGTCCCGCGCTGCTGGGGCTGCCAGCGACCGCTCCAGCGAAGGATAGTCCACTTCTTACTGGGCGCGGGGGCGGTTTTGGAACTGTGATGGCGGTTGGTTTCGCATGTTTCGCGATTTTGCGCCTCAGAGCTGCTTTGTATGCAATGCACCCTCTGTAGTTTGCCGGATGGGCAGCACCACAGTTGGCGCACTTGCGAGGTGCTGTATTGGGGAGTTTGCAGCGTTGGGTTGTGTGACCGCCGGCGCAAATGCGGCAGCGGGGTGCGAGACCGCATCTGATACCCGCGTGCGCATAGCGCTGGCAGTTGTGGCATTGTTGGGGGGTGCGCGGCGTGTTGTACACCTCTACATTAACGACCATGTGAAGAAATAATTTTAACTTCAGCAGGTCGCGGGATTTGGCCGTGTCGGCCAGCTCCGCCATGTAGTTATGCGACGGTCTCGCTGTGCCGAACTCTGACATCCGGTTTACCCGAATGCACTCCCACCCGAGAGCAGAGAGTTCGTTGTGTACCGTGTCGGTCGGGGTTCGTGAGTCTATCCCCTTAATCACGTACTGTTGTGTTTTTTCCAAGACTGTCCTGTACGTGAAGTGTTCTACCTTCCTTTCTTTGAGAAAGTCCAATAGATTCGTGTAGTCTGCCTTGTTCGCCACGTACAGTGCGGCGTGTTCCCCAGTGAGCTTGGAGTAGTATGTTGTGGGGCTGTGCTTATTGTTAAATTCTTTGTTTAGGAGACTTAGGTCTCCATAGTTATGAATGATGACCGGTGGGAAGCCAGTCGCGGTGTTGTTTGTGTTCTGCGTAGCTGCGTGTATGTTTGTGGTTGCTGCAGTCGCAGGGTTGTTTGTGTTGGTCCCTGTGTTGCTATTGTTCGTTCGCGGCGTGGATGGTGTTGGCAGCAGCGCTCGGCCGTTGCCTCGTGAGTTTGTGGGCTCACTTGTTTGCGTATGTGAAGAGCTGGAAACCCAGCCATATAAGAGCTCTGTTTGACGATGACGAAGAAGACACAGAGTGCATGTACTGCGAACAGGAATTTTCAAATTCAAGGCCAGAAGAGCAGTGGATTAAGTGCCATCTCTGCTCCCTCTGGGCTCACAAACTCTGTTCAAGGAGTGAAGAAATACAGATCGACTTTTATTAGTGCAAAATGTAATTCGAATCAGGTTGCACAGTAAAATATATGTAGTGCTTGTTTAAACAGTTTTTTATCCCTTAATTTTGACTTTAAAGCTAAGTGGCCTTTCAGCACTTTATGAAAACTGAAGTATTTAAAATACTTAATTTGATCCCAAAATGATTAAGCCATTGTTCGACAACTCCCGACACAAACTTTTATGACTTGTAGAGGGGAGTGAGTACACAATATTTTGAACAGGAACCCATGGTCGCAAACGTACCGTTTCCGTGCTACAAGCATTTAAAAACATTTGGTAACGCAACCACTTTTACAAGTAATTTGCAACACGTGTCACTGTACCTCCTTTGTTTTACAACTCCATTCATTAATAACCAAAGAAAGAAAAAGGAAACCTCATCAGTTTCTTTTACAGTTAATTCGGGTGAGCGGCGTCTCCTTCGAGCACCACAGTCAAGCCACAAACTGTAAAGGTACTCCTTTCTCGAAGCCGTTGGGTAATTGTGACAGAAAGGATGTGCGATGTAGTCGGACGCTGTTTATAACGATCTCGATAAAGGCGGCGAGCAGCTCTTCCATTACCGTGAGCTTCGCCATGCAGAAGGGTCATGTCGGTGTATTCTGCAAACGTGTGCTCAACCATGTTGCTCTAACATCACAGAGACTTGAATGAAGCTCGAACTACGTTAGAGAGGTAGGACAGACGTCAAATGACATCAACAGATACGGCGTAAGCACCTTCACTATGACGACTCTGTTGCATACATACCTAGCAAACATGTTTTCAAACGGATGTAGCACGGAAACGGTGCGTTTCCGGACTTCGGTTCCAATCCAAATTATTGTCTACTCAGCCCCCTCTGCAAATCCTAGAAGTTTGTAACGGGACTTCCCGAACGCCGGGTGAGATACTTCTTCAATAGTTGTAGATCATGATCACTGATTTCTGTACTTTACCGTCTATTGCTACTCAGCCTAAAAATGGGAATACTTTAGCCTGACCACTCTCCCCTACCGATCAACGTGCAGCACGTCCTTCGTCAAATGATCATTCATCTATGATCAGGATGCAAACCAGCATACGAGATTTACTGCTTATTCAACTACAGTACGTAGTTCTATTATGGCAAGTCAAGATATATTTACTCAAGAATAACTGTTCGTTAGGTTGCAGGTTTTCAGAGCTGGAAGCAACTGGAATACCTTGAATGCCTTTCCTTTACTCTACCGACTTCGCAGAAACTGGAAAAGGCCAACAGGTAGCTTGTGGAATTGCCATACCTGGACACGAATACGATTCGCCGAACCGGTTAGTATATTCCTGTTGTCAATGTTCTTCTGTCTTTTTATAGATAGTCTACAAAATGAATTAAACCGATGATAGAAATTTCATTTGCCTATAAATGGAAGCATTTAACTGACAAACATTAGTCTACAACCGAAATTTACAAACGAATTTGAAATTCGAAACACCAATAAAGACATGAGAGAGTGAAATGAGATTTATATTACGGATTACGTAAATGACGATACACAGATGATATCAGCGCAGAGGACTGCATGATATGTGGCTTTTAGAAATCAATATTGTGTGACGCCTCCAAGTACTGCACTCAAAAACTGTAAGCACCGTGCCTTGGAAGCGAAGAGGATCATATACTCTAGAGGGTTTTGCGACAACTAGTCTCAGGTATCGTCCACAAATTCCCGTTTAAGTCATATGTTATTATATTCGATATATGCTTTCAGCTCTACTTGATTAGCACTTTAAACGCTGCAAGTTGTGTGTAAAATCGTTCGCATGAATGTCGTACACGTGGCTTCATTAAGTTAAGCACCGCATTTTCTCAGTCTCTCCCCCCCCCCTCCACCCCAAAAAAAAAAGAAACTAAGCCATTTCCGTCTCCTTGTACTGATGCTGCCTAACTCGTTAAGAGTTTCTTAACCTAGCGAGCTTACACTTCTGTGAATGACCGCAACAGAAAAGAAAATCTATGTGCTGCTGAGCTAAATAACAAACGATTTATGTGTTTTGAAAAAATTTTCGGTATTGTTATACTTCATTATGGCTGAAGAGTAAGAAATAAGAATGGAACACCAAGAGCTTGTAATGAGCGTAGGCAAAGCTACAGTCTTTCTCCTCTATTGTTCAACCTATACATTTAAGATGTAATAACAGAAATAAAAGAGAGGTTCAATTCAGGATAAATGGATATGAATGATTTGACGATCATATTTCAACTCTCAATGAAAGCGAGAAAGGTTTATACAGCAAGTGTTGAATGCAATGAACAGTTCAAAGAGCACAGAATATGGATTACAAATAAACCGAAAAAAGACGAAAGTAATTAGTAGTAACAGAATGGAGATTAATCGATCCACTTAACATCAAAACTGAGGACCACGTTGTACACGAAATGAAGGAAATTACCTTAGAAGTGAAATAGCGCACGGTGACGGAAACAATGACGTCGTAAGAAGTGGAAAATTGCAGGCGAAGGGCATTCCCCAATATTGCTAACATCAAACATAAGAACTCTGTGGAAGAAACTAAGGAAGATGTGCTCCTGGAACACGGGGTCATATGAAAGTAAATCATAGACTACGGCTGAATTGAAAAGAAAGAGAATCAGGCGTTTAAGATGTGATACTGCAGAATGATGTTGAAAATTAAGGAGACTGGTCAGATAAGGAATGAGATTCTCTACAGAGTCGGAGAAGAAAGGAGGTGTGGAGAATACTAGACCAGAAGAAGGAACGGCATGGTAGGACGACAGCTGTTAAGAGATCAAAAATAAGTTGCCTTAGAGGGCAAAACTTGTAAGGGAAGAGAGACTGGAACATATCCAACAAATAATCGAGGAAGCTGAAAGTAAGTGCAGCCCCGATATAAAGAGCTTAGCATGGGAAAGTGCAGCATCAAACCAATCAGAAAACTGATGACCCAAGAACGGGTATGCAAGGTGTTACTTTCATTTACGTTGAATAGTCACCGGCCAGTATTAAGTACTGGATTGCACTAGTTAGAACTTTTGTATATGATCGTACCTTGCCGCGCGGGATTAGCCGAGCGGTTTTAGGCGCTGCAGTCATGGACTGAGCGGCTGGTCCCGGCGGAGGTTCGAGTGCTCCCTCGGGCATCGGTCTGTGTGTTTGTCCTTAGGATGATTTCGGTTAAGTAGTGTGTAAGCTTAGGGACTGATGACCTTAGCAGTTAAGTCCCATACGATTTCACACACATTTGAACATTTGATCGTACCTTCACGATCAGTTGACAATGGTTTACAGAGTCGAATACCTTTCTAGACCCTCAGAAGACGGAATTTACTTCCAATTATTTGCAAGTCAGGGTACGTGAAAGTAAGCGAAGTGTGTTCGGCACGAGCGGTTTTCCCGGAATCCGAGTTGATCATTAGCGAGGAACCTCTTTTGCTCAAGGAATGTTCTTTACACGAAGAAAAATAAAAGAGATAGTTAATTATACTATTAGCTTTGAAAACGACGACGCATAACCTGTGTAGCACGAACGTGCCCGCAACGCTAGTCTGTCAGGCGCGGTTGTAAACTCGCCAAGTAAACGCACGAATGTGCAATGACATACACTGGTGAGCCGGAACGTTATGACCGCTTACTGAATAAAGTGTTGGTCCACCTCTGGAACGCAGTACAGAAGCGAATTTGCCTGGCATGAATTCGACAAGTCGTTGCTAGTTTTCCGGAGGTATACAGCACCAGATACGTACGAACAGATGACGTATTTCCGACAAATCGTTCGTGGACGCTAAGCTGGCGACCCGTAGCGTATCAGATGTTTTGCGTCGCATTCAGATCAGGCGAATTTGGGGACCAAGACAACAATGTGAGTTCACAATGTTGTCATCATGCTCCTCCAACAATCTTCAAGAATTAAAAAAAAAAAAAAATGGCATTTCAGTCTTTGATCGCTATTTTGTTTTTATTATCAATGACCGGTTTCAGGCTAGCTGCCCATCTTCAGATCATATGTTGCAGTTACAGAGTAACTTGTCAGTGCAGAACTATCGGTTCGCTGTCATAACTTATGACAGCGGACCAATAGTTCTGCACTGACAAGTTACTCTGTAACTGCAACATATGATCTGAAGATCGGCAGCTAGCCTGAAACCGGTCATTGATAAAAAAATAGCGATAAAAAACTGAAATGCCATATTTTCATTTAATGAACGATGCGGAAATCCCATTAAGACAATTATGTCTAGTTTTGATACAGCTTTAAGAATTTGCCAGTTCAGTTGCCTCAGCATCTCTGTGACACTCTTATGGGACAAACCTGTAACCATTAGTGCTACCCTTTTCTGTATACGTTTAATATCCTCTATATGTCCTCTATGCTACGGCACCCACAAACATGAGCAACATTCTAAGATGGGTTTCACGAATGATTTGTAAGGATCTCCTTGTGTAGAATGACTGCATTTCGCTACCTTTCTACCAACAAATCGAAGTCTGCCATCTGCTTTACCAACGACTGAGCCTTCATCTGTATCCACTTGTGTCTACATACATACCCTGCAACCCACCGTATGGTATATTGCGGGGGGGTAACCTGTACCACCACAGGGATCATTTCGCTTCCTGTTCCTCGCTCAAAGAGATCGAGGGTAATAAGACTGTCTTTATGTGTCCGTACATGCCCTGAATTATTTTATACATTAAATGTATTCACAGTTGCGAATAAGGATAAACATCAGCTGTAGAATGGAATGCCGACAATGAAGATTTGTGCCAGACCGGGACTCGAACCTGAATTTCTTGCTTATCGCGAGCGCTCGCCTTACCATTTGGCTATCCGTGCATGACTCACGGCCAACCCAAACTTACATATGTCGTCAACCACGCGTCTACGGCGCACGTTTTCACTGTCGTCATTCCATTCTACAGCTGACGGTTATCCTTATTTACAACTGCGAACACATTTAATGTGTTTCACAACGGCTGCAGTGCATCGTAACCAGAATAACACAGGCCCTGCAATGTCGTACCAATTTATTTTATCTTACCCTCATGG
This sequence comes from Schistocerca piceifrons, assembly GCF_021461385.2. Classification (NCBI taxonomy): domain Eukaryota; kingdom Metazoa; phylum Arthropoda; class Insecta; order Orthoptera; family Acrididae; genus Schistocerca; species Schistocerca piceifrons. The sequence goes on along the minus strand of NC_060145.1, from coordinate 54,933,067 downwards.
TCCTTACGCGAAATGTACGTTGGCAGCAGTAGGATCGTTCTGCAGTCAGCTTCAGACTCCGATTGTCTAAATTGTGTCAATAGTTTTTCGTGAGGAGAACGTCCTCTTCCCTCCACGGATTTCCACTCGAGTTCACGGAACATCTCCGCAATACTCACGTGTTGATCGAACCAACCGACTGCAAATCTGACAACATACCTCTGAACTGGTTCGATGCCTCCCTTTACTCTGACCCGTTGGGAGTCCCAAACACTCGAGAAGTACACAAGAATGTGCTAGTGTTCTATACGCGGCCTCCTGTATCGATGAGCTACACTTTCCTAAAATTCTCCCAAAACACCCAAGTCACCATTCACCTGTCCTATTATCGTTCTTACCAGCTGGTTCCATTTCACATCGCTTTGCATCATTATGCCTAGATATTTGATCGAAGCGACTATGTCAAGTAGCACGCTAGTAATGGTGTAAGCCTATGTAATCGTTTCATTTAATATTCCTACAATGAGTTACACCCAACTATTTAAATGAGTTTACCGATTCCTGTAGAGGTTTCTTTGATAATGTAGTCGCAGGATAGTACGTTTTTTCGTTTTTTGAAGTGCACAGTTTTACATTTCTGAACATTTGAAGCAAGTGAACAGTCTTGTCATCACTTTTAAATTTTATCGGGAACCCGATGAAAATCTGTGCAGCTTATTTGAGACAGCACTTCATTCATCTGTGAAAAGCATATTGTCTGCAAGATCATTAATATACGACATGAACAGTAATATTCCTAACACACTTCCCCGGGGCACACCCAAAGTGACTCCAGCAACTGTCGACGACTCTCCATCCAAGATAAAGTGATGCGTCCTCTCTGCCAAGGGCCCCTCAATCCAGTCACAAATTTCGCATGACACCTCACGCGATCGTACTTTTAATAATAAATATAGGTCTGGTACTGAGTCAGAGTCAAATGCTTTTCGAAAATCAAGAAATATTACAGCTTCGTGACTGCGTTGACGCATAGCTTTCGGGATGTCTGTGAGAAAAGTGCGAGTTGTGTTTTACGTGATCGATGTTTCCGTAACCCATGCTGATTGGTATATGTAGGATGTCGTTCTGTTCGAGATATCTTATTACGTTTCAGTTCAGAACACGTTCTAAGATTATACAACAAATGGATGTCAAAGTTATTGAACGGTAGCTTCGTATATCAGGGGAGCTCTTTTCAACACAACCTTCCCGGAATTCATCTTGAGCTGTTCGGGAATCCACAGGAGACCTACACCAGAATGTCGGGAGGAGACTATATGCTGAATCAACGAAGCGGCAGATACTGAAAAACAGTGGTCGTAGTTGTGGTCTTTAGTCTTAAGACTTGTTTTATGCAGCTGTTCGCCATACTCTATCGTGTACAAGACTGTTTACCTCTGAATGACTACTGCAACCCACATCGATTTGAACCTGCACATTTTTTTCCTCCCTTCGTCTCCCACTACAGCTTTAACCTTCCCCCCCCCCCTCCCCCCCAAACACACACACACACACCACACACACACACACACACACACACACACACACACATACATCTTCCTTCCATAAACAAACTGATAATTTCTTCGTGGCTCAAGATTGTCCTATCAACAGATCCCTTCATTTAGTCAAGCTGTACCATAAATTTCTCTTTTCCCCCCTCGTTTCAGAACTTTCTCAACAGTTACTTGATCTATCCAAATAATCTTCAGAATTCTTCTGTAGCACAGCATTTCAAGAGCTTCTGTTCTCTTCTTGTCTGAAATGCTTGTCGACCAAGTTTCATTTCCGTATAAGACTACATTCCAGACAAGAATTTAGAAAAAAAGACGTCCTAACATTTAAATTTATATTATATGTTGACATATTTTCTCTTTTTCATTAATGCTTTCCTTGCTACAGCCAGGCTGCATTTTATATCCTTTCTGTTTCGGCCATCAACGGTTGTATAGCTGCCTAAATAGAAAAACTCATGTAGCACTTTTAGTGTATCATTTAGAGTTCTTTTTATTGTCAGTTGTAAGAGAGACGAATGAAAATTTGTGCTGTAGCTGAATATATTTTTCTGGCGTTATTAATTGATTCCTTAACTTATTACTTTTTGAATTACTTCAGTAAGACTTTATGCTTGTATTAAAGTAAGACGTAAATACCTAAAAAAATCATTTAAATAAGGACAAGTTTGGACCAAAGTAAACAACTACGTTTTCCGTTATTCTGAGGGATGAATAAAATTATTAGACACGGCAGCGCTCACAATAAAACGAACGGAAGAAGAAAATATGCTCGCTGTTTGTCGACGTAATGGTGAATCACTATTGGCTAGGACGTTCGTAGTGATCTTTTTGAAAAGATTAGTGTGTAGTCAAATTAATGTCCTCTGCTATTATTAATCATCTTCATTTCCCAAAAAAAAAAATAATTTAGTAAGCTATGTTGACAATACGAAACACAATCTTTACAGGGAATACAAGGATATATACTACACTCAATTTCAGTAAACCTAATAACTGACGTCTAATTCCCTGTAGATACCACACAATACCATGGCTACGGTTGAGTAAGATGGCCATTCCATACTGCCTGTTGAGCCCTGTAGTGTTGTGTTCTCAGCAGTGTACTTCAAGCAGTGGTACTGCACTTCAGTTCCTTAGTGATAGCTCACATTGTGCAAACCGCTATTGTGTCTCCAAGAATCGAGATATCCATAGACAAAAATGCTACAACTGTAGCACTCAGACAAGCAGGATTATGCACGCCCCAAATTGTGAAACAATATGGCGTGTCTATAGTAGGAGTGAAATACGCACTCCACCTTCAGAAGACAACAGGTAGCATTAAACTTGTAAAACAAAAGAAAGTGATGTCAAATTCGCCAGAATAAGTAGTATGAGAAATAGGTTCAAAACAGCAGGACAAATTCGCGCAGAACTGATAGAAATCAATAAGAAAAACGTATATTTTACAACAATAAAACGGAGCTTGATTGATGCCGGCTTAAAAGGGCGTGCGACAGCGAGAGAAATCTCTTTTGAAGCCCTTAAATAAAAATAAAAGACTCGAATGGGATAGTAAAGTGGACACATGGAGAGTGGGAAAAAGTCTTATTCACAGATGAATCGAAATAGGAAATTTTTGGTACTAGGAGGAGGGTATTTGTTCGTCAGCCTGAAGGAGAAAAGGTGGCCCGACAGTGTCCTCTAAATACATTTAATCATTATGGTGATTCTCTTATAGTTTGGGGTGTTTCGCAGGAGATAGAGTTGGCGACATTGTGAAAATAGAAGGGTGTATGGAGTAGAAGCACTACCACCGATGCTTCGCTATTACACGATACAACGTGGATTACGCTTAACAGGGAGAGAATTCATATTACAACAGAGTAATGAACCAAAACATCGATCGGCATTCTGTAAGAAGTACATGATATCAAAGGAAAGATATGGTGTAGCCGTCCCAAAGCCCTTGTTGTAGCCTTATTGAAATGGTCTGAGATGAAGTGGACAGACTAATGCCGAAAGTTCACATAACAAGCAAGGAACATCTCTCAAATGTTGTTAAGGATGTGTGGAACATATAGACTGGCAGTACCTACAAAAATGTATTGGTCGCATGCCAGGAGTTTGAGGCAGCCCTTAAATCCAAGAAAGGATAATTTGATGAAAGTAAAATATATTTTTTCTGTTAGTTTACACATGTTTAAGCGAATATAAATACGTTTTTTGAGAAATACAGTTTCGTTTGTGTTCATATGTGAAATATAAGATAAAGGTTAATGGTTTATTGAAATATTGAGTTAATTATGCATTTCTGAACTCGGTAGAGCATGTAAGCTCTCTCGAGGGAAATGTAACAGGGGTTAAGACTTTAAAAAATTTACGTTGTCCATCCGCTTCTAATCGATTTGTATGGTTTTAATGAAATTTACATTAACATATTTATCTTTATGATAACTAAAGAGACTGCTTACACCACGCTTGTCCGCCCTGTTCTGGAGTATTGCTGTGCGGTGTGGGATCCACATCAGGTGGGACTGACGGGTGACGTCGAAAAAGTTCAAAGAAGGGCGGTTCGTTTTGTACTATCGCGAAATAGCGGAGATAGTGCTACAGACATGATACGTGAATTGGAGTGGCAATCATTAAAACAAAGGCGTTTTTCGTTGCAACGGGATCTTGTCATGAAATTTCAACCACCGGTTTTCTCCTCCGATGCGAAAGCATTCTGTTGGCACCCACTTACATAAGGAGAAATGATCAGCACGATAAAATAAGAAAATTAAGGCTGGCACAGAAAAATTTAAATGCTCGTTTTTCCCGTGCGCCGTTCGAGGGTGGAACGGTAGAGAGACAGCTTGAAGGTGGTTCGTTGAACCCTCTGCCAGGCACTTTACTGTGAATCGTGTAGATGGCTTATAAGTGAAAATAATTCTGTGGTTCTGTACTTAAATAAAATATACACTGTTCAGTCAGAACATTATGAACACCGACGTACTATCGATATAACCCCGTCCAAGCGAAATCAATGTCACCTGGCGAGGAATGGCTATTAGTCAGACACACGTACGGTGCATGTAGTATCAGTGAGCGTGCTATTCGTGTGTAGAATGGGGAAGGCGCGCGATTTGTCTGAGTTTGACCGAGGGCAGATTGTCCGAAGGCGCGGCAAGAGCATTTCGTAAAATGTATGATTTGTCGGGTCTTCGAGGAGTGCTGTGGTGAGCGTCTCCAACACGTGGCGAAACCGAGGTGAAATCACTCTCGCGTCTGTCGGCTGTCGTAATTTAATATATTATTTATTGGTAATGTTGATTGTTGCCGACTTACGTGGTGGGCCTTAATCAAAATGATATTTCATTCAATTTTGATTTTCAATTAAATGATTTTATGAAGTTCTCTTTTTTAACAATATTATAATCGAGTGGAAATAATTTTTTACGTTAATGAACGTTAGACTCGCTGAATCTTAAAACATGAGCATATAAGTTGAACAATGGAATAAACTTTTCATATTAATTTCCTCGGCTAGTCAGTTCACTTTAAAGCAAAAAATCTTTAGTTATTAATTACAATTGCGGCCCACACACGCGCGAGAGTATTTTTTCTTACCTCCGTTAACCATTGCATTGTAGTCGGAGTCCTGGCTCTGGCTCTCGGCTGTTGTACTGAAAGTAAGAATATTAAAGCTACTTATTTTCTGCAGCGTCGGGCGGCTGTGGAGAAAAATGTATATTATGTTAAAAGCGGGCGAGTTTTTCGCTTCCGCTAAATTTTATAAGTTAATATCGCCACGTAATGGCGTCGTTGGCTGCATCGACCGCTGCAATTGTTGCCCTGTAAATTACTCGAATGCAGGTTAATTCAAAGAAGGCGGACATGAAATCGGGATCATCTCTTACAAATTAAAAGTGAACATTAATATTAAATCAATATATTATCTGCTTAATTAGTACAGATATGCTTACATTTGCCAGCACTCGCAAGATGTCCGTCTACACGCAACCAAGACAAGAGAAGAAGTGAAGACGACTAAAAAATTAACAAAAGAGCGTATCTTGTCGTCTCTTTAGATCATTTTGTTATATTTCTTTGCCCTCGAAACTTACACAGAGAAATTATTGTAATACGGATACATTAGAAAATTGTATATTATTCAATTTTTAAATGTGTCTTCTTTATAAATAGTTTTTTAAGTCTTTTCTTATTATTTCACTGGGGTTCACTGGGGACGCTATACCACGTACAGACGTCGTGGGGTTGAGCAGCCAACCCTCATTACAGATGTCGGATGTCGTAGACTGGGCAGACTGGTGAAATGAAATGATCGTATGGCATTGTTGGCCGGGAGACTCCATGCGGGACTGTTCGGCAGCCGTATTGCAAGTCCTTTTTAGCCGACGCCACTTCGACGATTTGCGAGTCAATGATGATGACATGATGATGAAAGACACACAACACCCAGTCATCTCGAGGCAGAGAAAATCCCTGACCCCGCCGGGAATCGAACCCGGGACTCCGTGCGCGGGAAGCGAGAACGCTACTGCAAGACCACAAGCTACGGACGGGCAGACTGGTAAAGCAGGATAGGTGGGAACTGTGGCAGAACTAACGTCAGACTTCAAAGCTGGGCAGAGCAGACGTGTGTCTGAACACACAGTGCACCGAACACTCCTAACGATGGAACTCAGCAGCAGACGACACATGCATGTGCCAATGTCAACACCACGACATCGGCGACTACGGCTGAAATTGGCACGTGACCGTCGGCACTGGACGCTGGCGCAGTGACAGAGCGTTGCATAGTCTGACGAATCCCGATACTTTCTTCATCGTGCCGATGTGAGGGCGCGAATCCGTCGTCTACCAGGGGAACACCTCCCTGACTCCTGTACTGCGGAAAAGAGACAAGCTGGCGGCAGCTCCATTGTCTGGCGACCATTCACGTGGGCATCCATAGGTCCAGTGGGGCTCCTGATAGGGACCATAATGGCCAAGGAGTATCGTACACTGGTACACTGGATGCAGACCACGTACACCCCTCACGACCATCATGTTTCTCAGCGGCCAGTGTCATTTTTTCAACAAGATAATGCGTCATGTTACAAGGCCACGAGTGTGATGGACCCCCCCCCCCCCCCCCCCCGCCCCTTCAACTTGCCAGCTCTGAACCCGATCGAGCACTTGTGGGATATGATTGAAGGTGGCGTCAGAGATCGTCATCCCCCTGCCTGGAATTTATAGGAATTAGATGACTTGTGTGTGCAGATGTGGTGCCAACTATCTCCTAACAAGGCCTCATTGCTTACATGCTAAGACGCGTCGCCGCTGTGCCAAAGGTGGACGTACCGGCTATTAAGTAGCTGGTCAAAATGTTGTAGTTGATTAGTGTATATCTTTGACTTCTCTCCACGTATCAGAGACTTCTCTGCATCGTTTATGGAATACAATTGATATAATGGATTGAAATGAATCAAGTTTAAATATAGTATGAGCTAACACGCTATACCTAACTCAATACAATGTCCTCCAAGCGCAGGATGTAATGAGATCCAGCATTAGAAAACGAAGAAAAAGTATTCATTCGGGCCTTCGCAGGGCATGATCCAGCCATGATTACCGGATACAAGCAGTAGTACTGTATAACGTAATAGTCAACGCAGACCGCGATAAACGTAAATTCCTGCTGAGGCGGAACGTCCAACAAACGCTGATAAGAAGGTAGCCGAAGAACCCGAGACGGAAGTCAACAGGCATTTTCTCAACAATTAGCGACGAAAACCGTAACGGTTTTGTACAAAGGGCGTTCAAAAAGTTTTGCACAGTCGTCTCTATTTTTATTTTTTGCAGAAGGAGAATAAAATTTTTTGTGAACATACTTGAAACATTTAACTATAAGTTGTTATGTAAAAGTGTTTTCTTTTATTTACAGCTGAGCCATAATGGACTGCGAAGTAGATGTCAGGTTGCGACAACGGTCGGTGGTGAAGTTCCTCTTCAAGACGGCGATGATTCTGCCACATCGATTCACAGGAAGTTGCTCCCTGTTTATGAGGAGGACACAGTGGATCGCAGCAGTATCCAGCGGTGGTTGCAGAGGTTTAAAGAAGGTGATTTCTCTCTACTGGACAATCCACGATGCGGTAGACCATTGACGGCAGTGAGTGCTGTAAATAGGGAGACCATTGAACATATCATCCAAAATGACAGATGTGTGACGACACGACGACTTGCTGAAATGACTCGTTTGTCATTGGGTAGTGTGGTATCACTGGTACAGTCACTAGGGTACAGAAAAATCTGTGCACGTTGGGTGCCTAGATTGTTGACAAGAGATATGAAAACGATGAGGAAGAGTGTGCGAGTGTCTCATGAAGACCTTTACTGAAGAATGGAAACAGTGTTTGACGGTGTCATTATCCAGGATGAAACATGATTGTTCTTGTCTCGAAACTGAGAGCAAAACACAATCCATGGAGTGGCGTCATCCGGGTTTCCCTCGGAAGAAGAAACCAAGACTTTCACGAACAGCAGGCTGAAAGTTGATGGCCTCCTTCTTCTGGGATCAGTGTGGTGTCATTTTCATTGACTTTTTTGAACCCGGCTCCACAATTAACCGGTACCGTTACTGTTTGTCACTGAACAAGCTGCGGAGTGCCATCAAGACCCACAGACCACAGCTTCAGGGTCAGCTCATCAGACTACACCGTGACAATGCCAAACCCCATACAGCCCTTATGACGCAGGAGAAAATCAGGAAAATGGGTTGGAAAATTGTTCCTCATCCTCCCTACAGTACGGACTTGGCTCCTTCTAATTTTTACCTCTTTGGTTGTCTGAAGGCCCACCTGCACGGTAAAACACTTGATAGAAAGACCTTATTTCCCCTGTCAAGACATGCTGTAAAAGTAAATGCCCAGAATTTTTCCAAAGTGCATTTACATCATGGAAAGAACGTTGGGACAGATGAGCCGCAGCTGATGGAAACTACATTGAGTAGGCTCAATATACAGCTAAATGTTTCAAGTATGTTCACAAAAAATTTCATTCTCCTCCTGCAAAAAATAAAAAAATTAGACACGACTGTGCAAATCTTTTAGAACGCCCTTTGTAAGATAATATCTTCCCGCATGGACCAGATGTAAACACTAGCCCATACAATGTCTTTCCGCTACTGTGACATAGCACACTAGCTCCTTATAATGTAACAAACTGGCGCTGGCGAAACATTAGACAATCAAATCGACGCTAATCGGTCTAGAAGTCCGATAACTAATCTCACAGATACCTTAACGTTAGAAGTCTTCGAGGCGCTAACTTGGGTTGATTTGGGGTTCTTCCGCTTACGACAGACTTCGGACCCAATATTAGATAGGTCTAAGTTAGTCTCAACAGATATATGGAAACTGCGCCGTAAAATTTGGTTCCATATAAAAATCTGTGAAATTTCCGTCCACTCTCACTGGAAACTACCTATTCATTAAGTAACGACCTACCTGCATTCCGAGGGTAGGGATGGCGGTTATCCCTGAAACAATCGGTTTTTGGTTACACCGGTACTTTTTATCTCCAGTTTAACCTGACTGTTAAACCCGTTCAGAAATAACCGGTTTCTGAAATAACCGATTTTCGGTTTTTTATTGCTGTTACTTCCAGTAATAGCCGTAGACTTTGGACAATAATTGAAAAATTCTAATGAAGGTGAAAGAGTAGGAGGTCGCGATCGATATGGGGCAAAAATTGGTCTTTTTAACTTTTAATGCAAATGGTGCATTGCTCTTCATTGCTGCAGCTCTTTACAATGCTTCCAAGTTAGGGATGGTACCAGTCGGCAGCATAACTAATGTCCGAGGATGACAGGGAGAAACTACGGTATAGACCAAGTGGGGACAAGTCTTGCACGTAAACGGGTATCATCAGCGAAGATTGCTGAGGTGAAGGAGACGGGCGCAGCGAATCGGGAGCGAAAGGTCACAGGTTGATTACTTCGGTGCGTTGTTACCCCATGTTTATAGCGCTTAAATAAAGTTATAGATATATCAATTAAATTTCCCTTCTCTTCCTAGGAACATTGTGGACGTTTTCGTCTTATATGGTCTTGAATGATGTTGCAAGTTTGTTGCGTCCCCTCCAGTTTTTAACTTTTAATGCAAATGGTGCATTGCTCTTCATTGCTCCAGCTCTTTACAATGCTTCCAAGTTAGGGATGGTACCAGTCGGCAGCATAACTAATATCCGAGGATGACAGGGAGAAACTACGGTATAGACCAAGTGGGGACAAGTCTTGCACGTAAACGGGTATCATCTAACTGGCCACACCATACGGCTACAGCTACATTATCGTCTTTGCAATGCTGTACCGGTGCTTAACCATGTGTTTGTTACTACTTTCTAACTTATGGCATTGTTATAAAAATTATGCTCTTCAGTTTTCCCAATTCCTAAAATAATTCAGTGTTACAAAGCAGTGTGTAATTTACGAATGAAGATTAAACATTTTAAACAAAAGTTTTAATTACAAAGCAAAAATTTTAGCACTGGTGCTATGAGAAGTTGATACGCTGGGTTTTTAACCGGTTATTAGTAAAAAATTAAAAAACTGTTAGAGCGGAGACCAAACAAAAACCGAAAAATACCGGCTTTTCTGAGCTGAAATAATGGTGTCGGCTTCTACCGGTAGGTTTTTCCCATCGCTTCCTCTAGTCCAACGGAAACGCTCACAATGGGTTACAGTCTACAGGAACTCCACAAATCCTTGCTCACCCCAGGAGGTGGCCGCCTGAACAGTCACCCTTAGTGCGGCTGTTCAATTTCTGTAGTGTTCAGTTCGTGCTCGTTGTGTGCTTCCAGATTCGCTATGGAAGTGTCAGTGACCATCCACGATAAACCATGCGGCCGTCAGGAAGGTTAAAAAGAAAACCAAAGTAGACGGAATTGTTATTTGGCGCTGTTCGGAATAGATATCAACATATTGCCGAGGAATGCTTAGGACCAAAGACTGTAAGGTGCTTCACACAAACGTGCATCACTGTGGAGCTCCAGATGACGCTCGCTTAGAAGTACGTACATAAGACTTATAACGGATCTTTTACGTTGTGATAAATTTATTTTATTTTTTGTTAGATGTTTTCGTTAAATAGCTGAATAAATTGTAATTAGGGATAATTTAATTAAGCAGAGTAGAGAAGATAAAGTCAAAGAGATGTTCATTGGGCGGACATTGTCGTAATGTAACGTCATTGCGTTGTTCGGTTGTTAAAACAAGTCGTTTGTATTCCGTTCTGCTGTTCGGTCGTGCGCGTATCTGAAAGGAATTAATTCGGGGACTAGAATAAACTTCCACGTAATAGTTACGATTCGATGTTCCGACAGGATTAGTTTTGACAGATACGTGAAAACGGACGTAACGAAAGTTGTTTGCATATCATCCTTGAACGTGACTTTTTATTTAATTCACGATTGCGGGCTCATTAAAAACTATTGTCTCATGATTAGGATCAATCCCTCTTTCCTCTTAGATAGTGATCATTCATTAACGTTTACGTCATAAGAAAAAGGATTATTAATAAAAATGATGTTAAATGATAACAGATGTATAAAGATAACATTTGCCAAGTGAAAGTTGGTAATAAACTTTCACAGAAATTTAGAACAAGCAAAGGCCTTTTACAAGGCTGTCCCATGTCACCATCATTATTTAAAATCTATATAGATCTTAGCCTTAGAACATGGTCTCGTAAATGTAATAGTATGGGATTAGAAATAAGAGATGGAGTTTACCTACATCATTTATTATTTGCTGATGATCAAGTAGGAGGATGCTAACTATATGTGCAATCAACTAGCAGTAGCATACAAAACTTGGGGTTTGAAGATTAATTACCAAAAAACAGAATACTTGACTAATGATTCAGATGAGCTATACATTGAAGGAAAGAAAATCAAAAAGATAAACACTTTCTGTTATTTGGGATCCATTTTAGAAATCGAGGGAAAATCAGAATCAGAAATCAATAAAAGAATTAGTAGCGGACGGAGGGTAATTGGGATGCGTAACTCAGTCTTATGGAGCAGGAATGTAATGAGCAGAACTATTAAATTAATATACAAATGCATATTAGAGAGTGTGGTTCTATATGGAACGGAGACCTGGACAATTAACATGAAGCACATTAAAAAATTACAAGCTCTAGAGATGGACTTTTGGAGAAGATCGGCAAGAATCTCCAGGAAAGAAAAGATAAGGAACACCGATGTAATAAGGAGAATGGAAGTGAAAGAAAGAATATATGACGTAATGGATGTACGACGAATGGAGAAAACCAGAATACCAAAATTGATACTGGAGTGGGAACCGGAGGGGAGAAGAAGAAGAGGACGACCAGTGACCACCTGGCTCCATAATGTACAGCACACAATGAGGAGAATGGGCGCGGAGGAAGAGGACACACAAGATCGAAACACCTGGAGGAATATTTTGAAAATATGGTCTAAGAACGTTTATTGTTTGTATTGTAATTTCCAAGTAAATTATTATGTTGGAGATAAGCCTATGTAATGAGGAAAAGCTCAAAATAATAAAAAAAATGTTAAATGACAATTACGTGTTATTCAGTTAGTGTGGAACCGACGTAATATCTCTGAAATGACATTGGTACGTAATTTGTGTTAAATACTGAACTGAGACAGGAAGTAAATTGAAATTAGTGAACATTTGATACTGAGACTATAGAAACAGAAGCGCTTAAGGTTTCTCTTCTCTAAAATAGCAAAATAGGTACGAACCTTAACTCAATAGTCGACATTATGTATTGCAAAGACATTAGCATTTCATACTTATTTTGACAACGAGCTGATAAACAAAGGAACGTTGAGTCTCTGTACGAGTAATAAAATTAAATCTAAAAACATAATTAATAACGGCGAACTCCGCTTTAACAAACTGTATTGCGTGTCGTCATCGGCCAATAACTGCTCAACCCCGGAGACTTGTGTGGTGAAATTAGAAGTCGGACATATAAAACAAAAAAATCCATTCAAGCTACAGTGGAGTCGGCACAGACTCTGAATCAGGCCAAGAAGAGAACACAACACGGAGAGAATTGTATTTCTAAAATGTATTTCGGAGAGTTATGTGAGCTGCACAAGCGAGGGTATTATTTTGTTCCGAAATGTCACAACAGTAAACAATGAAAAAACCTTACACAACCAGTCCAAGTCAACGGAAACGAGGAACAACCAGAATCACAACATGAAGCTGAACTTCAAGCAGGAGCACTGCCTCTGAAAAACGGTAGTCTTTTTCTTTAAAGGATCACAAATTTAGAGACAGAATAGTAGTTTTTAGTGGAAAAGCAGGCAGGAAGGCTTTAAAGAGTAAATAAAACTTGTTAGCGGATGCGATCATCAAATATCGTCGCAAATAAAACTTCCTGGAAGATTAAAACTGTGTGCCGGGCCGAGACTCGAACTCGGGACCTTTGCCTTTCGCGGGCAAGTGCTCTACCAACTGAGCTACCCAAGCACGACTCACGCCCCGTTGGTAGAGCACTTGCCCGCGAAAGGCAAAGGTCCCGAGTTCGAGTCTCAGTCCGACACACAGTTTTAATCTGCCAGGATGTTTCATATCAGCGCACACTCCGCTGCAGAGTGAAAATCTCATTCTGGATATATCGAAATAGTTGAAAGAAGGGCAGCCGTTTTGTAATATCGCGAAATACGGCAGAGAGTGTCCGAAATGGTACAGGATTTGGCGGAAACTTCTCACGAAATTTGAATCATCAGCTTTCTCCTTTGAATGCGAAAATATTGCTGAGGGCGACCTACACAGGAAGAAGAGATTATCAAAAGAAAATTATGGAAATGGGAGCTGGCAAGGGGAGATATAGATGTTCGTTTTTCCCGCGCACCTGTTCGGGATGGAGTAATAGAGATTTATTGTGAAGGTGGTTCGATGACCCCCCCCCCCCCGGCAACCACTTAAAAGTGATTTGCAGAATATCCATGTAGATAGATATGGATGAAGAATATTGAGATATAATGACTGTTGAGGCCAGAGGATATGTGACCCTTCATCGTCGTGCTCACAAAACCAGTCCTGGGCGATGGAGCTCTGTGAACAAGGGCCTGTCAACTTAGAACACAGCATCACCATTGGAGAATAAACATTGTACCATCGGAGGCACCTGATCAGCCAAAATGGTCACATAATCCTCGGAAGCAGTGCGGCATTTGAGATTAATCATGGGTCCCATGAAATACCGCGATATGGCTGCTCGAATCAACAGGAAACAGCCACCACGTTTCACTCTTTGGATGTAAACTCGGCCAGAAGTTGGAAACAGTGTGAAACAAAACTCATCCAAACAAATGAAAATTTTCCCATTGCTGCATAGTCCACGTTTTACGGTGTCAGCACCACCTTTTTCTGTTGCAGCCATTTAAATCATTGACTTGTGGTTTTGGAATCCCAGCTAGCCCTGAAATTCCCTGCACTTGGAGCTTTCTTCATGTTGCTTTGGTTCCGGCAAAAAAATAGCGTTTCCTCGTGTGTGTTGCAGGTTGTGCGATTGACTCAGCGTACTGTAAAGCCGTCGGCACACGGACCGTGCTGTCGAACGTTCACGTTGAGCGTGTCAAGTTCAACGTGCTGCTGAACGCTCAGGAACGATGCGACTTGTGCACACGGTACGTGGGCCCCAAAGTGGTATACGCGATCGCTACGCACTCCAGCTGGAGTTGAGGGATGTTTCTAGTTCGTAAATCACACTGTCTACTCAACGAGCCCGCGTAAAATTCCCACCTTCGTTCTATTAAAAAGCACATTCCTCCATCGTACAGGAAAAGGAAAGTACCATGCCCAATCAACAAGGACACAGGCTAATAAAAGTTCCATTACAAACAGTGCGGTACAAATTTGGAATATTTCTCCGCATAAGAATAATAAATAATGTTTATTATTTCATCATTCCCACATTTTAGTAAAACCTCAAGGTCAGTCTTACTTGATCACTGTTCCTACCCAGTAGCAGAATCTTTGCAACATGTGAATTACGAAGCGTAAAAGAAAAAGGAGCAAAATATCTTTATACAAGCAGCGCAAGCTGTATAGTAGATTAAGCCAATCGAACGAAGTCGCCCCTCCAAAGAAGGTGAACTTATATTTACATAATGTCAAATATTATAGTATATACTTATATTAAACTAATAATAAAGTATCAGAACCTAATAGAAACGCGAAAGTTAGGAAAAAAATCTGGAAGCGACAAGTAACTCACTCCAAGACGATGATTCTGCTCATTACGCTAAGTCAAGAACAGACCTGTTGGTTCTAATGATATTGTGTTACACGTTGCTGGAAACATTAATCGTAGATATGTTACTAATTGAAATTTAATTATAACAAATTGCACCAAGACCAATGCGTTTTGGGTGGATCTTCAGTGAGCGCTGCCTTAAATAGCCTACTCTCATAATACGCAAGTTACAATAATTCTTTTGCCACGAATATAATGTTTCTCATTATTTTATTGGAACGAATCACACAGTTAACAACGGGTTTTGCAGTGATTCTCAATTTGCTGATGCTCAGAAACGGCATATATACATATAGGCTTGAAATGAATAGCAATATGGCGCCTCACAACTCTGTACTGAAGAGAGACGGCGTGCGTGTGACGTAGGTGGCGTTGTGCCATCTCATTGGTCAACGCTCAGACGCACGCTCAGAAAATCTGACATGTCAGATATTGCTCTGCACGTTCGGAAAGACTCCCAAACGTGCTATTCCACGCTGTGACGTCAGAAACTCGGCACGCTCAACGCTCAACGTTCGGATGCACGGTCCGTGTTCCGCCGGCTTAAGCGGCAGAATGGTCCGGTATTCATGTCGGGATCAGGAAGAAATGGTGTTTGCGTACGACCAATCGGATGAAAAGACAAGTACTCCCGCGGACAGGAACCACATCAGACAACATTTCAAGCCCTTTTTGGGCGTTTTTGTGATCGTGGGTCCTTTCAGAGAGACGAAAGTGCAGGGAGGCAGAGGACTGTGCGTACACCAGATATGGAGGGACAGGATCCACAGGATATTGAGTCGAACCCTAGTACAAGCTCCAGACAAGTCGCTCGCCGACGTGGTGTAAGCCTGCATCAGAACCATTACCCTCCCTATCACCTGCAACGAGTACAAGGATAATCAGCAGCGAATTTCCCTCTACAGGAAGGATTTATAGATGGTATTTGCACCAGACATCAGGCTTACGGAATTTCTGACATCAGCCCTCTTACAGACGAAGCAACTCTTACTAGAACTGGTTGCTTACGGTACTCAGACAGCCCGCAGCACACATGGAACACGCAGCACGTGGTCAGAAAAACCAACATTCATCAGCTCCATCTACCTTGGCAACGATGCATTTTCATAGGACCTTTTCTCTTCCATTAGCAGTCAGGATTCCGTCGCTGCAGTTAGTCCGTTGTCCTGTTTTATTTTCTAAACGCATGGAGGTCTGGAGCTGCCGCTTCTGTCACTGTAATTTCTGGCCGAGCCTCCATGTACACTACTGGCCATTAAAATTGCTACACCACGAAGACGACGTGCTACACAAGCGCAATTTAACCGACAGGAAGAAGATGCTGTGATATGCAAATGATTAGCTTTTCAGAGCATTCACACAAGGTTGCCGCCGGTGGCGACACCTGCAACGTGCTGACATGAGGAAAAGTTTCCAACTGATTTCTCATACACAAACAGCAGTTGACCGGCGTTGCCTGGTGAAATGTTGTTGTGATGCCTCGTGTAAGGAGGAGAAATGCGTACCATCACGTTTCCGACTTTGATAAAGGTCGGATTGTAGCCTATCGCGATTGCGGTTTGTCGTATCGTGACATTGCTGCTCGCGTTGGTGGAGATCCAATGACTGTTAGCAGAATATGGAATCGGTGGGTTCAGGAGGATAATACGGAACGCCGTGCTGGATCCCAACGGCCTAGTATCACTAGCAGTCGAGATGACAGGCATCTTATCCGCATGGCTGTAACGGATTGTGCAGCCACGTCTCGATCCCTGAGCCAACAGATGGGGACGTTTGCAAGAGAACAACCATCTGCACGAACAGTTCGACGACGTTTGCAGGCAGCAGCGTGGACTATCAGTTCGGAGACCATGGCTGCCGTTACCCTTGACGCTGCATCACAGACAGGAGCGTCTGAAATGGTGTACTCAACGACGAATCTGGGTGCACGAACAGCAAAACGTCATTTTTTCGGATGAATCCAGGTTCTGTTTACAGCATCACGATGGTCGGAAGCGTGTATTCGTCATCGCCATGCCGGCGTATCACCCGGCGTGATGGTATGGGGTGCCATTGGTTACACGTCTAGGTCACCTGTTGTTCGCACTGACGGCTCTTTGAACAGTGGGCGTTACATTTCAGACGTGTAACGACCCGTGGCTCTACCCTTCATTCGATCCCTGCGAAACCGTACATTTCAGCAGGATAATGCACGACTGCATGTTGCAGGTCCTGTACGGGTCTTTCTGGATACAGAAAATGTTCGACTGCTGCCCTGGCCAGCGCATTCTCCAGATGTCTCACCAATTGAAAACGTCTGGTCAGTGGTGGCCGAGCAACTGGCTTGTCACAATACGCCAGTCACTACTCTTGATGAACTGTGGTATCGTGTTGAAGCTGCATGGGCAGCTGTACTTGTACACGCCATCCAAGCTCTGTTTGACTCAATGCCCAGGCGTATCAAGGACGTTTTTACGGCCAGAGTTGGTTGTTCTGGGTACTGATTTCTCAGGACCTATGCACCCAAATTGCGTGAAAATATAATCACTTGTCAGTTCTCGTTTAATATATTTGTCCAATGAATACCCGTTTATCATCTGCATTTCTTCTTGGTGTTGCCATTTTAATGGCCAGTAGTGTAACACAAAGCTGGATGGAATGGGTAATGACGAGCAGGCGCGGTGCCCGTAATGACGAGCAGGCGCGGTGCCCTTAAATACGTCACCAGCGCGGGGACAGCTGTGGAGGCTCTGCCTGCAGGTGGTGTCTGTCGTCTTGTCCCGGGGCCCGCTCGGCTCTTCCTTACCTTGTCGAGTCGCTGGCCTGGACCTTGGTGGGGACTGCCGGCCGGCTCTCTCTGTCACCGTATACGTGCGCGCGACCTTCCGTGCAGCTCGTTCGCCTTGTCCGCCACGTGCAAGAGCTGTATTGCCCGGAGTCCGGTAATGGGCTTCCTTCAAACACAGCCTTGGCGAACTACTAATTCTTGCATCGAATCCGGCCAACTGCGGTTCACGTAAAACAATTATTGAGAGGAGAGTGCGAAAATTGATAAAACAGAATTTGATACAACCTAGGTTTCGGCCTTTCATTTCATTTTCAAGTATTTGATTTTTGTCTGTAATATGCATTGCAGGACCCATAATATATTGCCAAGGTCAAAGTTGCCCATCAATTACGTAAAATATTGGCTTCCCACGGTATGCCGTATATGATATCACCGTCTTGTAACTGATGAGTGGGAGCTTGTCACATTTAGTAAAAACAAGCTTACGTTGGTAAATTAAAGATGATAGTGAAATCAAAGACAAGATACTCTTTGATTTCACTACCCGCCAGGGTAGCCGAGAGCGCTAACGCGCTGACTCCTGGACTCGGGTAGGTGCGCCGGCCCCGGATCGAATCCGCCTGGCGGATTAACGTCGAGGGCCGGTGTGCTGGCCAGCCTGGATGTGGTTTTTAGGCGGTTTTCCACATCCCGCTAGGTGAATATCGAGCTGGTCCCCACGTTCCGCCTCAGTTACACGCGTCGCAGACACTTGAAACACGTCCGCACTATTTACACTAGACGCAGACAGTTGGGGGTACACTGATTCAAAAAAATGTTTCAAATGGCTCTGACCACTGTCGGACTCAACTGCTGAGATCATCAGCCCCCTAGAACTTAGAACTACTTAAACCTAACTAACCTAAGGACGTCACACACATACATGCCCGAGGCAGGATTCGAACCTGCGACCGTAGCGGTCGCGCGGTTCCAGACTGTAGCGCCTAGAACCGCTCGTCCACGCCGCCGGCGGGGTACAGTGATTCCGTTCTGGGGGATACGGGGTGGCGGCAGGAAGGGCATCCGGCCATTCCTAACACTAACATGGCCAAATCCGTTGTAACCACGCCGACCCTGCGATCGCTGCGGGACTATGGCGAAAGTGAAAGAGAGAAATTCTCTTTGATTTCACTATCATATTTAGTAAAATCAGGTTTAAAGTTTCTTTTAAGTTTGCGTGCTCAGCAACCTTTTACAAAGAAAAATTAAAGCAATAACAGCCCTCAGTCGCCAAAATTAAGTATTTCGACCTGGTTTCGGCACTACTATGAGTGCCTTCATCAGAAGTAAAACATTCAAACTTGCCTATAACACAAGAACAAAAATTATGGGAATATATATATATATATATATATATATACTCCTGGAAATTGAAATAAGAACACCGTGAATTCATTGTCCCAGGAAGGGGAAACTTTATTGACACATTCCTGGGGTCAGATACATCACATGATCACACTGACAGAACCACAGGCACATAGACACAGGCAACAGAGCATGCACAATGTCGGCACTAGTACAGTGTATATCCACCTTTCGCAGCAATGCAGGCTGCTATTCTCCCACGGAGACGATCGTAGAGATGCTGGATGTAGTCCTGTAGAACGGCTTGCCATGCCATTTCCACCTGGCGCCTCAGTTGGACCAGCGTTCGTGCTGGACGTGCAGACCGCGTGAGACGACGCTTCATCCAGTCCCAAACATGCTCAATGGGGGACAGATCCGGAGATCTTGCTGGCCAGGGTAGTTGACTTACACCTTCTAGAGCACGTTGGGTGGCACGGGATACATGCGGACGTGCATTGTCCTGTTGGAACAGCAAGTTCCCTTGCCGGTCTAGGAATGGTAGAACGATGGGTTCGATGACGGTTTGGATGTACCGTGCACTATTCAGTGTCCCCTCGACGACCACCAGTGGTGTACGGCCAGTGTAGGAGATCGCTCCCCACACCATGATGCCGGGTGTTGGCCCTGTGTGCCTCGGTCGTATGCAGTCCTGATCGTGGCGCTCACCTGCACGGCGCCAAACACGCATACGACCATCATTGGCACCAAGGCAGAAGCGACTCTCATCGCTGAAGACGACACGTCTCCATTCGTCCCTCCATTCACGCCTGTCGCGACACCACTGGAGGCGGGCTGCACGATGTTGGGGCGTGAGCGGAAGACGGCCTAACGGTGTGCGGGACCGTAGCCCAGCTTCATGGAAACGGTTGCGAATGGTCCTCGCCGATACCCCAGGAGCAACAGTGTCCCTAATTTGCTGGGAAGTGGCGGTGCGGTCCCCTACGGCACTGCGTAGGATCCTACGTTCTTGGCGTGCATCCGTGCGTCGCTGCGGTCCGGTCCCAGGTCGACGGGCACGTGCACCTTCCGCCGACCACATCGATGTACTGTGGAGACCTCACGCCCCACGTGTTGAGCAATTCGGTGGTACGTCCACCCGGCCTCCCGCATGCCCACTATACGCCCTCGCTCAAAGTCCGTCAGCTGCACATACGGTTCACGTCCACGCTGTCGCGGCATGCTACCAGTGTTAAAGACTGCGATGGAGCTCCGTATGCCACGGCAAACTGGCTGACACTGACGGCGGCGGTGCACAAATGCTGCGCAGCTAGCGCCATTCGACGGCCAACACCGCGGTTCCTGGTGTGTCCGCTGTGCCGTGCGTGTGATCATTGCTTGTACAGCCCTCTCGCAGTGTCCGGAGCAAGTATGGTGGGTCTGACACACCGGTGTCAATGTGTTCTTTTTTCCATTTCCAGGAGTATATATATATATATATATATATATATAAGTCCGCAGCTCTTGGTCTCGCGGTAGCGTTCCCGCTTCCCGAGTACGGGGTCCCGGGTTCGATTCCCGGCGGGGTCAGAGATTTTCACCTGCTCCAAGATGACTAGGTGTTAGTGTGTCGTCTTCATCATCACTGTCATTACGGCCGGAGCAAGGCAACGGCAAACCACCTCCATTAGGACCTTGCCTAGTACGGCGGTGCGGGTCTCCCGCGTCATTTCCCTTCGCTCTGTCAAGAAGCATGGGACTTCATTTCCATTCCATGTAAGTGTAAGTACTGACTAACAGTAGAAGAAAGAAACAGTACTTAAATGTCACATACAAAATAAATATCAAAATTTTAAGAATGCATGAAAAGCAGGCTACTATGGGCTGCTCACAAATGTCAAGCAACAGGTAGCAACAGACTTAGGCGCCCGAGTCTGCAATTGCGGGCAGGTGAACATTACACCAAGAGTGCCATCTAGTAGCCGCAAATACAAAAAGGCTACTTAACATTGAAAATATAGACAGATCAATATTATGATGAACATTATTTAGTACATGAAGCAAAAGGCAATATTTTTTCTGGCAGCAGCAGACATGGTAACATTTTGTTCACATAAGAGCTTAGAAATACAGTTTAAAGGCTGAGAAGGCTTAGAAAGGGGGCTGAATGACTCAGCGTGAAGAAAAACGATATAACATGACATGCGACCCATAGCGGCTTGACTTCCTCGTATACTACTTCAAAAATTTTGTGAGTAAAGCTTTATCGCTTGATATTTATTTTATATGTGACATGTACGAGGGTCACTCCAAAAGAAATGCACACTATTTTTTTTTAAATCCATCTTTTATTCTACATGCCTGAAAGTTTTACAGTGTGTAGATGCATCCTTTAGGAACAATATTTTCATTTCTCCACGTAATTTCCATCCCTCTCAACTGCCTTATGCCATCTTGGAACCAGCGCCAGTATACCTGCACGGTAAAATTCTGGACCAACCTGTTGGAGCCACTGTTTGGCAGCGTGCACAAGGGAGTTATCATATTCAAACCTTGTTCCACGAAGAGAGTCTTTCAGTTTCCCAAAGAGATGATAGTCACATGGAGCCAGGTCAGGACTGTAAGGCGGGTGTTTCAGTGTTGTCCATCCGAGTTTAGTGATAGCTTCCATGGTTTTTTGACTGACATATGGTCGTGCATTGTCGTGCAACACAAAACATCCTGCTTTTACCGATGTGGTCGAACACGACTCAGTCGAGCTTGAAGTTTCTTCAGTGTCGTCCCATATGCATCAGAATTTATGGTGGTTCCACTTGGCATGATGTCCACAAGCAAGACTCCTTCGGAACAGAAAAACACCGTAACCATAACTTTTCCAGCAAAAGGTGTGGTTTTGTATTTTTTTTTTCTTGGGTGAATTTGCATGGTGCCACTCCATTGATTGCCTCTTCGTCTCTGGTGAAAAATGATGGAGCCATGTTTCATCACCTGTCACAATTCCTCCAAGAAATTCATCTCCACCATTCTAGTACTGTTCCAAAAGATCGCTGCATACCGTTTTTCTTGTTTATTTGTGAACCACTGTCAACATCGTGGGAACCCACCTGGCACAAACCTTTTTTAATGCCAACACTTTCAGTATTCTGCAAACACTTGCTTCCCCTATCCCAACGTAGCGTGACAATTCGTTCACTGTGATGCGTCTGTCAGCAGTCACCAATTCTTTAGCTCTCTGCACATTGTCTGGAGTGTGTGCAGTACGAGGCCTGCCGCTGCGAGGACAATCCTCAATATTGCCGTGACCGCTTTCATCACGTAACCTGCTTGCCCACCGACTAACTGTACTGTGATCGACAGAAGCATCTCCATACACCTTTTTCAACCTCTTGTGGATATTTCCCACTGTCTCGTTCTCACAGCACAGGAATTCTATGACAGCACGTTGCTTCTGACGAACGTCAAGTGTAGCAGCCATCTTGAAGACATGCTGTGACGGCGCCGCTCACGGGAATAGGTTGAACTGAGTTTGAAAACAAGTGGGAAGGATGTGTCTACACACTGTAAAACTTTCACACATGCAGAATGAAAACTGTATTTTCACAAAAATAGCGTGCATTTCTTTTGGAGTGACCCTCGTAAGTACTGATTCTTTCTTGTACTGTTGGTCAGTTCTCAGTCTTTAAACTGTACTTCTAAGCTCTTATGTGTACAAAAGTTACCACATGTGCTGCTGTCTAACAAAACATTTCCTTTTGCTTCGTGAACTAAGTTATGTTCATCATAATATTCATCTGTCTATATTTTCAATGTTAAGTAGCCTATTTCTACTTGCGGCTACTAGATAGCACTCTTGGTGTAATGTTCACCTGCCCGCAATTGCTAACGCGGGCGCCTGAGTCTTTTGCTACCTGTGACTTGGCATGTGTGAGCAGCCCTAGTAGCTTGCTCTCCATGTACTCACTTTTAAAATTTTGTGACTAAAACTTTCTCGCTTCATATAAAATTTCCCCCATAATTTTTGTACTTATGTTAAAGGCCCGTTTGAATGTTGTACTTCTGATGATGGCACTCATAGTAGTGCCGAAACCAGCTCAAAATACTTAATTTTTGGGACCGATGGCTCTTAATGCTTTAACTTAAAATCAGGCTTACGTTGGTAAACAAAAGATGAGCAAATCTCCTTAAAACGTAACGATAGTGAACGACTATCCTCGCTTTGATTTCATTTTTCATTGCGTTTTAAGGACTAGTGCTCATCTTTTATTTACCAACGTAAGCCTGAGCTTTAATAAATTAGACGTGCTCCCAATATTATTTACTGATCTGTTACAAGACTGTGATTTTACATATGGAATTTCGTGGAAAGCCAATATTTTTCTTAATTTATAGCCAACTTTGAACTTCACAACATGTTAAGTCTCCTGCAATTTATGTTACAGAGATTAAATGAAATACTCGGAAATTGCATAAAAGGCATAAACCAGGATTGTACTTAAATAAGCAATAAAACAATCAAACAGCGGTGTGTTCCTTTAAAAAATACTTTGTCACCGTTGCTGAACAACATCAAAAACAGTTTACACACGGGGTGGTTGTTTTAACTTGAGACAACTAAATAACTCGATGACGACGCTTCGTACGAAAAAAATGCTCTAGTTGGAGTTGTAAAGCTACAGTAGGCTACCGTACACTACCGTAAGGAAGTGTAGACGACGATAGTCTTCTTGGTAGTTTCGGTCAGTTAAGAACGTAACAGCGTTACCTGTACCTTAGGTGTGTTGCGTATTTATCGGACGTTACCTCATTTCGGTCGCTTTGTTTGCATACGCGACCACTGTCTTACTAGCTTCACCTACAAACCGAAAGCAGTGAATCGTCTAGGAAATGTCTACGGATATGTAAAGGGCTCCGTAACCTACGGAACATTTTTGGTCTACGTAATTGTCCTGCTGTCCGTTGCGTAAAAACAAACAGTGTTTATAGCAAAATTGAAATTATCATAGTGAAATTCGGGTTCTGTTCTAAATTTGTTAATTTATAACGTGAAACAGAGAGATGTTATAGCAACAACAAAAAATACAGATTTATAATATAGCTCTAGAAAACGCTGTTTCCTCAAAAACAGGTAAAATAATAAAAAAAAACATATCAAACGTTGCTTCAGTACTTCGTCGAGCTTACATGAAACATGTTTCTGTTATTGCTAAAAAAGTTTCACGTTTATCAGACATAACAGGAAACTCTTGCTTTTGATCATGGTGAAGAACATTCTATTGGCTACAAAATAACAACAATAATTATACAGATTTTTTTGTGTTTGTAAACTGTACTTTCCTCATAATTGTTTTGGTTACATAAAAGCGCAGAAGTTACAAGCAGCTAATTTATTTTTTGTACTTATAAAATGCAGTTTATATTTTGTAAGGATATAAAATACACAGTGGATAACACTAAACGATGTGCCGTTCTAATTATGTGCAAAACAAACAAAGAAACAAAGAACAGATCCTCTGCCACTCATTCATTTATGTTTCTATCCGTACCAAATCTACAAATACTACCGGTAATCTTACCATTTACTACGTCGAACCACAGGTTTGGTAGAGCGCAGCTCTAGTTCTACATGAAAATTAAATATTAGTAAAGGGGACATATCTCTGTGCAACAACTGCCCATCTCCAAACCCTCTGTGGTCTGGATCAATTTTGTTTTTCAAATGGGAAACACCCCCCCCCCCCCCCATATTTGTTGCAATACGGATACTACGCCAAAAAATGCGTATGGTGTACTCAAAACACTATTCCCCATTCGTGGTGTGCCTGTTTTTCCAACTCAGAAACGTCGCGTTTGATCCTACATGTAATGTATGATGTAAATGTAAATCTCTGTGCTCTAACGGTTGAGATTTATGTTCGAAATTTACTTTAGTGTTGCAAATGTGATTGTACACTACAAATCATATGGCTAGACATGGACGTTTCTGGTTAACAAGCTACTTATATGGTAACATACTTCTCTGTTCCCTACGGGATTGATTGTGGTGAGTCCCCAAACGATCGTAACGCTCGATGTCGGTGGCCGCCCTCGAACCAGGCCATCAGGGTGACTGATTTCGGTGTGTGTTTCTATCCAACAGCCAAAACTCTCGCGCTGGACGCTATTCGTCTACCGGAAGAATACGAATCACTATTGTCTACCGGAAGAATAAAAACCACAACATTGTAATAGAGCAAAATGTCCATGAAGTGATAGTGACATGCCCATCTTCCATGGACAATCACTGAAATATCCAACGCAATGGTGATAGGAAGGAGACGCACAGAAATCAACTATGCTAGTGGTGAGAGGCAATGGGACTAACTGAAGTAAGGAAAACTGGCAACGGCTGGGAGAGCGATGTGCTGACCACGTGCTTGTCCATATCTGCATACAGTGACGCCTATAGGCTGAGGATGGCATAATGGGTGGTTGGTACTGTTGGGCTTTCCAAGGCCTGTCAATGGCCGGGACAGTGGGGTGCTGACCTCATGCCTTTCCATATTCACATCCAGTGACGCCTATAGGCTGAGGATGGCGCAGCAGGTATTTGGTACCGTTGGGCCTTCTGAGGCCTGTCAAATGCCAGGAGAGCAGTGTGCAGACCACATGCCTGTCTATATCCGCATCCAGTGACGCCCATAGGCTGAGGATGACTCGGCGGTTGGTTGGGAACATTGGGCCTTCCGAGGCCAGTTCACATGGAGAGAGTAATTAATTAAATGCATACAACTGAACATGAAAAAGAACGATTGAAAGTGCTAGTCGCAGGCATAGAAAACTCACACATTGCAATAGCAATTCCAAAAAATGAGCCACACTCAAGAAACATGACGATAATGTCCTGCAACACCGCTTCTAGCCTTGATAATAAACTCAGTTCAGCGGCTCAGAGTATCCACCAGTTTATTCAAGCGTGCCACAACCAGCTGCAGCCACTCATTAATTATTATATCCCTTAGAGCGGCCAAATTGTAGGGATGATGAGTGCTTCCTTTAATCCACTG
Source organism: Schistocerca piceifrons (assembly GCF_021461385.2). Classification (NCBI taxonomy): domain Eukaryota; kingdom Metazoa; phylum Arthropoda; class Insecta; order Orthoptera; family Acrididae; genus Schistocerca; species Schistocerca piceifrons. Next base: position 54,907,104 of record NC_060145.1, on the reverse strand, counting down.
TCCCAAATGGTCCCAGGCGTTTTCTATGAGATGAATAGTGGACAGTTTAGCGGGCCAGTCTAGGCGTGATGGTATGCCTGATTGTTCAATGATTGTTCAATGAAACAAATGATCACAATGTCAGAAAAATTCGATGATTTATTCAAGAGAAAGAGCTTCACAAATTGAGCAAGTCAGTAACGTGTGTGTCTACCACTGGTCCTTATTCAAGCACTTAGTCGGTTTGGCACTGATATAGAAGCACTCCGTCTTCATGCCACAAGTGGCCACTCGTCACCATCCTCAGCAGAGGATGCGGGTAGGAGGGGCGTGTGGTCAGCACACCGCTCTCCCACTCGTCATGATGGTTTTCTTTGACCAGAGCCGCTCCTATTCAGTCGAGTAGCTGCTCAGTTGGCATAACGAGGCTGAGTGCATCCCGAAAAATGGCAAAAGCGCATGGTGGCCCAGATGGTCACCCATCCAAGTGTCGGCCACGCCCGACAGCGCTTAACTTCGGTGATCTGACGGGAACCAGTGTATCCACTGCCGCAAGGCCGTTGCCTCTTGACGCTGACAGAGACATTTGCGTATTCTCCTGAGGGATATGGTGCCAAATTCTGTCCAAGGGAGTTACTTCGTCAAAAACCCGAGCTGTTTGGAGAGCCCAGCCCATAATGCTCTGAATGTTATCAAGTGGGGAGAGATCCAGCGAACTTGCTGGTCAAGGTAGGATTTGACAAGCAGAAAGACAATCAGTAGCAACTCTTGCCGTATGCAGGTGAGCATTATTTGCTGACGTGTATGCTCAAGACGTCTTACCTTGAAGGGCAACAAAACGGGGCGTAGAATATCTTCCCCATAACGCTGTGCTGTAAGGGCGCCACGGATGACAACAAAATGGTTCCTGCTATGAAAAGAAATGTCATCTCAGACTATCGCTCACAGTCATTGGGCCGTACGGTGGCGACAGTCAGGTTGGTATCACACCACTATCTGGGGCATCTACAGATATATCTTCGGCCTGGAATCTCATTGACTGGAGTTGAATTACCTACAGTAATGAGCCCCACTTCGAATTTAGCCCCGATGGCCAGCGAAAACGTCTCTGGAAATGCCCTGGAGAGCAGTGGCGTTCCAATCCGACTGTCACCCGCCACACCAGGAGTGATGGTCTGGGGTGCCATTTCTTTTCAATAGCAGGACCTCTTTCGTTGTGATCCGCAGCACCATTACAGTACAGCGGTACGTCGACGATATTCTACACCCCGTTTGTTGTCCTTCACGGCAAGCCGTCCTGGACATACATTTCAGCAAGATAATGCGTGCCAGCACACGGCAAGAGTTTCTGCTGCTTGTCTTCATACTTGCCAAACCATACCGTGGCCAGCAAGGTCGCCGGATTTCTCCCCAATTAGGAACATTTGGGAAATTGTGGCCAGGGGTCTCCCAACAGCTCCGAATTTTCTCGATGTAACGCACTAATAGAACAGAATTTGGCTCGATTTCCCCCAGGACGACATCCGACAACTTTATCAATCAATGCCAAGCCGAAAAGCTGCTTGAATAAGGGCCAGAGGTGGATACAAAAATGGTTCAAATGGCTCTGAGGACCATGGGACTTATCATCTGAGGTCATCAGTCCCCTAGAACTTAGGACTACTTAAACCTAACTAAGGACATCACACACATCCATGCCCGAGGCAGGATTCGAACCTGCGACCGTAGCGGTCGCGCGGTTCCAGACTGAAGCGCCTAGAACCGTTCGGTCACACCGGCCGGCGCAGGAGGTGGATCAACTCGCTCAATTTGTGACGCTTTATCTCTTGAATCAATCATACAGTTTTTCTGAAACAGTAATCATTTGTTTGATTGTACATGTACATAACATCTACCGATTTTCGTCACACTCGTATAATTCCCCCTTGTGGTGCGTCGATTTCTTTGTCTTTTTTTGTCTTGGAGTGTATTTTATCCGGTGACCTTCTGGTTCATATGATTAGTTGATATTCTTGTCTGATGTGCAGCTGGATCATAGAGTCATCTACATACAATATTTCAGCAATCCGTCCTGCTGCCATTTTCGGGTGAGGACGCCGTTTTCTAATTACGCTGTGGAAAACAAATAGCGTGGAACTGTCACCGTTTCTCCTAATAGAAGTGAAGGTACAGCACCCTAGTAGTGAAAGTTGGCAGAAACTAGGAATCACTATCGAGCACCTCTGTCAATATATTCTTCTGCCCGAGTCAAAGGCCGTTGTTCTTTTACTAACACATACTTTAAAAAAATGTATGTATGCGTGTGCATGTGTGTATATGGAGGGGGGAGGGTCGAAAACTTTCTAGCCTAACAAATAAAGAATCATAGAAATTTCATAATAACAATTTATTTTTCAATATATTAGCCAAGTACACTAATACACTTGCGGGCAGGCTCAGGTAAGTTCTGCAAACCATTCAAATAAAAGGTCTTCGATTTCGAGTCCAACCTAGCGTTCATAGCATCAGTCACTGCACTGCATCATAATTGTCAAATCGTCGTCCTTTGAGGTCTTTTTTTTAGGTTTGGGAAAAGCTAAATGTCTGATGGAGCCAAATGCTGAGAATATGGTGGATGACGTAACAATTCGAACCCGCTGTCAAGCAGAGTTTCCAGTGTTGCGAGGGCTGTGTGCCGCGGTGCGTTGTCCTCATGCAAAAGAACTCCGGGCGCCAATTTTCCGCGCCATTTTTTCTTTATCTCTTCTCGCAAACGGCGCAGGATGGTGCAGTAGTATAATGGATTGATAGTTACGCCCTTTTGCAAGTTATAAACCATAATTACCCCGTCTGCATCCCAGAATACCGATGCCATCACAGGCTGATTTTTGCACCCGGAATTATTGGGGCTTGCGTGTAAAGGATGTTTCCATTGTTGTGACCGTTGTTTTGTCTCAGAATCAAATGGTTCAAATGGCTCTGAGCACTATGGGACTTAACTTCTGAGGTCATCAGTCCCCTAGAACTTAGAACTAATTAAACCTAACTAACCTGAAGACATCACACAAATCCATGCCCGAGGCAGGATTCGAACCTGCAACCGTAGCGGTCGCGCGGTTCCAGACTGTAGCGCCTAGAACCGCTCGGTCATTCCGGCCGGCTCTCAGAATCAAATGGGTTTGTTTGTTTTGGTTTAGTGCGCAAAAACAACTAGGGCCATACGCGTCCGTGTCAAAACTGTAAAACACGAAGACAAAGAGAAGAATTAAAAACGACTACACATTAATACCAATCGACGGAAGATACGACAGCTGAAAACACGGACGTGGAGAAATGTCTATTAAATACGCCATAGAGAAGTGGAAGTCCAGAACTAAAAATTAAATGGCCTTCGCCATATTGTTGCGACGGATAGAACGTAAAACGCCGTCGATAGACCGCGCGTAGTTCGCTAATTCAGCCGTTGACTCAGGCGGCAAAGACAAACGGGAACGTAAGCGCTTAAAAGAAAGGACATTCCGTCAGGAAATGGCGGACAGTTAAAAGTTGGGCGCAATGTGCACGAATGGTGAGGAGCACCACTTAACAAATGGCGACGGCCAGAAAGGCATTGCCCAATACCCAACCCAGTGAACTCTATGGTGCATGAATCTCACTGCAGTGGACTCAACTTTTAATGGTCAATTCTCTGGCGTTTTTAATCAGTCATGAGACGGCAAATGCATGCAGGACACAACACCAGTAAGGAGTGTCCACTGCAGTGAACTATGTGCATTTGCAGCCTCAGGACTGACTGAAAATGCCAAAGAGGGGACCATTAACAGCTGTCCACTGTAGTGGACGCTATGCGCCACAGGGTTAAAATGAGCTCCTGGCGGCGAGAGGGCTGAGAGGTGGTAGTCCAAGCCGCTGGGAGGGGCTTAGTAACCCGGAGCTTATTCCCATGAAGGGAGGAGCAGTGGTGATGCCAAAGCGACACCACCTCCTGCCAGACGGCAACACAGAGATCAAAGTGGTGAACCCATTGTCACATACCTTGCAAGAAAACCATTTTCATCCGCTTCAAATTGGCGGCGATTTCTTCACCACGCTGCACACGCTCCCGTCTTTGATCTGCATTCAAGTCTTTCGGGACCCACCGAGATGAAACTTTCATCATTCCTAAAATAGCCACAATAATGTCATCAGCACGTCCATGGGAGATTCCAAATGTGGTTTCAACGTGTTGCAGCGTTGTTCGACGACCCTGAAACAACGTAATGGTATCGTGAATTGCAGGCGCTGTTTCATCAGCGGCAATGGTGACAGGCCTTCCGCTCCTTGGCGAATCTTCCACACTCGCTCTTCCACATTTGAAGCTGGACACACAGTTTTGCACTGTTGCATAAGACGGAACACTGTCCTTAAGTGTATTCCGCATGCTCTCCGCAATTTCCTTGGGCGTCATTCCCTTCAAATGAAGATATTCAATCACAGCACGGTTCTTGATTTTGGAAAAAACGACATTTTGTCTATGGAGTGCGTGATTGATTCTCTTGTAAAATTTTTTTGTTGATTTATAGACACAACCACATGTTTATGAGATTAGATTAGATTAGATCAGGTTTTCGTTCCATAGATACGTGCTGAGGAAATCCTCATGGATGTTGAACATGTCAATTTTTTTTAAAAAAAAAAGCTGAAATAACAATACTAATAGTATGAATATATACAATACATCATTTGTTTCTATTAAAAAATTCGTCTATGTAGTAGAAGGAGTTGGCCACTAGTAAGTCTTTCAGGCTCCTTTTAAACTGATCTTTATTTGTAACTGAATTTTTTATGTTTGCTGGCAAATTATTGAAGATGAGTCTTCCTGAGTAGTGGACCCCTTTTTGAACTAAAGTAAGTGCTTTTAAGTCCTTGTGCAGATCATTTTTGTTCCTGGTATTGTACGTATGAACTGAGCTGTTTGTTGGAAAAAGAGATGACACAGTCATAACCGGTTTCGGCCATACAATGACCATCTTCAGATGCTAAAGGCGGCATACACTGAACACAGGTTCATGCGTTGTCAAACTCATGAACGCATGAACCTGTGTTCAGTGTATGCCGCCTTTAGCATTATTGAAGATGAGTCTTCCTGAGTAGTCGACCCCTTTTTGAACTAAAGTAAGTGCTTTTAAGTCCTTGTGCAGATCATTTTTGTTCCTGGTATTGTACGTATGAACTGAGCTGTTTGTTGGAAAAAGAGATGTGACAGTCATAACCGGTTTCGGCCATACAATGACCATCTTCAGATGCTAAAGGTGGCATACACTGAACACAGGTTTATGCGTTGTCAAACTCATGAACGCATGAACCTGTGTTCAGTGTATGCCGCCTTTAGCATCTGAAGATGGTCATTGTATGGCAGAAACCGGTTATGACTGTGTCATAAACATGTGATTGTGTCTATTAATAAACAAAAAAATTTTACGTTTCTTGATTCTCTCGATATTCACCATTTTGCTTACACTACAGTATGCAGCATACCCTAGCGGTGAAACTAACGAAGCTGGAGCCGCGAAATTTAACTTGCGTACCCAGAAAGGGTCCTCTTAAACCACTGGACCGATCTCAACCAAACTTGCTACACGTATCCCTTACAGGTAACAATCGCTTTGGGAGTACGAACCTCCTAACCATCATCGTAGTTCAGGAAATATCCCTGACGCCTGGCAGTGCTTTTGATAGCTTTCAACTGTGAAGCGTAGGCGGCTGTAGGCGAAGGCAATTGCCATCTATATAGCTACGAAAAGACATTGCCAGAGAGGAGTTTACTAAATCGCGTTGTAAACACGCGGAGCAACTGTGCATTATGTATACTTCTTTCCGCAACTGTTTCATAATGTCAAAGGTTTTCTCAAGAATACATGGAAATGAATTTTTTTATATTACGTTACTTACACAATTAAATTTTTGTTTTCGTTTCTAATAGAGAACTGGCAAAATAAATAACCGGGCAATGCCGGATTTGGCAGCTAGTGTCGGATAAAACATGTTGTCTGGCAGTCTGATTCATTTAAGGCACAGTTCCAACAGCGACACTCAGCTGGAACTGTCTGAGTATCACCACACATCATTCTGTGTTCCTTGGTTAGAGAGTACTCCGCCACCACAGATTTCTCATATTCTCATAATACTGTCTAGATTACTGTTATGATCCGACTGCAGATCCGACAAAAATATCGTCAACTGAAATGCTGTGAAAGTTTACATAGTCACAGCACATAGCTCGTTGTTTTCAATATACAGCTGAAGTTTATTGCCATTGCCCATTTCAAAGTACAACAATCATACACGCACAACTGCTACAATACTTGCAAAGTTTTGATCATTTAGTAAGACTATTGCTTAATCTCTTTATAATTATAACCTATATTTTCTTGAAACGAAATCGGAAGCAATGCGCTTCTGGTCATGTGGTCCACAATATCATGAAAAGAATGAAAATAATACCACAAAAAGAATGAAAGTAAGATCGTGAAGTTTACAGTCCTCGTGTCGGCGACTTTCCGTTACTCCATCTGCAGACGGCTATTATGTTCGATCTTAGGCACGCAGACTGGCGCCTAGTAAACATCCAAAAATTAAAGCTTTCTGACGTCCCCAGTGTACCAAGAAGCGCCTTCTCTATGCTTTCTGGCCATCCCGAAGTGTAGAGGGATTACAGTGTTAACAAGTGCATACCAATTTTACGAATTCAAATATTTCTTTTATCCCTACTGCTGCAGTTTTCAGTGTCACTTAATTATATTTAATCCACCTATATCATATCCGACATTACATGCCTACTTCTGCGAATGATATTTCATATGCTTCTCTACCTCATTTCTTATCAACTTACAGTAGTGGCTTTCTATCAAATTTTTTGTGTTCTTGTTTTTCCTGATTTCGTCAGTAAATTTGGGCGTTTCACTCTCTCTCTCTCTCTCTCTCTCTCTCTCTCTCTCTCTCTGTCAGTACCTGTACGCTTTTCTCTCTCCTTTCTTGTGACACCTCCAAGACATTAACATTACTGTCTATTGCCTCTACCTCACGTTGCTCGACGCTCAGTGCTCTTACCGGATCAGTGGTCGCTGACGGAGAATTTCCACTTGGCCTCGCTTTGTCTCATTTGCTCGTCATCTCCATTGTTAGAATCCCACAAGACTGTCAAATTTTCTTACAGAAGTACGGACAGATTTGAAGACATGAGTACTGTTGCAGTTATTGTTTGGTATAAAGTTGTGACTATTATGAAGCATGTAGTAGAATAGGATTGGGATAGTTTAGGTATGGACAGCCAGTCCACGGGTTAGAAATGATAAGGGGATCAGGGAAGACTTGATGTGGAAACAGAAATGAAAGTTTAGTTTTGTCCGATATTTTAGGTGGACATTAACACAGATTTTGTTATCTGCTGGTGGGAATCAATTGAAATTTTGCTTGAGCGCTGTATGCTTAAGGTAGGTGGAATGTGTTGGAATAGGTCCTGCGCATTCCTTTGATTGAAGATCGGTGGTGGGCGCTTTGTATAAAAATTGTCCGACATGTGGGATATACACTCCTGGAAATTGAAATAAGAACACCGTGAATTCATTGTCCCAGGAAGGGGAAACTTTATTGACACATTCCTGGGGTCAGATACATCACATGATCACACTGACAGAACCACAGGCACATAGACACAGGCAACAGAGCATGCACAATGTCGGCACTAGTACAGTGTATATCCACCTTTCGCAGCAATGCAGGCTGCTATTCTCCCATGGAGACGATCGTAGAGATGCTGGATGTAGTCCTGTGGAACGGCTTGCCATGCCATTTCCACCTGGCGCCTCAGTTGGACCAGCGTTCGTGCTGGACGTGCAGACCGCGTGAGACGACGCTTCATCCAGTCCTAAACATGCTCAATGGGGGACAGATCCGGAGATCTTGCTGGCCAGGGTGGTTGACTTACACCTTCTAGAGCACGTTGGGTGGCACGGGATACATGCGGACGCGCATTGTCCTGTTGGAACAGCAAGTTCCCTTGCCGGTCTAGGAATGGTAGAACGATGGGTTCGATGACGGTTTGGATGTACCGTGCACTATTCAGTGTCCCCTCGACGATCACCAGTGGTGTACGGCCAGTGTAGGAGATCGCTCCCCACACCATGATGCCGGGTGTTGGCCCTGTGTGCCTCGGTCGTATGCAGTCCTGATTGTGGCGCTCACCTGCACGGCGCCAAACACGCATACGACCATCATTGGCACCAAGGCAGAAGCGACTCTCATCGCTGAAGACGACACGTCTCCATTCGTCCCTCCATTCACGCCTGTCACGACGCCACTGGAGGCGGGCTGCACGATGTTGGGGCGTGAGCGGAAGACGGCCTAACGGTGTGCGGGACCGTAGCCCAGCTTCATGGAGACGGTTGCGAATGGTCCTCGCCGATACCCCAGGAGCAACAGTGACCCTAATTTGCTGGGAAGTGGCGGTGCGGTCCCCTACGCCACTGCGTAGGATCCTACGGTCTTGGCGTGCATCCGTGCGTCGCTGCGGTCCGGTCCCTGGTCGACGGGCACGTGCACCTTCCGCCGACCACTGGCGACAACATCGATGTACTGTGGAGACCTCACGCCCCATGTGTTGAGCAATTCGGCGGTACTTCCACCCGGCCTCCCGCATGCCCACTATACGCCCTCGCTCAAAGTCCGTCAACTGCACATACGGTTCACGTCCACGCTGTCGCGGCATGCTACCAGTGTTAAAGACTGCGATGGAGCTCCGTATGCCACGGCAAACTGGCTGACACTGACGGCGGCGGTGCACAAATGCTGCGCAGCTAGCGCCATTCGACGGCCAACACCGCGGTTCCTGGTGTGTCCGCTGTGCCGTGCGTGTGATCATTGCTTGTACAGCCCTCTCGCAGTGTCCGGAGCAAGTATGGTGGGTCTGACACACCGGTGTCAATGTGTTCTTTTTTCCATTTCCAGGAGTGTATATCGATGGAGAATATAGAGAATTTGGTAAGTTGGTGAAATATGCGTGTTATGAGCAATAGTGGAGGTTAGGGAAGCAAAATGGGTTGCGTAACATTGAAGAATTTGGAAGGAGCTGTAAACGGTTTTTCAGTCATGTTTTTCCTTATTTTGAAACTGTACCGTATAGTCATCTATGTGATATATATTTCTGACACATCGTCTGCCCCTGGTAGCTGAGTGGTCAGCGCCACGAAATGTCATACCTAACGGCCCGGGTTCGATTCCCGGCTGGGTCGGAGATTTTCTCCGCTCAAGGACTGGGTGTTGTGTTGTCCTTATCATCATCATTTCATCCCCATCGACACGCAAGTAGCCGAAGTGGCGTCAAATCGAAAGACTTGCAGCAGGCGAACGGTCTACCCGACGGGAGGCCCTAGCCACACGGCATTTCCATTTCTGACACATCAACCCCACGTTAAAACAAGGAAATTATTAATTTCTCCGTTACTACCTTCCTTTAGCGTAAAGCGGAATATGTTCACTGCTTGGTTCCTTGTTTTTACACCTCCTATTAGCGACACAACTTCCCTGAAAGCTAAAGGGCAAAAGCCCATTTCTTCACCACTCGTCTTAATGTCTGATCCAACGGAATCAACACTCACATCAAAACTTCTATTATAATCTTCCCACAAGGGTCATACAAGTTCCTGTTTCACTTAATTGTTTTCATATTTTCCTTTGACTTCCTCAAGTATCGACATAACTACTAAATTACTACTAACGACTATCGTCCAAGCTGCAATGCAACTGAATTCAGATAAATATTGTATATGTCTAACAAATGAAGACATCTTGAAACGAGTTACCGAGAAAAAGAGTCAAATGAAGAAGGTAATGGAACTGAAAAAGCAGAACGAGTGGAGACCTATTACCCGTGTCGCTGCAGTTTGTAAATTTCAAGCTTGACAGTAACTCGGTAAACTACATGCTTTAAAAATGATCTTCCTTGTGACCCTGTAACACCATAACTCTAGTGCTCTGCTGATTTATTTTGTTTTTGTTTCATTTAATATTACATCGTTGAGCTTCTGTAAATGTGTTTGTTTGAATCGATAACATAAAATTGTATACTCCTTTCTTTGTAAGAACTTTGATGTCTTGATTTGATTCTATGCTATGTAACATATCTGTCATTTAAATTCTTTGTCCCATTTGGAGGGAACAAAACTTACTGTATATAATTGTAATTTCTGTGTGAATAATTTTTGGTAGAAATGTCGATATGTGCAAATGTTCTGTTTTATTTAATGTGTTTGGTTGCTGTTATGTAAACTGCTGATCCTCACTTAGGGTTCTTAGTTAGTTTGTATGTAAAAGGTGTAGTGGTTCCCCTCGGGAACGGAACTGTGTAGCGCGCGCAAATTGTGGTTAGCCTAGGTGGAAAAGGTGGAACAAGAGTCAGTCGGGGACGAGCTACCAAACTGTGCACCGCCATGTAAATGTTGCATTTTGTGCTGGTTCCGAGAGAGGCTTTTTCTGCTACTTTCTAATGCCTCGGATGGATGGATAAATAGCTGGAACGATTCTGGAATTGGTATTCATCATCGCCACCAAGAAGGGCCAGAGTCCAGCAATTCTGTCTGCAAATCCGCCTACCAACATGCAGTTGCCACCACATTGCGCAATCACTGTAAAGGAGTACTATAATAATGTACAGTGAAGGATCAGCTTATTGCGCGATTTAGTGTGCACAAAAATAAGGTAACTTATAACTGAATTTATGTACCTACCTTAATTTTTTCCTTATCATAACACCTCTCAGGTTCCTCTCCGTTTGAACTAAAGAGATTACCGAGTGTCCATACTGAAAGAACATTAAAGATCAGTGTTTTGCTAATTAATGCCTCTTGAACATAGTAAAAAGAAAGTAAAAGTTAATGTGGCAAGAAAGTGAGTTAAAGTAAATGATGCTTACTGAAAATAATTTTCCTATTAAAACCGCTTATTAAAGTGTTGTTGCCAACTTCAAAATTAAAAGTTCTTAAGACTGAGGCTTATAAAGTTTTGCTTAGTAAATGATCACATTGCTGCCTGTTGTAAACCGCAGAAGGTGAGTCAGTATCTTGCAAACTTGTCAACATTGTGTCTCACTGTAGTAAAAGTCGTGAATTGCATTTATGGAAGGTTATATACTCGTTTGCTAAGTGTTTGCCTCTCTTGTGTATTGGAAGTGCATATTAATAGTATAGCCAGGATCCACAGTTTGTCTATTGTGTTAATGCTAGGTAACAAGTAATGGGAAGACCACTATCTATGAAAACATTAACTTCTTTATTCAAAAGACAGTGAGAAGTAACCTGTTGATGAATTCCATATAACCTTCATTCTTAATAGTAAAGTATTTAACTGAGAGAGACTTAACGTATGTCCAATTAATGATTCTGCAGTGAATATTAATAGTAACTTTATAAAGACCATTCAGTCTGAATAGTCCCTGAAAGTAATAGTGTGTTTCGTTACCTGTTATATTTTTGCAAATAGTTTGTGCTGCTCTAGCTGTTAACTTCAATCTTACCGTAAACATATGTATGTGTCAGAGTTCATTGCACTCGCATGTGACAAAGTATAGGTTGTGTTTATCCATTAAAGTTACTAATAACTATTTTCTTGAACAAGAATGTTAATCATTCTCTTGCCTAATTAGGCTGGCGACCGTTTACTTTACTCTCTAAACAGTATAGCTAAGTAAAATATTATTTGTTACTGTTTAAAAATATTATTTGTTACTGTTAAATGTTTACGTAATTCTGACTTTCACTTCCGATAAGCCACTTCCATTAGGTACAATACGGTCAACATAACAAAATTCCTCTCAGAGGGTAACACTACTCTGTTGCTTTATACCATAATTGCTTAAATAAGATGGTTTTATTTCATAACCTGCCTCTAGCTTCGAGGTTATGGTATAGCAGACGCTAGTGTTATAACCCTAGGCATAAATACATCACAGTATCGCTCCTTCCAAGTTCCGATCAAAAACATATCTATCTTTGAGAAAGGAAACTGGGCTTAGTTTCAGAGCGGCTTTTTGTAACCACCCAGTATGGGGACAGGTTCGAAGAGAATCATCCATCTACAATGCTCAACTGTCAAGAGAATCCCACTATGAACCACGTCAAAGGCGACACATTTTTTGCAGGCGTAACGCCTTATGCAAGAGGACGATTACAGCTTCAGGGAAAAGTGACTCAGCATTTACCTTGCGACATCTATTTACTGGGAAGCAAGGAACAATTTACTTTTATCTTTCTTCCACTCTGTGATTATCAGTTGTAATTACTTACGCGGTGCCCGCTCGATGCAATTTTGCACTTGGATTTCGAAAGGGACAGGAAAATACTAAACTCACAGTCAGAATGCACAAATGATAGTTGAGCTGAGGCCTACGTATAACATCCTCGATTTCCATTAATAACAATAAGTTTGAGAACTAGGTCTACAAATTAGCTTCAGAATTAAGAAAGCGAAACAGCAGGGTGAGAAGAATTCAGGTGTAGTGTTTGTTATGACTCAGCTACACAATTCGAATCAAGTAAGAGTACAAAATGTCAAATTGATTCCACATTTTTACATTTCGAGAAGGATTTTGACACCGTTCCTCACAAAAGACTTCTAATCACATTGCACGTCTACGAAGTATCATCTTAGTTGTGTGACTGGATTCGTCACTTTCTGTTAGAAAGCTCATAGTTCCTGGTAACTGATGAAAAGTTTTGAGTAACAACGAGAATTCTATAAAGATTTTGAGGCCACTGTCAATCTTATGTCCGTTTTCTAGACGGTCTTCCGTTTCAGTTCAAAGCGCCCCTGTGTAAGTGCAGATGTAACTTCTTGACTAGCAAGGTAATTCAAGTTGTAATTACGAAACGTTTTACGTTAATTAGAAACTATGTAGGAAAGCTAATCCAACGGCAATAGAGAATTTTTTAAGCCTTGTTAAGGAAGAAGAGTGCCAGGATGCTTATAGTGTCAATAACATAGATGACAAATACAATACTTTCCTTAACACATTTCTCATCTTCTTTGAGAGCTGCTTTCAATTAGAACGTTCTAAACAGGGTATTAGCAGTAAAAGGCAACGTGGGTGGCTGACTAGTGGGATGAGCATATCATGTAGAACAAAGTGGAAATTACAAAAAATGTTAGAGTAGTCACAATCAATCTACAGTAGCCCATTACAAACAGCATTGTAAGGTGCTTAAAAATGATATTAGGAAGATAAAGAGTATGTGTTACGCAAATAGAATAGCTAATTCATAGGATAAACTCAAAACCATATGGTCAGTCGTGAAGGAAGTCAACAGCACTAGGTCGACGATATAAACTAAGTTCGTAGCAATAATAATTCTGTTAATGATAAGTCAGATATATGTACAGTCATTTTTATCTGTTTTCCGTGTATGTACACTATTTAACAAGCACTTTCTGGTCATTGCTGGTGAATTAAATAAAAGCTTAGTTCCTACAGGGAATCAGTTAGCTCTCTTGGAAAACGCCTTTCGCAGATTGATGTCTGAAATACACCTCTGTGATACTTACAACGGGGAGATTGAGATAATAATTAAATCATTGAAGGCTAAGGACTGTCATGGATATGATGGAGCGCTTAGCAGAATGTTAAAAGTACTGTGCTGCACGTGTTAGCCCTGTACTTATCCATATTTGTATTTTTTCCTTTAAGAATGGTCAGTTTCCTGTACTCAGCATTGTAAAAATGGTTCAAATGGCTCTGAGCACTATGGGACTCAACTTCTGAGGTCATCAGCTCCCTAGAACTTAGAACTACTTAAACCTAACCAACCTAAAGACATCACACACATCCATGCCCGAGGCAGGATTCGAACCTGCGACCGTAGCGGTCGCGCGGTTCCAGACTGTAGCGCCTAGAACCGCTCGGCACTCCGGCCGGCACTCTGCATTGTAAAGCAGCTTTATAAACTGGGAGAAAGGGATAATGTAGACGATTTAACAGCTATTTCTATGCCGTCAATATTTGCTAAAGTTGTTGAAAAGGCTGTGTGTATGAGGATACTTAATCATTCACTTTTACATTGTTTTCCATCAAATGCGCAGTTCGGTCTTCGAGGTGGTTTAACAACTGAAAATTCTGTATTCTCCGTTAGGTACTCGATGGACTAAACAAAAGGTTTCGAAGGCTAGGCATCTTTTTTTATATATAACTAATGCGTTTGATTGTGTTGATCACAAAATATTGCTCCAGAAGTTGAGCCGTTATGGAATACAGGGAGTAGCTCACAACTGGTTCACCTCTTACTTTAACAACAGAGGCAAATGCCATTATCCACAATGTTGAGAATGGCTATAATGTGGGAACTGCGCGGGGCATGGTCAAATGGGGGCTGCCCCAGGAGCCACTCCTGTTCCCTATTTATGTAAATGATATGCCTTCTAGTATTACGGGTAATTCCAAAATATTTCTGTTTGCTAGCTTGTTAGTAAACGCTATTGTGTGCAACGTTGATTCTGTTTCAAATGGTGCAGCTCAAGACATAAGTTCAGGCTTGTAGAAAATAAACTAACGCTAAATCGCAGTAAGACTCAATTTTTACAGTTTCTAACAATTCAACAAAACCTGACGTTTTAATTTCACAGAATGAGATATGATACGTGAAACTGTACAGTTCAAATTTCTAGGTGTTCAGATAGATAAACTACCGTGGAAAGCCCACATTCAGGATCTTGTTTAAAGGTTTAATGCTGCCGTTTTTACTCTTCGAAGTAAGTGATAGTATCTGAAGTAAGTGATAGTTTGACAGCAAAAAAAAGTCTACTGTGCTTATTTGCATTCGCGTATGACGTATGGTATTATATGTTGGGGTATTCTCAAAGGATATTTTTGGCTTAGAAAAGGGCGGTTCAGGCAATAAGTTCGCGGATTTCTTGTCGACCTCTGTTCATTAATCTGGGTATTCTGACACTGGCCTCTCAATATGTAAATTGTTTACTGCCTTTTCTTGTTACCAATATCAGCTTACTCCCAATTTACTGATTGACACGTTTCATGGCCTTGGAGATTTGCTCCTCAATTTGGTCCTACGGAACTAGACACGTAAAATAAATTAATTAATCAATTAAAACTGTTCAGTACGTCTACATTGCTTTTCTTGGGCAAACATAAACAAAATCTCGATTGCCGTATTTGTGTGAAAGACCATTTCTCGATTATGAAACTAAATAAGTCACGATTACGTGGCAACTTGAGTGCGAAACTCTGTGAAATAGTCCGCGTTTGTCCGTATGCCGACAACTTGTAGCAGATAAAAATTATATTATGTCTTCTGCGAGTCAAAAATATTTTATTAATAATGAAAACCAGTTTTATTTTGATTTATGTTGTTGAAAAATGTGAAATATAAAACCAAGCCGGATGCAGTACAGCTGTACTGTGGTGCGTTTGCGGTTTTCCCCTCTTCCCCCTCCACGCACTCGGACAGTGGAGGCATGGTGGTGGGGGAAATGTGAAGCGAGGCTGAGCTAATTGGCACTGGAGCTCGAGCATGGTCCATGAGCCGAAGTCCTGGTCACCCTGGGCTACACTATGCTTGCCTGCCCTCTTCTGGAGCACTGTTGCATGGTGTGAGATTCACATAAGATAGGATTGACAGAGGACGTCGAAAAATTAAAAGAATGCTGGTTCGTCTGCTATTATCGTGAAATAGGGGAGAGAATGCCATGGATATGCTACGTGAACTTGGGCGGCAAACAATAAAAGAAAGGGCTTTTTCTCATGAATTTTTAATCACCAACTACGTCCTCCGAAAGTGAAAATATTTTGCTGGTGCTCACCAACACAGGGAGGCTGAAAGAAAAATCTTCAGGACCAGATGGGATCCCTGCCGAAGTAATACAAGCGCTATGCTGCCAATTATGTAACTCCTTGTGCGATCTGTACAATTAGTGTCTCTTGCACAGAATGGCCCCTGCATCGTGGAAGAACGCAGAAGCGGTAATAATAACTAAGGTATAACAAAGGATCCAGATATGATACTGCGTGAAGAGTTTGAAAGAGCACTGATAGACATAAGTCGAAACAAGGCCCAGGGAGTAGACGAAAATCCATTAGAACTACTGACAGCCTTGGGAGAGCCAGTCCTGACAAAACTCTACCATCTGGTGAGCAAGATGTATGAGACAGGCGAATTGCCCTCAGACTTCAAGAAGAATATAATAATTCCAATCCCAAAGAAATCAGGTGTTGACAGATGTGAAAATTATCGAACTATCAGTTAAATAAGTTACGTCTGCAAAATACTAACGCGAATTCTTTATAGACGAATGGAAAAACTGTTAGAAGCCGACCTCAGGGAAGATCAGTTTGGATTCCGTAGAAATGTTGGAACACGTGAGGCAATACGACTTAACTTAGAAGATAGATTAAGAAAAGGCAAACCAACGTTTCTAGCATTTGTAGACTTAGAGAAAGCTTTTGACAATGTTCACTGGAACACTCTCTTTCAAATTCTGAAGGTGGCAGGGGTAAAAAACAGGGAGCGAAAGGCTATTTACGATTTGTACAGAAACCAGATGGCAGTTATAAGATTCGAGGGACAAGAAAGGGGAGCAGTGGTTGGGAAGGGAGTGAGGCAGGGGTGTAGCCTCTCCCCGATGCTATTCAATCTTTATATTGAGCAAGCAGTAAAGGAAACAAAAGAAAAGTTCGGAGTAGGTATTAAAGTCCAGGGAGAAGAAATAAAAACTTTTGAGGTTCGCCGATGACATTGTAATTCTATCAGAGACAGCAAATGGCTTGGAAGAGCAATTGAACGGAAAGGACAGTGTCTTGAAAGGAGAATATAAGGTGAACATCAACAAAAGCAAAACGAGGATAATGGAATGTAGTCGAGTTAAATCGGGTGATGCTGAGGGGATTAGATTAGGAAATGAGACACTTAAAGTAGTAAAGGAGTTTTGCTATTTGGCGAGTAAAATAGCTGTTAATGGTCGAAGTAGAGAGAATATAAAATGTAGACTGGCAATGGCAAGGAAGGCGTTTCTGAAGAAGAGAAATTTGTTAACATCGAGTGTGGATTTAAGTGTCAGGAAGTCGTTTCTGAGAGTATTTGTATGGAATGTAGCCATGTATGGAAGTGAAACAATGACGATAAATAGTTCGGGCAAGAAGAGAATAGAAGCTTTCGGAATGTGGTGCTACAGAATAATGCTGAAGATTAGATGGGCAGATCACATAACTAATGAGGAGGTATTGAATAGAATTGGGGAGAAGATGAGTTTGTGGCACAACTTGACAAGAAGAAGGGACCGGTTGGTAGGACATGTTCTGAGGCATCAATGGATCACCAATTTAGTATTGGAGGCCAGCGTGGAGGGTAAAAATCGTAGAGGCAGACCAAGAGATGGATACACTAGGCAGATTCAGAAGACTGCAGTACTTACTGGGAGATGAGGTAGCTTGCACAGGATAGAGTGGCATGGAGAGCTGCATCAAACCAGTCTCAGGACTGAAGACCGCAACAACAACAACTAAGGATCCAATAATACCCAAATCCTACGGACCAGTATGTCTTTTGAGCGTTCTCGGCAAGATATTTGACAATCTGTTACGAAAAGATTAGAAGAACACTGACTGTTATACGGAATGAGCCCTCACCAGTAGGTCTTTAGAAGAGGCAAGTCAACTGAGGACACAGTTAATGATGTGATCTCATTCAACGTATGCTCTAGTCCTGATGACTGGTACTGCAGGCGCTCTCGATGTTGGCCGTCTTTCTTTGGTCGCCTTAGGGATCTGGAGTGTCCAGAAGCGCTGTATAATTGCCTGAGGGATTATTGCCACGGGTGACATGCTTCTTTAACATGCCCACAGAAGAAAATAACCAAGACAATAACAAAAGGCTATCCGTACCAGTCAGGGTGTGGTCCGGAGGTTTGGGATGTGACACTGAAGCCCTTGATCAGAAGTTACATGACAATGGTAACATAAGCGGACTGATGACATTTGCAGATGACATGCTGTTCATTGTAAGTGGTGACTCCAGAAGAAAAATAGAAGACCGAGCGAGGTGGCGCAGTGGTTAGCACACTGGACTCGCATTCGGGAGGACGACGGTTCAATCCCGCGTCCGGCCATCCTGACTTAGGATTTCCGTGATTTCGCTAAATCGCTCCAGACAAATGCCGGGATGGTTCCTTTGAAAGGGTACGGCCGACTTCCTTTCCATTCCTTTCCCTTCCTTCCCTAATCCGATGAGCCCGATGACCTCGCTGTCTGGTCTCCTCCCCCCAAAAACAACAACAACAATAATAGAAGACAATCGTAATGCGGCCCTCCACCGACTTGAGGGCTGGTGTCGAAGTGTTAAATTGTCACTAGCACCTCACAAAACGACGTACCTCCTACTGAAAGAGAACCTAGTAAGAAACCATAAAATAAAATGATATGATGTAACTATTAGGAGAAGCGCAGTAGCAATATATCTAGGGGTATTTCCGGACGATCCTCGTAACTTTGCACAGCATATAGAGGAAGCAGGCAGGAAAAGCACAAACGGGACGAATAAAATTATAACCACTGCAAATAGGCAATTTCGTCTTCCCTTGGAGACAATTAGAGTTTACCGCCAAACTATATTAACATCAGTCGTAGGATATGGCGCGAGCGTTTGAGCTCATAGATTGCAGTCTCAACAATGAGAATAGTTCAACAAGGTGTACTACTCAGTCCAACGGGCGCCTACTGCGCTACCCCGAATGATGCTTTGTTAGTTAATGCAAGGTATATGCCCACTGGACTTGGAAATTAGAAAAAGGGGAGCCTTTTACCGGCGAAAGAAAGACAATGAAATGAAAGTACGAACCGTGATTGGAACTGACGTCAGTTCGAAAAAGGCAATAAAAGATCGCATATTATGTCTGTGGCAAAATGAATGGGACACTTCATGCACTGGCAGGTGAACATGCCAATTTCTCCCCAACATCAGTGAGAGATTAAAAATGACGTTTCTTAACCTATCCAGTGGACTGATACATTACTCGAATAGCCGTGGTCCTTATGCCATACATCCATACAAAATCAGAAGACTGCCGGCCGGTGTGGCCGTGCGGTTCTAGGCGCTTCAGTCTGGAACCGCGTGACCGCTACGGCCGCAGGTTCGAATGCTGCCCTGGTCATGGATGTGTGTGATGTCCTTAGGTTAGTTAGGTTTAAGTAGTTCTAACTTCTAAGATACTGATGACCACAGATGTTAAGTCCCATAGTGCTCAGAGCCATTTGAACCATCAGAAGACTGATGAATGACAGCTGCACCTGCGGAAGTGTTAGCACACCAGAACACACATTGTGGGACTGCGCGCTCTGTGGAGATGGACGTCAAGTATTAAGGATGTCGGATCCCAAAGCAACACTAAGGAGTGAGTCGACCTGGCGCATCTTGGACGATAATGCAGCCGCAGTAACCTGGGAGGCCAAGGAAGACTTCACGAGGCATTGAAGCATAAGTCATCAGGCTGCCGTCCAGACTAGACAACATACTCTGCAGATGGAGAGAAGATGACTGACTTTGCGACCAGTGAGTGAAATACTGTCCCAAGAATGTGCATTGCGTTGATGCAAGTGATCATGGAAGTGTGGACTTTAAGAAGTAACAGTGATGGGTGGAATTACTTGCTATACTGGAAACGCTGCTGACGTGCTTCCCGACGCCCAATGAATCCAGCACGCTATGGTTGTTGACCGGAATAATATGAGGGAGGGTCCAGTAGCGGAGACAACCATCTACAAGTTAAATGCACCAAAATAAATGAACAGAGAACAAATTCTGTAGTGTTTGCAGTAGATTAGTAGATGGGTAATTGATTAAGGGTTTAATGTACTTTTGTAGTATATCCAAGGAAATGTGATCTGTATGGCCTATTTTAGCTTTTCGGATAAAAGGCTGTAATTATGAAGAATAAATAAATAATAAATAACCAACATAGGGAGAAATGACCGTCATAGTAAAATAAGAGAAATCGGAGCTCGTACAGAATGATTTTAGTGTTCGGTTTTCACGCTCGCTGTTCGAGGGTGGAACGCTAGAGAACTAGCTTGAAGATGGTTCCATGAACTCTCTGCCAGGCACTTAATCGTGAATTGCAGAGTAACCATATAAATGTAGACGCTACGTGTAGCCTCCGTCGATTAAAAAGAGTTTTTGATTCCTTTGATTTACTACAGTATAATGTGTAAAGGTATCAAATACAACTATAGGGAATTTAAGACTGATAAAGAATATTTAGACGAACAGAACAGTCCTAATGGCTTTGCTAAAATTATGCGTAACATTTAGCATTAATCGAGATATCAAGTAAAGAGATACAGTCTTGACAAAATATTTACTAATTTAGAAACTAAGAAATGTCTGAGAATGTATGTTTGGAGGACAGTGTTGTATGCTAGTGAGACATGACCTGTGGGAAAACTGGAAAGTAAGGGAATCGAAGGTTTTGAGACGTGATGCTACAGAAGAATGTTGAAAGTCAGGTGGATTGAGAAGGTAAAGAATGAGGAGATTCCCCGCAAATCGACGAGGAAAGGAACATGTGGGAACCACTCACAAGAAGAAGGGACGGGATGGTAGGACATGTGTTAAGGCAGCGGGGGCTAACTTCCATGTTACTAGAGGGAGCTGTAGAGGGTAAAAACTGTGGAGGAAGACAGAGATTGGAATACACCCCACACATAATTGAGAACGTAGTTTGCAACTGCAACTCTGAGACGAAAGGGTTGGTACAGGAAAGAAATTCGTGGCGAGCTGCATCAGACTAGTCACAAGACTGATGACTCAAAAAAAATTAGAAATTTAGAAGACACTATGAGAGGACAAGCACCTGCCCATAGTAGGAAAAAAAATGTGCATTAATAACCATTAATTAGTAAATTTACTGGAAAATAAGTGTAGGAATTGAAAGGTCTTTAAAAAGACTGCTACAAGACTTTTGTTATCCTCTTTGCACAATATTCCCATTGTTCGCTGCTTGCGAGTTAATACTTTAATTTCTTTTGATGCCTTTTTCTGGATGATAATAGCATAAAACAACGACGTTCTCCTTTGTCCACGAGATTAAAGACAATCAACATTGCAAGAAGGGGGAGTTGGATCTGCTGAGATCTGCAGTCCCAAAACAAAGACTTTGCAGTGGGACGACGTAACTGGGAATTAGTTTTACTCCTTGTGATATCAGACTTACTGTGGTTGATAGAATTCCAGGTAGTCCATTTTTTGTTTGCCCATGACTGAGTCACTGTTCAACCTCCATCAACGTTTCAAAGATGTTAGGTTCTAGCATGTCACGTACAAGGGGTGGACAAAAATATGGAAACACCAAAAACGCGATGCATAACTGTGCCTAATACGGTGTAGGAAAATTGCTAGCATTCAAAATAACTTCTAGTTGTCACGGAATGGGTAAATGCAGGGTCTGTATGGTTTTTCAAAGGGATCTTAATATCATTTTTCTTGCAAAGTAGTGGAAAGTTCAAGTAACGATGTTGGAAGTGATAGCAATCACGCAGCCTGTTTTCCAAACCACACCACAAAGGCTCCACAATATTGAGATCTGGTGACTGTTGTGGCCAGTGTAGGTACGACAATTCATCCTGGTGCCCACAAAACCACTCCTGGTGGTAGCGAGCTGTATGAACAGAGGCTTCGTTGTCTTGGAACACAGCATCACCATTGGAGAATAAACATTGTACCATGGGATGGAACTGATCAGCCACAATGGTCACATAGTCCTCAGCAGTAATGCGACGTCGTAGAGCAACCATTGAGCCATAGAATACCACGATATGATTGCCCGCACCATCATCGAACCCCCCACTAGGTTTCAATCTTGGAACGTAACACTTGGCCAGAAATTGGAAACAGTGTGCAACAAAACTCATCCGATCAACTAATTTTCTTCCATTATGGCTTCGGCAGCACGTTTTCCTGGTGAATGGTTTTGAAATTCCAGCTCGCCCTGCAGTTCCGTATTCCTGGACTTCACTTGGTGTTATTGTGCTTTTGACAGGGTCCTCGAGTGAGACGTTCACTGATGCAGTGACGTTAGCATCTGTCGTCCTCTAATTTTTCCTCACAATCGTCTTCATTGACTGTCCGTCAGGAACACTCAACACACACTTTCAAGCGCCTAGTGACTTAGCAGATGGTGTCTTTCCGCATTGCCTGTAAGCTCTATAAAGCCCACCGGGTTAGCCGAGTGGTCTAAAGCCGTCGGCACACGGACCGTGCTGTCGAACGTTAACGTTGAGCGTGCCAAGTTCGACGTGCTGCTGAACGCTCAGGAGCGATGCGACTCGTGCATACGGTACGTGGCCCCCAACGTGGTATACGCGATCGCAACGCACTCCAGCGGCAGTTGAGGGATATTTCTAGTTCGTAAATCACACTGATAACCAACGGGCGCGCGTACAATTCTCACGTTAGCTCTATTAAAACGCACATTTCTTCCATCGTCCACGAAAAGGAAAGTACCGTGTCCAATCGATAAGGACACAGGCTTATAAAATTTCCGTTATAAACAGTGCGTCACTAATTTGGAATACTTCTCCGCATAAGATAAACATTATTTCATGATTCCCACATTTAGTAAAACCCCGAGGTCAGTCTTATTTGATCACTGTTCCTACCCGGTAGCAGAATTACGAAGCGTAAAAGAAGAAGGAGTAAAATATCTTTTATACAAGTAGCGCAAGCTGTCCTTTAGATTAAGCCAATCGAACAAAGTCACCCCCCAAAAAAAGGTGAACTTGTATTTACATAACATCAAATATTATAGTCTACACTTGTATTAAACTAATAATAAAGTATCGGAACCTAATAAAAACGCGAATGTTAAGAAAAAAAAAATCGGCTGTATCACGACGCGAACCATCGCCCCAACATAATGTACTCTTTCGTGGACACTGACGCTATTCATTACGCTAAACCAACATATGACTTTTCGCCTCTAATCATAGTATCTTAGTGCTTGCTAAAAACATTAATCGTAGATATGTTACTGACTGAAATTTAATTATAACAAATTGTACCAAGAACAATGCCTTTTGGGTGGATCTTCAGTGTGTCGCTGCCTTCAAATAGCATACTCCCATTGTACGCAAGTTACAATAATTCTTTTTCCACGAATATGATGTTTCTCAGTATTTTATTGGAACGAATCACACAGTTAACAATGGGTTTTGCAGAGATTCTCAATTTGCTGGTGCTCGGAACGGCATATATACATATAGGCTTGAAATGAATGGCAATATGGCGCCTCACAACTCTGTACCGAAGGGAGACGACGTGCTTGTGACGTAGGTGGCGTTGTGCCATCTCATTGGTCAACGCTCAGACGCACGCTCAGAATATCCGACGTGCCAGATATTCCTCTGCACGTTCGGAAAGACTCCCGAGCGTGCTGTTCCACGCTATGACGTCAGAAACTCGGGACGCTCAACGCTCAATGTTCGGATGCACGGTCCGTGTGCCGACGGCTTAACGCACGGCTTTCCGGAGCGGGTAGCAGCGCCTTGTCCCCGGCACGAATCCGCCCGGCGGACTTGTGTCGAGGTCCGGTGAGCCGGCCAGTCTGTGGATGGTTTTCAGGCAGTTTTCCATCTGCCTCGGCGAATGCGGGCTGGTTCCCCTTACTCCGCCTAAGCTACACTTTGTCAGCGACTGCTGCGCAAACAAGTTCTCCACTTACGCGTAGACCACCATTACTCTACCACGCAAACATAGGGGTTACACTCGTCTGGTGTGAGACGTTCCCTGGGGGGTTCACCGGGGGCCCAACCGCACAATAACCCTGGGTTCGGTATAGGCGGCGGAGGGGTGAAGTGGACTGCGGTAGTAGCCGTAGGGTTGTGGACGACTGCGGCTGCGGCGAAGGCGGAGCCTATTCGTCGTTTCCAGGCCCCCGGTTAACATAACATAACATAACATAAGCTGTATAAAACTTTGATAGACTGCCTCTTGAAACACAAAATCCTTTGCTTTCTTGGTAACGGAAACACAGACCATACGAACACCACTAGTTTCCGCCTTTTCGAGTTCACTTCGGTCCGACGTAACGCACTCACAACTACACAGAATGCTGCTGTGACCACAACTGATACTTGCAACGTATTGAGGACCAAAAACAACAGCGCAACGTGCAGGCCCAGTTATCATCCGTATTTATTCTCGAGCATGCGTTTCCCGTGATATGTGGCTGTGCTTCTCGTCGAATGTCAGGAGCTAAAATTCCAGTGAGACAATACGACTTCTCCGCAGGTGGCATAGATAGCCTATACAGATGCGGTATGCCTCGCTGATCCTGACTTCCACAGCTTTAGTGCAGTGGGACCTGCACGAAAGACGGCAACCATATTCAGCTCCAGAGAGCCACTAAACACGTGCAGCAGTCGTTACAGTTGGTGCCTGTGCTTCCCAAATTGTCCCTGCCAATTCTAGCACAACGGTATATCAGGCTGCCATTTTCAGCTTACCGAGCGAGGTGGCGCAGTGGTTAGCACACTGAATCCTCATTCGGGAGGACGACGGTCCAAACCCGCGTCTGGCCAGCCAGATTTATGTTTTCCGTGTTGTCTCTAAATCATGAAAGGAATCTACTGGGGTACACTTGTATGTGGCAGCCGAGTGTGGTAATATTAACTTAAACCGAAATTGAACTATGATTTTGTAAACGATGTATCTGTCTCATAGGCTTTATAAGAGGATCGCTGACTGTGCACGACCGCAGACCCAAAGATATTGTTTCTCGTCTGAGACTTTTAAATGTTGGGGTAAGAGAGAGCTGTGCGCACAGTTGTAGATAGCTGCTGTCTGTGAGCGAAAGACGATGGAGTAGGCAGCTTTTGTGGTGTGCTCTGTGAAGCCACCGGGTGTCAGATTAATGTAGGAATCACGAGAACATGGAAGCAGAAGTCTTCATGCAAGCAAGGTAAAGATGTTCAATAATTACGATTTTCGTTTTGCCAGCACGTTAGTATGGAAGGATTGGCTGATAATTTCTAATTGTTGAGTAACCCCACAATGTACGTAAACTTTCTGACAAAAAGTCTAGTTGGATAGACATTTCACTTTTGTTATGTTTCTAAGATTTGTTAACAGAGCTACATGTAATTTGATGATTTGCATTTATGCTGGTTTAATGAGGTTAAATAATACTTGCTGTATAAATCTCATTGTTCGTGAAACAATTAGTAAATATGATGTATTTTTCTCACCAATGTAACTTCAATTGTCACATTTTTTTGAAAAGACAAACTTACAATATTATTTTGCTAGAAAACTCAGTAATTCACCATAATCAGTTCCGCCTCCCTCTCCAGATCATATGTTTTTCAAAGAAGCTGGATTTTTCTTGAATGTTTTCATTTATCAGCCAAAAGAATTTCATGTACATTCCAAAGTATTATGGCCAACATTGCACACTGCTGAGCCTGTAGCTAGCATACTTTATTTTCTTCATGTGAGATCAGAATATATTGCGTTCCACCGTTGCTGATAATTTAGAGGAAGACAATTTAATGTATTTGTTATGTACACAGGGACCAAGGTTATCAGAGCTAGAGGATTCAGTGTCTAACAGGCTGAATGTATTTTGCAGTGAATATTTCTTTATAGATATTGTGGGTTGCATTGCCCAGTCACTTCGTTTGCTAACAATAACACAGACATCGAAATAAGTGTCCAAGGAATAGAAAAGCAACTGGAATCACTCAATAGAGGAAAGTCCACTGGACCTGACGGGATACCAATTCGATTCTACACAGAGTACGCGAAAGAACTAGCCCCCCTTCTAACAGCCGTGTACCGCAAGTCTCTAGAGGAACGGAGGGTTCCAAATGATTGGAAAAGAGCACAGATAGTCCCAGTCTTCAAGAAGGGTCGTCGAGCAGATGCGCAAAACTATAGACCTATATCTCTTACGTCGATCTCTTGTAGAATTTTAGAACATGTTTTTTGCTCGCGTATCATGTCATTTCTGGAAACCCAGAATCTACTATGTAGGAATCAACATGGATTCCGGAAACAGCGATCGTGTGAGACCCAACTCGCCTTATTTGTTCATGAGACCCAGAAAATATTAGATACAGGCTCCCAGGTAGATGCTATTTTTCTTGACTTCCGGAAGGCGTTCGATACAGTTCCGCACTGTCGCCTGATAAACAAAGTAAGAGCCTACGGAATATCAGACCAGCTGTGTGGCTGGATTGAAGAGTTTTTAGCAAACAGAACACAGCATGTTGTTATCAATGGAGAGACGTCTACAGACGTTAAAGTAACCTCTGGCGTGCCACAGGGGAGTGTTATGGGACCATTGCTTTTCACAATATATATAAATGACTTAGTAGATAGTGTCGGAAGTTCCATGCGGCTTTTCGCGGATGATGCTGTAGTATACAGAGAAGTTGCTGCATTAGAAAATTGTAGCGAAATACAGGAAGATCTGCAGCGGATAGGCACTTGGTGCAGGGAGTGGCAACTGACCCTTAACATAGACAAATGTAATGTATTGCGAATACATAGAAAGAAGGATCCTTTATTGTATGATTATATGATAGCGGAACAAACACTGGTAGCAGTTACTTCTGTAAAATATCTGGGAGTATGCGTACGGAACGATTTGAAGTGGAATGATCATATAAAACTAATTGTTGGTAAGGCGGGTACCAGGTTGAGATTCATTGGGAGAGTGCTTAGAAAATGTAGTCCATCAACAAAGGAGGTGGCTTACAAAACACTCGTTCGACCTATACTTGAGTATTGCTCATCAGTGTGGGATCCGTACCAGGTCGGGTTGACGGAGGAGATAGAGAAGATCCAAAGAAGAGCGGCGCGTTTCGTCACTGGGTTATTTGGTAACCGTGATAGCGTTACGGAGATGTTTAATAAACTCAAGTGGCAGACTCTGCAAGAGAGGCGCTCTGCATCGCGGTGTAGCTTGCTCGCCAGGTTTCGAGAGGGTGCGTTTCTGGATGAGGTATCGAATATATTGCTTCCCCCTACTTATACTTCCCGAGGAGATCACGAATGTAAAATTAGAGAGATTAGAGCGCGCACGGAGGCTTTCAGACAGTCGTTCTTCCCGCGAACCATACGCGACTGGAACAGGAAAGGGAGGTAATGACAGTGGCACGTAAAGTGCCCTCCGCCACACACCGTTGGGGGGCTTGCGGAGTATCAATGTAGATGTAGATGTAGATGTAGTAAGCACGTCACTTGCAGTTACAACACGCTACACGATAATTCAAGTTTAGTATCCATTCCACAGTTCAGACTTTCATTCTACTTAATCAGAAGTTAATTATTTAAAAGAACGTCACAATCATTCCAGGCAAACGCCGGGATGGTTCCTTTGAAATGACATGGCCGGTTTCCTTCTTGAAACAAACCGAGCTTGTGCTCCATCTGTAATGATCTCGACGCCGACAGGACGTTAAACCTTAAACTTCTTTCCTTCCTCGATGTTTGTTTTCCGTTGTATATTTCCTAGTCTGGCTTTATCATATGCTACATGTTTTACAAGTGTTTCTGGACGGGTAAAATAACATAACATAACATGACACATAGTGCACAATTCAGTGATGACAAAGTCGATTCAAATTTTGAATGAACTTCGTAGCATCATAAGCTTTCCTTTGTGGGGACCACAGTCACGTACAATTTTTTTGAAAGAATTTTCCACCATTTGACTGTTAATTGTTCACATATTATACAAAATCATGATACCGACTTTAGAGCTATTCTCAAGTGTTGTGTCGAACTGAAAATTAATAAAGCGTACACATCATACAGGGCATTAGAACAAGAAGCTTTTACGTAACTGAAATATTACTTACAAGTAAAAATATGTCTGACCTGTCTCTGAAAAGCCATGGTCTAAAAAGCACATTTCTGGTCTTATAGATCCGTTATCGTCTTACAGTATATTCGAACATATCAAAGATGTATAATATGACTGACATTGCGCGCAGTGAAAAAACATTAACATAACAATATGGCATGTTTAACAGCCAATAGATTCCTGTATCCTGCATTCGTCATTCCTGTTCATCAACTGATGTAAATATATGTCAAAACGGTGGCAGAGACCGTAACAAAGCGGCGCTGTGTGAACCATGCAAAGATCGCGTGGCTCACGCAGTGGAGATTGAGTTTCCTTATGGTGACAAAGGTACTGGCACCGCCACAAGTCAGACTACACACTCCTACCACATTAATGATATTAGTGTAGACCAGACGTGTCTTCAATTGAGAGAAATACAGGGTTATTACAAATGATTGAAGCGATTTCACAGCTCTACAATAACTTTATTATTTGAGATATTTTCACAATGCTTTGCACACACATACAAAAACTCAAAAAGGTTTTTTTAGGCATTCACAAATGTTCGATATGTGCCCCTTTAGTGATTCGGCAGACATCAAGCCGACAATCAAGTTCCTCCCACACTCGGCGCAGCACGTCCCCATCAATGAGTTCGAAAGCATCGTTGATGCGAGCTCGCAGTTCTGGCACGTTTCTTGGTAGAGGAGGTTTAAACACTGAATCTTTCACATAACCCCACAGAAAGAAATCGCATGGGGTTAAGTAGGGAGAGCGTGGAGGCCATGACATGAATTGCTGATCATGATCTCCACCACGACCGATCCATCGGTTTTCCAATCTCCTGTTTAAGAAATGCCGAACATCATGATGGAAGTGCGGTGGAGCACCATCCTGTTGAAAGATGAAGTCGGCGCTGTCGGTCTCCAGTTGTGGCATGAGCCAATTTATTCGTCGACTTCCGCGGGCTACGCGTGAAACTTGGCCCGCACGCGTTCAACCGTTTCTTCGCTCACTGCAGGCCGACCCTTTGATTTCCCCTTACAGAGGCATCCAGAAGCTTTAAACTGCGCATACCATCGCCGAATGGAGTTAGCAGTTGGTGGATCTTTGTTGAACTTCGTCCTGAAGTGTCGTTGCACTGTTATGACTGACTGATGTGAGTGCGTTTCAAACACGACATACGCTTTCTCGGCTCCTGTCGCCATTTTGTCTCGCTGCGCTCTCGAGCGCTCTGGCAGCAGAAACCTGAAGTGCGGCTTCAGCCGAACAAAACTTTATGAGTTTTTCTACGTATCTGTAGTGTGTCGTGACCATATGTCAATGAATGGAACTACAGTGAATTTATGAAATCGCTTCAATCATTTGCAATAGCCCTGTAGTATCGGCAGCAATTGAGAGATTTATATCAAATAAATTAACTAACGACGGAGCTGATGCTCTTGGTAAACAAAACGGGTCAGAACACTGTTGCAGAAACAACGAAACAAACATGCCAAATTTAAACAGACGCAAAATCCCCAAGACTTGACAGAAAATCCTAGGAAGTTCTGGTCTTACGTTAAATCAGTAAGTGGCTCGAAACAGCATATCCAGACACTACGGGATGATGATGGCATTGAAACAGAGGATGACACGCGTAAAGCTGAAATACTAAACACCTTTTTCCAAAGCTGTTTCACAGAGGAAGACCGCACTGCAGTTCCTTCTCTAAATCCCCGCACAATCGAAAAAATGGCTGACATCGAAATAAGTGTCCAAGGAATAGAAAAGCAACTGGAATCACTCAATAGAGGAAAGTCCACTGGACCTGACGGGATACCAATTCGATTCTACACAGAGTACGCGAAAGAACTTGCCCCCCTTCTAACAGCCGTGTACCGCAAGTCTCTAGAGGAACGGAGGGTTCCAAATGATTGGAAAAGAGCACAGATAGTCCCAGTCTTTAAGAAGGGTCGTCGAGCAGATGCGCAAAACTATAGACCTATATCTCTTACGTCGATCTCTTGTAGAATTTTAGAACATGTTTTTTGCTCGCGTATCATGTCATTTCTGGAAACCCAGAATCTACTATGTAGGAATCAACATGGATTCTGGAAACAGCGATCGTGTGAGACCCAACTCGCCTTATTTGTTCATGAGACCCAGAAAATATTAGATACAGGCTCCCAGGTAGATGCTATTTTTCTTGACTTCCGGAAGGCGTTCGATACAGTTCCGCACTGTCGCCTGATAAACAAAGTAAGAGCCTACGGAATATCAGACCAGCTGTGTGGCTGGATTGAAGAGTTTTTAGCAAACAGAACACAGCATGTTGTTATCAATGGAGAGACGTCTACAGACGTTAAAGTAACCTCTGGCGTGCCACAGGGGAGTGTTATGGGACCATTGCTTTTCACAATATACATAAATGACTTAGTAGATAGTGTCGGAAATTCCATGCGGCTTTTCGCGGATGATGCTGTAGTATACAGAGAAGTTGCTGCATTAGAAAATTGTAGCGAAATACAGGAAGATCTGCAGCGGATAGGCACTTGGTGCAGGGAGTGGCAACTGACCCTTAACATAGACAAATGTAATGTATTGCGAATACATAGAAAGAAGGATCCTTTATTGTATGATTATATGATAGCGGAACAAACACTGGTAGCAGTTACTTCTGTAAAATATCTGGGAGTATGCGTACGGAACGATTTGAAGTGGAATGATCATATAAAACTAGTTGTTGGTAAGGCGGGTACCAGGTTGAGATTCATTGGGAGAGTGCTTAGAAAATGTAGTCCATCAACAAAGGAGGTGGCTTACAAAACACTCGTTCGACCTATACTTGAGTATTGCTCATCAGTGTGGGATCCGTACCAGGTCGGGTTGACGGAGGAGATAGAGAAGATCCAAAGAAGAGCGGCGCGTTTCGTCACTGGGTTATTTGGTAACCGTGATAGCGTTACGGAGATGTTTAATAAACTCAAGTGGCAGACTCTGCAAGAGAGGCGCTCTGCATCGCGGTGTAGCTTGCTCGCCAGGTTTCGAGAGGGTGCGTTTCTGGATGAGGTATCAAA
The DNA here is from genome assembly GCF_021461385.2 of Schistocerca piceifrons. Classification (NCBI taxonomy): domain Eukaryota; kingdom Metazoa; phylum Arthropoda; class Insecta; order Orthoptera; family Acrididae; genus Schistocerca; species Schistocerca piceifrons. Next base: position 54,876,211 of record NC_060145.1, on the reverse strand, counting down.
TATATTGCTTCCCCCTACTTATACCTCCCGAGGAGATCACGAATGTAAAATTAGAGAGATTAGAGCGCGCACGGAGGCTTTCAGACAGTCGTTCTTCCCGCGAACCATACGCGACTGGAACAGGAAAGGGAGGTAATGACAGTGGCATGTAAAGTGCCCTCCGCCACACACCGTTGGGTGGCTTGCGGAGTATTAATGTAGATGTAGATGTAGACTGGCGTTCTTTTACAGAAGCTCGAACTTCAGCGCGGACTTCAATGCGAGATCCTTATAACAGTTTCCACAACGAAACTTTGTCTCGAAACTTGGAAAATCCAAAGAGGTTCTGGTCGTATGTGACAAGAAACAATCAATGCCTTCTCTGCAGATAGCAATGGAGATACTATCGAAGGCAGTGCTGCCAAAGCAGAGTTACTAAACACAGCCTTCCGAAATGCCTTCACAAAAGAAGACGAAGTAAATATTCCAGAATTCGAATCAAGAACAGCTGCCAACATGAGTAACGTAGAAGTATATATCCTCGGAGTAGTGAAGCAATTTAAATCACTTAATAAAAGCAAGACTTCTGGTCCAGACTGTATACCAATTACGTTCCTTTCAGAGTCTGCTGATGCATTAGCTCCATGCCTGACAGTCATATACAACCGTTCGCCTCGACGCAAGATCCGTACCCAAAGACTGGAAAGTTGCACAGGTCACACCAATATTCAGGAAAGGTAGTAGGAGTAATGCACTAATTACAGGCCCATATCGTTAACGTCGATATGGAGCAGGATTCTGGAACATGTATTGTGCTCGAACATTATGAATTACCTCGAAGGAAACGGTCTATTGACACACAGTCAACATGGGGTTAGAAAACATCGTTCTTGTGAAACACAAGTAGCTCTATCTTCGCATGAAGTGTTGAGTGCTATTGACAAGGGATTTCAGATCGATTCCCTATTTCTGGATTTCCAGAAGGCTTTTGACACTGTAGCACACAAGCGGCATATAGTGAAATTGCGTGCTTATGGAATATCGTCTCAGTTATATGACTGGATTTGTGACTTCTTGCAGAGAGGTCACAGTTCGTAGTAATTGACGGAAAGTAAATGAGTAAAACAGAAGTGATTTCAGGCGTTCGCCAGGGTAGTGTTATAGGCTCTTTGCTGTTCCTTATCTATATAAACGATCTGGGAGACAATCTGAGCAGCCGTCTTAGGTTGTATACAGATGACGCTGTCGGTTATCGCCTAATAAAGTCATCAGAAGATCAAAACAAATTGCAAAACGGTTTAGAAATGATATCTGTGCGAAAATTGGCAGTTGACCCTAAATAACGGAAAGTGTCAGGTCATCCACATGAGTGCTAAAACGAATCCGTTAAACTTTGGTTGCACGATAAATCAGTCAAATTTAAAGGCCGCAAATTCAACTAAATACCAAGGAATTACAATGACGAAGAACATAAATTGGAAGGAGCACATAGAAAATGTTGTGGGGAAGGCTAACCAAAGACTGCGTTTTATTGGCAGGACACTTAAAAATGTAACAGATCTTCTAAGGAGACTGCCTACACTACGCTTGTCCGTCCTCTTTTAGAATACTGCTGGGCGGTGTGCAATCACTTACCAGATAGGACGGTCGGAGTACATCGAAAAAATTCAAAGAAGGGCAGCACGTTTTGTATTATCGCGAAATATGGGAGAGAATATCACAGAAATGATACAGGATTTGGGCTGGAAATCATTAAAAGAAAGGCGTTTTTCGGTGCGACGGAATCTTCTAACGAAATTCTAATCACCAACTTTCTCGCCAGAATGCGAAAATATTTTATTGACACATAGGGAGAAACGATCACCACGATAAAATAAGGAAATCAGAGCTCGTGCGGAAAGACATGGGTGTTCGTTCTTTCCGCGCGCTATACGAAATTGGAGTAATAGAGAATTGTGAAGGTGGTTCGATGAACCCTCTGCCAGGCACTTAAATGTGATTTGCAGAGTATTCATTAGATGTAGATACAGAGGTTAGACAAAAACATGCAAACACCACGAGAAATGCTTGCTTGAATATACACTCCTGGAAATTGAAATAAGAACACCGTGAATTCATTGTCCCAGGAAGGGGAAACTTTATTGACACATTCCTGGGGTCAGATACATCACATGATCACACTGACAGAACCACAGGCACATAGACACAGGCAACAGAGCATGCACAATGTCGGCACTAGTACAGTGTATATCCACCTTTCGCAGCAATGCAGGCTGCTATTCTCCCATGGAGACGATCGTGGAGATGCTGGATGTAGTCCTGTGGAACGGCTTGCCATGCCATTTCCACCTGGCGCCTCAGTTGGACCCGCGTTCGTGCTGGACGTGCAGACCGCGTGAGACGACGCTTCATCCAGTCCCAAACATGCTCAATGGGGGACAGATCCGGAGATCTTGCTGGCCAGGGTAGTTGACTTACACCTTCTAGAGCACGTTGGGTGGCACGGGATACATGCGGACGTGCATTGTCCTGTTGGAACAGCAAGTTCCCTTGCCGCTCTAGGAATAGTAGAACGATGGGTTCGATGACGGTTTGGATGTACCGTGCACTATTCAGTGTCCCCTCGACGATCACCAGTGGTGTACGGCCAGTGTAGGAGATCGCTCCCCACACCATGATGCCGGGTGTTGGCCCTGTGTGCCTCGGTCGCATGCAGTCCTGATTGTGGCGCTCACCTGCACGGCGCCAAACACGCATACGACCATCATTGGCACCAAGGCAGAAGCGACTCTCATCGCTGAAGACGACACGTCTCCATTCGTCCCTCCATTCACGCCTGTCGCGACACCACTGGAGGCGGGCTGCACGATGTTGGGGCGTGAGCGGAAGACGGCCTAACGGTGTGCGGTACCGTAGCCCAGCTTCATGAAGACGGTTGCGAATGGTCCTCGCCGATACCCCAGGAGCAACAGTGTCCCTAATTTGCTGGGAAGTGGCGGTGCGGTCCCCTACGGCACTGCGTAGGATCCTACGGTCTTGGCGTGCATCCGTGCGTCGCTGCGGTCCGGTCCCAGATCGACGGGCACGTGCACCTTCCGCCGACCACTGGCGACAACATCGATGTACTGTGGAGACCTCACGCCCCACGTGTTGAGCAATTCGGCGGTACGTCCACCCGGCCTCCCGCATTCCCACTATACGCCCTCGCTCAAAGTCCGTCAACTGCACATACGGTTCACGTCCACGCTGTCGCGGCATGCTACCAGTGTTAAATACTGCGATGGAGCTCCGTATGCCACGGCAAACTGGCTGACACTGACGGCGGCGGTGCACAAATGCTGCGCAGCTAGCGCCATTCGACGGCCAACACCGCGGTTCCTGGTGTGTCCGCTGTGCCGTGCGTGTGATCATTGCTTGTACAGCCCTCTCGCAGTGTCCGGAGCAAGTATGGTGGGTCTGACACACCGGTGTCAATGTGTTCTTTTTTCCATTTCCAGGAGTGTACATGCAGGCGCTAGCCAAGCCTCTAGGTTGCGCTGTTGTATTCGATCACGGAAGACAGCTGTGCAGTGTCCTCAGCACTTTGCAAGTGTCAGTGGTGGTCAGACATTCATTCAACGTAATCAAAAGTTAATTATTTAAAAGAACGTTACAATCACTCCAGGCAAACGCTAGGATGGTTCCTTTGAAATGACATGGGCGATTTCCTTCCCCATTCTTGAAACAAACCGAGCTTGTGCTCCATCTGTAATGATCTTGACGTCGACACGACGTTAAACCTTAAACTTCCTTCCTTCCTCGATGTTCGTATTCCGTTGCATATTTACTAGTCGGGCTTTATTATACGGTACATGTTTTACAAGTGTTTCTGGACGGGTAAAATAAGTTGTGAGTGCTGTATGTCGGAGCTACGCGACTTCGAACGAGGGCAAATTGTTGATACTCGTAATGTAGGTGCTTCCGCAAGCAAGGTAATCGGAATTTTTGGTGTTTGAAGATTTACGAGGCGCGACAATAAAGTAATGACACTGATTTTCTTTGCAAGATGTGGGAACCCTGCAGGCTTGCGTTGTCACAATATCTTTGACCTTGATCTATAAGCTGCTCCTAGTCCAAGTGGCACATTGATGCAACTCCTCACTCGTGAGTTGTGCTGTAATAAGTAACATGTGTTTGTGTCTCTCATCACGGAAATGAAACCACATAATATTGCGCAACGGTATGCCATTTCTTTTTGCGTTAATTCGAAAGGGAATTGCTCATAAAGAGTGGGTGCCTCCTGGGCAAACAGTTAACCAATATTACTACAAAGAAATTTTAGAAAGACTTCATAAAAGAGTTCTTTGTGTCTGTGATAGCATTGCTGCATCACGATAATGCACCATGCCATACTGCTCTGTCAGTAAAGCAGTTTTTACCACAAAACAAATTTCAGTTCTACCACAGCCACCTTATTCACCAGATATCGCTCCGTGCGACTTTTTTTCTGTTTCCAAGAGTCAAAAAGGCGGCCAAGGGACACCATTTTCGAACAACACAAGATGTCCAAAAAGCTGTGACGAGGGTCTTGGAGAATATTACAGAAGATGAGTTCCAGAAATGTAACCATCAATGGCAGGAGCGCTGGAAAAAGTGTGTGCGATCAGAAGGGAACTACTTTGAAGGAGACAACCCTAAACTTGACTAAAACTGTAAGAAACATTTTTTCACATCAGTCTCATTAATTTATTGTCACACCTCGTATACCGCTTACAGCTAAAGCGGAAAAACATCATCCGCTAAGTCACTACGCGGACGAAAGTGTGTGCTGAGTGATAGTGACAGACTATTATGGAAGAGGACTGTGACGACCTATAATAGGATTACAGGTGCGAAAGTTACTTCAGAACTGAATATCGAACTCGTGAATCCTGCCAGCACCAAAACAGTACCAAGGGATCTTCATAAGTTGGAAACTGCAAGACGAGCTAGAATTCCAAAATCAGCTCATCAGTGATGCAAATGTCCGTAACAGGAAAACGTGTTGTCGAAACTATAACACTTGGTCTATGGAGCAACAAAGGAAAGTTATTTGCTCCAATCAATCTTCTTGCACTGTGTTCCCGACTTCTGGCCTAGATTAAGTCCCAAGAGTGAAAGACGCCGGTGGTTCGGTGATGGTATGAGCAGCCATATCGTAGTACTGCGTACGCCCCACGGTTACTCTGCGAGGTCGCATTACAGTTAAGGGTTACGTGACCATTTCGACTGGTCAGGTCTATCCGATGGTACAGTGTTTGTTCCCCAATGGTGATGCTGTGTTCCAAGACGACTGGGCCAACGTTCACATAGCATGCATTGACCAGATACTGGTTTCGTGAGCACGAGGACGAAGTATTGCGCCTCCCCTGGCCGCCCAGTCACCAGCTCTCAACATTATTGAGCCTCTGTGGTCTGCTTTGGTGACAAGGGTTCGTGGTCGCAATGCACGTCCATCATCGTTAACTGAACTTGCCACTATTTTTCAGGAAGTGTGGTATAAGATTCCCTTGAAAATCATGAGGGATCTGTATTTTTTTCTATTCCAAGACTGTTAGAAGTTATTTTGAAGCCAAAGAATTTTTTACATCGGATTAGGCATGGTAATATGTTGTGTTTTTGGTGCTTCCATATTTGTCTTGTAAAGTAATAAAACAAAAATTATGTGTGACTCGTTTTCTTTGCTATCAGTGTAATGCAATAGAATGAATAGGAGCCGTGACTTATATAAAAAAGAAACACACATTAATGCAATGGCTTAGCATAAAAGAGAAAAAAACTAGTGTAGGAATATTATTAACAGTGTAATTTTTTTAAATTTAGCCCGACGTGTATTAGCGCTCAGTAAACTAACTCAGTTCTCAGGGTAGTTAAGTAATCGTCGATAATTGTCCTTTTCTTATTTACCCAACACTACAAATATTATTCCAGGCTCGTGAGAAGCCGTGTGCTTATTGCACCAGAGAATATTTGCCAAGTCTGTTCGATGTACACTACTGCAATACGTAACTTAACCTCGTGGTTTCGTCTCAATTCCCCAATATAAGATAACAAGAGTAGCATCTGCAAATGAAATCCCATAATGGAACTGGAATCCTGTGACCAGACCTTTTCTGCCTGGGATGTTATCTCGTTATATAAAGAAAATCTGTAAAATTATTAGTAGCTGCCTCCGGTCTCTTGGGATCTGAAATAATTGTCCTAACCGACGGCACGTCTCGTAGATGAGCTAAAAGAAAAATGTTAACGATTTTTCTAAGATGGCGCCTAACAATGAAAATTCTTTGTTAAGGCCCATATCTACTTAAAGCAAGACAGGTATCAGACTCACAACAGATTGCCCACACACACAAATTCTTTTGACAATACAACCATTATATTTTTCGGGTTTTAAGTACAACTTACATTATCAGCTGGTACAGCAACATGAGCCATACACAAGAACCGTCATCTTAGGTCCGAATCCAAGCAGGTAAGTGAAAGACAAAGGAAAGATAGCTCATGCTTATAAGCTCAAAAGTCCACGGAATAACATGTGCAGTGTAGTTCTATCTCTTCTTCTTTGGCGTACTTGTCGATTATTTATAAAATTTATCGTAGTACTTAGTTTACATTTTTTTATAAACCCAAGTACACCCAGGAGAAACGGTACAGCCTCCACCCTCTGTATTTCTCTTAGATGCTTGTCGGCACCGGATCTACGATATTTCCGAACCGGGGCAAAAACTTAGCGTTTGAGATAAGACGTAAAAATTTTTAAAAAAGTCGATTTTTCACAAATTTGTTCTTATCTTTCTGAAGAGTTTGATATATAAAACATATATGTTCGAGGAAATGTAAGACATTCTATTTGATCGTAAAGTGTGGCAAAGTGCAGTGCCACGCCTCTTCACACAGCGTTCTTCTATCTCACGTCGCTGTATTTCGCTCTGTGTCATTCAAACGTGTGTATTTTGTAATGGAAGCCATCAAACCTATATTCACGACAAGCCGCCCGGTTTAACATCGTGCCCCTCTTAAAAAAATAAACAAAAACTCATAATTAATACTTCGTGGGATTATTTGTTACCGGGAGACTCAGAACTCTTCAGAAAATTTTATTACCTGTTAGCTACAAACTTTCTGTTTTGTATGAGGCAAAATTAAATATAGGAAACATAAAACCAGTAAACACAAGAGAAATGCAAGACACTATACATATCTTCAATCCTTAGATTCCAGCATTTTTTCTTTCTGATCTTGTTACAGCTTTACACAACGTGCTTTCCTTTCTGCAAAAGAATCTATTACCTCATCAAAGTTCGTCAAACGTTTTTCTACATGAAAAATCAAAATGTCGTCTTGTACTGAAAAAACTGTTAATTACGAATAGTACTCAGGGCCGGTGTGCTTTCTCGATTTGATTACGTCTATTTGGTGACTGTCTGCTAGATAAAACACATAGGTCTTCCTCATTTTGCAGCAGTTGTAACACACGCCAAATAACCTGGACTTTTTTGGCAAAAGTTATCATTTTTATGAGTCTCATTTACATAAGTAACACGACAGAATATAAGTCACTAAGTACCAATATCAAATGCCTCTTAGATCTACTAAAAGCAAGAAGTTTTATGTTAGGAAATAGTTTGACTTTTCATTCATACGCTCCAGTTTCTCGGGCATTAGATCGAAACGCAGCAGTACGAAATTTCAATACAAATTTTTAATCGTCGTAGTCTTCCATATAAGTTGTTTGATGTCCCTATTTCTTCTCCTTCCTCGTTCTAGCAAACAATCTTGTCTTCGTTAATTCTGTAAGTATGCCTGCCATTGTCAAAACTTATTCTCCGGTCAACTCCACAAACCCTGCCAGGGCCACCGGTTTGGTTATCCTGTGTTTATTCTCCGGTAGGGCGTTATTACGTGTTCTTATGGTTCAAATGGGTCTGAGCACTATGGGACTTAACTTCTGAGGTCATCAGTCCCCAAAACCTAACTAACCTAAGGACAACACACACATCCATGCCCGAGGCAGGATTCGAACCTGCGACCGTAGCGCGGTTCCAGACTGCAGCGCCTAAAACCGCTTGGCCACTACGGCCGGCATGTGTTCTTACATATTTGCGCGCTACTCCTAGAATAGAATTTAAGCAGCTGGTAATCGCAGACTGTACATCTGGCCCTAGTAGTGTTGCGTTCTGGCAAAAACTTTGACAAAATTTCGTATTCTTGGATACACTGGGAAGATAATACGTAATCCTTCTTGCCTGCTATTCCTGTTAGTCGTTTATTTCCACTCCGGTAGTCTGAATCTAGGATTCAGCTAATAACTGTAACAACGCTGATCGTTCGCACACCCAACCAACCACATAAGCAAACGGCAATTGACGTTCATTCGTTCGGTTTTATTCGGCTCATCTTGTAAGCGCCGTCCCCTTTAGTCTGCGGGAAAGCTTTTTATTTCTAGATAAGACGGGGATTCTCCTGGGAGAGACTTCACATACACTATGCATTCATTCAAAAATCAACTTCCGATTCCCCGGCGCTACAATCTGGAACCACGCGACCGCTACGGTCGCAGGTTCGAATCCTGCCTCGGGCATTGATGTGTGTGATGTCCTTAGGTTAGTTAGGTTTAAGTAGTTCTAAGTTCTAGGGGACTGATGACCTCAGAAGTTCAGTCCCACAGTGTTCAGGGCCATTTGAACCATTTTTTTTGATTCCCCAGAAATCAACTTAGAATGTGTTCAAAAATAAACTGGGCTGTGCTTCAAAATCATATGAACAATCGATAGACCAATGTGGGTTGACGCTATCCGCTTTGTGAAACAAAGTTTTTGCCCTCAGCCGCGCGGGATTAGCCGAGCGGTCTAAGGCGCTGCAGTCATGGACTGTGCGGCTGGTCCCGGCGGAGGTTCGAGTCCTCCCTCGGGCATGGGTGTGTGTGTTTGTCCTTAGGATAATTTAAGTTAAGTAGTGTGTAAGCTTGGGGACTGATGACCTTAGCAGTTAAGTACCCATAAGATTTCACACACATTTGAACATTTTTTTGCCCTCAAGAATACAAGTTTGGCGCCCCCTGAAATTGCTGCCAGGGGCAGATACCCCGTTTTGCCCGCCCTAGCATCACACCCATGTGATGCTCGTTCAATATGCGATCTGTTGTATGAATTAGCTTAGTTCAGCACTTTTTATTTTATTATATTTATTTTTTGTTTATTCAATTATCTAATATAAATAATTTTGTAGGGTTTATGTTTGCCTTTGACGTCTCATTGTTAGGTACGTCATTTGAGTCACCTAACAGCACAACAAAGCTGTCATTTCTCAAATTTGTTACTTCATTAATTTTCGTCAAATTTATTATTTCAAGGAATGGAGTTTCTGGGCTTACAAAACTAGATGCCTTTTAACTGTACTTGCACACAATAGCTTCAAATTTCCGAATATGTGCCGTCTATTGACATTATCGATGTTTTACGTTTTTTTCTACGTCCAGTTACAGCAGAAATCTTTGTTTAGTGTTATTTCTTTGTTTCATAACTGTTCTTAATTTTTCGGTTTTTTAACACTTTTAACAGTAGCAAATTCGAAGTTTGGCTTAGCTTCAATACCCACCAACGGTTTTTCTCTTCTTTGGAGTTCAGTTTTTAGTTTTCCGACTTTCTCCGTCAGCACAGTATTTTCTGAAACTAATACTTTTGTAAGTTCATCTTTCGGAGCGTTTTCAATTCCTTCTATTTTTGTGTATTTCATCAGAACACAACACACACGTGCATCAGTAACTTTTAGTTCGGTTTTTATTTCGGAGATATTTCACTGAAGTTTTTTAATTTTACTGTGCATGAATAGCATAGCTGTACTACACAGTTACCTTCCCATTTACAGTTTGAACATAATTTCACTTTTAATTTATCGAAAACTGGAAGCGCCTAATTATACATATCAACACTATAAGACATCTTGCCTTATTTCAGACAGTACGGTCCAAAAGGACGTGATGTCCACTGTAACTTCTATGTATTTTGGAAATGCACGGTGTTCCAGTGTTTTTTTTTCGTCGTAGATGACGTTTAAACTCTAATTTTCCTACTTGCTCCTCGGACAGAAAACAGGTGATTCTGTTTTGTTTATATCTGGAGAGGATGTCTACGGCGTTCATAGATTTCTCTTCTAAAGTTTTGAGACATCCGGCGATGGCGTGTGTGGGGATAGTTCAACAAGTCGTTTAGGCTACAGGTTAGTTGAGGAAACGTCGAACACATGGCAGTGATGAACATTCGAGTTTTCCGATGGACGAGTCCGGCCGTTTGTCGCCTGCCGGATAGTGATGGGGAGCTCGTGAATGAGTCGTTCAAATGAACGCTTCACTCCAGTGAAGTGTGAACTAACCACTCAATTTCAATGAACTGGTACTTCAAACTCTTCACAGATGGCACACTCCACACTTCTTTCTAGTTCACTCACTCTCTTCCCCTCTCTCACTACATCGGCGCTACGTCACTCATTCTCCCTTCACTTCAGTTCCCCCTCTACTGCCTGTCGACGAATCGCGCGGCGTTTGTGGGGGGTTGCGGTGGTGAGGGGCGAGGGGAAGGCAGCGTCAGCTGCTTCCTGCAGTGCTGACATCTTGCGGACCAATGAATATTACAGATGCAAACGAAGAGGCTGGCTGTGTGATCACGCACAGCCAACATGAAAATAAAAGGTTTGTTAATAACACTGAAAGAGGGATTTTACCTGAAATCGTACCAATGACTGCAGGTGACAGTTTAAACTGTTTTGAATCTGGAGGGTTATTATTCTCACCAAAAATAAAATCTACAGGAAAACTTCTGAATAATTACCTAACGTAAATATATAGACTTTGTGACAGTGGTAAACATACACATTCTATTTTGGATTAAATTTTAAAAGGAACATAAAACTGGAATGCATTTCGTTTGTAGCCCTAGTTTTCAGTCCATGAATACAACAAATGATGTTTCACTTGGCAGATAAAGACTTTTTTGGGCGCTTCATGAGAAAATGTCGAGCAAGATTAAATGTAATACCTTCTTTATATGTGACAGGCTTCTCTGTTTATCTTTCCTTTGTCCCCTTCGACCATGCTCTATTTAAGTTAGCTCAGACGCTGTAAGAGCGTGAAACGTTGCGTGCACGTTACTGCATAGTTCGGCCATCTGTTGGTAAAATTATGAAGTATTACGAAGCTTTTTGTACGAGCGAGGCGATGCGAGCGTAGCCGCGGCTGAGCGGCGAACTGGGCAACTTCGCCAGGCTTCCGTACTTCGTGAATGAACTACTTCATTTGAACGCTTCACGGCAAAGAGTGAAAAGAATGAAGTAGTTCACGGGAATGAACGAGTTCGACCCACCTCTACTGCCGGAGTAGTTCCTGAGTCTGCCGAGGATGTCTCTTCCTGCCAGGCATGGTGCTGCCCTCTCTTGGTGGGGATACCAACTGGCAACTAGAACTTAGATTATGATGTGGCTGTTCGTCTCTGGAACTATTTCCATCTTTATTTTCATACATAACACTGCAAACGACTGTGAAGTGAAGGAAAGACGATACTTAAAGTCGTACCACACATTAGGATTTCTTCCTGTTCCGATTCCGCTGTCAGACTTCGGGAGCTGGCTGTCGTACAACTTTGAATGAGCGATTTACGACGTTTCTTGCGTTGGTAGACCAGCAGTGATGGTTAGACGAGATGTGTTAACAACGTAAAGCACATAAACTCTGCCGATAACATTGTGGGGGAAATTCCTAACAATGTATAAGGGATGTCAACATGTGCACAAAAATCTTCTGCCAGTTAGCAATACAACTGTATTTTAATAAAACAGAATTAAGTATAATGCACTCCTCAAACATTCGGAAGGACAGATAATGTTTAACAATGATGTGCTATTTCCAGGGCTTTAATAGTGCTGCACAACAATGTGCATGTAATCCTAAACAATAACATAATATTCAGTTGAAACAGTGTTCTACCGTATGAGGCAATTCCGGCAGCCGCCCAGTGTGCCAAATGAGAGGCAACAAATATTAGGTGCAACTTCAGAAAAGTTGACCAAACGTTTTCTGTCCGTCTGGATTAGCATATTGATCATCATAATGTACCAAGCATCGAACTTGGGGCAACGAAGGCAGAAGGGTCTTGGGACCCGATTCGGCAATGACACATAACTGTCGACAGTGCCCTAATTACACATTATTACCAGCGTTGCCAACACAGAAAAAATTATTCCGCTAAACTGATGTTAAAATTCCGCTAAATGCTTATTATTGTTATTTACCCCCCTGAAAACGAAATTTCAATACACTGATAATTTACAAGGAAAGTTTTTGTCATCATCATGGCATATTATTTCTATTATTATTATTATTATTATTATTACTACTACTACTACTACAGGGTGGCGCATGGAAACGGGAAATTTCGAAATAACGTCATTTCCATGAATAAATTCACAAAACTAGTAATTTATTAACGAAAGTGAATGTATTCAGTATGCCATTATTCAGTGTGTCTTTACAATCAAAATGCCCAAAAGTGTCTGTTTACTTTTTAAAGATTACATCGGAAAGATGTGCTCCCATTCGGCGTTCACACTCTAACAGCCTGTTATGAAAACTCTGGAATGCGCGGTGTAGCAAATCTTGGGGAATGGCAGTGATTTCGTTTTCAATGTTCTCCTTCAGTTCATGGATTGTTGCAGGACGTGTACGGTACACCTTGCCTTTAAGATATCTCCACAGGAAGAAGTCGCGCACACTAAGATCAGGGGATCTAGCAGGCCATGCAATGTCACCGTTACGTGAAATAATGCGTCTGCCAAACAACTGACGAACTGCTGCCATCGATTGTCGAGCAGTGTGTGACGTGGCTCCGTCCTGCTGAAACCACATGTTTTCGACATTAAGATTAAGTTCGTAAAGTCTCGGTGTAAAGAATGTTTGAAGCATTTCAACATATCGAGCGGATGTTACTGTCACTGCACTACCATCCTCACGTTCAAAAAAATAAGGGCCGGTAACACCATGACATGATAGAGCACACCATATTGTGACCTTGGCGCTATGTAGTGGTCGCTGGTGAAACTCACAAGCATTGTCCTGTGCCCAATAACGAAAATTCTGTTTGTTCACGAATCCGTTCAGGTGGAAATGGGCTTCGTCTGATATCCATAAGTTACCAAGGAAATTCGCGTCCTCGTTGATTTTAGCCAATATCTGGCTACTAAACTCCATACGTGACTCTGGGTCTCGTTCATGTAAGTGTTGCACAATCTGCAACTTATAGGGATGGAAGTCTAATTCGTGCAGTATTCTTTGTAAGCTTCGTCGCTTAATCCCTAGCGAAGATGCATGCTGTCGAACGGAGCGGCGAGGACTTCTCTCGATTGCAGCTGTAGCAGCTGCAATGTTCTCTGGGGTACGTACCGTTGGAATACCACCTGGAGGTTTCTTTTTCAAGGCAGATCCTGTTTCTTCAAAATTGCGCACCCACGTTGCAATCGCATGCGCAGATGGGACACGTCCATGACGTCCAAGCTGGTAATGCTGTCGAAATGTTCTCTGCGCGGCAGTCGCGCTGTCACCATTTTTGTAAAACGCTCTCACAGTACTGCACGTTCCGCACCAGTCCAATTCTCCATAATTACTAAATGGCAATGCGTTCACATCAATTGTGCAAAGTTTCGAACATCTGCCGGCGCTACAGTGCTGCCAACTGTAACGTTCGAAATTTCCCGTTCCCCTGCGCCACCCTGTACTACTACTACCAGTAAAAGGAAGTTTATTAAGTTCAGAGTATTTCGTTTCAGTCTTCATCCTGCAGTAGGTTATCTTCCGTGTCCACTGCTGAAGTACTGGGATATCCCTGGGGCGTATACTGTCATGGTGGCGATTTCGATGATGATGATGATGATGATGACGTTCTCCGGCACCTCGTAATCGTGACAGCACTTATCAACGCGATTAAGACCATCTCTTATTGTAATTATGGTGTTCACCGTAATAGTAATTAGTCTGTTTCGGAGAGACGGTTTTATCAAATTTAGTTGGCTAAAGGCCCTTTGCACCTCTGCATTGGACCATGGTAAAACCACAAGCATAATAGCCAGATCTCAGAGCTCTTGGAAGTGATCTCTGCATGACTTAATTTCATTCAAGAACGCCGCATCATTATTGATTTGTTTCCATTGCACAGTAGTTAGCTTGGTCTACTGAAAATCAATTTTTGTTACTGTAGTGTCTGACAAGCCCATTTCCTTAGCCAGTGATAATATTGTTTCTTCTATCACTCTCAAGCATTCTCTTGGAGCAATTAAGGATACTTTTGCAACACATTTACATTTTGGGGCAAGCGGCGTTGCAACCCAGAAGCAAGGGAAACAAGAAAATGTTCACATCTTTTCCTTGTGGCATTCTCAAACTCAGAGGAAATTTTGGTGGAATTATTCATATCCTGCAGTAAAAATTCGACTTCATGACCGAAGTATATTCTTGGCGACTCATATTTGCGAACATCTTCTGTTAAAAGAACGCCTCTGTATCCTGGTACAACAATTCTCCTTACGAGCCCATTGATTAGTAAAACAACATCGTTTAGGAGCCGTGATTGGTCTGCAGAATTTGAGCGAAAGTCCTTATTTACCAGCTGACATTCTCCCAAATAAGGTTTCAGAAAAGTAAGATACATTTTGTTTACGTCATCAATGTACATATTGTCGAGCACTTGAGCAGTATAGCACTTCTCATGAAGCGCTGCTTTCTCAAAGTGGGTTTTTAGTTCAAGCCACTGAGACAAATCACGAAAAACAGCCTCTAAAATATACATCCAACGTGTATTGCACTCCTGAACTATTTTCAATGGATTAGCTCCGTCATTTATTGCACTGAATAACTCTCTATAAGCAATTTGACGAGATGAAGACTTGGAAAACCAAGAATACGTTTCTGACAACATAAATTCCGAATTCGGGACAAAGTTTCAGTTGCGTCATAAGAAACCGCCAGCTGCACGGAATGACAGACACAAGGAGTTAAGACAAGATGAGGAACTTCTCTTTTCAAATTCTGATACACACCATTATTGATGCGTACCGTAACTGCTGCATTGTCAGCACCCAAACCGCACATTAAATGAATGTTCAAGCCGTACTCATTAAGCAAAGATTTCAAACGAATGGTTACTGCCACTGCGTTGCCTTCCTCTAACTCTATCATTCCCAAGAATGGGGAAACAAAGCGATCTTGAGCCTCAAAAAGTACACTTCTGGAAATGGAAAAAAGAACACATTGACACCGGTGTGTCAGATCCACATACTTGCTCCGGACACTGCGAGAGGGCTGTACAAGCAATGATCACACGCACGGCACAGCGGACACACCAGGAACCGCGGTGTTGGCCGTCGAATGGCGCTAGCTGCGCAGCATTTGTGCACCGCCGCCGTCAGTGTCAGCCAGTTTGCCGTGGCATACGGAGCTCCATTGCAGTCTTTAACACTGGTAGCATGCCGCGACAGCGTGGACGTGAACCGTATGTGCAGTTGACGGACTTTGAGCGAGGGCGTATAGTGGGCAAGCGGGAGGCCGGGTGGACGTACCGCCGAATTGCTCAACACGTGGGGCGTGAGGTCTCCACAGTACATCGACGTTGTCGCCAGTGGTCGGCGGAAGGTGCACGTGCCCGTCGACCTGGGACCGGACCGCAGCGACGCACGGATGCACGCCAAGACCGTAGGATCCTACGCAGTGCCGTAGGGGACCGCACCGCCACTTCCCAGCAAATTAGGGACACTGTTGCTCCTGGGGTATCGGCGAGGACCATTCGCAACCGTCTCCATGAAGCTGGGCTACGGTCCCGCACACCGTTAGGCCGTCTTCCGCTCACGCCCCAACATCGTGCAGCCCGCCTCCAGTGGCGTCGCGACAGGCGTGAATGGAGGGACGAATGGAGACGTGTCGTCTTCAGCGATGAGAGTCGCTTCTGCCTTGGTGCCAATAATGGTCGTATGCGTGTTTGGCGCCGTGCAGGTGAGCGCCACAATCAGGACTGCATACGACCGAGGCACACAGGGCCAACACCTGGCATCATGGTGTGGGGAGCGATCTCCTACACTGGCCGTACACCACTGGTGATCGTCGAGGGGACACTGAATAGTGCACGGTACATCCAAACCGTCATCGAACCCATCGTTGTACCATTCCTAGACCGGCAAGGGAACTTGCTGTTCCAACAGGACAATGCACGTCCGCATGTATCCCGTGCCACCCAACGTGCTCTAGAAGGTGTAAGACAACTACCCTGGCCAGCAAGATCTCCGGATCTGTCCCCCATTGAGCATGTTTGGGACTGGATGAAGCGTCGTCTCACGCGGTCTGCACGTCCAGCACGAACGCTGGTCCAACTGAGGCGCCAGGTGGAAATGGCATGGCAAGCCGTTCCACAGGACTACATCCAGCATCTCTACGATCGTCTCCATGGGAGAATAGCAGCCTGCTTTGCTGCGAAAGGTGGATATACACTGTACTAGTGCCGACATTGTGCATGCTCTGTTGCCTGTGTCTATGTGCCTGTGGTTCTGTCAGTGTGATCATGTGATGTATCTGACCCCAGGAATGTGTCAATAAAGTTTCCCCTTCCTGGGACAATGAATTCACGGTGTTCTTATTTCAATTTCCAGGAGTGTATATCACACACGCAGCTAACAATTTAGTGGCACTAATGTCTGTAGATTCATCCAAAAATTCACTGAAATATCTATCTCCTCTGTCCTTTTCTAGACTGGCCTTGAAATGTGGCTAAAGAATGTTTTCAATCATACCACTACACTTGCTTCTATGCAAACGCATCTGAGAGACATGGTCAGCACCTATAAAACACCTTTTTGAAAGGCTGCAGAGGCGATCCACAGATCTTATTGCGGAATAGTTAGCCACAAATAAAAATGCAGCTCCTGCAACAGAAACTTCTTTGGGCTGCCTAGCTACATGTGCATCTAGTTTCAACTGCCCCTGTGAAGAAAAGAGTACCGCAGCTTTTACATGCTTTTTGTTTTTTGAATGATTCAATAAATCCGACAGACGCGAATTTAAGTTGCACTGACAAAATCGACACCGCACACTAGAAGGATCGACGGGGATCTCAAGAAGCTAGTATTTCAATTGTTTGTTGCTAAGCCACTCTTTTCTAGACCTTTGGGTGTATTTTTTGTCCTTTTGCTTCGACATTTTGATGAGACAATTAATAAAAAAGTAAAGAAAATCACTGATTACAACGCGATTAACTGCATCAATAACATTAACAATTCAACACCATCCACTGTACCGACTTCGGTCAAACGGTAACTTGTCACTGCAATGCTAAAAGCAAAGAACGAAGACTGGGAAGCATTGTTATGTTGAGGCGGGGAAAACACTATACCGAAAGCTGCCTATTAACAGTTAGCTGGAGCCATATTGTTGCCAGTTTAGGATTTTTCACGCTAAATATAATTTTCAAATTGTAAAACATAAGACTGAATTAAACGAAAAAATATTGTTGCAGACATCAATCCACAAATCAGTTAAAAAATCCATTGACCGATAAATGCAAAATTTCACCTGCTGACAGTGTGTAAAATCCATCAAATTTAGTGGAAATTTCGCCAAATTGGCAACCCTGTTTATTACACCTGTAGCGGCTGGCCTTCACAAGAAAGCATGAAATTAACGTTCCACCACGCTGTCAAAAGAAGGAAACATTTAAGGGGAAAAAACCTAAAAGTGAGAGGAGGCACAAGCAACACCGGACCTGAGCAATGGCGGTGACTGAAATTATATGTCTAATGGTTCAAATGGCTCAGTCGCCTATAACGTCGAACTAATTAAACCTAACTAACCTAAGGACATCACACACATCCATGCCCGAGGCAGGATTTGAACCTGCGATCGTAGCGGTCGCTCGGCTCCAGACTGTAGCGCCTAGAAACGCACGGCCACTCCGGCCGGCTATATGTCTAATGGAATATCTCCGTGATCGAGAGAATAAAATAGCCGGAGTTAGTGTTCCCAAAGTGCAGACAGCCACGCTTGACAAGGCTCCTTTTCCTTATTACTTTCGATTTTGGTCTTTGGTTTCAAGACCACATACCCATCCATAATTTACGCATATTAACGAGCCCCATCTTGCCGAAACCATGTCGCGGTTACATGGCAAAGTCTCTGCAACTGTGGAAGGAAGAAATTGTTAATCACGGCCGCATGTTGGTCGCAGCTGACTCTCACTGGTGAGATGTTGTCTTAAAAAAATGGCCCAGCGATTCTGATGGACTGTCCAATAGCGCACCAGACGACGATCTTTGCGTTTATCCAGGGCTCATTCATGAATGAACTGTGTCCGACTAATATCGGAAGTTTTTTTATTGACAAATACATTCAGACGAAAATTTTCGTCATCAGACATCGCCATATTTGTCAGAAATGTGTCATCGTGATCAGATCTGTCAAATAATTTGTAGAAATTTTGCCTACTGACTTTACGTGAGTTGAGCCACTTGCTGTCTATAAGGTTGAAATTTAGTGTTTCCCAATCGCATGCAAAGACGCGTGAGAAATTTGTAGTGTTCTGGATTTGCGAAGAACGAAACACTGTGAACTTCGCTGTAGAGCTTCACGAACTCATCTGATAATTTTCGACGTTGGAACTGTCATTTCGGATTCCTTATGCTTCTCATTGGTTACATATCCCGTCCCACGAAAGTATTTTATCCACTTGGATATTGTCAGGCTGTCCACAACCCCGAAATGTAGGTCTCTTCCTCGTGGAATTGCGCGTCGGACACGCACCAACCGAGGTCAAACAGATCTGAATGAAGTACTACTATGTGGGTCCGACTAGATACGGTAGATGGCGCAAACACATCCACATCTCGGCAGGCTGGCCAACCGAAAATGAACTGTTTCCCGCGGGACATCCTGTATCATCCCATAGAGGTCCACATCGCATTCAAATGGCTACTGACAAAGGAAACAACGGCAGCTTCGGGAAAGAACACTTAGGTAACACTGTAATCTCTTACCCCACCTTCATGCATTAACAACAAAGTAACAATAAACGCTAGCGGTCTGTGAGACCGCACCTGGGACGTTAAGGGTTAAATTCGGTGGCTTCTGACTTGAAAGCTCTGTGCCATAGAAGGTAGGCACAACCTTCTCACTGAATTCCCAGGAAAAGGTGATTAATTACAATGAAAACTTGTGTTTATTGCTGCAACAAGGCCTACATACTGCGTAACTTTTAAGCTGTAATTATAGTAATTACGGGTTTTAACGGGTTAAGGGTAAAGTTAATTTAAGGTTATGAAACCTTTTGCTTGGTATTAAATTTTATCCCTGTCTACTGTATTTATATTCAGAAGTTATAAAATAAATAAATAAATAAAAAAATAAAATATTGGTTATTGTATATGTATGATAGTGATTGGTTGTAATTAATATTTGCTTATCTGGAACGTGGACGTTTAATTATTTGGTATCAGACGCTTGACAATGGCTTTTTCGTAAATGCAATGTTATTCGTTGTTGACTGAAATAAGACTCAAATAATCGGACTTCGTATTTGAATCGTTTCCAAAGACTGCTGCGGTAGGTACGGACTCAAAATCTCAATATTAGAATAATTTGCCAGCCATGTCAATACGTCGTACAGAGGCGACTGTCTACTAAACATAAAAAAGTTTACTCAGTTAGTTAAATCAGATATATTCAACGAACAAGCCTACAGTTAAATAATTCAACTTACTTTCATAAATATAGAATCTTTACAGGGTCGAGTGCCTAGTGATATTGCAACTCGCAGTGTTCTTATATAACATCAAATATGGCGGTGTGCCAGTTAATAAAATATACGTGCTTCCCGCACCAGTTATTGTACATGACCTACTTCTTCTTAATGAAACATGAGAGTGTCGTAATTGTTTATTGTTTTATCAGCGGCATAGCGCTGCTGTTCTGTGTCATAAGCTTTATTTATTTGTCAGGGATAAATTATTTAATTAAGATTTCGCGTTTCCGAGGAAACTCACGCACGGCATGCAAATGTGCCTTTACATTGCCCCCTGAATTGCGAGGCGAAAGGACACATCCGCAGGCGAGCGATTCACCTAAAGGCACAAGAAAATGTAAATAATCTACAACTATTTACATGACATACATTATTCAGTATATTATATACAAAATTTTAATGACGTGCGTGCGCCGTAAAAGTTCTTATGTTGGCACAATAGAGTGAGCGCATATTGTTCGTGTGCGCGCGCGTTTCTTAGTCGTTGCACAAAGAAAATATTCCACCAAGATTACATATGAAGAGTACATTCTTTGACAGGTAACTTAATTTTAAATTTACAAAAAATTGTTCAAATGGCTCTGAGCACTATGGGACTTAACAGCTATGGTCATCAGTCCCCTGGAACTAAGAACTACTTAAACCCAACTAACCTAAGGACAACACACAACACCCAGTCATCACGAAGCAGAGAAAATCCCCGACCCCGCCGGGAATCGAATCCGGGAACCCTGGCGTCGGAAGCGAGAACGCTACCGCACGACCACGAGCTACGGACTTTAAAATTACAATATTTGTTATAATACAATACAACTTCAGATTGTTGAATGTTCTAAGTTACATAGTATTGCATTGAAATGCTTCAAGGAAAAATGTCTTTTTGTTTCAGGTGCGTTGACATATACACATCGTGTCGTTATTACAGCTTATATTCATTTGCTGCACAGTAATGTTTCACAGGTTAGTGTCGTTGTGGTAAAGTTTTTTGATCACAGTAACATCGCTGTATAAAAACGTAATTGATAATAAGCATGCCCATTTCCTATTTCCATTATAGTCGTTGTGATGCAGTTCGTTGTGACAAAAAGCATTGTTTATTACAGATCGGACGTGACCTGTCGAGTAATTGGTCCATATGCAGTTCGTTTTCGATATTCCGTGGAAGCTTGGTTGCAGAACCTCGGACGGCACATAGCTTGTTCGCCGTAATGCAGGAGTATTCATCTCCTACTGGTACCTGGCACTTCTTATTGCGTCACTGCTTAATGGTTATAACTGCCCACGCCGTGTTGTGCCGACTCCACTGTAGCTTGAATGGATTTATAAGTTTGTTTTATATGCCCGACTTCTAATTTCACCACACAAGTCTCCAGGGTTGAGCAGTTATTGCCCGATGACGACACGCAATACAGTTTGTTAAGGCGGGGTTCGCCGTTATTAATTATGTTTTTAGATTTAATTTTATTACTCGTACGGAGACTCAACGTTCCTTTGTTTATTCTTTACAACTTGAAATAGGCAACAGCCCAAGTCAGAACATGAAGCGTCACAATTCATACAATAATCTAAATTGAAATCTGGATGGCTCAATATGTTTGCATTCACTAAAGCATGTTTAATTGTATTAAAGTCATTCTGGCACTGTTCCGACCAGATCCAAACTTGATTCTTTCTGAGTAGATTAAACAGATGTTTACTGTTCAAAAGTGGTTGTGGTAAAAAAACATCTGGAAAATGAACATAGCCCAAATAATTATTTTAACTGCTTTTTTGTTCGAGGGCTAGGAAAGTTTCTGATAGCATCTAATTTACTGGGATCAGGACGTATGCCCTGTGAATTATTGATGTGGCCTAAATATTTTATCTCACTGCAACCAAATTTTGATTTTATACTATCGGCTGTGACTCCAGCTTGTGCAAATTTTTCTAAAAATCTTTGAAGTGTGTCAATGTGTTCATTCCAAGACTGCGTAGCTATCAGTATATCACCTACATAGTGTGTGACTGTCTCAACTAAATCATCGCCAAGCACGGTATCCAGGGCTGTAATGAATACTCCAGAACTGACATTCAATCCGAAGGGTAGAACACAAAACTGATAGGTTCGCCCCCCGAATATAAATGCAGTATATTTCCGAGAATCAGGAGTGTTACCTACTTGCCAAAATGAATTAGCGAGATCTATTGTGGAAAAATATTTTGCATCTAGAAATTTCTGTAATTGCTCTTTTAAACTTTCGGGTTTTGTGTGAACCGGTAAAATTATTTCATTAATTGCTCGTGCGTTTAACACTAGCCTAATGCTACCATTTGGATTTTTGACAACAAGTAGAGGACTACAGTAAGGTGAGGTGGATGGTTCAACGATTTTCCAGTCTAACATTTGTTTTAGTTCTTGCCACAGGGCGGGTCGTTGAGATAACGGTACGTTATATGTCTTGTGGTAGAAAATCTTGTGAGGCTTAACTTCAATCTTGTAGACATACGTGTTGATAACACCTAATCGTTTGGTAAAAACTTGTAAATATTTGGATAACCCTTCCTGTAGTTTCATACGTTCATGTACACTGAGAGCTGTAGCTTCATTTATCTTATGATCAATCAATGTTTTCAAGTCCATTAGCTCTGTGTCAGATGAGTGTGTGTGCATGTCTTGAATGTCATTGTCAAGTACTAACTGAACCTTGTACCCTGTACAGTGTTTGTCAGGCTTTAGAGTTCTCCTGTCCAAATCAATAATAATTACACTGCCTTTATCATTTAAAATACATTTACCTTTGGAGAAGTCTAAAATGCAGTCCTTCTCGCTCGTAATATCTAAAGCTAATATGCAATTTGTCACAAGGTTCTGTACAACCAGGAATGGCCATTGTACGGTTCCATTACCTATTTTAATGTTTACAAAAACTTGCTTCTTAACCCTACATGACTTATTACCTAGAGCAGTAGTTATTTTATATTCTCATTGTGGTTGTATCTTATAAATAAAACAGGTAGTTTTTGTTTACAATTATTAGGCATATCAATATTTTGTTGCTCAATGGTGGTGTCAAATAAATGATTAACTTGAAGTCGCCCCCCAAGAATTCTTCAGCCACGACCCGGGGCATAGAAGTGACTGTTTCTAGTTTGTTGGATTAGCATTTGTATTAGGTACTGACACAGATTGAGGTTGTGTATCAGGTGTCACTTCTATTATATTCACATTCGGATATTGCCTGTTGTGATCTCCAAACTTTTGCGGCTGTTGTTGCTATTGCGCATTATGACTTACCTGTCGGTAGTAAAGTATGCTTCGGTTTTGTCCTGGTGGCTGCTGTGGTATAGCAGTGTTTGAATGAAAGTATTGAGCGCTACGAGTCCAGCCTTGATGCTGTCTTGGCTCGTAGTTATTATTGTTTCTATTTCTGTTTGTGTTTTTGTTATTATATTTGTATCCGTGCCCGCATCTCGTGGTCGTGCGGTAGCGTTCTCGCTTCCCACGCCCGGGTTCCCGGGTTCGATTCCCGGCGGGGTCAGGGATTTTCTCTGCCTCGTGATGGCTGGGTGTTGTGTGCTGTCCTTAGGTTAGTTAGGTTTAAGTAGTTCTAAGTTCTAGGGGACTTATGACCACAGCAGTTGAGTCCCATAGTGCTCAGAGCCAGCCAGCCATTTGTATCCGTTGTTACCGTTGTTGATGTTGTTATTACCGCGGTGTCTTTTGTATGGATTGCCGCATGAAGTGTTATTACTGTTGTAACTGTTGTTTGTATTGGAATACGCGTGTTGATTTTGATTTCCGTATTGAGACGGCATGTGAGTTTGCTGTTTTTGCTGTACCGCGTATCCAACTGTCGGCGCGCCATAATTGAGTTGGCAAGCCTGCATGTTTTGCATACCACTGATATAAACATTGTGGCTGCTGTTTTGTCGCGCGAAGTGCTGATCTTCTAGTAACATGTCAACCGAATCTAAAGCTGTTAAAAAACAATCTGGATCGTCATCCGGAATACGTAAGAGTTTTTCTTTAATGTTGAAAGGCAATTTGGCCTTCAACGCACGGAGTATATCACGTGTTGAGACTGGTTCGTTCAAAAAATGTCCCATGTTCAAGTATTTTTCAAATTATCTGCGTAAGTTACCACTTTTACTGTTAAAAGTTTCAGGTTCTAAAATTTGTCTTTCCTGAACGGATTGCGACCAGAATTTGTTCAAAAAGGCACGCTCAAACTCGCTGTATGTGGTACATACGTCAGCTTGACTGTATGCCCAGACAGCTGCATCGCTTTGGATGTAACCGACAATATATGAAATCTTTTTCCGGTCACTCCAAGTGCGTGGAAATGCGTTACTAAAAGATTTAAGAAAAATCACCGGATGAATGGTTCGTTTTACTGGGAAAAAAGTCTGGAATTTCCTGTGTTTTATTAAGCTTTCTTCTTCTTTTGCATTATGATATGGATTTGTTCCACTGTAATGTTCAGATGGCGAGTAATTACGATAATGTTGCTGTGGTTTACCATGATAATAGCTTGTGTTTGTGTTTGCACGTCGTGGTATGTGTTGTTGCCGTGGTGTGTTTTGTTCTTGTGTGTTTGTTGTGTGCGGTATATGTGCGTCATACTCGTATGTATATTGGTTTCCGAACTGTACATTTTGACTGGTATTTTCGTTACATTCGGACTGTGATTGATTCGTGAATTGTACTGCGCCACTAATCCGCTGTTTGTTATTAGTGATGTATTCCGCTACAGAGTCGTCCACAATTGTTGGTAAATTTTCACGTATGCATCTATAAAAATGTTTGTCTTTGTTCTCTACCCAGTCATGAAATTCTTTATTAATATTTTGAAAATGAGCTGTGGCATCAGATTGTAATCTGTCAGTCAGGTGTTGTTAAACATCGTCAAATTTATTCTGCACGTCAGTAATTCGTTTTTCAAGGTTGTCATGTACTGAAGGATATGTTTGAATTTATTCAGTACGAGCTTCACACGTGACATTAAGGTTTTTTACTTGTGTCTGTAAAAGTGCTACGCCATTTGTAGTCTTTTCTTGTATCGTATTAAGCTTGGAAAATTTCGTACTGATTCAGTCATCTGTTTGGTCAGTGTGGCGTCTATAAGTTCCACACGTTTACATAAAGTGTCATTACATGTCTTGATTGCTATGAGATCAGATTTAATTTCGTCATTTTGTGTCTTTAAGGTTGCCATATTTTCTGCGTTTTGTTTCATTAGCATTTGTAACATTTTGGCAATGTTTACTGTTTGCAAGGTCTGCATCTACCGCGTCATTAGACGTGACGTCATGTATTAACATGGGCTCTGCCTGAGTACTTTGAAATTTTTGTGGTGGACGGCCTATTGTCAAAATTTCCGTTAACACTTGCGTCAATATTTGATGAATCGTCACTACCGGTTGCTGTCGTAAAGTCATTTTCTAACAGTTGTCTCTCTCCGAGCCGGATTGCGTCTGAATAGTATGTCTTTGCTGTTCCATCTTTGCGTATTGTTTTCTAGTTATGACCATGCCACACGTAAGATACGCTTCAAGAAAATAAAGTTCGACACTGGTTTTAAAATAAAATGCAGTTGAACATGGCTCGCTCGTAGCAACAATGGCTGTTTGTTAATTTAAAAATGTTAACTGAATATCGGATTATTCTTAATGGCTGCTGGCCGTGTTACAACGTATCGTACAGAAGTCGGCCATATTGTACACTCGTGTATTGATATTGTTGCAGAAGTTATTGTTTAAGGAAAAACACTAAGAATGAAATTCATCACTGAAAACTGCTACGCGCGAAAGAAATACTACAGAATCTACTGAAAAGCTAATGCACTGAATTATGCGTCTGGTCGAGCCTGCCAATGCAAAGATGCCGCGTCTTACCTTCTTTTGTTGGAAGCTTCGTTGTGTCTTCCCGTAAAATTTTAGAATTGGAAAATATCTTCAGATTTTTGTTATTTCTTATATATTCAAGTCCAGGAAGTTGATTTTTCACATGAAACAAGGAGAACAATGTAACAAATGACAAATTAACAAGTCCGACACGCAGTCGCCAATATAAAATAAATAAATAAAAAAATAAAATAAAATATTGGTTATTGTATATGTATGATAGTGATTGGTTGTAATTAATATTTGCTTATCTGGAACGTGGACGTTTAATTATTTGGTATCAGACGCTTGACAATGGCTTTTTCGTAAATGCAATGTTATTCGTTGTTGACTGAAATAAGACTCAAATAATCGGACTTCGTATTTGAATCGTTTCCAAAGACTGCTGCGGTAGGTACGGACTCAAAATCTCAATATTAGAATAATTTGCCAGCCATGTCAATACGTCGTACAGAGGTGACTGTCTACTAAACATAAAAAAGTTTACACAGTTAGTTAAATCAGATATATTCAACGAATAAGCCTACAGTTAAATAATTCAACTTACTTTCATAAATATAGAATCTTTACAGGGTCGAGTGCCTAGTGATATTGCAACTCGCAGTGTTCTTATATAACATCATATATGGCGGTGTGCCAGTTAATAAAATATACGTGCTTCCCGCACCAGTTATTGTACATGACCTACTTCTTCTTAATGAAAAATAAGAGTGTCGTAATTGAATATTGTTTTATCAGCGGCATAGCGCTGCTGTTCTGTGCCATAGGCTTTATTTATTTGTCAGAGATAAATTATTTAATTAAGATTTCGCGTTTCCGAGGAAACTCACGCACGGCATGCAAATGTGCCTTTATAAAGTCAGTGTTTCACCCAACTCAGATCGTTGTAGAAGGGGTTCGCAAGCCGAAAAAGGTTGAGAACCGCAGCTGTAGGTCTTCTCTGACTCGTTCCTGGTACAGCGATGTCTAATTCAGAAAAACATCTCGACTTCAGAATGAATTTTTCACTTTGCAGCGGAGAGTGCGCTGATATGAAAGTTCCTGGCAGATTAAAACTGTGAACGGGACCGAGACCCGAACTCGGAACCTTTGCATTCTGCGGACAAGCGTTCAACCGACTTTTTTCCTACATTTTGTTCGTCATTCGATCGCCGGTTGTTACAGAACAGGCACTCAAGTTCATCGTAGAATACTTCACTTTTCCTGACCGAATACGCCGAGTTACCGTCGCAGCAATCGACTGACAACGAGCGATCCATGCACGACCCACGACGACCAGTGTTGCCAACGCTAAAAAACCCGAGTCGCTAGATTCAATATCAAAAGTCGCTAGAAAGTCGCTAAAACTGATTTTACTGGGGGTGTACTGAAAAGTTCGTGCTGTGAATGGTGCAATAAGCCAGTGGAAGGGGGGGGGGAGTTACAAAATATTAATAAAAACTGTCTCATACGTAATTGCTATATTGTCTTAATTAAATGACGCATCGCTTGCAACAACATACATATAAAATACGTTAACGTTTAATTAAACATGTTATCATAATTGATGCAACACATAAATTGTTTCAATCACAGTAGTCAAATATACTTGAAATATACAACTATAATTGTAACAGAAGAAAGCAAGAACTCAAATTAGGTTACAAAATATATACATACAGGTACGTGAGCTATTCATCGTCGTCACTCAGAAGATCGAATAACTCTTCTGTTTCATGTTCTGACACAACTGCAGTTGATGTAGAGGGTTGAACGTCGCTCAAAAGATGATGTTGCAGTTCGACTGGGTTTGTCGCAAAAGAGTAACTTTTGTTCGTTCCAATAAGCTCCAATACGTCTGACGGTATGTCAAAAGATGCACAATCTTTATTTAGTTACTTCAGCTGGTCTCTCAATATGATCAAAGCATTAATTGTCTTTAATGATAATCTGTTACGTTGTTTAGTTTTTATAATGTTCATAGAACTGAATATTCTTTCCACTTCTGCATTTGAATGCGGTAGGCATAGAACAGTCATTTCTAGCTGTGAAATCAAAGAAAAAGGATTCTCCCCTGCGGCATTTTTATACTGCAAAACCTCACTGCAAAATCGAACAGTGTTAGTAGTGTTATTCCACCTAATAAAGTTGATATTATGCCATTCTTGCAGCATACCATCTATGAAATCTCCACTAAAACCCAATTCTTTGGCTACACCCGCTACAGCATAATTTTTATTCAATTTTAGTGTTTCTTCAAGATGCAGCATTGACATTTTTATCGGGATCGTAACGTTACTTGGCAGTCTTTGTTGAATTTCTTTTATGAGTTTCAGACTAAACTGAATGCATCTCTTTTTCAAATAAACTTTATTTTTTTCACGCAAACTAGACTCAGACAATTTCTGTTCAAACATAAAGCCAAGGTTCCGATTTGCGTACATAGATTCGCTTGGAACTGGTGTTGTCAACAAATCAACAGTTGGAAAAACTATGTTTTGTCCGAGTGACTGCATGTGAAATACAAGTGTATCTAGTAATTTAGTGGTGGTCATTGTCTTCTCCTTCAAAAGCTTTTATTGCTATTTGTACGTCTTTTAAAGCATGTTTAAGGTAAAACATGTAAAGATGATTTGAGTCGTCACAATACATCTTGTACAAAAGATCGGTAGTGTAACAATTGTCTTGAACCATGGCAAGTGAAAAATGTAGCTTTAGTTCTTCCCACTGCTCCAGAATTTTTCGTATTGCTGGTTCAATTGAAAGCCAACGTGTTGCACATACCTTCAGAATTTTTAGTGGCTGTTTTCCACAATTTATTGTCTCATAAACCTTTTTATATTCCTCTTGTCTTTTGGGTGAAATGGAGAACCAATTGTAGGTTTCCCATACAAGAAACTCTATGTTTCTAGGTATGGTATTCACTGAGGTGTGCGAAACTACAAGCTGACGAGGGTGACTAATGCAACGGATCAATACCAAATGCTTCAAACCATATTCTCTCTTGAGTTGTTCGAAAAGCCGATTGTTAATTCCAACCATTGCAGAAGCATTATCTGTGCCAATTCCTACCATATTAGCGACTGGAAGTTTGAGATCTTTCAAAGAATTCACAAGAACAGCAGCCAGATTTCTTGCATCTGCAGTTTCTACTACAGCGAGTTTGAGAAATGCTGATCTAATGGTTTGGTTATTTACACTATAGTACCGTATAACGATACCTAGCATTTTAGATATTGATACATCTGTGGACTCATCTATTAGTACACTGTATTTTTGGTTACCTATATCGCCAACCAATGATTGTGTAGAATATGGAGCCAAAACTTCAGTTATATTGTTAGTGGACTTTGTAAGATGTAATTGCATGTTTTTAGCGCCTTCATCACCGGAAAACACCTTCTTGTACAGTGTTCCTAAATGATCTACAGCTAAAATAGAACAATGTTCAGCAATAAATAAAGAAAGGGCGCCTTCCGCTCTGCTTAAAACTGTAGTTTTCAGAACAATTTTCACAGGTAAGGTGGTTTGTGTTTTTTTAGATCAATTTTTTGTTTATGCTTAATAGTTTTCGAATGCTTTCTAATATCACACAATTTAGCATAAAACTCTGTTGCACATACTTGACATCTTGCCTTGGATAAGTCTCCAACGACTGGTTTCAGCCACCCATTGAATTCAGGTTCTGCTTCCCACGCATCCCGGTATTTTTGAGTGTACTGCTTCTTCTTCTGCGGTAAATCCACTATGTAAGCCACCACAACATAAGTTTCACCAGTTTATAATCACTGAAAATACATTAAAACGCAGGCGAACTAGAGGTCATGAAACAATCTACTCACTCGGTAACTCGATATCAGTCCTATTGTTAATTGTTTAAAACGTAATAATGTCTGAGATACCCCTACCGAATTGTTCTTGCGTTACCACTGTGCATGTGGCAATAATTTGACTGTGAGTTAACATTTCGAAAAATTAGAGGTTGCTGGACAGAAATGTACTTCATTATACTTAATATTACGTATGTTTTTTGTCAATTCGAAAAATAAAGGGCGTTCAAAAGTTGAAGAATTATAGATCGATACGCTATCGACGATAACAGGCTAGTGGGTAATGAATAATGAGTTGTTCTATAGTCAAGGTTTTCTTACTCTGTAGGCAATTCCCACATTCAGGTTTACTAAATACTGAACAATGCTACATGATCTGCTAAGAACTTAATTTAACTTAGTAAATCTAGAACAAAGTCAGTGTAGTACCCATTCTATAGTTAAAATCTTAGATTTGTTAATGAAAATACTGGCCCAAAATAGTTCTGATTTGTACTTCAAAAGTCGTCAGTACTCCAAAAGTCGCCAGATAAGTTGCTAATTAATTTTTGTCGCTAAAAAGTTTTTTTTGTCGCTAAGACAAAGGCAAAAGTCGCCATTTCTAGCGACAAAGTCGCTAAATTGGCAACACTGACGACGACCTGCCCTCACAGCTTTGCTTCCGCCAGTACAGTGTTGCCAACTCAGCCGATTTTCGGGGCTGATTCTGGCAGATTTGTATTCCTTAAAGCCAGAAAATATATTATTCTCATCCGACAGCTGAAAATCTGGCAGATTTTACGTATTGCTGTATTTTAACAAATTAAACACAATTAAATAAATTAATTAACATATTCATGTAGTTACGAAAACATGCTCAAACAAGATATTTCATTGAGTTAATTATAGGATTAATATTTTGCATAAACTTTCAGAATTGCTAGCTTAATGCATTGTTTAACAGTCAGTATCCTGATTATTATTATCTACTGTGTCGGCTAGTACCTCATATCCTACCTTTCAAACTTCACAGAACTTCTCCTGCAAAACTTGCAACACTAACACCCCTGGAAAGAAGGATACTGCAGAGTCATGGCTAAGCCACAGCTTGGCGAATATTTTTAGAACGAAATTTTCACTCTGCAGCGGATAATGCGCTAATATGAAACGTACTGGCAGATTAAAACTGTGGGCCAGACTGAGACTCAAACTCGGGACCACAGAGCACTTGCCTGCGAAAGGCAAAAGTCCCGAGTATACGTCTTGATCCGGCAAAAAAGTTTTCCTCTGACAAGAAGTATCATATCTTGTCTAAATCGCAGGTATTAAATTTCCAAGAACCTAGTTTGTATGGATGCTCAGAATAGAAGTTTTGTATGCCTGTTGTCCCCCAACAGAGTGTAAAGCAGTGGGGGTCACTGTGTCCTGTGCACCTACCACATGTGTTTTAGTGTTCGATGTGTTGTGGCTTTGCATATAGCTACAAAACAGGAAACACTGCAAGCTCATGGTACTCGAAAATAAACTACTACTGCCATTCAACTTGCTGAAACATAAAAGTTGTTTTAATAGCAGTGAAGGAAACTAAGGACAGTTTGTTACTAAATGAAAACTCAAAAATACATGAATGTGTTGTTGACCAATAAACACAGCCGGTATTTCCAGCGTACCTGTATCAGAGAATTTAGTTTGTATGAGATTGGTTCATATTATTTTACTGCCAGGTAGGTAAGGTTCACAAGCACGCAACTACTATCTGTATTTATATTTTTAGATTCTTTTGACATTGCTGATAACATGAATAAACATCACGGAAAACAGCTTTTGATACACTTGGTCCTATTACAGTCAGTATCGTCAAACCAATATCAATATGATACTCGAGTTTGCGTGCCAGGGTATGGTGTTAGCACGGTTTACGAAGATCGTAATTCGTATTTTTTTTTTATAATAGATGGAGTAGGCTGGGATTGGGGTGGGTTGAGGGGGGGGGGGGAGATGGGAACTGACCTACCACTTTTAGGTAAACCATTAGACAGTAGTCTGACACACTATACTTCTTGCATATCAACCTCGCTAAGAGTTACTCTGTTAAGAAAGGCCAAACCTACGAAATCCAGCCACACATTTTTCTGAATTATTTACAATAATTTCATAGAATGGGCATGTTTCCTATAATCAGGCTGAGAGTATTAGATAAAATTCTATTCGTCTGCAACGCTTAGCTGTTTATAATCTCTAACGCCATTATGTGATCAGTGTGTAACTGATAAAAATGCGAGCAAAGTCCATTATTAAAATCCGCAGCACTGCACACTGATCAGTTGTTAATGGCTGCAGAAACCGAAATTAACTGATTTTCGTAGACGTATAAACTTACCTATACTACGATATTGCAGTGCCGGTGTTATTACGAAGGACGGTGTAATATTTCTTCGGACATGCATGCATGTCTGAAGCAATAGGCACTGTCGCGACTACAGCCGTTATGAATTACATGAAATGTATTAAAAACAACAATCAGCTGTATAAGGGAATGTCTATAGTGAAAATTTGTGTTTGGTCGGCGCTCGAACCCGAAATACTGCGAATACAATTCATGTATAATCTATTCTACAATATAAAGACATGACGTTGTTTAACGTTGTTAACAAAAATCTCGAATAGTTCATGACCGATTTACTTCCGGTTTTGACAGCACGATCTAATAAACATTCATTTGGACACAGGCTAGATACCTTTTATAAACAACAATGTACAGGTCTATTACAAATGATTGAAGCGATTTCATAAATTCATTGACATATGGTCACGACACACTACAGATACGTAGAAAAACTCATAAAGTTTTGTTCGGCTGAAGCCGCACTTCAGGTTTCTGCCGACAGAGCGCTCGAGAGCGCAGTGAGACAAAATGGCGACAGGAACCGAGAAAGCGTATGTCATGCTTGAAATGCACTCACACCAGTCAGTCATAACAGTGCAACAACACTTCAGGACGAAGTTCAACAAAGATCCACCAACTGCTAACTCCATTTGGCGATGGTATGCGCAGTTTAAAGCTTCTGGATGCCTCTCTAAGGGGAAATCAACGGGTCGGCCTGCAGTGAGCGAAGAAACGGTTGAACGCGTGCGGGCAAGTTTCACGCGTAGCCCGCGGAAGTCGACGAATAAAGCAAGCAGGGAGCTAAACGTACCACAGCCGACGGTTTGGAAAATCGTACGGAAAAGGCCAAAGGAGAAGCCTTACCGTTTACAATTGCTACAAGCCCTGACACTCGATGACAGGAAAATCTTACGGAAAAGGCTAAAGCAGAAGCCTTACCGTTTACAATTGCTACAAGCCCTGACACCCGATGACAAAGTCAAACGCTTTGAATTTTCGGCGCGGTTGCAACAGCTCATGGAAGAGGATGGGTTCAGTGCGAAACTTGTTTTCAGTGATGAAGCAACATTTTTTCTTAATGGTGAAGTGAACAGACACAATGTGCGAATCAGGGCGGTAGAGAATCCTCACGCATTCGTGCAGCAAATTCGCAATTCACCAAAAGTTAATCTGTTTTGTGCAATCTCAGGGTTTAAAGTTTATGGCCCCTTTTTCTTCTGCAAAAAAAACGTTACAGGACACGTGTATCTGGACATGCTGGAAAATTGGCTCATGCCACAACTGGAGACCGACAGCGCCGACTTCATCTTTCAACAGGATGGTGCTCCACCGCACTTCCTTCATGATGTTCGGCATTTCTTAAACAGGAGATTGGAAAACCGATGGATCGGTCGTGGTGGAGATCACGATCAGCAATTCATGTCATGGCCTCCGCGCTCTCCCGACTTAACCCCATGCGATTTCTTTCTGTGGGGTTATGTGAAATATTCTGTGTTTAAACCTCTTCTACCAAGAAACGTGCCAGAACTGCGAGCTCACATCAACGATGCTTTCGAACTCATTGATGGGGACATGCTGCGCCGAGTGTGGGAGGTACTTGATTATCGGCTTGATGTCTGCCGAATCACTAAAGGGGCACATATCGAACATTTGTGAATGCCTAAAAACACTTTTTGAGTTTTTGTATGTGTGTGCAAAGCATTGTGAAAATATCTCAAATAATAAAGTTATTGTAGAGCTGTCAAATCGCTTCAATCATTTGTAATAACCCTGTACAGATTTTCTAGTAACGAACTTCTGCTCCTCCATGACAACGCATGGCCTCGCATGCGCACCCGAGAGGAGTTCACAAAACTTCATTGGACTGTTCTTCCTCGTCCATCCTACAGCACGGATCCCGTACCTTCCGACTTCAATCTGTTTGGCCCAACGAAGGTCACACTCCGCGGGAAGCAGTACGTGGATGATGGGAAAGTTACTGATGCAGCAAGACTTGGGCTCCGACATCGGCCAGTAGAGTAGCTGGTCATATAGGGTCTGGCGTAACACCGTCGCGTTGAACGGAGATTATGTTGAAGAATAGGATTTTGTAGCCAAAAGAGTGGGGGATAATACGGTATATTGAAATCCTGAATAAAACCAATCTACTTGCAAGGGAAAAAAATGTGTTGCGTTACTTACTGAACGTCCCTTGTATTTGTGAATCTGTGCATTATGCTCAGACCTTCGTTAACAATGTGCAGTGTATTGAAATGCCTTTCAGCCTTTTGTACCATAACGAGTAAATTAGAAATGTGATGTGAACTGAATTTAAAGTAGATTCAGTTATGACGTTGCTTGGTTAGAAGTTGGTTCAAATGACGTGCAGTTTTCAGCGTATCTTTTTTTTCCGTACGAAAGGTATTCTCAAAAGTAGCCTTTTGACACTTACTTCCTCGTTAAGCTCGATGCTCATTCTTGGATTGCCTACTGTAGGCTGTGGAAAACGTCCCGCTTAGCACTGAGTGACTCGCGTTTGAGTTGCCACCATACCAGAAACACTGGTCAGTGGTGAACAACACATTGACGTGTGTACTCGAAATGCTTCAGACAAAGCGCGCACTTAACTCCTTCGCAAGCGTTGGCCGCACAGTATTCAGTTCTGCGATTTGCTCTGTGCTCTAAAAGGAAGTAACAACATCCTGTTGTCGCCGGCTAACGTGCTGTTATTTCGACATGTGCACGCAATGTCACTTTCAAGGCAAGACTGCAACAGGTAAGCGCTGTGTATTCGAATTTAAAACCTCGGCTTTAAGCGCAGTGCAGGAAAAGTAACACACACACACACACACACACACACACACACACACACACACTCACATACAGACGAGCAATCTCGCTTCCCACGCCCGGGTTCCCGGGTTCGATTCCCGGCGGGGTCAGGGATTTTCTCTGCCTCGTGATGGCTGGGTGTTGTGTGCTGTCCTTAGGTTAGTTAGGTTTAAGTAGTTCTAAGTTCTAGGGGACTGATGACCATAGATGTTAAGTCCCATAGTGCTCAGAGCCATTTGAACCAGACGAGCAAAAAATTGTTCAAATGCCTTTGAGCACTTTGGGATTTAACATCTGAGGTCATCAGCCCCCTAGATCTTAGAACTACTTAAACCTAACTAACTGAAGGACATCACACACGTTCATGTCCAAGGCAGGATTCGAGCCTGCGACCGTATCTGTCACGCGGTTCCAGACTGAAGCACCTAGGCCGGCCGCAGTGGTCTGGCGGTTCTAGGCGCTCAGTCCAGAACCACGCGACTGCTACCGTCGCAGGTTCGAATCCTGCCTCGTGCATGGATGTGTGTGATATCCTTAGGTTAGTTAGGTTTAAATAGTTCTAAGTTCTAGGGGACTGATGACCACAGATGTTAAGTCCCATAGTGCTCAGAGCCATTTGAACCATTTTTTTGAAGCGCCTAGAACCGCACGGTCACTGCGGCCGGCACACACGCGCACACTGTAAACACTAGCGCAGCGCACAAATAAAGACGACGGACGTTACAAGTTATCAGTACTGAAAATTGATAACCAGCTGGTGATGTAGCATTAGCTCTGTCATTCTGTTTTTTTGACAAGGGAGAGAGCATGATTCTACCCAGGATTTGAGCAAAAACCTCCATCTCTGTTTATAAAGTTACTTGCTAATTTAATTTCAACTACTTCTTTAATAACACTATATCAACTGCTGGAAGTGCTTGCCAGAATCTCAGCGTAGTTATATGTTGTGACTTGGCAAGACAGCCAAGCCACTAGGAGAGGAAGCCGAAAGGCACGCGTTTAAGCTCACGCAGGCTGGCGTGAGGTCTGGAACAGGTAAGGGAATTTATAGTAGCAAGGAACGTAAGTAACTACTGGAATACTTAACTTTAATTCATAGTTGGTGAACATCGGTCTGACGCTACATGTATCACAAGATAAATAGCAAATGATAATGGCGCCTTGCTAGGTCGTAGCAAATGACGTAGCTGAAGGCTATGCTAACTATCGTCTCGGCAAATGAGAGCGTAATTGGTCAGTGAACCATCGCTAGCAAAGTCGGCTGTACAACTGGGGCGAGTGGTAGGAAGTCTCTCTAGACCTGCCGTGTGGCGGCGCTCGGTCTGCAATCACTGATAGTGGCGACACGCGGGTCCGACGCCGATTTACAGACTACCACCTAGTAAGTGTGGTGTCTGGCGGTGACACCAAATTCCTCCCCCGCAAATCGGCGTACGGTTGTGTTATAAGGCTTCCGCCCGCCGTGGGGGAGGACCCCATGTTTACGTATGCGACGAGGTGGGGAGCCTAACAACATGCGAGGCAGTGCCACCCCGCACCCTGCCATTCGGTCCGAGGGGAGCTAGGAAACGCCTGAAAACCTAGTCCAGGGTGCACGCCAACATGCGGTGTATGTGCCCGTAAAGAGACAGGAGGAGCCGAAGGGTCGACCTCCATCGGGTCGGGGCACCCGACGGGCGAAGACGCCATGTGGCCCGGAGCGGGCAAGAGGTCCATGGCGGAGGACAACTGGTCACGGGAAGCGATCGGCGGCGCGTGAGCCAGGGAGGCGACCGGCGGTTGCAGCGACGTGTCCACTGTGGGCGTCGCCGGCGGGAGCACAGGCGGCGGCGGCGGCGGCGGCGCGTCGCCATGGGGCAAAATGGAAGGCAGCGTCGGTAACACATGGGGCTGAGGCGAGCCAGTAGATGGGTCCCCAGGGCGCTGACCGGACGGCACCGTCGCTGAAAGCAGACGGGGAGCGGCAGATCCCGTGCGACGACAGAGGCGCAGCTGATTGTGATGCCGACGCACCTCACCAGAGGCCCCCAAAACCAGATACACAGCGCGGCCGAGGCAGCGAAGAATGCGCCCTGCGAGCCAGCGCCGTGAACCTCGATAGTTGCGATAGTATACAACGTCGCCTGGGGCAAATGCAGGTGTCTGCCGCTGCACAGGAACCTGATGCGGCGGATGGAGCAAAGACATCAAGGTGCGATGAGGGCGACCGTGGAGCAACTCAGCCGGCGAGCGACCATCTCGGGGCTGAGAGCGATACGAGGACAAAAAGAGCAATAACGTGTCGTCCCGAGAATGCGACTCTTTGAACTTCGACATCTGTGACTTGAAAGTCCGGACCAATCGTTCAGCGGCACCGTTTGACTGCGGCGAAAACGGCGCGGACGTCAGATGTTGAATACCATTGGCCTTGCAGAATGACTGAAATTCTGCGGACATGAATTGTGGGCCATTGTCGGAAACAATAGTCTGCGGAAGACCTTCAATGTAAAGATAGCACATAACGCCTGGATGGTGGAAGAAGACGTCGTGGAAGACATTCGAACAACAAAAGGAAAATTACTGAATGAATCTACAACAACCAACCATCGAGCATTCCAAAGCGGACCAGCAAAATCGATGTGTAAGCGTTGCCAAGGGGAAGTGGCTTTTGGCCATGCAAAGAATTTCCACGGTGGTGCGGATTGTTGTTCGGCACACGCCATGCAAGAAGAGCACATATTTGTAATCGCAGCATCGATTCCGAACCAATTACAGTGCTGACGAGCAAGTTGTTTCGTTCGCACTATACCCCAATGTCCTTGGTTGAGAAGCCGTAGGACGGAGGACTGTAACGAACGTGGGACCACGACCCTGGACTGATCATTATCAGAACGCAACAGCAAAACACCATCGAACAAAAAGTCTCTCCTTGTGAGCAAAAAATCGGCGAACCAACGGATCCTCGATCCGTGACGTTGACAAGGACCATTGCGTAGCAACAAAGCGCAAAACGGTAGCAAGGACAGGGTCAGCAGCTGTGGCCGTAGTTACACGACGAAAATCAATCGGAAACGATTCGACCACGTCATCGGTTTCCGCATCAATGAACATGCAAGCAAGTTCGGAAGAATCGAATGCTCTGTCCTCAGCAACAGGCAAACGGGACAACGCATCGGCGTTTCCGTGCTTAGCAGTGGACCAATACAAGATATCGTAGCGGTACTGCAAGAGGAAAATAGACCAGCGAATAAATTTCTGTGCTGTACGTGGAGGTACAGGCTTGGTCGGATGAAAAAGCGATGTCAAAGGTTTGTGGTCTGTGATGATAGTAAAGTGACGACCATACAAGAAATCATGAAACTTAGTAACACCAAATACGAGAGCCAAAGCTTCTTTCTCGATCTGTGAATAATTTCTTTGCGCAGACGAGAGCAATTTGGACGCAGAGGCAATAGGGCGATCGTGCGAACCATCTTTGTGCGCAAGCACAGCACCGATCCCGAAATCCGATGCA
This sequence comes from Schistocerca piceifrons, assembly GCF_021461385.2. Taxonomy (NCBI): domain Eukaryota; kingdom Metazoa; phylum Arthropoda; class Insecta; order Orthoptera; family Acrididae; genus Schistocerca; species Schistocerca piceifrons. Next base: position 54,838,036 of record NC_060145.1, on the reverse strand, counting down.
TCCACCATCAACAAAAGGGGTTTCTGGGGATCAAATGGCGTAAGGCAAGTATTGGAAAGCAACGCCGATTTCAACTGGCGAAAGGCGCGTTCGCATTCCGTCATCCAGACGAATGGAACACCTTTACGGCGTAAGCGATGAAGCGGAGCTGAAATGGAAGAGGCATGGCGCACATATTTATGGTAGTAATTGATTTTTCCCAGCACACTCTGTAGCTGCTTCAAATTCAGCGGCGAAGGCAAGTCTTGTATGGCACGGAGGTGCTCTGGACTGGGATGTATGCCTTGGGCATTGAGTACATGGCCCAGATATGGCAAGTCACGAGCAAAAAACACACATTTATCCTTCCGCAAGCGAAGACCATGTTGTCGCAAGACCTGAAATAATGTTCTGAGATTGGCGAAATGTTCTTCTTCCGTCTTTCCGGAGATCACAATATCGTCCAGATAGTTAGCTGCAGTAGGGACCGACGCACAAACAGTTTGTAGATATTGCTGAAACAATGCAGGGGCGGATGCACACACGAATGGTAGTCGTTTGAATTGGTACAAACCAACACGCGTGTTAACCTCCAAAACGCGCTGGGAGTCGTCGTCCACCAGATTTTCAAGTACGCAACTGCTAGGTCCAACTTCGAAAAATATTTACCCGGGCACAGTTTGTCATAAAGATCTTCTGGGCGGGGTAAATGAAAAGTTGCAGTCACTAGTTGGGGATTCACTGTTGCCTTGAAGTCCACGCAAAGTCTCAATTTTCTGGAAGATTTTTGCAAAATTACTAAGGGTGATGCCCAGAGAGAAGCCTGCACACGTTCAATTACACCTTGTGATTCCAAATCGTGTAATGTTCTTGCGACCTCATCACACAATGCGTGGGGGACATTGCACGTCCTGAAAAATTTCGGTTGCGCGTTTACTTTCAGTTCCAAATGTGTTTTATAGGTCTTAGCGCAACCAAGGCCCGGTGCAGAAATGTCTGCAAATTCTTCACATAGACATGAAACACTGTCTGAAGGCACAGTCTGGTTCACTGATAGGACCTGATTGACTATAGACAAGTTAAACAACTGAAACAAATCGAAACCAAACAAGTTCACTGCAGAAGAAGAACAAAGAACGTAAAATGACACAAGTTTTGTTTGTCCCTTGTATGTTGCAAGAAGGCTGCACTGTCCTAACACAGGAAGCCCGTGACCTGTATATGTAGTTAGCTTAACATTTGCAGCATGCAACGGAGGTGTGCCCAGCTGTTTGTACGTGTCGTGATTGATCAGTGCAACTGCAGCTCCGGTATCGAGCTGGAATGGTATCACGTTGCTGTTTATGCCCAAATCTACAAAAAGTTTATTGTCCTGCTGACAACAAGAGCGACTGTCTCGTGCAACATGAACTGACACTGGTACAGAATCACTTGCGACTTGACGTGATTTCCGGCGACGTCGACGCACACTATTTGTGGCACGAACACAGTCACTGTTAGAGAGAGTGGCACTGGGCAGAGTGGCATGAACTATATGAATGTCCATGGGCGAAGGTTCACGAGCCTGAGTATTCTGGGTGCGATTCCGATTCCGGCATGAAGCAAAGGGCCTGGAATGGTTTCGAGCATCCGATCGAAGCTTTTTCTGGCAAACACTTTGAACATGTCCTTTTTTATTACAAAAAAAAGCAAATAGCCTGGCATGACGGGCAATTCTCACACGAATGTCTAGTAGCACACAGCGGGCATGATTTTAGCACTGCATTTGCTTGCTTGTGCGGCACACGTGGCTGAGGTCTTGGCGGCTTTGGCGCAGCCGGGCGCGAGGACTGTTTACTGTTCCGTGCAGCTCGCCCGGCGGGCCGGTTAATGTGACACATGGCTGGTGAAGTTTCAAATGATTCCTGAGCAAAGTCAAGTGTGTCCTGCCGATCCAATATGTCCATCACTTGTTGAAGGGAGGGACTGACTAGATTCAAAATCTGTTCCCATATACGAACATCAGAAACGTTCTGTGCAATTGCATCACGTACCATAGTATCTGAATAAGGGAGTCCACATTCACACTCAAAAGCACAATCCTTAGTAAGGCCTTGCAAGGTTGCAACCCACTCCCTATTACTCTGACCGGCCGTACGTTTTGTACGAAAGAACGTATACCGTTTGGCGACGACATTGACTGATTCTTTGAAATAAGCATCTAATGCAGACAAAATTTCTTCGTAGGACAGAGTTGCTACGTCGCGTCGGGTAAACAATTTCACTATCACACGGTAGGTGGACACTCCGACACAAGAAAGCAAAAAAGGCTGCCGCTCAGTACCTTGAATTCTGTAGGCGGCGAGATGGAATCCAAATTGGCGTGACCACTCCGTCCAGCTTTCCAGTGCCGCATCAAAAGGACAAAAAGGTGGTGCAACTGCGTGTTGTGACTGTGGGAGCGGTGGAGCGGCGGCGGCCGCATCGTTTTGCATTGCACCTTGAGCCCGGAAGAGCTGTCCAAGGGCATCGAGTAAGGCCTGCGTCTGCTGGTTCTGTAAGCGATAAAATTCGGACAGTACATCTGGAGATAGTGGCGAAGCCATTACACAAGTAAGTCAGAGCAGAATTAGTACAAACGCGCGATTTAGCTCGTCGCCAAATTGTAGTTACTTGGCAAGACAGCAAGTCACTAGGAGAGGAAGCCGAAAGGCACGCGTTTAAGCTCACGCAGGCTGGCGTGAGGTCTGGAACAGGTAAGGGAATTTATAGTAGCAAGGAATGTAAGCAACTGCTGGAATACTTAACTTTAATTCATAATTGGTGAACATCGGTCTGACGGTACATGTATCACAAGATAAATAGCAAATGATAATGGCGCCTTGCTAGGTCGTAGCAAATGACGTAGCTGAAGGCTATGCTAACTATCGTCTCGGCAAATGAGAGCGTAATTGGTCAGTGAACCATCGCTAGCAAAGTCGGCTGTACAACTGGGGCGAGTGCTAGGAAGTCTCTCTAGACCTGCCGTGTGGCGGCGCTCGGTCTGCAATCACTGATAGTGGCGACACGCGGGTCCGACGTATACTAACGGACCGCGGCCGATTTAAAGGCTACCACATAGCAAGTGTGGTGTCTGGCGGTGACACCACATTATATCCCATAGGTCGACCGGTATCAAGGCAGTGTCCTGTAACAGCAGATTTGCTTGGCTGTTATAAGCCTGTGTGACGCTTGTGTCCGGTGCACTGGTCCTCCACAGTCCTGATAGTCAGACCAATATATGGCATGGCATAACTGCAGTGAATACGATATAAATCCTCCTTACATTAAACAAGATTTTCCTTTACGGAACCGAATGGACCAAAATCTGAGATGGTGCGCGAAAACCACATTTCACATCATATTTCAGCAAAATTCGACCAGGTCGTGTTGGAAATGCTCCCTATGTAAGGCAAATAGGCCCTCTCGGCGTTATCAACACTCGCCCGGTGCACCTTTGGTCGATAGCGCAACGCACGTCATATTTATCTTTCACTGCAATCATTATGACGAAAGGCGACCTCAAGATGGGCCAACTCAGCTGACAAACTCCTAGGGTTCGAGATGACGTGTGCCCCGTGAACCAAGTTACAATGTACCTCTTCACGCTGAGCCATATGGTGACAACTATCAACCTGTATATACAAGACAGTGTGAGAGTAGGCTTCCTATAAAAAGTACGTTCCATTATACCATCAACCTTCCTCATGACCAATATACCAAGGCAGGGAAGGCAGCCACCCTGTTCCATCTCCATCATGAAACCAATATTTAGGTGGACTGAATACAGGTGTTCTAAAAACTAGTCCAAATTCTCACTGATTGGAGGCCAAACGACGTATCAGGCACGTACCTGAAAAAACACGCAAGTTTGAAGGTCGCAGACTCCAAGGCACGTTCCTCGAAGTCTTACATAAACAAATTGGCAATAATAGGTGAGAACGGGTTTCCGATCGCGTCTCCATCTGTCTGCTCTTAGTAATGGTCATTGAATAAAAAGTGGAAGTCAACACATGTTCAAACAGGCTCGTGAATTCAACACTAAATCAATCCTCAACGAATCAGGCAGAGGTACGCGAGTGAAGAGAGAGACAACGTCAAAACTTATTAAAATACCAGAGTCATTCAAACGCATTCCCTGTGATCGACGTAGGAAATCCGCCGAGTTCTTAATGTGTGATGCTCACAACGACTTACTAGTGGGCTCAAGAGAGTAGGAAAATGTATTGCCACAGGATACGTCGGAGCCCAATGTTACTCACAATCTGCCTGAGAGGAACACCTTCCTTGTGATCGTTCGGAAGGCCATGTAACCAAGGTGGAACAACACAAAAAGAATGAAGACTCTTGATAGTCTCCAACGACAAGGAACGTTTCTTCTGTCAATCTTTCTCTCTTCACGTTTTGTGGGTCAGCACAGATGCTGCGATACGCTGAATTAGTTGGTAAACACTGCATCTTCTGAACGTAATCCTACTTTTCCAAGACAACTGTAACTTTACCTTCCTCCGCTAGTAAAGTAACATTATCCAGATCAACTCTAGTTGAACGTAAAGCAGCCTTCTCACATTATAACACGACCGTGAGATGCATTCTGTAATTACGTCGACACTGTTGCCTCTCCCATTTCCGTTCACTAAGAGACAAATATAACCCAATGATTGATACTTTCAGGAAGCGGATAATGTCGGATACTATGGTGAACAGTTATTGGTATGATGTCACGAACAGTAATATTTATCCTCGCAAGAACGACACACGTGTCAACTTACGATATCGATCGTTCCACACTGAAACTCTTAAATGAACTATCGTGGCGCGAATGATTACAAACAGAACATAACTTTAAACCGAACCGTGCAGGACCGTTCGTAATATCATCTAGGGGTGATCGATATTCATCGATGTTGGTCAAAAATCGATGTTTAGTGGGAACATATCAATGTTTTTACATAGATGTTACAGCCCCTAAAACAACAACTCATCCATCGTACAAAAATAATATCGGAATATTGATATTTCCATATTCAACTCGTTAAACTAATAAAATATTGATATATTGTAGAATGCCAAGCCACAAACCAAAGTGGTGTAAAAATCTGTATTTTGTATTGTATTCTATTTCTTTGTCCTGTACACTCATTCTTTTGCATTAATCTTTTGCTATTTGCGGGTTTTTAAAGATGCCACCAAAAAGTCAATACTGGAAACACCTCGAAAAAATAAATAATTCTAGTGTCAAATATCGTTCGTATGGATAAATATTAAAAACTGCTGGTACCACTAGTCATCTGAAATGTCAAATGGATAAAATACGCCCAAATTTACTGTCTAAGGACGTCCAATGTACTAGGACTACTGCACCATCATCACCAACTTTTAGAGAACCTAGTGTTGTGCCGTTAGCTAGTACCGCTAATGTAATATCGGAAATATCTGAATCATTGAGTAATTGGAATTCGGAAGTGACACAGGAACTAACATATAATTCTCTCAACGAACCCTATGCTCTAGTTTTTGAAAAACATCCGAATATGCTGATATGGAGTCAAGTAGTATTTTGTACGTGATTTTTTTTTTTCAAATTGTAGAAAACGAAAGTAATCTGAATTTGATGAAAGTCGCTTACCCATTATACAAGGTACTTTCATAGTTTACAATAAAAGAATGCTACTAACCAAGTATGATGCTATTAGAGAAATCTATAAAGAAAAACTTCCGACAGTGAGTAGTTTGGGTTCAACAACAGACGTTTGGACAGACGTGATGCAAACAAGAAGTTTTTTGGGACTGACCGAGCTGCTTTTTAATGAGGAACAGTTAGAGCCTGTGACGTTGGGAGTTTGTGACTCAACTCAATCCCAAACTGCGCAATACGCAGCAAATACTTTATTGAAGACCTGTGAACAGTGGAATGTTGGAATCAATAAAATTATGGCAGTTGTCACTGATGCTGGCGCCAACATCATAAAAGCGGTAGATATTGCTTTTGGTAGAAATCGTCATATACGCTGCTATGCCCACATTTTGAATTTGGTTGTACGAAAATCGGCTGAAAAAGCTCCTAATATGCCTGACTTAATAGCAGCAGTTAAAAGAATAGTAACGTGGTTCAAACAATGTGTTACTCTAGTGACTTGAAGCTGATTCACGATGTTTGCACACTTTGAAAGTCAACATTGCATATGACTAAAAGAATTTTAAAACTGCGCCTTCCAATCAATAAAATTATTAACTGCCAGACCAGTACACCAGAAATGTTGAATGAAAAACATGTAATTGATTTAACTGAAGTGTATGAAATATTACGACCAATTGAGGTAGCGACTCGCAAAGTCTGTGGTGAAAATTTTATAACGTGTAACAAAGTGATACCATTACCAGATTATTTACTATGAAAGTAACTGGTTTCCAACCGAAACAAACGATTGCAGACACTTTAAAAATAACCTAATTATAGAAATTAAAGAATTATTGCTACATATGGCAAATGTTAATATCCGTGCTGTCACCACTCTCGCGGCTGCTCGATTCAGGAATGTACATATACATATACATGTACATATTACATATACGTATACATTTTCGAGATGCACTAGCCTACTCAAGAGCCATTAAGAGTGTCAAGGACATGATTTTAGAACGTGAGATGCATGAAGAAAGTGAAAACGAACAATTGTCTGAGAATTCCAAAGCACATGGGGAACCGACAGACACATGGAGTGAGCACTATATACATGTTACCGAGAGGAATAACATTTTTTGGATGAACAACGTGACAACAGTATGCCTATGGAAGTAAGTTATTATTAAAAAGTCCTGTAGCTTATTTAAAGCAGAATCCATCACTTTTATGACACATTCTAGGAGCCACCTTGTCTGAAGTTGAAGAACGTAGCTATTGAACTTTTTTTGCTCCGCTGCGTCTTCGACGGGTTCAGAAAGACTTTTTTCAAAAACCGCACAACATCTGTACCAGCAAAGAAATAGACTTAACGGAAAACTTCTTTAAAAGTTACTTTTCTGCTGAGTGTACTCACATCACAATTTACTAGTGATGAAGAGTAGGCTGAAGTTTAAGAGACTAATCAGCAAGAAGCAATGAGCAAAGAAGTGGATAAGGAATTACTAAGGAATGATGAGATACGCTTGATGTTCTCTAATGCTATAGACACTGCGGGAAGGAATAGCCCAGTAGGCACTTCAGTTGAAGAGGAACGGATATCTTTAAAAAGGGAAATCACAGAAGATGAAAAGAAAAACAAAGGTACAAAGACGGTAACTGCGAAGAAATCGTGCATAAAAGAAGAAATACTTCAGTTGATCGATGAAAGAAGGAAGTACCAAAATGCTCAGGAAAATTCAGGAATACAGAAATACAAGTGACTTAGAATTGAAATAAATAGGAGTGCAGGGAACCTAAGGGAAAATGGGTCCATGAAAAATGTGAAGAAATCGAAAATGAAATGGTTGGCGGAGGGACTGACTTAGCGTATACAAAAGTCAAAACAACCATCCGTGAAATTAAAAGCAAGGGTGGTGACATTAAGAGTACAGTGGAAACTCCGCTGTTAAATGCAGAGGAGAGAGCTGCTGGTGGAAATAGTACACTAAAGGCTTCTACAAGGGGGAACACTTGTATGATGGCGCGATGGAAGAAGAAACAGGTGTCGATATAGAAGAGATAGGGATCCAGGATTAGACTCAGAATTTAAGAAAGACTTTGGAAGACTTAAGATCTAATTCCCTCAGAATTGTAAATAAGTGGTAAGGTCTTATGGAGCCAAACTGCTGAGTCATCGGTCTCTAAGCCTACACACAACTTAGTCTAACTTAAACTAACATACACTGTGGACAAAGCACACGCATGCCTGAGGGAGGACTCGAACCTCCGACGCCCTCAGAATTTCTAAAGTCATTGGGGTAAGTGGAAACAAAGCGACTGTTCACTTGGGCGTGTAGAATATATGAGTCTGGCGATACAACACATGGTTTGCGGAAAAACATTATCCACACAGTTTCAAAGATTGGAAGAGCTGACAGAGCCGGATGGTGTGGCTGAGCGGTTCTAGGAACTTCAGTCGGGAACCGAGCGACCGCTACAGTCGCAGGTTCGAATCCTGCCTCGGGCATGGGTGTGGCTCAAATGGCTCTGAGCACTATGAGACTCAACTACTGAGGTCATTAGTCCCCGCATGGGTGTGTTATGTCCTTAGGTTAGTTAGGTTTAAGTAGTTCCAAGTTCTGGGGGACTGATGACCTCAGATGTTAAGTCTCATAGTGCTCAGAGCCATTTGAACTTTTTTTTTTTTTTTTTAGGAAAGGAAGGAAGTAGGGTTTTGGAACAGATACTGTATTAGAACATTGTGAAGTACCTCGAAGAAAACGATTTATTGACACGTAGTCAGCACGGATTCTGAAAATATCGTTCTTGCGAAACATAACTAGCTCTTTATACTCATGAAGTAATGAGTACTATCGACAGGGGATGTCAAATTGATTCCATATTTTGAGATTTCCAGAAGGCTTTCGACAGAGTTCCTCATACGCTTCTTCTTACCAAACTGCGTGCCTATGGAATATCGCCTCAGTTACGCGACTGGATCCTGATTTCCTGCCAGAAAGGCCACAGTTCGTAGTAATAGGCGGAAAGTCATCGAGTAAAACAGAAGTAGTATCCGGCGTTCCCCAACGAAGTGTTATAGGCACTCTGTTGTTCCTGATCTATATTAACGGCATAGGAGACAATCTCAGTAGCCGTCTCAGACTGTTTGCAGACGATGCTGTCATTTCCGCCTTGTAAAGTCATCAGATGACCAAAACCAGTTGCAAAATGAGTTAGATAAGATATCTGTATGGTGAGAAAAGTGGCAATTGACGCTGAATAAAGAAAAGTGTGAAGTTATTCACATGAGTCCTAAAACAAATCAGCTAAATTTCGATTACGCTATAAGTCACACAAATCTGAAGGCTGTAAATTCAACTAAATTCTTACGGATTACAATTACAAATACCCTTAATTGGAACGATCACATAGATAATGTTGTGGGTAGATCCAACCGAAGACTGCAATTCGTTGGCAGAACACTTAGAAGGCGCAACAGGTCTACTAAAGAAACTGCTTACACCACGCTTGTCCGCCGTATTCTAGAGTATTGCTGTGCGGTGTGGGATCCGCATCAGATGGGTCTGACGGATGGCATCGAAAAAGTACAAAGAATGGCAGCTCGTTTTGTATTATCGCGATGAAATAGGGAGATAGTGCCACAGACATGATAGGTGAATTGGAGTGGCAATCATTAAAACAAAGGAGTTTTTCGTTGCGACGGGTTCTTCTCATGAAATTTCAATCACCAGTTTTCTCCTCAGATTGCGAAAACATTCTGCTGGCAACCACCTACATCGGGAGAAATGATCATGACGATAAAATAAGTGAAATCAGGGCTTGCACAGAAAAATTTAAGTGCTCGTTTTTCCCGTGCGCCGTAGAGAGTGGAACGGCAGAGAGACAGCTTGAAGGTGGTTCATTGAAGCCTCTGCCAGGCACTTTATTGTGAATATCAGAGTAATCACGTAGATGTAGATGCAGACGTAAAGTTTCCAGAGAGCCAGATCTGACGTTGCCGTTAATAATGAAAGCAAAACTGAAGAGAAATCAAGACTCGTTCATATGATTTATCGATTGTAGGATTTATCGACCTGGAAAAAGCGTTCGACAGTGTAAAATAGTGCAAGATGTTAGACATTCTGAGAAAAATAGGGGTGAGCTATGTGAAAAGACGGGTAATTTGGGATATGTACAAGAGCCAAGAGGGAACAATAGGATTGGAAGACCAAGACGAAATGCTCGGATTAAAAAGGGTGTAAGACAAGAATGCAGTTTTTCGCCCCTATCGTTCAGTCTATACATCGAAGAAGCAATGATGGAAATAAAAGAAAGGTTCAAGAGTAGAACCAAAATTCAAGGTTAAAGGATATCAGCGATAAGATTCGCTGATGATATTTCTATCCTCAGTAAAAGTGAAGAAGAATTACAGGATCTGATGAATTGAATGAACAGTCTAATGAATACAGAATATGGATTGAGAGTAACTCGAAGAAAGGCGAAAGTAATGAGATTCATTGATAATGAGAACAGAGAGAAACTTAACATCATGATTGGTGATCACGAAATACATGAAATTAATTAATTCTGCCCTAGGCAGCAAAATAATCAATGATGGATGGAGCACGGAATACATAAAAGGCAGACTAGCACTGGCAAAAAGGACGTCCCTGACCAAGAGACGTCTAGTAATATCGAATATAGGCCTTAATTTGAGGGAGAAATTTCTGAGAATGTACGTTTGGAGTACAGCATTGTATGGTAGTGAAACGTGGACTGTGGGAAACCACAATAGAAGAGAGCCGAAGCATTTGAGATGTCGTGCTTCAGAAGATTGTTGAAAATTAGGTGGATTGAGAAGGTTTGCCATGAGGAAACTTTCCGCAGAATTGGCGAGGAAAGGAATATATGGAAAACACTGACACGAAGATGGGACAATATGGTAGTACATGTTTTAAGACATCAACTAATAAGTCCATGGTAGTAGATGGGGATATAGAGGGTAAACACTGTAGGAGAAGACAAAGACTGGAATACATGCCGCAAATAGTAGAGGACGTAGGTTGCAAGTGCTACTCTGTGATTAAGAGGTTGGCACAGGAGTGGTATTTGAGGCGGGCCGCATGGATATATTTAATAAATAAAGTAATGGACTGTTTACTTTGGCGCCCAGTACATCTATGTTTTTATTTTGATATTTATCGTACATCGATACCTCTGAATCAATGTTTCATATTCTCAACCCGACCGCGAGCCTCACGCGACACCGCACTGCCTGCCGTCTGCGGACTGTCAAAACTGCCGGCAGTACTGGCGCTCAGCAACAAGAATTTGACTTTATTCAAAATATCGTCAGAGAGCAGCGAATCAGTGATTACTTTAAAATTCCACCTCGGCGAAACCAGAGGTAGCTGAACATAGTCAATGCGATTAATCAGTTCCCTAAATTCACTCTCAAAAGTTATAAATAATACCAAATGATACAGGATCCTCACATATCTCTGGATCTCACAATGTGTCGAACACCCCCTACACAGATTTCCTACTCCACCTGTCCAAGCTATGAAACTGTGTCGATTTAGCAAGTGGGGTGTCTAGCAACTGATCGGTCCAACCGACTTTTTTATATGCTTTTTATGTCCAGTGGCGGTCTTCTTGTCACTAAGTTAAATTGTACGCTTCTACACGTGTAAAGTGAAGTAAGCAGCAGTACGTATGGGGCGAGTCTTCTGTATCCTATAGCGAAGTACTGGTTCTTGCTGGTATGGCTGCCTACTAATTGTTGACCAGCACTGGAATGGTGGACGATTTACTGGAATGTGGGCACTGTATCAACTTGCGATGGCAGTGACTCCCGGTATCAACACGCTGTTGTTCATGGCACTCGACCCTATGATGTCCCAGCTATGTATTCGTGAAATACACGTGACACGATAGCACATGGAAAGCCTGTGCCACCTTGTAGGTGATGTGTCCCACATGTCAGACACCCCGAATCTGAACTTTCTCATACTTTCCATCTTACCCCTGCTACACTCCACCGTCACTTTGATGTCTATCAAAAGTTTTGATGATTTCCGAGTCCAATTACATACCGAGCCATTGCGTTCGACGTGGCGACTCGAGTGCTCTGTGTCCAACACAGCAGGACTCTTATTGCTCAACAACTTATACTATGTACGCAGTTATATAAAAAATTATTAAACAATGTTTGCTGACCAGTGGAGTGATATTACGCACATACAGTTGTAGAAAACACCATGACTGCTAATACGCAGCAAACAGTGTTGCTGATAAGGGACTTAACCTAACATCTTTAGATGTTAAATATAATAGGAGATCCGACCGCTGTGGCCGAGCGGTTCTAGGCGCTTCAGTCCGGAACCGCGCTGCTGCTACGGTCGCAGGTTCAAATCCTGACTCGGGCATGGATGTGTGTGACGTCCTTAGGTTTAAGTAGTTCTAAGTCTAGGGGACTGATGACCTCATATGTTAAGTCCCATAGTGCTTAGAGCCATATAATAGGAGAGCAATGAAATCGTTTCACAAGTTCTTATTCTGCACGTTCGTGGAAAGGAAGCCAACCAAATGCACGACTGAACCTAGTCCTTTAACTTTACGAGCTGCGATGTTGTTGCGAATAGAAACAGTGATCCAGGAAGTATAATTTTTTTTCTTTAATTGCAGCTCTATTATTACAGAAATTGTCGTTAGACAATAGATTTCGGTCAGTGGTGACCATATTCAGATCTGTTTAAAACATACCATAGTATAATAAAGCCAAATTGTCCTCGTCAAGGGACAACTTTCGTTCTGGGATTAGTGGAACAAACTACGTCTTTACCAGTGAGAACAAACCAAATGTGGCACTTAGAAACAGGCAGAACATACTTACTCAGCTTATATGACGGAGAAACACTTGTAGGTAGTGGGGTGGGGAGTGGGGGTTGGGGGGGTGGGGGAAGCAGGAGTGGTTACTATGAAGATAAATAATCACTCGCCCTCCCGTCACTTATACAATGAATACTTTTACTCTCGCAGCGTATACACAATGCGTTTACCATAGGTCGCATACGACATCTGGCAAAGATACAGATGTTCTGGCTGCGGCAGGGCAGCGCTATAATTGGGGTGTAGAGGATGGTTCACCTTTTACGAGGTTTCAATAAATTTTCACACGCTTAGAAAATACCAATGTCGTTCCTAATAATCTCATCATCATCGGGAATATTAACCTTCGTATCAAATCCTTCAGAATTACCTTCAGCGTTTTGTTTAGCGTAGGATAACACATTTCGCATGGGGAATATGCGCTACTGGTGCGAAACACTCTCACGTTTATTGGAGTCTATAGTCCAATTAAAACTGCTTGATAGTCGACGTCTATCACTTGCCTCTACAGTGTTGCCATATCCGCTACTGGCTACCGCTTGGCTAGAGGCCACACACAAACACGACAGTCACTTCGCAAATGTTGTTAAAGGGTAAAACGGGGCAATGTCGGAAACGACCGCCGTGAGGCATGACGGAAAAAGGAGATGCTCTGTCGGCAGATGATTCTAAGTGATCAATGACTGAACTGCGGCAAACGACACGTTTTGTAGCCCTGAATTTAAACTAATGTCCTTAACCTAACCCCACAACCTCGTAATGATGTGCAGTGTATCCGAGAAAACGGCGATCAACAATCTCCGACAAAACTAAAATCTCGATTGCATTGTTCTTATCATTTGAAGGCTAACCTCTACGAGAAAACTCAAGACTGCATAATTTTAATTTCAGTACTAAACGCAAAAGACAAAAGACAGAAAAGTTTCATTATGTACATTTCTTTGCATAGCGCCTTCCGCATGAAAATTCAGTTTCATCGGTAAAAGCAAACTGTAATTTCTCGCTGTCATTAGTTGCCTATACTATCCTCACACTATTTACACAGGATGCCGCATTACCAACTGACGAGCAGATTATAGGCGATAGAAGAAGAGGCCAAACGGAAAACGAATGCTTGAAAAAAAAAAAGAGCAAATAAAATACTCAATAGCATGATGAAAATTACATGGAAAAAAGTGTTAGAAAGTAAATATATACCTGGATATACAGGTTCGAGTCCTCCCTCAGGCATGGGTGTGTGTGTGTTGTTCTTAGCATAAGTTAGTTTAAGTAGTGCTTAAGTCTAGGGACCGATGGCCTCAGCAGTTTGGTCTCTTAGGAATTCACACACATTTGAACATTTGAACCAAGTAAATGAATAAAAATGATAAAGTCATCTGATTAGATTTAGAAAAATAAAAAATTTCACTGCAATTCACCATACTCGAACTTACGACTTGCGAAACGTCAGTTACGCCCGCTAACCACTACACTATGACATTGCACTGCAAAAAGTTGTTGTATTTGTGGCTCTCCTGACCCAGTCGCAACGATTAATTGCAGCCTTCAAAAATTCGGCTTCACGCAATGTTGCTCGAAGCTTATCTAATGTAAGCTGTTCTCTGTGATTATGTTGTTGTTGCTGTCCAGAGACTGGTTTGATGCAGCCCGCCATGCTATTCTATCCTATGGAAGCTTCGTCATCTCCGAGTAGCTACTGCAACCTACATCCATCTGAATCTGTTTAGAGTATTCATGCCTTGGTCTCTCAGTACGATTTTTCCCTCCACGCTTCCCTCCAATACTAAACTGATGATCCCTTGATGCCTCAGAACGTGTCCTACCAACCGATCCCTTCTTCTAGTCAAGTTGTGCCACAAATTCCTCTTCTCCCCAACTCTCTTCAGTACCTCCTGATTGGTTACGAGGTCTACCCATACAATCTTCAGCATTCTTCTGTAGCACAACATTTCGAAAGCTTCTATTCTCTTCTTGTCCAAACTATTTATCGTCCATGTTCACTTCAATAGATGGCTATACTCCACACAAATACTTTCAGAAAAGTCTTTCTGACACTTAAATCTATACTAGATGTTAACAAATTTCTCTTCTTCAGAAATATATAGAAATAATTCAGATTATAATAACTGCATATGTCACACTGTTTAGTTTGTGCTGTGTACGAAACGTTTATATTTCGTTAGTGTTGTTTCTGGTGTGGTTATCGTATGCAATGAAATACGAAATATGAGGGCCAGACCCAGGATTCAAAATCCAAACTGTCAAGAAAGAAACCCATACCTGGAATTGAAAGGAAAATAATTGTCGTAGCAGTTTGGCAACGGCGATCGGTTCGAGCGGGACACTGAGCAATGTTGTTGGAGGAAACCAGCTACAGCAAGTGAGTGTCAACTATCAAGTAATATTAATGGGACTGCAGCAATCTTTGGAAACCTTAGGACTGACGCTCCATCACTGAATAGCCAAACGGAATAAAATGTTACCTCTTCACCGTGTCGATATCGTCGCAGCTTGTACTTCTTGACTTACTGACCATTGGCAGAAGATGCTGGCCAAAGAATCCTGTACAAGAAGGGGAGAAAAGTCATGGAGTTTGGTATTCAATGTACTCAATTATTTGGCGTCACGAAACCTTCCCGAATCTTTAAAATTATTACAGTCGTGTTACGACGTTTACCTACATGTGCAAGACTCATGAAATCTGCAAACTAATTTCACTGAAACTTCCTATGTTTAGAAGTTACTTGATTGAATAAATAACAATTAATCCTCAGCACAATTACAACGCCAGTATACGAACCAATTAAGTCAACACAAAATAACACTTTGATAAATAGCATGAAATAAAAATGTGTAAAATTAGTGTAGTTTTACCTGAATCTTAATTTGTCTGTAAGAGTTCAATTATATTTGCTCTACTGTTACTTCAGTTAAATCATAATAGTGAACATTGCTTCTAGTTATTATAGAACAGAAACTGATGTCCAATGATTTACTTGTAATACTGAACGGTCGCCAGTTCAAGTGGACAATACCTTTTCTTTATCTAATCGATAATCGGAATAGTAATAATTACGTACTTATTTTAGCGAACGTCTCCACCATATTTTTAACAAGAAAAGAAATTTGACAGCATTAACTTTTTTTAATAACATTTTCTTCAATAAATCAACGACACTCTGTGTTTCTATAGCAGAAAGGTATAGGACTTCAATCAAGGTCAGAGTGACATTGACGAATGCTGGAATCAGGGAGCTAGAGTTTATTCATAGTAATTGGGGGTGCTTCACAATACAGGGTGTACATAAAGTCCTGGAACACTTTCAGTTATTTATTACACAAAAATCAAATATTGTACAGATATCATACATATGTCATTTCGAAGAGAAACCCTGAAAGTTTTTTTTTTTTTCGTGTATACCACCACAGCGTAGTTTGGTAATTTGCCGATAGTCAGCGCTAGTCGCAAACATGGCGAGTTCAGTGCGGAGCCAGCTTTCTCTGTGTTGGAGTTCGACAAATCAAGTGTGCTACAGCTGTTCAACGGATTTTTAGAACCAAGTGCGGTAAGAAGCCAGCAACAAGGAAGGCCATTTACCATTGTCACAACAAATTCATTACGATGGGTTGCTTGTGCCCGGCAAAGAGAAGTGGACACCCCAGTGTGAGTGAAATGAGTACGGAGCGCGTACATTCATAAGGAGTCCAAAGAAATCGGAGCGTAGTGCATCCTGTGAACTCAAAGTGGCTCCAATGACAGTGTGGAAAGTCCTGCGACAAAAGCTGTCTATGAAACCATTCAAATTGGAGCTAGTGCAGAAGCTCAATGACGACGACAAAGACAAGCGTTTTGAGTTTTGTTCTCAGTTGCAACAATTGAAAGAGGGTGGGGATGGCATTGTTGATCGCTTAATTTTTAGCAACGAAGCCATTTTTCACACTATTGGGAAAGTGAACAGGCATAATTGTCAAATCTGGGGTACAAAGCATCCACACGAATGCATTAAATTTGAGCGTGATTCCCCAAAGGTAAATATTTTTTGTGTCTTGTCACGTCGGAAACTGTACAGGCCATTCTTCTTCGCCGAGAGCACTGTAACTGGATATTTCTACTTGGACATGTTGCAGCGATGGCTGATCCCTCAAACGCAATCGGACTCTCCGTTCATCTTTCAGCAGGATGGGGCTCCATCCCATTTTCATCGTGAAGTTCGTTGTTACCTGAACACGGAGCTGCCGTGCTACAGAAGGGGACAGCTGTTTCCTGAACTGGCCTCCCCGATCACCAGATCGCACTCCGTGTGACTTTTTTCTATTGGGACACATTAAGATCTGGTGTATGAACCGCCTCTACCACGTGGTGTAGCAGAGCTCCGGGAGAGAATACGGGAAGCGACTGCCACAGTCGATGATGCCATGCTGGAACGGGTATGGCAAGAATTCGATTACCGTATTGACGTCTGCCGGGTCACTCATGGTTCGCATATCGAATGTTTGTAATAAAAAAAAACTTTCAGAGTTTCTCTTCAAAAAATGGTTCAAATGGCTCTGAGCACTATGGGACTCAACTGCTGAGGTCATTAGTCCCCTAGAACTTAGAACTAGTTAAACCTAACTAACCTAAGGACATCACAAACATCCATGCCCGAGGCAGGATTCGAACCTGCGACCGTAGCGGTCTTGCGGTTCCAGACTGCAGCGCCTTTAGCCGCACGGCCACTTCGGCCGGCCGTTTCTCTTCAAAATGCAATATGTAAGACATCTGTACAATGTTCAGTCCTTGTGCAATAAATAATTGAAAGTGTTCCCAGACTTTATGTAGACCCTGTATTTATAATTTGAACGAAGCTGAACAGTCTTACAGATCGTTGAAGATGTTGAGGTGATGATTTCGACGCCTGAGATGATTCTCCTTTTACTTTATGTATTACAGACACACTTTTACTAGCCGTGGCCAATTATCTTGCTGTTTCTGGAGCCTTAGACATCGGTACACACTTGTCCCACCCGCTGTGGTTCGCAATTATTAATTTGGTCTTACTTAGACGTAATTTTTCACTCTGCACGTAATACGTGCGACCACACCGTCACGTGTTTTAACATCTGAGGGCCGCATACTCTCTCTGACGTCACATGGCTGCGCCCACAGAAGGTTTCAATTTACTCTTTGACAACTGAAACAAGATGTGCCCAACAGTCCCATCTGTTCCTCTAGGCAATGATCCGATGTAAAATACAATCCATTACAGTGGTAATTTACATTGGTTCAACTAACCCCACATTAATTACAAGAAAGATACTCCATTTTTGCCACAGGTAACATTTCAAAAGCCTGCTAGAGTGGCCGAGCGGTTCTAGGCGCTACAGTCTGGAGCCGCGCGACCGCTACGGTCGCAGGCTCGAATCCTGCCTCGGGTATGGATGTGTGTGATGTCCTTAGGTTAGTTAGGTTTAAGTTCTAAGTTCTAGGGGACTGATGACCGCAGCAGTTAAGTCCCATAGTGCTCAGAGCCATTCGAACCATTTGAACATTTCAAAATTTACAGAAAATGTAAACAAACTGATAAAATTTACAAGATACAAGAAAAAATTAGCTGGCACTTTTGTGTCATAGTGCTACAAGAGGTGGGGGCCATCCTGGCAAAGAGGCAAAATATTCTCCGCCCCTCCTTGGTCAAAACGCTTAGCGCGTCTGCAGTTTTCGTAAACACCACTCTCTTCAACGATCTTAGCTTCTTTCTTTCCGCCTGGTGTACGTGTGTTACGTAGACTCCTTGGATTTTATTGAATATAGAATCCTTCTACACTGCATTTTCCTACGTTTCATAGCATGTCCAAAATCTGTCCATAATGGAGCTGATGTCTTACACCCCCAGTATACTTCATTATCAAGGAGCAAAAAGAAATAGATAATATTATTCCTGAACACAGGGTTGCGCTTTCTTCACAGGTACCATGGCAAAGAAATAACGCACTACGTTTATCTCCAGCATTTACCCTCCGTTGGTATCCAAAGAAAGGCCCCAAGATGCTAATTCATCGTCCCATCACTACGTGGGTATTTGTTCACATGTCTCATTTTACAATGAACGGTGGCAGCTGGAAAATACTGATATTAATTTTGTGCTACTGTGTGCGTATTATATGATTTTATTTTAAGCGTCTGCGTCATAAGGGAAACAGCTGTGGTGTTACACTAGGGATTTCGATCTCTTTCAGTAAGTGAGGAGAAGATTCCGACAGTTTTTCTGCTCTCCTATTAGGAGTCAACTCCTCGTGACACATATTGCACCATCTCGAACCTGCGTGATGTTTTCAGCGAGTGTATAGATAATAGCTCCGTTGTCTTATCTTTCGTAATAAACACGTGTCCATTGCTAAATAATCAGATAGTTGCATCGACTGGTTCATTGCGGAGGTGTATAAGAACACCGGCAAATGTAACGAAATCAGTATCAGTATTTTACACAAGTTAGCAGTGAGACGCATCGACAAAAATTACCAACGTTACAGGTAATACAAGCTATAGCACGATGCTTCAGGATATACCGATAGAAGAGCTGCTGCCACCACGAAAAGACGTCAGCATCAGTGAGAAAAACAGTTTTACTGAAGTTTTCTGGGAAACTATCTACACAATTACAAGTACATTTCGTCAGTGTCTAACTCGAGGTGATGGTGACTACTTTTGTATCTCTGGGCGGATGGTGACTTTCTCAAAAGTATCCGGTGTGTCAACAACTTGGAAAAAGACTCCAGTAACTGGAACGGGGAGGTACAACAAAACTTACAGCGCCCTCGACGTTGACGTCCTAGAAGGGCTGCACAAAGCAATGGAGCCGAAAACGCAGAGGGATCAAAATGTTACGCTCAAAAGAGCAGTAAGCTGTTTTAATTTCTAAACGAGACCCGTTGTCTGCCCAGAAGTAATACTAAAAATTTATCGTGTCTTGAGTCTTGTGTCTGTCATTTCAGTGTGTAACGTCCTTATTGTAACAGACCAGATATGAAGCCTGGAGCAACTACGAGCGGCAAAATATACTGCGTGCTATGATATGTAACCTGATGTGTGGTTATCTGCATTTGATAAAACGGGTATGGACTACTTTCTACAGCAGCCTAAGGACGACGCATCGGTCACGACCTGTGGAGAGGCTAATTCAGTGTAACAGAGTATGAAGAAGCGTTTTGTGCATAACATGTTTTGCGGCATCCTGACTTGGCTACAACGGATATATCTACTGTTCACGGCTTCTCAACGAAATGATGCCCCTGTTACAGCATCCAGAGAGACGAGGTAAGCAACCGTTCAATATAATGGTACGATGGTATAGTTATTTACATTTCCATCGCGTTAAATCTCATTTCTCATCATCGTGGATATATGCTTAATGACATAATTTTTCTTTACGCTATACATATATTCCATTATTATAATTTGACGGTTTCTGGTAAGTTTGATATGTGTATTATAAGACATGTTAACAAGTATGCAAGTTTACAAGTCTACAATTGTGAAATACCTTGAACTTTACCCCACTCTGAATGTAACTGTGTAATTTATTTCAGTGAAGTTATATTCGTGACTGACAATAATGACACCGAAATATTTTCGTTTCAGGTAATGTTCTGTCTTGCGCTGCATGGAAGGAAGGAAGATTAGGGTTTAACATCTCGTCCATAAAATAGCACTCTCGCATTTGAAGTTCCCCTGTTGAAGGCAGTCTTTGCTGTTTCATCAGTTATCTGTAAAGACATGGAAACAGTTTAAGAAATTTGAAGAGAAAAGAATAAAATTACACTAATGTATTAAAAGTTAATAAAATACACCTCTGTCAGAGTAACTTCATATGTGTCTTTTTGTGATAATTGCTGTAAATAAATTAAACTCGTATGTGCTTTGTTTACCTGTTCGATCCATTCGTAGAATGGCTAACTTGACAAAGGAAGTAACGTCACAGTTTAACGACATGGATGTCATTAGGACAGAGGCCTTAGATCAATAGAAATATAAAAGAACTACCTTGTCATCGAGCTGGAATGATTTACAGAAACAAGGAGATACACACTTGTGGATAGTGGTGTGGGACTTTAATTAAACACATTTCTCTGTCCCACTTTGCACAACAATGTTGAGTATAAATAGGATAGTGTCTTACAATACGGATACTCTTCAGTGGAAATCAGTTAGAATGATTAATGAGTTCAGGACCAATGTTTTAAATAACGTTTTACAACAGGTGACCTGGGATGCCATTTCTATTGAACCAAATGCTAACAACAAATTTAATCTATTCCATTATAAATTCATACTATTGACTGAAAGTAGCTTTCCACATAAGCGAATCAGAGAGGACACTAAACAGCCATTTAAAAAATCTTGGATCACTACAGAAATTAAAGTACCTTGTGAAAGGATAAAGGAAACGTAATTGTTGGCAAGAATAACTAGAGATCCCACAGTAGTTTCACACTACAAAAACTAGTCAAAACTACTAAGAAAAGTTATCAAAAATTCAAGGAACATGCACATAATGTCAGAAATCAGTAATTCCAACAACAAATTTAAGGCTATATGGAATGTAGTGGAACGAGAGACAGGACCACTGCCCACAGAACAGGATAACTTCACTATCTAACTGAATGGAAGGGCTACAAGTGAAGTATTACAGACAGCAAATATATTTAACAATCATTTCTTAAATATAGTAGAAAGTATAGGGGCAAACAGTTCAAGAGCAAAATCGCAACAGTATGTTGAAAAAGCAACATTCATGGAGTTCAGTCATATGAATGTATTACCAACACTCCATCTGAAATTAAGAAAAATATATATTGTCTCAAAAATAAAAACTCATCAGGTTTTGATGGTACTTCCAATAGAGTACAAAGTTTTGTTCCCATACAATAAGCCCTGCATTACATGAAATAACTAATGCATCAGTTACTCCAGAGAGACTGAAATATGCCATTGTAAAATTCCTCTTTAAAAAAAAGGTGATAGGAAACATGTCAATAACAAGGGACCTGTTTCATTGCTGATACCATTTTCCGAAATTTTTGAGAAAGTGATTTTTGAGAAAGTGCCTACCTGAGCAACAATAATATCCTCAGCAAATCACAGTTTGGATTTCAAAAGAGTTACTCTACTGAGTATGCCATTTACATATTAAATCAACAATATTTATAAGCATTAAATAATAAAGTAGCTCCGGCTGATATTTTCTGCGAGCTGTCTAAGGAATCTCACTGTGTGACTTGCAGTATTCTCCCAGATAAATCGAAGTTTTATGGGATTGTCAGTATACCCAACCGATGGATAATGCCATATCTAACCGAAAGAATGCAGAAAGTTGTAATGAGTAATTCAACAAATGTAGTCCAGGGACATTATTATAACCAGGGAAAAATCACTGCAAGTTCCCCAAGCCTCAATCTTAGGTCCACTATTGTTCCTCGTATATGTAAACAATTTAAACGACTAATATACAACAAGCAGAATGAGTTCTTTATCAATCCCACCAAGTATACATGGAGAAACAGAACAAATGATAGTAGTGTTATTAACAGTATTGTTGACTGGTTTTCTATGAATGGTCTCACCCTCAACTTAAAAAAGAAAAAAAAAAACACAACATACACAGATCAGCACCTCTAGTGGTACTACACTAATAAAAACAGCGCAAACCACAAAATTCTTAGACATCCATATTGATAAGAATTGAAACTGGAAAAGCACATTTTGGAACGCCTAAAACAACATAGTTCAGACACATTTTCACTTAGAATCATTGCAGAACTTGGGGAGAGACAAACCAGTAAGATGACATATTTTGCATCTTTCATTGAATAATGTCATACGGAATAATGTTTTGAGGTACTTCATCTGTAAAAAAAAAAAAAGTCCTCATTGTCCAAAAACGTGCTGTAAGAATAATATGTGGTGCTCACTCACTGTGACGTATCCTTCCTTACTGGTAGAATAAAATTTGGGAAAAATGTTTAGCTGTTACCAAAATATATGCGACTTGGCTAAGAAAGGTTTGACTCGGAAAAGACACAGAACAAGTGTGATGGCACAATGTGGTTACCACTACGACATACATCACAAAATTTAATATTATTTGGTTAACTTTCGCCAGCTTTAGTATCTTCCTTCTCTGGTTTCCTGTCGATGTATGAAGCTCTGGTGACTGTTCTACATCGTCATTGTTAGAATTATTTACCGTGAAAATATTTTGTATTGGCTTCCACACACAAGATGGCAAAAAGTGTGAATTCCGATTTCGCAGAAAAATGATGTAAGAATTCGACTTTGTATACAGCGTGTATCATATTTAATGGCGTAAGCGCATACACATGAAAGTAGACGATGCAAGAAGCAAAAAAGTCTCAGTAAACATACGGTCGAAAATGCATACGTTAACAGCTACGAGCAATTTTTCATCTTCGCTACTGTGAAGCAAATCTCTTCTATTGCAAGCTCTTTGCTTTCCACATTTTGAAAAGTAGTAGTATGGACCAAAACAAGAAAAAATGTCCAGTAAACATTTGCTTAAAATGCATACCTTAAAAGTCATTAGAAGAGTTGTGCTTACAAGTAGCGAAGATGAGCACGTGTTCATAGTTCTTAAGGCATGCATTTTAGAGCACATGTTTACCGGTCATTTTTTTCGTTGTTTTGGTCCACATTACCATTTTCCAAAATATGGAAAGCAAAGAGTTTTCAGTAGAATAGATTTGCTTCACAGTATCGAAGATGAAAAATTGCTCATAGTTCTTAAGGTATGCATTTTCGGCCCTATGTTTACTGAGACATTTTTGCTTCTAGTATCGTATACTTTCAACTGTATGCGCGTACGCCATTAGTTATGATACCCCCTGCATACATTACAGTGACAGATCCGAGGCGACAAGCTACTAGCCATTCTGCTTCCAAACAATGTGTTCACTATCCTGATACATAGACCTGAAATATTGAGACTCATAGACCAAATTAGCATATGTGATCCTAAAGGATTCTACAAGTGACGGTAGACACATTTTTTAAAAAATTGTCTTACTATTAAACAATACTAATAATAATAATAATAATAATAAGTAACACATAGCATTTACATATACCTCTGTTCGCTAATGAAATACAAGAAGAGGTCAAGTGAGCATTGGAAGACCTCGCTTCCCTACTTATAAATTAAAAGTGGACAACATTTAGGTACAATATCTTTGCTGCTTTTTTGTTATACGCAATCTGTAAAATTACATTCATCTTTTAGGACATAGCTCTTACACAGCATGATCAATAATAAATAACATTTAGTACATTTTTTTATTTACAATATGTGTTTCACTGCCTCCTTGAATTCTGGAAGTTGTGGTTTGAAGACACTTTACTTCCTGAGTTCAGTTAAAGTTAATTAATTATGAATGGGGCATAATTTTTGTCTTTTTACCAAGGTTTTCTTTTGACTGCACGCTGCGTTACAAATTCTACATCTACATCTACATCCATACTCCGCAAGCCACTTGACGGTGTGTGGCGGAGGGTGCCTTGTGTACCTCTATCGGTTCTTCCTTCTATTCCAGTCTCGTACTGTTCGTGGAAAAATGGATTGTCGGTATGCCTCTGTGTGGGCTCTAATCTCTCTGATTTTATCCTCATGGTCTCTTCGCGAGATATACGTAGGAGGGAGCAATATATTGCTTGACTCCTCAGTGAAGGTATGTTCTCGAAACTTCAACAAAAGCCCGCACCGAGCTACTGAGCGTCTCTCCTGCAGAGTCTTCCACTGGAGTTTATCTATCATCTCCGTAACGCTTTCGCGATTACTAAATGATCCTGTAACGAAGCGCGCAGCTCTCCGTTGGATCTTCTCTATCTCTTCTATCAACCCTATCTGGTACAGATCCCACACTGCTGAGCAGTATTCAAGCAGTGGGCGAACAAGCGTACTGTAACCTACTTCCTTTGTTTTCGGATTGCATTTCCTTAGGACTCCTCCAATGAATCTCAGTCTGGCATCTGCTTTACCGACGATCAACTTTATATGATCATTCCATTTTAAATCACTCCTAATGCGTACTCCCAGATAATTTATGGAATTAACTGCTTCCAGTTGCTGACCTGCGATATTGTAGCTAAATGATAAGGGATCTTTCTTTCTATGTATTCACAGCACATTGCACTTGTCTACATTGATATTCAATTGCCATTCCCTGCACTATGCGTCAATTCGCTGCAGATCCTCCTGCATTTCAGTACAAATTTCCATTGTTACAACCTCTCGATGTACCACAGCATCATACGCAAAAAGCCTCAGTGAACTTCCGATGTCATCCACAAGGTCATTTATGTATATTGTGAATAGCAACGGTCCTACGACTCTCCCCTGCGGCACACCTGAAATCACTCTTACTTCGGAAGACTTCTCTCCATTGAGAATGACATGCTGCGTTCTGTTATCTAGGAACTCTTCAATCCAATCACACAATTGGTCTGATAGTCCATATGCTCTTACTTTGTTCATTAAACGCCTTGCGGAAGTCAAGAAACACGGCATCTACCTGTGAACCCGTATCTATGGCCCTCTGAGTCTCGTGGACGAATAGCGCGAGCTGGGTTTCAGACGACCGTCTTTTTCGAAACCCATGCTGATTCCTACAGAGTAGATTTCTAGTCTCCAGAAAAGTCATTGAACATAATACGTGTTCCAAAATTCTACAACTGTTCGACGTTAGAGATGTAGGTGTCTAGTTCTGCACATCTTGAAAACGGGGATGACCTGTGCCCTTCTCCAATCCTTTGGAACGCTACGCTGTTCTAGAGACCTACGGTACACCGCTGCAAGAAGGGGGGTACGTTCCTTCGCATACTCTGTGTAAAATCGAACTGGTATCCCATCAGGTCCAGCGGCCTTTCCTCTTTTGAGCGATTTTAATTGTTTCTCTATCCCTCTGTCGTCTATTTCGATATCTACCATTTTGTCATCTGTGCGACAATCTAGAGAAGGAACTGCAGTGCAGTCTTCCTCTGTGAAACAGCTTTGGAAAAAGACATTTAGTATTTCGGCCTTTAGTCTGTCATCCTCTGCTTCAGTACCATTTTGGTCACAGAGTGTCTGGACATTTTGTTTTGATCCACCTACCGCTTTGACATAAGACCAAAATGTCTTTCTGCCAAGTCAGTACATAGAACTTTACTTTCGAATTCATTGAACGCCTCTCGCATAGCCCTCCTCACCCTACATTTCGCTACACGTACATAGAACTTTACTTTCGAATTCATTGAACGCCTCTCGCATAGCCCTCCTCACCCTACATTTCGCTACGCGTAATTTTTGTTTGCCTGCGAGGCTTTGGCTATGTTTATGTTTGCTGTGAAGTTTCCTTTGCTTCCGCAGCAATAACTTTTAGTGCAGTACTTTCAAGCGATCACATGATTACTAGCGAAGTCTGGAATTGTATTAACTGTGATTCGATCAAATATTTGTTTCGTTCACCTATTCACTCCCGGCATCAGGGGGAACGGACCGCAAAGCCGCAGTCTGGTCCTCGAGGCTCTCATATTACCCATAATTTCCGATTACAAAGTTTCTTTAGCAAATGACGCATAAAATGGTAAACAAAACAGCAACATTCTTCAGCTTATTAAAACAGGGTATGTTTAACGTACACAGTTTACGGTATGTATATGTCACACAAACACACACACACACACACACACACACACACACACACACACACACAGACAGACACGCACACACACACACACACACACACACACACACACACACACACACAGACACACACACACTGATAAGCCAAAACACTATGACCGATGCCCGAGGCGTTGCGGGCACTTGCTTGACATGGTAGCAAAAAGTATGTAAGCGGAGCAGACACGGAAGGAGGATCACCCTTCTGAAGATGTGGGCTACAAGTGGAGAAATCAGTTGAGATAAGCGACTTTGATAGGGCAGATTATTATTGTCGCGCAGAGCCTGTGAACGAGTGTCCCGAAAACGGCGAAGTTGGTCGAATGTTCACGTGCTACTGTCGTGAGCATCTACGGAAAGAGGTAGATTCCCACTAGGCGCTAAATAGTTGGACGTTCCAACTGTTCACAGAACATGGGGTTCGGATACTTGTCTGCTCTGTAAAGTAGGATAGATGGTGATCTGCGACGTCTTTGCCGAAAGAGCACAACGCTGATGTACACGTAAGTGTTTCGGAGCACACCTTTCATACATTGTTGAACATGTCCGTGTCTCGGAGTCAGGACCGTGCTACTGTGATATACGGGGCGTTATAGCGATCTCACGTTAATGTCTCGGTTGCCAGATTTGCCTGATGTAAATCGTATGGAACCCATTTGGATCACTACCAGCTGCAGTCACCTCGTGCGCAATTCAGCGGCGCGTTATTTACGCATATTACACGACCTGTGCGTACACATCTAATGTCACATACCTCCACAGCCCTACCAAGGAACTGTCGGATACCGGATGGGCAGAGTCAGTGACGTACAGTATTTCGTTCCAAAGACGGACAAACTAGCTGTTCAGCAGGCGGTTATAATGTTTTGTCTCTTCAGTATACTCATTAACCTACAGCCACGCAAGATTCGTGGTCCGGTGTTCGGGCTAAACGCAATTATCACGAGTCAGGCCAGCTGGTGAGTTGGTCGGGCGAAACGTAAACATTACACGCCTGGTCCCTTACATGACGGTCGCCACATGTGATGTGTTCTACAACACACAGCGCAGACCAGGCTCGTGATATTATCTCTTTCTATCACCCTCAGTTAAATGTTATTCTTGGTCACGTTCGCATGTCGAAATTTATGTTCTTGAATGTTTCTAAACGTACATGTTGAGACGAGCGTTATGTTAATATCTCTCCTACGAACACTGAAAGTACTGATATCTCACGTCCTGCACGACAAAAATGCAGGCGATTAATATTTAAGGATGATACAGGTGATGAAGATCAACGACCAGAAAGCTGAATTTTGAAAGAAACACGAAAAAGCCCAAAACCCTGGAACTATACAGTGACTCCTGGTGTGGTTCAAATGGCTCTGAGCACTATGGGACTCAACTTCTCAGGTCATTAGTCCCCTAGAACTTAGAACTAGTTAAAACCAACTAACCTAAGGACATCACAAACATCCATGCCCGAGGCAGGATTCGGACCTGCGACCGTAGCGGTCTTGCGGTTCCAGACTGCAGCGCCTTTAACCGCACGGCCACTTCGGCCGGCCGACTCCTGGTGTGAAAGAGGTAACCTTACGTCAGAGAGTAGTAAGTAAAAGAGAACTAGATATATTTATTTTAATATCTGATAACTTTCTGGAAGGATTTTGTAACCGAGAGTGACCGGTACGCAAAAATACGAACCAATCCACACAGAATACCATGAATCGACAGCAGTTGGTTTCCTGTAGATTTTAATGAAATTGAAAGATATTTTGCATTGTCCATAATAATAGTGATCGTGGAAAAACAATAGTTCAGCTAAATTGTTCGAAGAAGGCTAGTATAAAATCGCCCATATTTAGAAAACCCTGTGACTTAGTATCTGAATCAAAAATGTAAATAAGGGTATACAGTGAAACAGGACAGTACTGTGGACGAATAGCTCAAGAAATTTAAGGGACGCAAGTCTTACAAACAATTCAGTCAATTAAATAGGGCACGATTCGGTATTAAATTTTACAAGTTATGTGAGTCAGATTCATGTTATTGCTATGACTTTGAAATACGTACAGGCCTTGTTTAGATAAATCGTGATGACAGCGCATCCGAAATGTAGCCGTATTTACAAATAAATCAGATGAAAACGTATGATGCCGGAGAACTCAAATCTGAAACGTCTATGATGTACGTATACATACTGAAGCGACAAATGAAAATTTGTGCCAAGGCCGGGATTCAAACGCGGGTCTCCTGCTGACTATGCAGATGCGCCAACCACTACGCCATCCTGGCACAACAGCTTTTCACAACTCCACGGACAAAATTAGCACGCCTCCGTCCTCAGTCCAAGTTCCCATTCACTCCTCAGCCCATTGGTATTCGTCCTAAACTCAAACAGCATTGCAGAGGCTCTTCAACGGTAGTGGAATAGCACGGCGGTGTCGAACGAAATGAGGGATCCTGCCTGCAAACCAAGGCATAGGTGCTTTTAATCAAATGAAACTATATGTTCCTTGGGTCCCTGGGCAGCAAAAGTGTTGGGGTCGTCTTTTTCTACATCTACATCTACATCCATACTCCGCAAGCCACCTGACGGTCTGTAGCGGAGGGTACCTTGAGTACCTCTATCGCTTCTCCCTTCTATTCCAGTCTCGTATTGTTCATGGAAAGAAGGATTGTCGGTATGCCTCTGTGTGGGCTCTAATCTCTCTGATCTTATCCTCATGGTCTCTTCGCGAGATATACGTAGGAGGGAGCAATATGCCGCTTGACTCCTCGGTGAAGGTATGTTGCCGAAACTTCAACAAAAGCTCGCACCGAGCTACTGAGCGTCTCTCCTGCAGAGTCTCCCACTGGAGTTTATCTATCATCTCCGTAACACTGAAACGTCCCCTTTCGAAAAATTGTACAAGACTGTGCTTAAACTGACACACAATATTTTTAGCGCAACGCAATCTGACTTTCAAAAATCCCTACTTACGTAGCCCCCATGCTCCCCACAAAAAATTTTACAAATTGTTTTGGGCAGTGGCCAATACAGATTTGAAAAAATTTTTCATAATTACAATAACAAAGAAACAAATGCACACACTTATTGATACAATGTTGGTCAAAAGCTAAAATTTTCTCACAGTCCATAAAGACAGTCCTGATCGTTCATCACAGTAAAATAGCAGTGTTTTTCTCAAAGTCTGAGCAGTAGAAGAAAATGCACACGGAAGTAGTGGATTTCCATGCAGTCTTGAAGAAGTAGTGTTGTCCTTC
Source organism: Schistocerca piceifrons (assembly GCF_021461385.2). Classification (NCBI taxonomy): domain Eukaryota; kingdom Metazoa; phylum Arthropoda; class Insecta; order Orthoptera; family Acrididae; genus Schistocerca; species Schistocerca piceifrons. The sequence continues at coordinate 54,808,582 of NC_060145.1, read as the reverse complement.
CAACGGAAAGACAGTGCTGACTCTTGACACGCAGACAGGTATTGGTCCACAACAGAGCAAACCCACAGCAGAGTCAGTCGAAATTTTGAAGAGTATTGGTAGGTAGGTCATCACAGAGCAGACCCACTGTAGTCCTGGTAGAGATTACGGTATTGGTGGGCCACCAGAGGTGCAGACCCACTGCAGTCCTTGTAGAAATAATGGTACTGGTGAGTCAGCAAAGGTGTAGACCCACTGTAGTCCTTGTAGAAATAATGGTATTGGTGGGTCATCAAAGATGCAGACCCACTGTAGTCCTTGTAGAGATGGCCAGCAGCCATCTGTTGTGACTGTGCAGGTGCACAATCACTATTGAAGAGTCTTGCAGATAATATAGCAAGTCCATAACCACCACTTGTGCACTCACAAAGTTTTTGGAATTGTCCTTAGAACCAGCAATGCTGTTATCCAGTCCCTTGCTGAATTATTAACACATGTGCAAACACTAACAGTCCCAACTTCTCACATATTGTCCATATACTATGACCAACAGAAACGTGTGCAGTGAAATGTAACTTACAAGTTAATAATATGATGAACTGGTATCAATTACAATTTTATAACATAGGAATACAATTAAAAAGGTACAAAATACATCATTAAAGAACATAGCAATACAGATAACATTTGTAGTACAGGCTTTACAAAAGAATAGAAATAAACATATACATCAGTGTTACAGGAATTATGACATAAGTAAATACATAAAAGGTCAGAATAACTTTTGAAACATCAACTTGACACATGAGCATTAAAACTAAACAGAATAAATAATGTCTAAACATCTTTACAAAGAAAATAACATATTATTAATGCAAATTATATTTGAGGATAACAGTATTCCTCAACATAGTGAATGTAGCTGAGTATTAGAAAAATTCTACAATGTAAATCTTATCAGATAAACATATAAAGACAGGAAGAACATAAATACACAAGGGTACACAAACACATAGCAAAATAACAAAAAAGGAAAGGGCAGGGTTTGTTTTCAGTGTAACATTTGATACTGCAGTCCAACCTAAAAACTTCATTCCATAGATCTTTCGTCTTATTTCAACATTTGTTTCCACCAAAAAAAATCCTATTCAAGCATGCTTTCTGTATTTATATGTTCACATATTTCTTACCTCATTATTTATTTTCAATTATCTTACCTCATCATTTATTTCCAAGAAAATACTACCTAAACCTGCTGTCCCTAAACCCTACTTTTTTGATTCATATCCTCTTTCAAAATACTTTTTTGGCCAAACCATTTTCTTACAGCTTCTCAATGCATTTCTTCCAATTCATCACAACTCATTCTCTTATAGGCTACCCCCTCTTAAGCTAACTTAAATCTACTGAGCTCAGATGCTAAACTAAGGGATGAGGCAATGCAGCAGCACAATTAACACAAACAGCAATGACAAAAAAATGGAAAATTGCAAAGCCACCTACAGTAAATCTAAATTACCAAGCAATGCAACATTACAACTAATATGAGCCAATGTGCAGCAGCAAGAAAAATAAATCAGTAGTAAAACTAGCTTAACAGAGTAATACAAAGTGAAATTTAGTAGCACTATGCCTGGCAAACAGCAGCAGCAAATGCAATAACTTATATCTGAACATGACATAGCTCAAGCAGAAAAAATATTACACTAAAGACAACAATGCAGACAAAGGAAATGTATATTCACATCTTAATGTCTATGTAATTAAACTGGTGCACCACAAGAAGTTATTCTACCAAAAAAATTACCAAGTAGTTGAAAAGAAAATTCCGTATGCAATTCCTGTGAAGGGAAATGTCTTTTTATGCTCCTTCGTTTTTTTGAATAGATCATAAAATTATTTACTGGATCTGTAGGCATAAAATATTTATATTAGTACATCTATTAAATTTTATTTTAACCAATGCTGCAGTGCAGCTAGAAACTAGATATTAAGCAAAATGAGTAAATAAATACATAAAGCAAGCCATATGGCATTTCTCTCAACTAGCAAGACAATAGTAATGAAATGGTTCTCATCGTTTCATTAGGCATTTTAGTAAATATCATAAATTAAAAGCTTCACAGCATAATCATATGTTTTCAAGTTTGAGCGTGTCGTATTTGCGATGCTTTCTACAAAGAAATGTCAATAGCGAGGATAATGGCCTCTCTTTTTTTTTTTTTAACCTGTGCCTCTGAAAGCCACACACTAATGGCTTTTTTCCAGGCGACTGTCGCGCAGCTGCCCACGACGCATTACGAGCAGGTGGTCACTTAAATTTCTTACGGAAATATTTACGACAGCAGTTTCCGCTACAGTAACAGTCTCATATAAAAATATTTGACAGGTCAAGAATTTGCGTTACAAATCTGTAGAAACAAAATCCTATTGACATAACAGAGTCCAAAGAATTTTCGTCAGCATTGTAATACATTCACGCATTTACATACATTTCATAACTCTTAAACTACGATTCTTGGTTTCCAACATCATTTTTCACAAACCGGAGTCCCTAACCACTACTCACTATTCCTTACCTTATTCGTCGACACTTCTTCAATATTTCATCATAACAGATACGTAGCATACTCAAATAACTCATATAGCATCAGCTTATTGATCATAAACATACCGCAACAGCATAATACACATAGTCATCGTAATAATAACAGCATAACACCTCAGTCAACTCTCAAAATCGTTGTAGCTTCCTCCAGTAATTTAAAAACCTAAAAAAAACTCTCTGCTCATGTCAAAAGTGTCATCTGCCTCAAACGTACTTTAAAAATCGTGATCCCATACCAAATATATCATTCAAAGCTCTCATAATATCACAATGGGTCCGAAAAAATATGAACAGTTCACAAAGTACAGACAAAATACAATTTCGTAAGTGTGAAGTTACCCAACTGCGTAATTGCGTAAACATGTGTCACTGATGTAGTAAAAAAAATGTTTATCTCTCAGTTAAATGATCAGATAGCTGTGTAATTATGTGTTAGAGAAATATGGTACCAATGTGTAAAGTTGTATAAGCAAATACCATATTAGCTAGGGCTCCTTGTGCTTGAAAAACACATGGTACACAAAGTAGGTGTGTACCCCCCTGAGGATTAATGTAATTATACCCTCAGGTGTTACAGATTACAGCAAGGGAATGAAATGTATCACGGAAAACCTTTGTATCATTGTACTTCAAATATCTTCAAAAATAAATGTATTAAGTACAAAATTAATCACTCAAATACGTGTCCTGTAGCGCTAAATGTGGGTCTTGCTGCAAGATAATCTCTGTGGAAGTGTCGTAGTTATTGTCCTCTGAAAGCTAAGATCTGCAGAAGCTAATGTACTTACCTCATAATAAACAAAAGTGAAATGCTTTGCGTATAGATATCTTAGTTATTATGCTTATTGCCGTGATGAAGAAAGTACTGTGCTGTACGTATTGTTGTGCTACTGAAAAGGCAGTCTCATTGTAGCTATACCACAAAAGTTACTACTAAAACATGTTTTACTTTCCAGAAGAATTTAGAAAAACTGTGCAGATATAAAACAGATACACAGCAAAAGCAACATTGTAAATTGTCACTCATCAGTAGCATCGTGATAAAATCGTGTAGCTGTCACATACACTAACCACTGTGTCATCTGGTATCTCACAGAACGTACTTTAAATCCAGCATGTATTTTCAAGTCGACCAAAATGTTGCATTAAAATCTCATTAGCAGTACCAGTATATGTTCTAAGTATGTGAGCCTTATAGTCGTTACGTAATCGTGCAACTAACAAGCAAGAATGTACACACACAATAACACTGTGACGCCTGTTCACTATAACAATGCATTCGTAATTTCTGTTTAAATAAGTTCTCTTGGTTCTTGACTGGATAGTTAATTTTAAAACATAGTTGCATGTGAAGTTTCTAAGTGTGACAAAGAGTACTAGTAACATGAAGTGAAAAAATTTTGTAGCAAAGACTAAGTTAAAAAGCAGATTGTCTCTCAATAAATGGTTTTACATGTGAAATGTGGTGTAAACCTTTACTCTTCCTACTGTGCAAAGCTCGAGCTTCAACGGAATTATCGTGTGGTATATGTCGGTAAAGAATACTGGAATTTTTCTCGAGGTTGGCGTGTATGTTATTTTTCTCTGAGCCAGCCGGCGCACGTGGCTGCCTGCGGTGCGAGTCATTGCCTGCTATCTCTTTGTTGGCGTGCGTCGTTATTGGGATTAGGAGGCCTAACTTCTACAAATTCACCTTGACGAGAAGGCCCTGCCCTGTTTGAAGCTCGCCAGTTCTGATGCAATTCAGGTCTGTCGTTACGATTGTATCGTCTGTCGTCATGTCGGTAGATTCCATAGTTTCTTTCTTGCCGGTCACGTGGTGGGGAATTTCTTCATGAATCGTAACTGCGAGCTGAACTGTTGCGTCTGAAGTTATTCTGTCTCCCTTGATAATAGTTGTTTTTGTTCCCATATTGTCTGTTTCTATGGTAATCTCTGTCATATTCATTACTACGGAAATGCGATCTTTCTCTGTAACTATTATTACTCTGCCAGTGGTTGTCATATGGGTAGTGTCTGTTTTGGTCACGATTTGCGTTGTAAGAATAGACTTGTTGTGTCCAGTTATTGCTTCTGTCGTCACGGAATTGTGACGGATGTGACCTGTAGTGATTGTTTTCCTGTTTTCGCATCCCGCGACTGTCTGTGTCAATTTCTAATTCTTGTAAGAGTCCCTGAAAAGCTTCAATGTCGTCTTTGCAACGTCCTGCTAAAATAATATGTCGTAAATGTTCAGGCAATTTGATTAAGCAAATGCGGATGAGTTCTGAGGGGCTGTATGGGTTTGAAAGATACTGATTCTTATGAAACATGTCTTCAAAATATTTCATAAGACTGGAAAATTCAGATTGTTCGAAATGTTTCATCATTATGATGCTATGTTTTACTCGGTCTTGTGTAGCTTGAGACCAATACGCTGAGAGGAAGGCATGATAAAATTCTCCTTCACTGCGGCAATCGTGAGTGACCGATCGCATTCTTACAGCTGGTTCATTCTCTAAATAGCCACACATAAATTCTAACCTGTGCTCCAGTGACCAGTTGGGAGGAAAACAGTGAGAGAATTGATGAAGCCATGCTTGTTGATGAATGTCGTTGTCAGAATTCTTAAATGTTTTGAATTTACGTGTAGTAATGAACAGCTTGTAGTCAAAATCATGGTGTCGGTGAGTCGCACATCGCTCATTGTTACTTCGTTTCCGCGGTTCCTTCTCAAAATTCGGTGTACCTTGCCAATTTCTTTCATAATTTCCGAAGTGTCCTGTGTTATTATTTTGTGGTTGTTCCGTATTTCTAAGTCCCTCTTCCCGTGTTGGAGCGCGAGTGTCCTCTGAAATATGTAATTTTTGTATTGCTTGTGCCAACTGATCTTGTACTTCCCGGATTTCTCTTTTGTGTTGCGTATTAATTTGATTCTGATTTTGTTTGAATTTCTTAATTTGTTCATACTCTTTTGTGTCAGTGACGGCTGCAGGTCTTGTGTCATTAGGATTATCATCTACCTTCGTAGATAAATTATTTAGCTGATCCGAAAGTCCAACTACTTTCTCTGATAATGAACTAATTTCCTCCATGTGTGTTTCTACTGTGTCCTTTACGTTTTCCTGAGTTTTTGCAAGTTGCGTAAACGAATCCGTAGATGCAACTGAGTCAGTTTTAGCTTGCATGGTCTCATGATTTTCATGAACAATAATTTGCAGTTCTTTTATGGCTGCTTCGTGATTCTGTAACGCATTTTCATGCCGCGAAAAAGTAGGTTGAAAATGCTCACAAATTTGTGTTTTTACGTCGTTGCAGACTTTTTGACATTTCGATTCGATTTTATGTAACTCAGTAGTTAAATCTTCACGTGTTTGTTCAAGCGTGGTGTGAAGATTTTGTTCCATTGCGTCTAACTGTTGCTGTGTTTGTCTCTGGTGTTGTTCCATTGTGTCAAACTTTTGAAGATTTTGTTCCATTGTGTCTAACTTTTGAAGCTTTTGGTCTGTTTGTCTCTGATTTTGTTCCATTGTGTCTAACTTTTGAAGCTTTTGTCCCATTTGTTGCATTAATTGTAATAACAATGCACTGGTGTCTGAAACATGTTCCTGAGTGCTTTTCGGCAATGAATTTGCACCGGCAACATTCACATTTTGACAAGCGGAAAATGTGTCTTGACTCATTTGAGAAAACGGTGAGAACCCAAAACCTGAGTCTACAGTATTTACAATATTATGTTCTGTCATTCCCGATTCCTGAGGCGAGCTGTTGCCTACCGATCGATCGATAATGCTTCCCTGTTCACCACCTGTTTCACTGTCTACACCATTATTTGACGCCCGTTCCATTTCCCTATGCACAGTTACCAAATTACTACTTTGAATGTCTGTTAATTCATTACACAGCGGTGCTGGTAAGCTACGCTCGTCGTCACTATTACTTCTCTGTTTACTTTGGAGCCTAGTGTTACGTTTTTCACACGCCATTATTGTCACAATATTTCACACGATAACACAGAAAATAAGAGAACACATTAACATAGCGCTGAAAATAATATCTAGTTAATTGCAAGCTGCGAAATACTTGGTGCAAATTTACATGCGTGCCACACCTGTTTTACTGTGCAACAATGAAAGACTGCAACTACAAAGGAGATTCTCTTTACAATTACGCGCTAGCAACAAACAAAATCTACACTAATTACACAAACTACAAGAAAAAATCAGAAGATTCCAGTGAGGTATCCTCGGCTAAGGGTCGACATATGAAACGTCCCCTTTCGAAAAATTGTACAAGACTGTGCTTAAACTGACACACAATATTTTTAGCGCAACGCAATCTGACTTTCAAAAATCCCTACAAAAAAATGGCCCTGACTAACATTAACCTATGCGTTTCACAAATCGCTTACCTCACAAAAATCTTGGTTACTCGAACTACTGCAATACAGCGAGCGCCACTACTGCCAGCTAAATAAAAGATTCAAACTACGGAAGGCACTAACTACTGATAGGCATAGTTAGCAAATGAAAGATTTTAATAGAGAACAAACAATGTATTTACCTTAATAGTGTTGAAAAATCATAATATACATAGCAGTTCATTAAATCCTGTATTACAAATTTCAAAACTCCGCCATCTCTCTCCCCACATCCACCACTGCTGGCGGCTCACCTACAACTGCGCAACGTTACGCGCTGTTCACATCCAGCTGCCCAACACTACAATGGCTGATATTCCAACAACAATGCAAACCAGCCACAAACTGCACACAGCACATACAGAGCGCTACGTAGCGTTACCAACATAAAAACTTAAACAGCCTATTTACAACACTTTCGCGATTACTAAATGATCCTGTAACGAAGCGCGCTACTCTCCGTTGGATCTTCTCTATCTCTTCTATCAACCCTATCTGGTACGGATCCCACACTAATGAGCGGTATTCAAGCAGTGGGTGAACAAGTGTACTGTAGCCTACTTCCTTTGTTTTCGCACTGCATTTCCTTAGGATTCTTCCAATGAATCTCAGCCTGGCATCTGCTTTACCGACGACCAACTTTATATGATCATTCCATTTTAAATCACACCTAATGCCTGCTCCCAGATAATTTATGGAATTAACTGCTTCCTGTTGCTGACCTGCTTTTTTTTTTTTTTTTTTTTTTTTTTTGTCATCAGTCTACTGACTGGTTTGATGCGGCCCGCCACGAATTCCTTCCCTGTGCTAACCTCTTCATGTCAGAGTAGCACTTCCAACCTACGTCATCAATTATTGTCTTGACGTATTCCAATCTCTATCTTCCTCTACAGTTTTTGCCCTCTACAGCTCCCTCTAGTTCCATGGAAGTCAATCCCTCATATCTTAGCAGATGTCCTATCATCCTGTCCCTTCTCCTTATCAGTGTTTTCCACATATTCCTTTCCTCTCCGATTCTGTGTATAACCTCCTCATTCCTTACCTTATCAGTCCACCTAATTTTCAACATTCGTCTATAGCACCACATCTCAAATGCTTCGATTCTCTTCTGTTCCGGTTTTCCCACAGTCCATGTTTCACTACCATACAATGCTGTATTCCAGACGTGCATCCTCAGAAATTTCTTCCTCAAATTAAGGCCGGTATTTGATATTAGTAGACTTCTCTTAGCCAGAAATGCCTTTTTTGCCATAGCGAGTCTGCTTTTGATGTCCTCCTTGCTCCGTCCGTCATTGGTTATTTTACTGCCTAGGTAGCAGAATTCCTTAACTTCATTGACTTCGTGACCATCAATCCTGATGTTAAGTTTCTCGCTGTTCTCATTTCTGCTACTTCCCGTTACCTTCGTCTTTCTCCGATTTACTCTCAAACCATACTGTGTACTCATTAGACTGTTCATTCCGTTCAGCAGATCATTTAATTCTTCTTCACTTTCACTCAGGATGCCAATGTCATCAGCGAATCGTATCATTGATATCCTTTCACCTTGTATTTTAATTCCACTCCTGAACCTTTCTTTTATTTCCATCATTGCTTCCTCGATGTACAGATTGAAGAATAGGGGCGAAAGGCTACAGCCTTGTCTTACACCCTTCTTAATACGAGCACTTCGTTCTTGATCGTCCACTCTTATTATTCCCTCTTGGTTGTTGTACATATTGTATACGACCCATCTCTCCCTATAGCTTATCCCTACTTTTTTCAGAATCTCGAACAGCTTGTACCAATTTATATTGTCAAACGCTTGTTCCAGGTCGACAAATCCTATGAAAGTGTCTTGATTTTTCTTTAGCCTTGCTTCCATTATTAGCCGTAACGTCAGAATTGCCTCTCTCGTCCCTTTACTTTTCCTTAAGCCAAACTAATCGTCACCTAGCGCATTCTCAATTTTCTTTTCCATTCTTCTGTATATTATTCTTGTAAGCAGCTTCGATGCATGACCTGTTAAGCTGATTGTGCGATAATTCTCGCACTTGTCAGCTCTCGCCGTCTTCGGAATTGTGTGGATGATGCTTTTCCGAAAGTCAGGTGGTATGTCGCCAGACTCATATATTCTACACACCAACGTGAATAGTCGTTTTGTTGCCACTTCCCCCAATGATTTTAGAAATTCTGATGGAATGTTATCTATCCCTTCTGTCTTATTTGACCGTAAGTCCTCCAAAGCTCTTTTAAATTCCGATTCTAATACTGGATCCCCTATCTCTTCTAAATCGACTCCTGTTTCTTCTTCTATCACATCAAACAAATCTTCACCCTCATAGAGGCTTTCAATGTATTCTTTTCGCCTATCTGCTTTCTCCTCTGCATTTAACAGTGAAATTCCCGTTGCACTCTTAATGTTACCACCGTTGCTTTTAATATCACCAAAGGTTGTTTTGACTTTCCTGTATGCTGAGTCTGTCCTTCCGACAATCATATCTTTTTCGATGTCTTCAAATTTTTCCTGCAGCCATTTCGTCTTAGCTTCCCTGCACTTTCTATTTATTTCATTCCTCAGCGACTTGTATTTCTGTATTCCTGATTTTCCCGGAACATGTTCGTACTTCCTCCTTTCATCAATCAACTGAAGTATTTCTTCTGTTACCCATGGTTTCTTCACAGTTACCTTCTTTGTACCTATGTTTTCCTTCCCAACTTCTGTGATGGCCCTTTTTAGAGATGTCCATTCCTCTTCAACTATACTGCCTACTGCGCTATTCCTTATTGCTGTATCTATAGCGTTAGAGAACTTCAAACGTATCTCGTCATTCCTTAGTACTTCCGTATCCCACTTCTTTGCGTATTGATTCTTTCTGACCAATGTCTTGAACTTCAGCCTACTCTTCATTACTACTATATTGTGATCTGAGTCTATATCTGCTCCTGGGTACGCCTTACAATCCAGTATCTGATTTCGCAGTCCTTGTCTGATCATGATGTAATCTAATTGAAATCTTCTCGTATCTCCCGGCCTTTTCCAAGTATACCTCCTCCTCTTGTGATTCTTGAACAGGGTATTCGCTATTACCAGCTGAAACTTGTTACAGAACTCAATTAGTCTTTCTCCTCTTTCATTCCTTGTCCCAAACCCATATTCTCCTGTAACCTTTTCTTCTAATCCTTCCCCTACAACTGCATTCCAGTCGCCCATGACTATTAGATTTTCGTCCCCCTTTACATACTGCATTACCCTTTCAATATCCTCATACACCTTCTCTATCTGTTCATCTTCAGCTTGCGACGTCGGCATGTATACCTGAACTATCGTTGTCGGTGTTGGTCTGCTGTCGATTTTGATTAGAACAACCCGGTCACTGAACTGTTCACAGTAACACACCCTCTGCCCTACCTTCCTATTCATAACGAATCCTACACCTGTTATACCATTTTTTGCTGCTGTTGATATTACCCGATACTCATCTGACCAGAAATCCTTGTCTTCCTTCCACTTCACTTCACTGACCCCTACTATATCTAGATTGAGCTTTTGCATTTCCGTTTTCAGATTTTCTAGTTTCCCTACCACGTTCAAGCTTCTAACATTCCACGCCCCGACACGTAGAACGTTATCCTTTCGTTGATTATTCAATCTTTTTCTCATGGTAACCTCCCCCTTGGCAGTCCCCTCCCGGCGATCGGAATTGGGGACTATTCCGGATTCTTTTGCCAATGGAGAGATCATCATGACACTTCTTCAATTACAGGCCACATGTTCTGTGGATACACGTTACGTGTCTTTAATGCAGTGGTTTTCATTGCCTTCTGCATCCTCATGTCGTTGATCATTGCTGATTCTTCCGCCTTTAGGGGCAATTTCCCACCCCTAGGACAAGAGAGTGCCCTGAACCTCTATTCGCTCCTCCGCCCTCTTTGACAAGGCCGTTGGCAGAATGAGGCTGATTTCTTATGCCGGAAGTCTTCGGCCGCCAATGCTGATTATTTATCAAAATTAGGCAGTGGCGGGGATCGAACCCGGGACCGAAGACGTTTTGATTATGAATCAAAGACGCTACCCCCCCCTTTTTTTTTTTTTGACCTCATTTGGTTCGTTATAGTTTGTTCTATGTGTTCGGAGGGGACGTCCTACGACGTCCGATTAAGTTCTTAGTTGATCCACTAACTCAGTTTTTTTATTGCAGAGGGCAGCTAACCCTCTGACCGAGCACGCTGAGCTACCGTGCCGGCTGTAATATAATATATACTGCGGAGAATAAAAGCTATTTACTTACCGTCATATCTTTCAGCATGTTCCGCCAGTTTGGCTTTGTATACGTTATCATCTCTTTCCGACATGGTTGATATACTAGGATTTACAACGCGATGTGCGGACCGACCACTATTACAGAGATATCTAAAATAAACAGAGCAAATCAAGTAGCATTCGATACTTTTTTTTTTAATCTCATTTTGTTCGCTTTTGTTCGTTGCATCTGCTCTGGCCGGACGTCGTAAGACAGCCGTTTTGGTTCGTTGTTGATCCATTAACTCAGTTTTTTTTTATTACAGAGGGCTGCTAACCCTCTGACAGAACACGCTGAGCTACCGTGCCGGCTATCCCTAGACCACGGGTACCTGCTATATTGTAGCTAAATGACAAGGTATCTTTCTTTCTATGTATTCGCAGCACATTACACTTGTCTACATTGAGATTCAATCGCCATTCCCTGCACCACGCGTCAATTCGCTGCAGATCCTCCTGCACTTCAGTACAATTTTCCATTGTTACAACATCTCGATATACCACAGCATCATCCGCAAAAAGCCTCAGTGAACTTCCGATGTTATCCACAAGGTCATTTATATATATTGTGAATAGCAACGGTCCTACGACACTCCCATGCGGCACACCTGAAATCACTCTTACTTCGGAAGACTTCTCTCCATTGAGAATGACACGCTGCGTTCTGTTATCTAAGAACTCTTCAATCCAATCACACAGTTGGTCTGATAGTCCATATGTTCTCGCTTTGTTCATTAAAAACAAGTGTGGGGAACTGTATCGAACGCCTTGCGGAAGTCAAGAAACACGGCATCTACCTGGGAACCCGTGTCTATGGCCCTCTGAGTCTCGTGGACGAATAGCGCGAGCTGGGTTCACACGATCGTCTTTTTCGAAACCCATGATGATTCCTACAGAGTAGATTTCTAGTCTCCAGAAAAGTTATTATACTCTCGAACATAATACGTGTTTCAAAATTCTACAACTGATCGACGTTAGAGATATAGGTCTATAGTTCTGCACATCTGTTCGACGTCCCTTCTTGAAAACGGGGATGACCTGTGCCCTTTACCAATCCTTTGGAACGCTACGCTCTTCTAGAGACCTACGGTACACCGCTGCAAGAAGGGGGGCAAGTTCCTTCGCGTACTCTGCGTGGAATCTTGAAAGTTTCCGAGTATCCATACATGTAAACTTAATTATTAGAGTTTTTCGTAATATTAATAACTGAAGTGTTGAAAGGCTCTAGTCAAGTTATCACAATTTATAGGGTACTGCAGTTCACAAATCGTTCAGTGTGATTTTGAAAAACCAAATTCCCGCATAAAATAGTTGTTTTGAATTTGCTTACTATTCCGAAATGACTTTTGCTGGAATTTGTGCAACCCAATAAAACATATGTACTATGCGTTTCTGTGTATGAAAAGTGCTACTAAAAGTGTTGTTGAAAGATATCACAGTTGTAGGGTCCCTATTTGTTAGCAATTATTTTGATCGATTATTATTTTTCGATAAAGAGGTATTCTGCTTTATTAAGCTGTCACCATATGTTACAAATTAGTTTGATGAGTTATTACTTTTCTTCAATCAAGTGTTCTGCTTTCTTTAGCTGGTCAGTTAGTAAACGTTAGAGTGTGAAAAGTTTTATTACTTTGTTCGTGCATAACTGTAGGGATCCCTGCAGATGTTGCTAACATGTTCTCGCCTAATTCTAAGGTCAAGAGCTCACATTTTATTTCTGAGTTCTGAACGTACTTAGCTACGAATCTGTTCACAGTAACATTGTCCATTTTTAATAGAGATCTATGTTTCGAAACGAAATGAACAGTCCATGAGTTTTTATCCTTTAGACACCCGATCATGGTCACTTAAACCTGTAAAAGAGGTAACACTTTCCAACTTAGATTGAGTGAGAGTGGTGTTATAACCGTTTGTTTTTATCTTATGCTCTCTGACTCTCAATATTCCTCAGTGTGCCGCTACCCAACAAACAGACCGCTGGATTATAAACTCTTTTGTACAGTGCTCTATTCTATACTTTCATTCAGGAGATATCCACCATTCTTATCAGTTGACCTCTAACGTGTTTACGTCTTACAGATAGATTCAGCTTGTGATAACAAAGGTTGATAAGAGACAATTCACGCATTACTTGGTCGAAAGTTCGTTTTGCGGCCACTGGGACAGAACCTTAACTGATTGGAAAGTTCGGTAAGAAGATAACTCACAAGTTTCTTCTCGCTGAATGTGACTTTATGTGGAAATGAAGCTTTTTGCGTTTCTCCGTTGCTTATTACAGTCTTTCCTAAGGACGGAGGAGGTATGAGGGTGAAAGTATGTGGCAACAGCTAGCTTCACTCTTCACATACGTATCCTAAACACCGTACTTTAAAAGATACGGTCGAGCACGTATTTATTGCTACGGTACCAGGTGGCTTTACTTACGGTAGTCCAGAGTGGGCTGTAATTGTCGTATGGCAGCGAAATTTGGTAGATATGCTAATGCATTAATGCGCAACCGAGATGCGCTGGAAAAACATAGAATTTTCGACACCAGGTGCAAATCTGGCGCTGTGAATGCAAGAAAGACGTACAGAAATGTTTTAAAATGTACCGGTAGTGGATTAAGAATAGGACATGGGCAGAAAACATCAAACAAGATAAGTAGGCATAATGTTGATTTTGTTATTAACCGCCACTTACACAACTTGTTAAATATAAGCACCAGACACGTCGACGAGATGCTTCATCTGTAAAACGACGTGATCAACAGTTGCGTGCAGCAGTTGCACAGGAATCTGAGCAATGCGTTCCTGTATAATGGCCTTTAGACCAGGTACAGACCGAACGTGTCCCTGGTAAACGCATTCATTTAGATGTCTCCAGAGCCAAAAGTAACTTGGATTCAGATCAGGTGATCTTGCAGGCCATGCATCCGGAAGACCTCTGGAGATAACGTGTTCGTGGAATGTTGCATTAAGCAGATCTTTTCACTGGGCGTGCGATATAAGATGTTGCCCCATATTTCACGAGAACTGTGATTTCCACACAGTTCCGCTCCTCCAAAGCAGGAATCTCATGCTGTACAAGGCCTCAATAATGAGCAGGCGTCACGACAAACTTGATGGTCCCACTGTGCGTTTCTCTTTAAAGAAGAAGGGACCGACAATGAAGTGTGAATCCACACCTCACACTCACATACGACGAGAGAGATAGCGCTTTGTGCACAACACGCGGGAGTTCTGTGTATTGACTGCGCCCTATAGCATAAAATGTGCCTCGTCTCTCCACAGAATGTTGTCCGGCCACATGTCATCATCTTCGAACCATCCCAGAAACCGAAGAGCATATTCAGAGCGTTTCTGCGAATCGTGAGGCTTCAGTTGCTGCACCGTTTGGATGTTGTACGGGTACCAGTGCAAACAGACCGCAAATTTTCGGTACTCTTGAACATGGAACACACAATTCTTCTGACACTGCATGAGCACAACTACTATCCGAGGTACGTGCTGCATGGTCAGGTACAGCAGCAGTAACCTCGTCAATAACTTCCACCGGAATAGGACGACTTCCTATTCCAGGTGTCACATCAAGATCACACGAGTTTTCGAATTTCAATATCATAGTCTTCAAACCATTTAATGAAATCAGGCCGCTCCTCAGACCTTTCAGTCGGCAATAATCTCTGAATGTAGCACTGTAATTGCTGCCGTTCACCTGAAACACTTGCACTGTCTTTCTTCTCGACAGCTATACTGTAATACTCACATTATGGCTTGTCATATGACAGCGTGGATGTCCACAGCACACCGTCATACAAAAAGTATGTAGCGCCAGATATGCAAGTGGCGGCCAAAACTGGAACTAATTTCTTTCCGGCGTACATCGGTTTCACTTCAACGCATTAGCATGTCTACCAAGGTTCATTGCTACATGATAGTTGCAGCCCACATCTGAACTCCGTGAGTAGCTGACATAAATTACACTACTGGCCATTAAAATTGCTACACCACGAAGATGACGTACTACAGACGCGAAATTTAACCGACTGGAGGAATATTCTGTGCTATGCAGATGATTAGCTTTTCAGAACATTCACCTACAACGTGCTGACATGAGGAACGTTTCCAACCGATTTCTCATACACAAACAGCAGTTGACCGGCGTTGCCTGGTGAAACGTTGTTGTGATGCCTCGTGTAAGGAGGAGAAATTCATACCATCACGTTTCCGACTTTGATTGTAGCCTATCGCGATTGCGGTTTATCGTATCGCGACATCGCTGCTCGCGTTGGTCGAGATCAAATGACTATTAGCAGAATATGGAATCGGTGGGTTCAGGAGGGTAATACGGAACGCCGTGCTGGATCCCAACGGCCTCGTATCACTAGCAGTCGAGATGACAGGCATCTTATCCGCATGGCTGTAACGGATCGTGCAGCCACGTCTCCATCCCTCAGTCAACAGATGGGGACGTTTGCAAGACAACAACCTCTGCACAAACAGTTCGACGACGTTTGCAGCAGCATGGACTATCAGCTCGGAGACCATGGCTGCGGTTACCCTTGACGCTGCATCACCGACAGGAGCGCTTGCGATGGTGTACTCAACGACGAACCTGGGTGCACGAATGGCAAAACGTCATTTTTTTTGGATGAATCCAGGTTCTGTTTACAGCATCATGATGATCGCATCCGTGTTTGGCGACATCGCCGTGAACGCACATTGGAAGCGTGTATTCGTCCTCGCCATACTGGCGTATCACCAGGCGTGATGGTATGGGTTGCCACTGGTTACACGTCTCGGTCACCTCTTGTTCGCTTTGACGGCGCTTTGAACAGTGGACGTTACATTTCAGATGTGTTGCGACCCGTGGCTCTACCCTTCATTCGATCCTTGCGAAACCCTACATTTCAGCAGGATAACGCACGACCGCATGCTGCAGGTCCTGTACGGGCCTTTTTGGATACAGAAAATGTTCGACTGTTGCCCTGGCCAGCACATTCACCAGATCTCTCACCATTGAAAACGTCTGGTCAATGGTGGGCGAGCAACTGGCTGGTCACAATACGCCAGTCACTACTCTAGATGAACTGTGGTATCGTGTTGAAGCTGCATGGGCAGCTGTACCTGTACACGCCATCCAAGCTCTGTTTGACTTAATGCCCAGGCTTATCAAGGCCGTTATTACGGCCAGAGGCGGTTGTTCTAGGTACTGATTTGTCAGGATGTATGCACCCAAATTTCGTGAAAATGTAATCCCATGTCGGTTCTAGTAAAATATATTTGTCCAATTAATACCCATTTATCATCTGCATTTCTTCTTGGTGTAGCAATTTTAATTGCCAGTAGTGTATAACCACCCGATACGTGCAAGATGAACTATGAAATAAATGAAATTATAGAGGGTGTAGTCGACTGTTTCGACAACGGTGAAGGATGCAGGATGACAGTGGTAAGAGAATGAACTCGCCTTCTGGATTACTTCGGTTCAAAATCCCCTCTGCAAACCTGGTTAGGTTTCCTAGGTTTCGCTAATCCTCTTGAGGAAATGCTAGGATTGTTATTTTGAAAAGGGCATGGCCGATGTCATTTCCCAATCCGGACAGGTGTTACGTTTCTGGTGTCCGCGTCGTCAGTGCAACGTTATTTCTCCTCTTCCAGTCTGTGTTGTGAAGATGACGCTGATGGCGTGCAAATACACATTACAAGTTTCAGACACTTTTTAAGTCACTTTCGGACTCAGACTACTACAGATTTCTTCATAGCTAATGATCGGTTATTCGTAATTGTGGATACGAATGTATCGTAGACTTGAAGGGTATGTGGTCTGGAGATAGTAAGCGACCTAGGCCGGATGCTACGAGAATGTACGGACTGGAAACGGCAACGAGAAGTTTCTCTTAAGAGAACAGCAGAATATACGTCAGCGATGCGCAGCCTTTGGTAACCAGCGGGCCTGTTTCACGTACTATGTTAAGCTCGCGGGCTACCTCGTTATGTGACGCGACATTAGAGCTCCTAGCGCATAAAATCAGGACTATAGGGTACTGAACGTTAAATGTTTATGGGATAACGCCCTGGTGTGAAAGACACCCCTTTTCCAACACGTCACGATATGAAACTACGCCTCGAAACACGTTTCTTTGAGAATAATTCTACTTATGTTGATCCCATTTCAGATGTTTACATTCATTTACGCGTCGTGAACATCGTTTCTTTACCTACACGTTTTACAATAGCTGTCTTGGAAATATCAGCTGCAAAATTCTACAACTCCGTTAATGAAGAACAATGTTCACGACACCTTAAAAAACGCAAACATCTGAAGATGGGATGCAAGGCATCTTGAACTGTCGTCATGGAAAAATAAAGCATCTGGTTGCAGATAATTCACTATACTTATTACAGTTTCTAACAATACCACCACTTGCATAGTAGGTTATAAATCAGATTAATAATGTTGCTCACGCAGAATATGTTCGCTTTATTGGGCAACAACAAAGTTATTGACTGTGGATAGTATCGTCAGAATGGAAATAATGAAGTCACTGTAATAAAGTCATTAATTTTGGCAATTATCGTGAATGGATTGCCACGTAGATTTCGTCGAAGTTGTTATGGCTTATCTTGCTGAGTCTAGGGTGATTCCACTTTGACTGCTAGAAGGTCCAGATCTGTATTTTAGCAATATTTGAAGACCTAACAAATGCGTTTTTCAGGAAATACTTAATGATCAAACAATCCCAGATCAGAGCAGTGGTACGGTAGAAATAATTTTTGACTTGGTTTTCACGATCTACATTTTTATTAAACTTCTTGTAAATTCACATATACTTCTTCTCAATTGTCACATCATCAAGAAAACAGTTTTTGTATCAATCTTCATATATTTAAATTCCACTTTAACCAAACACAAGACTTGACTGTTCTTTTACGAAGCGAAATAACAACTTAACTTCTGCAAAGTGAAACAAAGACTGCTCTGTGCGCATTCGCGCCAAAAACGGTTACAAGTAAGTCAAAGATTATGACAGTCTCACAGAAATGAATACACACAAGAACCACATCACTGTAATATATCGATACATCGTAGTATCTATACATTAATAAAACCTGTTGTGGATTGGCAAGACAGCCAACCCACTAGAAGGAAGCCGAAAGGCACGCGTTTAAGCTCATGCAGGCTGGCGTGAGGTCTGGAACAGGTCAGGGATATGAGACTAGCAAAAATAATACGTAGCTGCTGGAATACTTAACTTTAATCCATAATTGGTGAACATCGCTCTTGGCGGTACATGTTTTACAGCATCAATAGTAACTGGTAATGGCGCCTTGCTAGGTCGTAGCAAATGACGTAGCTGAAGGCTATGCTAACTGTCGTCTCGGCAAATGAGAGTGTGATTTGTCAGTGAACCATCGCTAGCAAAGTCGGCTGTACAACTGGGGCGAGTGCTAGGAAGTCTCTGTAGACCTGTCGTGTGGCGGCGCTCGGTCTGCAATCACTGATAGTGGGGACACGCGGGTCCGACTTATACTAACGGACCGCGGCCGATTTAAAGGCTACCACCTAGTAAGTGTGGTGTCTGGCGGTGACACCACAAAACCAAATGTGAATATTGACACAAATATATGTGTGTTACTTCGCAGGAAAGTAGTACGATACTACTGGTATCGAGAACTGGGGTTGGAGTGCCGTAATGGTCACGTAAATAAAGAGCCATTACAAGTTGCAGTGTTTTACGAGGGGGATTCAGTAAGTAATGCAACACATTTTCTTCTGAAAGCAGGTTGGCTTTATTCAGGACTCCAATACACCACTCTTCTGGCTACAAAACCCTATTTTCTAACTCCATTCAATGCCGCGGCCTTACAGCTTATCGGGAGGGACCGCGCGGGATTAGCCGAGCGGTCAGGGGCGCTGCAGTCATGGATTGTGCGGCTGGTCCCGGAGGAGGTTCGAGTCCTCCCTCGGGCATGGGTGTGTGTGTTCGTCCTTAGGATAATTTAGGTTAAGTAGTGTGTGTCAGCTTAGGGACTAATGACCTTAGCAGTTAAGTCCCATAAGATTTCACACACATTTGAACATTTTGATCGGGTGGGCCTGTATATCCGCATGGTGTAACTGTACTGGACGACGTCGGAGCCAGCGTGTTGTTGCATCAATAACCTCCCCATCAGACTCGTAAGGCTCAAGCAATTACGCGCAGATGGTCCTTCGTTTCTCTTCATGGTGTTCTGTCAGGCGGCCAACGGGTGCAAACCTTTGAGTGCTTCGACTGGTGGACCAGTGTGTCAGCACTACGAACAGAGGTGTCCTGTTGTGCACAGAAGTGTTTAATTGTGATTCTTCGATCACCTCGAATGATTATGTCCGCCACTGCTAGTCTCTCTTGTCTGTTCCACATGCACATGAAGCGAGGGAAAACGACTATCTACGAGGTGCATTCAAGTTCTAAGGCCTCCGATTTTTTTCTAATTAACTACTCACCCGAAATCGATGAAACTGGCGTTACTTGTCGGCGTAATCTCCCTGCAGACGTACACATTTTTCACAACGCTGACGCCATGATTCCATGGCAGCGGTGAAGGCTTCTTTAGGAGTCTGTTTTGACCTCTGGAAAATCGCTGAGGCAATAGTAGCACGGCTGGTGAATGTGCGGCCACGGAGAGTGTCTTTCATTGTTGGAAAAAGCCAAAAGTCACTAAGAGCCAGGTCAGGTGAGTAGGGAGCATGAGGAATCACTTCAAAGTTGTTATCACGAAGAAACTGTTGCGTAACGTAGCTCGATGTGCGGGTGCGTTGTCTTGGTGAAACAGCACACGCGCAGCCCTTCCCGGACGTTTTTGTTGCAGTGCAGGAAGGAATTTGTTCTTCAAAACATTTTCGTAGGATGCACCTGTTACCGTAGTGCCCTTTGGAACGCAATGGGTAAGGATTACGCCCTCGGTGTCCCAGAACATGGACACCATCATTTTTTCAGCACTGGCGGTTACCCGAAATTTTTTTGGTGGCGGTGAATCTGTGTGCTTCCATTGAGCTGACTGGCGCTTTGTTTCTGGATTGAAAAATGGCATCCACGTCTCATCTATTGTCACAACTGACGTAAAGAAAGTCCCATTCATGCTGTCGTTGCGCATCAACATTGCTTGGCAACATGCCACACGATGTGGTCGTCCGTCAGCATTCGTGGCACCCACCTGGATGACACTTTTCTCATTTTCAGAACGTCATGCGGGATTGTGTGCACAGAACCCACAGAAATGCCAACTCTGGAGGCGATCTGTTCAACAGTCATTCGGCGATCCCCCAAAACAATTCTCTCCACTTTCTCGATCATGTCGTCAGACTGGCTTGTGCGAGCCCGAGGTTGTTTCGGTTGGTTCTCACACAATGTTCTGCCTTCATTAAACGGTCGCACCCATGAACGCACTTTCGACACATCCATAACTCCATCACCACATGTCTCCCTTCAACTGTCGATGAATTTCAATTGGTTTCACACCACGCAAATTCAGAAAACGAATGATTGCACGCCGTTCAA
Source organism: Schistocerca piceifrons (assembly GCF_021461385.2). Lineage (NCBI taxonomy): Eukaryota > Metazoa > Arthropoda > Insecta > Orthoptera > Acrididae > Schistocerca > Schistocerca piceifrons. The sequence continues at coordinate 54,787,791 of NC_060145.1, read as the reverse complement.
GTAAGGAAAACGTCGCCATTTTAAGTATTTAAAACAGTTCTCATTCTCGCCCCTGGCGGTAAAATTCCATCTGCCGTATGGTGCTGCCATCTCTGGAACGTATTGACAATGAACCCGGCCTCATTTTAAAACAATGCGCATGTTTCTATCCCTTTCCAGTCCGGAGAAAAAAAATCGGAGTCCTTAGAACTTGAATGCATCTTGTATATGCTTCTGTACGATACCACATTTCTCGTGTCGTCGCAGTCCTTTTGCAAGGTGTATGTTGGTAGCAGTAGAATCTTAATGAAGCCTTTCAGAAACGCCTGGTCTCTAAACTTTCTCAATAACGTTTCGCGAAAAGAACGTCTTTTCCCTCCAGTGATTCCCATTTGAGTTCACGGAGCATTTCCGTAATACTCGCGTAATACGGGTAACAAATCTACTAGCGCAACTCAGAACTGCCTCGGGGTCTCCCTTTAATCCAACCTGGTGGTTATCTGAAACACTCGAGTAGTACTCAAGAATGGTTCGTTCAAAGGTTTTGCACGCTATCTCCTTTACAGTTGAGCTACACTTTCGTACAACGCTCTCAATAAACCGAAGTCGGCCAGTCGCCTTTCCTACAACTGGCCTTACGTGGTCGTTGAATTTCATGTCGTTTTGCAACAGTCTGCGCAGATGTTTATTGAAGTGACTGTGTTAGGGAGCACGCGCACTAATGCTGTATTCGTACATAACAGGATTGTTTTTCCTACTCATCCGCATTAACTTACATTTTTCCTCATTTAGAAAATCTGCCATTCATCACACTAAATACAAATTCCGTACAAGCCTTCTTAAATCCTACAGTTACTCAATGACGAGACTTTTGCGAACACTACAACGTCAACTGCAACCCTACACGTCAGGCCGTTTACGTATGTAGAGAGTAAGAGTAGTCCTATAACACTTTCGCCGAGAACTCCTGACGATACCCTTGCTTCTGATGAACATTCGACGTTCAGGACAACGTACTGGGTTGTATTGCGTAAAAAGTCGTCGGGTCACTCACATACCTGAGAACCTGTTCCTGATCCTCGGACCTATGTTAACAGTCTGCAGTGTCGCATTGCGATAAACGCTGTCCGACAATATACGGATGCGGAATGTGCCTGTTGCCTTTAATGTTCAAATGAGTGTGAATTCCTAAGGGACCTAACTGCTGAGGTCATCGATCCCTAGACTTACACACTATTTAAACTAACTTAGGTTAAGAACAACAGACACACCCATGTTCGAGGGAGGACACGAACCTCTGGCGGGAGGGGCCGCGCAATCCGTAACATGGCGCCTCAAACCACGCGGCCACATAATCTTTTCTCTTTCAGAAATATTTTTCATATTTGAACTTACGCTACTGGCCATTAAAATTCCTACACCAAGAAGAAATTCAGATGATAAACGGATATTCATTGGACAAATATATTATACTAGAACTGACATGTGATTACATTTTCACGCAGTTTGGGTGCATAGATCCTGAGAAATCAGTACCCCGAACCACCACCTCTGGCCGTAATAACGGCCTGGATACGCCTGGGCATTGAGTCAAACAGAGCTTGGATGGCGTGTACAGGTACAGCTGCCCATGCAGCTTCAACACAATACCACAGTTCATCAAGAGTAGTGACTGGCATATTGTGACGAGCCAGTTGCTCGGCCACCATTGACCAGACGTTATCAGTTGGTGAGAGATCTGGAGAATGTGCTGGCCAGGACAGCAGTCGAACATTTTCTGTATCCAGATAGGCCCGTACAGGACCTGCAACAGGCGGTCGTGCATTATCCTGCTGAAATGTCGGGTTTCGCAGGGATCGAATGAAGGCTAGCGCCACGGGTCGTAACACATCTGAAATGTAACGTCCACTATTCAAAGTGCCGTCAATGCGAACAAGAGATGACCGAGACGTGTAACCAGTGGCAACCCATACCATCACGCCGGGTGATACGCCGGTATGTCGATGACGAACACACGCTTCCAATGTGCGTTCACCGCGATGTCGCCAAACACGGATGCGGCCATCATGATGCTGTAAACAGAACCTGGATTCATCCGAAAAAATGACGTTTTGCCATTCGTGCACCCAGGTTCGTCGTTGAGTACGCCATCGCAGGCGCTCCTGTCTGTGATGCAGCGTCAAGGGTAACCGCAGCCATGGTCTCCGAGCTGATAGTCCATGATGCTGCAAACGTCGTCGAACTGTTCGTGCAGATGATTTTTGTCTTCCAAACGTGCCCATCTCTTGACTGAGGGATCGAGACGTGGCTGCACGATCCGTTCCAGCCATGCGGATAAGATACCTGTCATCTCGACTGCTATTGATACGAGGCTGTTGGGATCCAGCACGACGTTCCGTATTACCCTTCCGAATCCACCGATTCCATATTCTGCTGACAGTCATTGGATCTCGACCAACGGGAGCAGCAATGTCGCGATACGATAAACCGCAATCGCGATAGGCTACAATCCGACCTTTATCAAAGTCGGAAACGTGATGGTACGCATTTCTCCTCCTTACATGAGGCATCACAACAACGTTTCACCAGGATACGCCGGTCAACTGCTGATTGTGTATGAGAAATCGGTTGGAAACATTCCTCATGTCAGCACGTTGTAGGTGTCGCCACCGGCGCCAACCTTGTGTGAATGCTCTGAAAAGCTAATCATTTGCATATCACAGCATCTTCTTCCTGTCGGTTAAATTTAGCGCCTGTAGCACGTCATCTTCGTGGTGTAGCAATTTTAATGGCCAGTAGTGTAGAATATACTCAATAATTCTGCAACAAACAGACTTGCAGGATAGTGGTTTGCGAGTCCCTTATTTTACCCACGTTATATAGGGGAGTCATCTGAGTTTTTCTGTCGCTTAGATCTATGCCTCATCTGAAAACCTTGGAATTTTAGTGTTTTGAGTGAAAAACGAAGATACATAAATTGGTTACCACTTTGTGTAATGAAATTCCCTATCGTTACTAAAAATATTTTAATCTGATTCAATGTTTTGCTCTCCGAAATTGGGTACTACTTTCATGGACACCCGGATGTTGATAGATTCTTAATCAGGAAACTAACATACAAAACCTTAAATAGCTATCGTTTACTGTGGAACAGTTTAAAGTAATCATTAAACACGACGTTATTCGCTCTACCAGGGGGATGCTATGTAGATAACAATCCCATGCATTCAGGGGAATAAAACTTCGTATGCGGAGAATGGCGAAATTTATGATTTATATTGTTTGACAACGGATAGATAGTGATGGTTTCGTGGCAGTATATGAGAATTCCAGAACGACGAGGATCATCAGGTGTTGATTGACGTCTTCAGTATCTTTTGAAAGATAAGCAGAGGGCAGTGAAACCGCTAATGAACTATATGGAATTAAATGTCCACATTTCATCGGGTATCGTGGGCGAAGTATTTCTGACCATTCTGTAAAAGCAGAACAGGCAGCACTCTTCAGACAGATGGATAGCGGATTACAGTTGTGTAAAAGCCGTAAGTCGTTTTGATTTAACTGATAAGAAGAATGTGATACGTCACGTCACGACGAGCTGGGCTGCTAGTCGTACGTATCGTGTGAGGTGGTGCACTGGACTCATATGCAGGAGTACTGCATTCCACATCCCTGTACAGACACGCAAATTTCAGCAGAATGGATTTTCACTCTGCGTTGGACTGCGTGCTGATCTGAAACTTCATGGTACATTACAGCTGTGTTCTGGATCGAGACTCGAACGTAGCACTTTAGCTCTACCGACTGAGCAATCCTAACACGACTTACGACCCTTTCTCAAAGGTTCACTTCCGCCAGTGCCTCAGCTCCCATTTCCCAAACTTCACAGAAATTCTCCGGCGTACGTTGCGGAACTAGTGCTTCCGAAATAAGGGATATTGAGGAAGCAAGGCTTGTGCGCAACCTGTGGGACTGATTGCGGATTCACTTTTTCTACATTTACGTCAATCCTCCGCAAGACGGTACTTCTGGAAACACTAACTGACTCTCTGAGCCCTTCCGGCCACCGTTGGTGGACTCCGGAGGAGGAGACGAGTGGGCATTCCCTGTTGAGACTCTGGTGAGTATGGAGGCTCTGCGTGATGGTCCCTATAGTCATCTTAGTTAGAAGAGATAGCCAGGTTGGATAAAGTTGCTACTTTTATTTTGTATTACTGATAATAGGCCAACATTCCATATAATCGCGCTATTAATTAAAGTGAGTGATTAAGGAATATTTTCGTGATTTTTGGGAAATAAATGTTGCTGTTAAATAAAGAAGGGATATTGAGGAAACACGGCTTGGGCGCAACCTGTGGGACTGATTGCGGATTCACTTTTTCTACATTTACGTCAATCCTCCTCAAGATGGTACTTCTGGAAACACTAACTGACCCATCCTTTCCCATTCCGCTAGCGAATGGCGTGTGGCGAGAATGATTGTCGAGAGGCCTCTTCTGCATTAGCTCTAATTTCTCGAATTCTATCGTCGTGGACTTTTCTCGAAGTGTACGTGGAGGGAAGAAAAAAGTTATCCGACTCTTTCCGGGAAGTTCTCTCTTGAAATCTCAATAGTAAACTTCTTGATGCATGATGCCTCTCTTCTAGCGTCTGACAATGGAGTTCGTTGAGCACCTCTGTAACGCTCTTGTGCAGACTAAACGATCCCGTGTCGGATCGCGCGGCTCTTCGTTGGATCTCCTCTATGTCTTCTGTCATTCCTACCTGGCAAGGGCTGCAGATTGAAAAGCAACATTTAAGAATCGGTCGAACAAAGCGCCTTTGTAAACCACTCCCTTCGTTGATGGGATAGATTTCCTTATGATTATCCCTACGAATCTCAGTCTGTCGTCCTCTTTTCGCACTAACTGTTTCATGTTGGTCATTCCACTTCAGGTCGCTTTAGATATTTACTTAAGATCGCTTTGGATCGTTACTCCTAGCTATATTACGGTAGATACTTCTACAACAATATGTCATCAATAGTGTAATGTTACAGTAGTGGATTTCGTTTCCTATGTATGTGCAATATATTACTTTTATTTAAGTTCATAGTCAACTGCCAGAGCCTGCACCATTGTTCAGCACTCTGTATGTCATTCTGCGGATCGATACTGTCTTCTGGCATTGCTACTTGCTTATGGACGACCGCATTTTCTGCGAACAGTCTTAAAGAGCTTCCGGCCGCGCGGGGTAGCCGTGCGGTCTCAGGCGCCTTGCCACGGTTCTCGCGGCTTCCCCCGTCGGAGGTTCGAGTCCTCCCTTGGGCGTGTGTGTGTGTGTGTGTGTGTGTTGTCCTTGGTGTAAGCTAGTTTAAGTTAGATTAAGTAGTGTGTAAGCCTACGGACCGATGACCTCGGCAGTTTGGTCCCATAGAACTTACCACAGATTTCCAAAATTTCCAAGGAGCTTCCGACTCTTCCTGCTAGATCATTCCCATCACCTCCTTGGGATACTCCGGAAATTACCTTTATACCTGCAGATTTTGTTCCGCGAAGAGTTACATATTGAGTTCTCCCTGCAAGGAGATACTAAATCCAGTCGCAAAGCTCGCCCGATACTCGGTAGGGTAGTTTGTTTTTTTTCACTAGACAACAGCGCGGGACGGTGTCAAATGCCTTCCTGAAGTCAACGAACATGACATAAATTTGATCGCCCTTGTTTACAGCACTATAGATCTCACGAAGGAACAGAGGAAGCTGAGTTTTGAAACATCTCTGTTTGCGGAACCCATGATGATTTTAATAGAGGAGATTTTCGTCATTCAAAAACGTCATATTTCTTGAGCATGAAACATATTCCATAAGCATACATCAGACTTATGTCAATGACACAGGCCAGTAATTATGTGAGTCTGTCCTAGGACCCTTCATGAAAATGGAAATGACCTGCGCTTTTTTTTTATTCATTAGGTACCCTTCATTGCTCCAGCGAACTACGATGAACTGCTGTTAGAAGGGGAACAAGTTCATTCTCATAATCTTTGTAGAATCTTACAGGTATCTCATCTGGTCCTGGTGCCTTTCCTCTACTACGCAATTGTAGCTGTTTTTCTATTCCGCGATCGGTAATCGGGATATCTGCCATTTTAACATTCGTACGATGACTGAAAGGAAGGACTGTATTACCATTTTCTATGTTGAAACAATTTCAGAAGACCGAATTCAGTATTTGGGACTTTTCTCTCTTATCTTCGGTTTCGGTGCCTGTATGGTCGCTGAGTGACTGTGTAACCTCCTCCTTCCTAAACGGCCTATTGGATTGCGATATAACTGACCGTGATTGCATATGCCTAATGAAATTTTACATTGAATTTCGCCTGTTTCATACATCTTGCTCAACAGATGGAAGAATTTTGTCATGGCTGGCTGCCCCAAGGCTGTGGAAATGAGCGTTTGGCGTCATTGACCGGGAGGCCCCTTGCGGAGTAGGTCCGGCAGCCTTGGTACAGGTCTTCTACATCTACATCTACATCCATACTCCGCAAGCCACCTGACGGTGTGTGGCGGAGGGTACTCTGAGTACCTCTATTTGTTCTCCCTTCTATTCCAGTCTCGAATTGTTCGTGGAAATAAGGATTGTCGGTATGCTTCTGTGTGGGCTCTAATCTCTCTGATTTTATCCTCATGGTCTCTTCGCGAGATATACGTAGGAGGGAGCAACATACTGCTTGACTCTTCGGTGAAGGTATGTTCTCGAAACGTTAACAAAAGCCCGTACCGAGCTACTGAGCGTCTCTCCTGCAGAGTCTTCCACTGGAGTTTATCTATCATCTCCGTAACGCTTTCGCGATTACTAAATGATCCTGTAACGAAGCGCGCCGCTCTCCGTTCCATCTTCTGTATCTCTTCTATCAACCCTATCTGGTACGGATCCCACACTGCTGAGCAGTATTCAAGCAGTGGGCGAACAAGCGTACTGTAACCTACTTCCTTTGATTTGGATTGCATTTCCTTAGGATTCTTCCAATGAATCTCAGTCTGGCATCTGCTTTACCGACGATCAACTTTATATGATCATTCCATTTTAAATCACTCCTAATGCGTACTCCCAGATAATTTATGGAATTAACTGCTTTCAGTTGCTGATCTGCTATATTGTAGCTAAATGATGAGGGATCTTTCTTTCTATGTATTCGGAGCACATTACACTTGTCTACATTGAGATTCAATTGCCATTCCCTGCACCATGCGTCAATTCGATGCAGATCCTCCTGCACTTCACTACAATTTTCCATTGTTACAACCTCTCGATACACCACAGCATCATCTGCAAAAAGCCTCAGTTAACTTCCGATGTCATCCACAAGGTCATTTATGTATATTGTGAATAGCAACGGTCCTACGACACTCCCTTGCGACACACCTGAAATCACTCTTACTTCGGAAGACTTCTCTCCATTGAGAATGACATGCTGCGTTCTGTTATCTAGGAACTCTTCAATCCAATCACACAATTGGTCTGATAGTCCATATGCTCTTACTTTGTTCATTAAACGACTGTGGAGAACTGTATCGAACGCCTTGCGGAAGTCAAGAAACACGGCATCTACCTGTGAACCCGTGTCTATGGCCCTCTGAGTCTCGTGGACGAATAGCACGAGCTGGGTTTCAGACGACCGTCTTTTTCGAAACCCATGCTGATTCCTACAGAGTAGATTTCTAGTCTCCAGAAAAGTCATTGAACATAATACGTGTTCCAAAATTCTACAACTGATCGACGTTAGAGATATAGGTGTCTAGTTCTGCACATCTGTTCGACGTCCCTTCTTGAAAACGGGGATGACCTGTGCCCTTTGGAACGCTACGCTCTTCTGGAGACCTACGGTACACCGCTGCAAGAAGGGGGCCAAGTTCCTTCGCGTACTCTGTGTAAAATCGAACTGGTATCCCATCAGGTCCAGCGGCCTTTCCTCTTTTGAGCGATTTTAATTGTTTCTCTATCCCTCTGTCGTCTATTTCGACATCTACCATATTGTCATCTGTGCGACAATCTAGAGCAGGAACTACAGTGCAGTCTTCCTCTGTGAAACAGCTTTGGAAAAAGACATTTAGTATTTCGGCCTTTAGTCTGTCATCCTCTGTTTCAGTACCATTTTGGTCACAGAGTGTCTGGGCATTTTGTTTTGATCCACCTACCGCTTTGACATAAGACCAAAATTTCTTATTACATTCGACGCCACACTGGACGACCTGCGTGCAGGATGGGGATGAAATGATGGTGAATACAACATTCAGTCCCTGAGCGGAGAAAATCTCCGGCCCAGCCGGGAATCGAACCCGGGCCCATAGAACGGCAATCTGTCACGTTGACCACTCAGCTATCGGAGTGAACGCCCCAAAGCTATCAGTAGTTCTGACGGAATGTCGTCTTCTCACACGGCCCTGATTCGACTTAGGCATTTCAGTGCTCTGTCAAATTCATCTCGCATTATCTTATTTCCCATCTCCTATTCATCTACGTCAATAACATTTCTTTCAAATTCTCCTCTTGTATAAACCCACTATACTCCTTCTACCATCCAGCTTTCACTTCGTTCTTACGACTAGGTTTCGATCTGAGCTCTTGATTTTCGTGCAGCTGCTTTTCTTTTTTCCAAAGACCTCTTCATTTTCCCGTAGGCGATGTCTATGTTTCCCCTAGCGATATATGTTTCCAGATCTGTACATTTGTCTTCTAGCTATGTCTTAGGAATGGGCAATCACGGCCTCTTTGGAAATGTATGCTGTAAATTGTTGTAATGACGGTCTCACTGATATCCTATTTGATCCCTCACGTTTTTCCACAACTTTCACGACCAGGCTTTATATTTATGGATGTGGCTACGCACAGAAATCGGTGTTACGAGTACCCTTTGCGTTACAAGTTTTTCGTGGATGAGCGCGCACTTGTATACCTTATTGCGCTGGAATCCAGAGATAATTTGCCGCATTTTATTATCATTACGCCTCAGTCATTTCCTTTATTATGTTCATGAAACAAACGGTCTGTCTTATTGCTGGGGTATTAAGAGTCGTTTGTTACAGCTGATGGAAAGGAAGATATGACCCAAGATACATAGTTTTGAGTTATTGTGTGTTATACAAAGACGAAAAAAATCACAGCACTAAAAGAGAGATTAATATATGTAAAGCAATGAAATTTCGGGAATACACCTGTCTTGTTAACATTTTTAAGTGATTAACACTGCAAGATCACAGGTTGATGTAAGCACGAGATAAGCCATTGCAAATGGGAAATGCTGGTACATTAATAACCAGTATAACCGCCAAAATATTGAATGCAGGCATAGAAACGTGCATGTATTGTGCCGTACATATGCCGGATGTCAGTTTGGGGCTAGGAGTTGCATGCCTGTTGGCCTGTTGGAGTTCTATTTGGTCGGTCGATACAGGGACAGTCAATGATGGTTGTGGATGATGCTGGAGTTGTCGTCTGATGATGTCCAATAGGTGCTCGATTGGGGACAGGTCAGGTGATCGAGCAGGCCAAGGAAACACGTGGGCGAGTGTTATCCTGTTGGAAAACACCCGCTGGAATGCTCTTCATGAATGGGACCAGAACAGATCTCATCACCAGACTGACATACAAATTTGGAGTCAGGGTGCGTGGGATAACCAAGAGAGTGCTCCTGATATCATACGAAATCGCACCCCAGACCATAACTACAGGTGTAGACCCAGTGTGTCTAGCACTCTGTCACATTGGTTGTAGGCCCCCAATTGGTCTCTTCCTAACCAACACACAGCCATCACTGGCACCGAGGCAGAATCAGCTTTCATCAGAAAACACAATAGCCTCCACCCTGCCTTCCAGTGATCTCTCGCTTGGCACCACTGATGTCGCACACGGCGGCGGTTTGGGTTCACTGGAATGCAAGCAAGCGCGTCCCTCTCGGAGCAGTCGTTGAAGTAATCGATTCGTAACAGTTCGTTGAGTCACCCTGTGGTGCCAACAGCTACTGGAATTGCTACTGCAGCTCAGTAAGATGAGCCGCAGACATACGCTGAACACGTAGGACTTTCCTCTTGATAGTGCCACGTGACCATCCAGAACCAGATCTTCTTGCGACCTTACCTTCCCATGACCCCTGCTGCCAGCAATCATGTACAGTAGCTACATTCCTGCCAAGGCGTCCTGCAGTATCGCAGATGGCACATCCAGCTTCTCTTAGAAGTCTTACATGACCTCATTCAAAGTCAGTGAGATGTTGATAATGACGTCTTTGTCATCTTAAAGGCATTGTTGACTAACATCAACTCACTACGACCCCTTTACAAAGAGAAATTAAAGCAAACCTGATACGAGTCCTCATAGTGGCGCTTCGAGCTCCACTCTTGTGCGACAAGAACAAAATATCAACAGATGTCATCTTTCAGATGTAGAAACACGCCTACCACATTTAATCTTTGTCACGTAACTCCCTCTGGTGTTGTCACTTTTTTTCCATCACTGTACTTCTACTGCCCTCTGTTCTTATGGAAAAGTGGAAATGAAGTCCCATGCTTCTTGACAGAGCATAGGGGAACGATGCGGGAGACCCGCACCCTCATACTAGGCATGGTCCTAATTGAGGTGGTTTGCTGTTGCCTTCCTCAGACCGTAATGGGGATGAATGATGATGATGTAGATGGCAAAACAACACCCAGTGATCTTGGGGCAGGTGAAAATACCTGACTCCGCCGGGAATCGTACCCGGGACCTTGTCCTCGTGAAGCGAGAACACTACTGTGACACCACGAGAAGCGGACTATGTTCTTACAGTATTTGTAAGTATGGCACTGATCTAAACCGAAAGTCAAACTTTCATTATAATGAGAACTGTTTCCCTCTGTTTTATAGTACATGCGTTTGTCCAATACAGGCAGAAGCACACACAGTGGGGAGCTGAAAGTGAACAGTGTACAATGTGAAATCATAAAATTTGTATATTATACTGGCTGAAGCTCTCATACTTACCATATTTGCTAAAATTGCGGCAAGCTATAAAATATATTGGTACAGTAATTGCACCGAAATATGTTTATGAGTAAATGTCTTTTCCGTCACGGGTGTTACATTTTATTATCAAGCAGCTTATCGTTGCCATCTCGTCGCTGGATACCCTGTTACATCTACAGTTAAACTAGATGGAAGTAGCATAAAAAAGCTCCAAGAGGCTTGGTCATATAACGGAACCAGAGACTGAATTTTAATCAACATTGTAAGGTGGCAGAATAAATGGTCAGATTCTCTCCTTACATGAGAGTTTTATACATAGCAACGAGAAGGTGAATATGACACCTAACGTAATTCGGCGGTTATGAGAACATTTGCAAAAAGGGATAACAGTCAATCGACGGTAATTATATACAGTGCATGCCTTTGAGTGGAAGGTGGAACAGGCAACGCGAGTCGTTTTTAGTTTGAAAAGCCAGGCGGACAATGGCGTAGCGAAGGCGCGCTGCAGGGGTTACGATGGAAACCACTTGAAGGGGTGGAAGGAGGAAGGTCAGCGACCCTGAGCAGGTGATTCAGGTTGGAGGACCGTGTGTAGCGGGACATCTGCACAAGGGACAGAGAAAAAGCTTTAGAAAGCTGCGTTTCGGGATTCCAATCGGATATGAACAAAAAAAAAACTAGTGACGCATTTCGATCAAGTGTCCAGCGAGTGCAGCACACAGAAAGGTCATGTACAAGGGTTGTTTTTTAAATAAGGGCCGTTTTTATTTTTAAAAAAAAGATACAAATACTTTTGTAAAAAAACTTTTATTGTCTGATTCTACACACTTTTACCTATTTTCCTACATAGTTGCCTTGTTTATTTAAGCACTTGTCATACCGTACAACTAAGTTTTTAATTCTCTCTTCAAAGAATTCGGCCGCCTGCTCCGACAGCCAAGAGTTCACGGCCGCTTTCACTTCATCGTCGTCATTGAAGCGCTGCCCGCCAAGATGGTGTTTCAGGTATCGGAAAAGGTGAAAATCGCTAGGAGCAAGGTCGGGGCTGTATGGTGCATGGTCCAAAACTTCCCAGCCAAAAGAATCAATCAAATCCCGAGTCTTTTGAGAGGTGTGAGGCCTAGCGTTATCGTGCAGGAGCAAAACTCCTTTTGTCAGCATGCCGCGCCTTTTGTTTTGAATTGCTCTGCGGAACTTCTTTAGAGTTGCACAGTAGGCATCTGATGATTGTCGTTCCTCGTGGCATAAAGTCCACTGGCAAAACACCGCGCCGGTCTCAGAACACAGTTGCCATAATCTTGCGCTTTGACACCGTCTGTTTGGCTTTGACCTTGACGGGAGAGGTTGTGTGTCGCCATTCCATCGATTGTCGCTTGCTTTCGGGAGTGATATGGGATATCCATGTTTCATCTCCAGTGACAATTTGACTCAACATGTCATCCCCTTCTTCCTCGTAACGAATCAAAAAGTCCAATGAAGTGGCAAAAAAAAAAAAAAAGTGGTTCAAATGGCTCTGAGCACTATGGGACTTAACATCTTTGGTCATCAGTCCCCTAGAACTTAGAACTACTTAAACCTAACTAACCTAAGGACATCACACACATCCATGCCCGAGGCAGGATTCGAACCTGCGACCGTAGCGGTCGCGCGGCTCCGGACTGAGCGCCTAGAACCGCGAGACCACCGCGGCCGGCGAAGTGTCAAATCTCTTCTCTTTGTGGTCCTCTGTGAGGAGTCTGGGTACCCACCGAGAACACAGTTTCTTAACGTTTAGGTTTTCAGACACAATTTTGTACAAAACCGATCTTGAAAATCGTGGAAATTCCAAAGAAAGAGTGGAAATTGTGAATCTTCTGTCCTCACGAATCTTTGTTTCGACTGCAGCCACCAAATCATCCGTGATCACAGAGGGCCGGCCTGAGCGTTCTTCGTCATGGACGTTTTGACGGCCATTTTTAAACTCTCTAACCCATTGATGCACTTTACCTTCACTCATTGCATTCAAGCCATAAACTTCTGTTAACTGACGATGAAACGATGAATTTCTACAGCTGATAGGCTTCTCGCGGTCAAAAAACGTATCACTGACCATATCTCACACGCGGCGGGCGATTCATTAATCGTAAACATTATAAAGTAGCACAGCGATGCGAACTCGTCAGCTACAGAGCTGCAACTTGCATCAGTGTGAACGGGAAGGATGCCGGCAAGTGGCGCGGTGGCTTGTTGCGGCGTCCGCGAGAACTACGGGACTATACGCGCGAACGGCCCTTACTTAAAAAAACAACCCTCATACTTTAGACGTCTAGAACGGGCACAAAACGTCCGATTGTCGGAAACGCACTAGGTTGTTGTTGTTGTGGTCTTCAGTCCTGAGACTGGTTTGATGCAGCTCTCCATGCTACTCTATCCTGTGCAAGCTTCTTCATCTCCCAGTACCTACTGCAACCTACATCCTTCTGAATCTGCTTAGTGTATTCATCTCTTGGTCTCCCTCTACGATTTTTACCCTCCATGCTGCCCTCCAATGCTAAATTTGTGATCCCTTGATGCCTCAAAACATGTCCTACCAACCGATCCCTTCTTCTAGTCAAGTTGTGCCACAAACTTCCCTTCTCCCCAATGCTATTCAATACCTCCTCATTAGTTATGTGATCTACCCACCTTATCTTCAGCATTCTTCTGTAGCACCACATTTCGAAAGCTTCTATTCTCTTCTTGTCCAAACTGGTTATCGTCCATGTTTCACTTCCATACATGGCTACACTCCATACAAATACTTTCAGAAACGACTTCCTGACACTTAAATCTATACTCGATGTTAACAAATTTCTCTTCTTCAGAAACGATTTCCTTGCCATTGCCAGTCTACATTTTATATCCTCTCTACTTCGACCATCATCAGTTATTTTACTCCCTAAATAGCAAAACTCGCACTAGGAAGGAGAAAAATACTTAAGTTTCGACGCAGTTTGATAGAAGGGACATTGCGATTGGCAGAGAGAGTTTCCACAAAATAAGAGGAACGCTCCTATTGGTCGACAAAGGCCGTGACGTGAAGAACGAATGAACCCAAGCGGGGGAGGAAGTTCTGCCATGAGTAGCAAAAGAGAGAAATTTTCGAGAACTCTTCTCTGAACTGGCGTCAAGTGCAGAACGGAGTGCTTAATGCTCTGTACGACGCAGAGCAAAAAAATTGTGTGGACACTGCTTTCACAGCGGCTGCAATCCAGCTAGAGATTATCTGTAGCAACGCTTAGCTCCAACTGTGGAGAAACAAACCAGCCAAATTAGTTCATTGTTCTTGCGAGAACTGAGAAGACAGTGTAATATGCACGCTGCTCCAACCATGGGCATATATATCGCCACATCCTAAGAAGAGCTGAGTACATGTTTTCTTGCATAACGAGAAACATAGGGAAAGTTGCTGCTGGAAAGTTCAGCAAAGGCCTGATTAGTATTGTAGGAATTTCAGTGGGAGAGAGCGGCCTTGCAGTCGGCAGCACGTCACAGCTTACGGTAAATAGCGCGTGCAGAGGCGTAAACTTTGTTGGTACACCAGCTTGCATCCACTGTAAACTCGAGCGGCCTTGGGTAATCTTGCGCTCAAATTAGTCACATAACTAACCATCCACCTCGATCAAACTCAGATCGCGCGCTTTCCGCATTCTACACACGAACGGAACGCTCACTGATACTTGATGCACCGTGCATTTGTCTGACTAGCAGTCATTCCTCGACAAGAGTCGCTGCTATGGCTTGGACAGGTTCATATTTCTAGTAGATCGGTGGTCATAATGTTGTGGCTGCTCAATGTATATGTAATAAATTAAGGGGAAAAATTGTTACCTAAAATCTGGAAAAGTTCTTGACCGATTTACTTCAAGTTTTAGCACGATACTCTAATGAACAATGAGGTGTACATGGACTATAATATTTTAAAAAAAAATATACAATACATAAATATACAAGTTTATATGAAGAGGAAATGTTTTTACCAAAAATCTCGAAAATTCTTGACCGATTTATTTCAAATTTTTAGACATTACTCTTACAAACGTTTCATTGGACATACGCTATATATTTTTCATATATGTTACAAATAAATATCATTATATAGTATGTAAGCTTGTCGATTTGTGAATAGAATACTGCTACGGAATCGGAATAGCCGGCCGAAGTGGCCGTGCGGTTAAAGGCGCTCCAGTCTGGAACCGCAAGACCGCTACGGTCGCAGGTTCGAATCCTGCCTCGGGCATGGATGTTTGTGATGTCCTTAGGTTAGTTAGGTTTCACTAGTTCTAAGTTCTAGGGGACTAATGACCTCAGCAGTTGAGTCCCATAGTGCTCAGAGCCATTTTTTGGAATCGGAATTTGTAATAACAATAAAAAAGAGTCTAGATCAGAGGGGTAGGATAAGAGGACAAGGACAGAAGAAGCGGGTTAGGAAATGGACATAGGGGGGGGGGGGAGGAAGAAGATGTAGAGAGAGAGATGGGGGAGGAACAGGAGATGAATAGAGAGAGAGAGAGATCGGAAAAGCAAAGTGGTACATATAACCAATTATCATGTAAATATAGCAATTGCGAATCATTGCTAGGTTGCTAGTTACTAATATGTAAGCATGTAGTGCACTTCATGCTAATTTGACGTTTGTCACTTGACTCGTAGTTTTATTGGCCAACAGTAAACCAACTGCATTGGGAGCCATTACAAGGAAAAGCTTTATGTGTAACAGAGGACCTGTCTTACAAAATTCGAAGAAATTGTAAAGTTTTGCTCCTACAGTTGGAAGTGATACATGGACGATAGACGGTTTAGACAAGAAGAGCACAGAGGCTTTTGAAATATGGTGTTGTAGAAGAATGTTGAAGTTCAGATGGATAGAGCACGAAACTAGTGAGGAGATACTGAGTACAATTAGGGAGAAAAGAAATTGTGACAAAACTTGACTAAAAGATGGGATCGGCAAGCGATCAGCAGTTTAGTACTGGAGAAAAGTGTCCAGGGTGGGGTTAAAAATCGTAGAGGGAGACCAAGAAATGAATACAGTAAACAGATTCAGAGAGATAGTGGTTGCAGTAGTTATTCTGAGATGAAGGGACTCACACTGGATAGAGTAGCGTGGAGAGTCGCATCAAACCAGGGCAGTTGACTACCTTCACTTCAATGCCATTCGTGAGTAGAAAGGAAAGGAGAAAAATGATAGTAGAACAACATGCGTCCTTCCCCACACACAGTGCGGTGGTTTTCGATCTATATATTTAGATCTGAATGCTATCTTCTCTAGCCAAATGGTACTGTTTGCTCCACGAGACAAATGATATGAGAAAGTGGCTAATGCCACAGCGCTATGAATGCAGAAGGTAAGGGGAATTCCGTCACAGACGCGTCTGGCGGCATGAGGATGGAAATACAGCCGCGGAGTCCTGACTCAAGCGGGCGGTGACGTAGCGATGACGTAGCGATGACGCGGCGGGCTGTTGCGTCACAGGCGGCGATCGTCGCTTGTCGGGTGCGTAGCGCGCGGCTCGGTGAACCGGCTAACCTAATTCAGTGCAGCGTCAGAGCGGGCCGTGGCAGTACGTGTAATACATCGCGGAAATCTGCAATAGTCACGGTAAGTGCATTATGTCTTTGGTCGTCAGCGCAGCAGCTCGCAAAGAGAAAGAAGTGATTAACAAACGGCTTCAGCAAGGAGGAAAACTGCCGCCTTTCTGTATCTGACGAAGAATAGTTTACCATGAATCCGGCGTTAACGTCACTTTCGTGTTACTACTTCCCCGCGTGTGACACACTAGTTTAAATCTAGTAGCACTGTATGTGTAGGTGACAGGAGTATTGTTTAAAACGTTTCAGATGAGTTACTAGTGTCAGAGCATTCATTACTTGATAGTACGAGTATTTATATAGTTAAAATGCGAAGAGGTGCTATATTCATACGTATAATTTCTTTAAGATTGTAGAACTCTCGGTGAATTTCAGGCTGTTTGATTTTTAGAACGAATCGTGTAAAGTGAAGCCACGAAGTCACAAAATGGTGACAGTCCAAAAAAAGTGCATAGTTACAATGACGCTTACAGAAGTGATTCCTGATTCTGACTTAGGTCATATGGTGTACAATCACTGGGGAGGGGGGATGTTGTGATTGTAAGGGGATTTACTGTTGATATGGCGGCAGGGAGGGGGGATGTTGTGATTGTACGGGGATTTACTGTTGATATGGCGGAAATTAATATCGTTGTTTTGGTCTGTGGACAATGCGTTTATCATTTACGCAGATTCATTTATTATTTATGAAGGCATCCGTTGTTAACATGTAGCTGTTGAAATGTAAACAGTGCACCAGCTCAGTAAACAAACATCAGCTCAAGAAACTGTTTACGAGTGAAACACAAAATTTAACCTATTCTGTCGAATGGGCGTACAACTCTGCACAGTGTTCCTTTACAGTAATATTACGATAAATACATCCAAACGTTTTCTGATCGAGAGTATGAAATTTTGGCCGGCCGATGTGGACGAGCGGTTCTAGGCGCTACTGTCTGGAACCGCGCGACCGCTACGGTCGCAAGTTCGAATCCTGCCTCGGGCATGGATGTGTGTGATGTCCTTAGGCTAGTTAGGTTTGAGTAGTTCTAAGTTCTAGGGGACTGATGACCTCAGAAGTTAAGTCCCATAGTGCTCAGAGCCATTGACCTATATGAAAATTTGTTTATTGTGACGAAAGTTGTCTGTTTCGCTGAAATTAGTCCTGTTCTCGGAAGGAGCCCTTTGCACGAGCTGTATAAAACTTCGCTAATACCAGTGCGTTTGGGAGGTGAGGGGGGCGGGAGGAGCATGTCAGATTTTATATGCTATTTTTATTTCTTTACTTTGACACAGATTACAATACCATAACACAGATTACAATTCTTGAACAGTTTTATTACGATGGCCGAAATAAGAGGCAGGGCCTGTAAGAAATATTTATGGAGTCACCAATAAACACTGTCAGGTTTTTTCTTTTTTTGTTATTCCACGAAAACAGTAACAAAAAATGGTTAGCTTACAATGAAATGACATAAATAAGGCGACAGATAATTGCAATCATAAATTACAGCATTCAAGTAATGAGGAATGATTTGCAGTCTTTAGCAATAGCACACATTTAGCACCTCCACTGTCACCTTCGACTGGTGTTAGTTACAAAACCCTTGTTCTTCTAACACCCGAGAGACTAACGACAATGATTTACTCGTAGCCCGGATGTTTATTCTTGAATCGGGCCATTTTCCGCTGTTACTTCTCCAAAAGAAGAGCAGTGCGTTTCGTTACAGGTTCATTTAGCAAGCACGAAAGCGTCACGGAGATCCTCAGTATTGGTAGATGCTGCAAGAGCGGCGCCCTTGATGACGGTGTGGTTTACTGTTAAAGTTCCGAGAGCGTCCGTTCCTAAACATAAAGAAATAAATTGTTTCCTCCTACTTACACCTCGCAAAACGAAGGTGAAGGTAAAGCTAGAGAGATTAGACCCCACACGTAAGCTTATCAGCAACCCTTCTTCCCTCGAACTATTCACGACTGGAACAGCATGCACGAAGTACCCTTTGACACTCACCTTCCAGCTTTCGGAATGTGTGTTTAGATGTAGAAAATAGGCCACTTCAGCGTAGTTATGTTTCATGCAGTAGACGTAATGACAAAATCCGTCTATTGTCATTAATAAGAGCTTTCATTTCGCAAATGAAATTTTGTAAGTTCAGATGTCAATGTAAACAGCATGTAAAAATTACCTCATTGTGATATTACATATCGCAGAAATCGGCTAGATTCGCAGATGCGTGTTGACATAACATGAAGCTCCTTACATTTCAGCTGGAACCATGGTGATGAAGCTGTGCTTCTGAAGGTACGTTGGCGAAGTATGAACATAGTAGATGTGATTTATCAAGTTTTACGTTCTTTTCATTATCTCGGTTTGTCGAGAACGACCAGTACTGCTGCAAAAAAACTTTATGGAACTATTCTTCCTTTTGAGTAACATGTATAAGACAGGCGAAATGCCCTCTTACTTGAAGAATGTAATACTGGTGTAGAAAACTTAAAAGACGTAAGCAGGCCGCGCGGGATTAGCCGAGCGGTCTTGGGCGCTGCAGTCGTGGACTGTGCGGCTGGTCCCGGCGGAGGTTAAAGTCCTCCTTAGGGCATGGGTGTGTGTGTTTGTCCTTAGACTAATTTAGGTTAAGTAGTGTGTAAGCTTAGGGATTGATGACCTTAGGAGTTAAGTCCCATAAGATTCCACACACATTTTATTTTTATTATTTTTTTTTAAATAACGAAAGCACCTTTCGTATGACATGTCACTGCCAGTTAACTTATCTCGATGAATTTGGACCACACATAGGGAGAACTTATACAGCACAGCGCAGAAAGTGACCGAAAGAAATAGGCAATGAGACGAACATATATGAAAAGATAGTCATTAAACTATATCGCCGTGATTTATGATGGTTCCCTGGACATACCAAAAGATGGGATGTGGTTTTTAATAGGGTGTGTAAGATCACGAAGGACGACAATGCAGTCTCTGAGACGAGCTCCATTGCTGGCCACAAATTTAGGTTGACCGTGGATGCACCGCACTGAGAGATTTGGTCAGCATGCTAATTCAGCATGTCCCCAGGCCATAGCACTTTGACCACCAGAACGATCATGTTTGACAATGTTCCTGGGAGCATTACTTATGACGGTAAGTTCAGCTTTGTCGAAGATGATAGTTTTGGTGGTCCAGGCGTTAGTGTGGGGAGGCAGAAGTTGCATGGGCGTAGTGACATTCAGGTCTTCGAAGAAGGTACACACAACGGTCAACTTTGTGACACTGTACTTCATCGCCCGTGGGTGTTTTCAGGGGTGCATTCGACCTTGACTTCACTTATATGGATGACAAAGCGACTGCATCGAACAGGGCAGGTGGAGCAATTAAGGGAACGAGAAGATATTCGGCGAATGAAGTGACGTGCCCGTTATCCTGACTTAAATCCCACCGAGTACGAGACGGACGCGTTAAGTAGACGTATTGTAGCACTTCCATATGCATCAATGATCATCCAGCAGTGGTCAATCGCGTTGCAAGCTATTTCCCAGTCTAATACATCTTGCTCACCAGGTAGAATAGTTCCATAAAGCATCTTTGCAGCAGTACTGGCCGTTCTCGGCAATCCGGGATAATGAACGTAAAACTTAATAAATTCCATCTACTACGTTTATGCTTCGCCAACGTACCTTCAGAAGCACAGCTTAATTACCATGGTTTCATTCGAAATGTAAGGAGTTTCATGTTACGTCAACATGCATCTCAGAATCTAACCGATTTCTGTGATATGTAACATCACACCGAAGTAATTTTAAATGCTGCTTACACTGTCATCTGAACATACAAAATTTCATTTGCAAAGTGAAAGCTCTTATTAACGACAGCAGACGGATTTTGTCAGTACGTCTACTGCATGAAACACATAACTACGCTGAAGTGGCCCGTTTTCTACATCAAAATAATTATTCCGGAAGCCACGTTGCAGTGCATGAACGGCCGTGTGTGGTGATCACACAAATTATTAAGAACGATTTCTTAGTTATTATAATGTTCAGGGAACCATCATAAAATGCTGGAGACTACAGTTTATTGTTGTCTTTGAATAAAAGTGTCACTTCTCTTCATATCATTGCGTATTCGTTTGTCACCTTGTGTTCGATACTGTTGAAGTTGATACGTATGTTCAAAGTTTCAGAGATGTATGAAACAGTTGGCAGTAGAGCACCATGTGAAAGTTACTTTTATCCTTGAGCTCACAATGCGGTGTAATCCCAATTCCAAAGAAAGCAGGTGCTAACGGGTGTGAAAATTACCGAACTATCAATTTCATAAGATATATGTAAATAGTGACACGAATTATTTACAGAAGAATGGAAACTCTGGTAGATGCCAGTCTCGGGTAAGATAAGCTTGGATTCCTGGGAAACGTTGGAACGTAAGAGACGGTACGGACCCAACTACTTATCTTAGAAGGTATATTAAAGGAAGATCAACCTATGTTCATAAGATCTGTGGACTCAGAGCTTTTGACCGGAATACATTCTTTAATTCTGAATAAAAAGATGGCAGTTAAGAGAGTTGAAAGGTATGAAAAAAGCAGTGGTTGATAAGGGAGTGAGACAGGCTTGTAGTCTATCTCCAGTGTCGTTCAGTTTGTGTGTTGAGCAAGCGCTAACGTAAATTCAGGAAAAATTTGTTACTTCACGCTGAAATGACTGGATGGATTAGGATGAATTTTGGAACGGAGGTAGCTTATACCTCGAATTAACATACAGGATATCTTGTATACACGTATAAAAGGTGTAGGGATCAAAAAGAACTGCAGCCCACGACTTGCGAATACCGATACTTGTTTCATCCGGTATTTGAGAATGGTGCATTCACTGCCTTGCAACAAACTTAACAAATAATTCCAAACTTGTACGACCCTTTTTCCTCGCTAACAACCTCCACAAAATAACAGGAAAAAAGCTATTCGTTTAATACATTTTTGTTGTTCACGCAGTAAAACTGCCCCATGAAGCATGACGTTTTATTACTTATTTACTACTAACTCTGTTCACAACACATTTCTAAGACATTAGGCACATAGACCCGCAAAATGCTATCATTGTACGGGACAATTCAGGGGATGGGTCATAAATATTGAGCAGTGTGAAAATGAAACTCTAGTGCGAAGTTCGCTAGAGATACAGCTGAAATGTGTCAAAATACATGTGAAATGTATTCAACGTGTGCGTACGCTAGCAAAGCCATGGGCAAAAATCTCGTCTGAAACCAAGGAAACGATTAGAGCCAAATTTGGTACACATTTTAGTTACGATCTGGAAAAAAATATACTGTGGTGTGTAAGCACCATGATCCTCCTCTTATGGTGGGAGTAATAACGTCGACAGGAGGAGGAGGAGGAGGAGGAGAAGGTGTGTGTGTGTGTGTGTGTGTGTGTGTGTGTGTGTGTGTGTGTGTGTGTGTGTGTGTGTGTGTGTGTCTGTGTGAGATGGAGAGGGGGGGGGGGTAGGAGATCGACTAATAGAAGATTCGAATAAATACAAACTTGAACACTTTTTATAAATGTCTGTCTAATCGCGGGTAACACCATGGTGTGCAAATACTATACCATACTGGTTGGAAAAAGTCAGTGACACTGGTCAATTATTTGCTGCCGAAGAATAACATTTTTAATGTACGTACACTGTTGAGCAAAACTTTAGGATTATTAATGAAAGCACACACACAATACTGGTATAATATTTTACAATATTCATTATTTATTTTACAAACAAGTTTCCAGCTGCTACACCATTATCAAGTACAAAGATAACCTCTGTACTTGGTGATGGTGTGACAGCTGACAATAGATAAGAAATAATCTTCGTACCTGATGATGGCGTAACAGCCGAAAATCGGTTTGTGAAATAAATAATAAATATTGTAGAATATTACACCAGTGTTGTGGTGTTTTCATGCACAACGCATAAAATATTCTCCCAAGAACCGACGGAACAGTCAGTCAATGCAAAACTTAGGAATTAAAGTATTTTTGTCGTGATGTGTCTGCCAAGTAATGTCGTTCCATGAAACTTGGAGCTAACGTAGAAAGAACTGCAACAGTAAAGTGAAGAAGCTATCAAAGAACTATGCAATGAGACGAACAAAAATTACACTTTCATTCAAAGACAAGAACTGCTGAAGTCGCCGCGTCTTATGACGGTTTCTCGGCATCACAAAATGCTTACTGCCACTGGATCTCGGGGTACCGGGTTCGATTCCCGGCCGTGTCGGAGATTTTCTCCGCCCGGGGTCTGGGTGTTTGTGTTGTCCTGTCATCTCATCATTTGAGACGTGGCGATACTGGAAAGGGACAGATTGGGAACTAGCACCGCCGCTAATGACAACAATGTTGAGCGCCCCACAAACCACCACCACCACCACCACCACCACCACCACCAGCAGCATCGTCGTCGTCATCATCACAACCTCCATCATCACAACCTCCACCATCACAAAAGGCGAGACACAGTTCTTAATAGAGCGTATGATACACACGGACAGCTGTTTATGCTTTTCAACGTGCTCCCATGTTGGTCACAAAATTGGTGAGGAGATCTTGAGCTACCGAGCGAGGTGGTGCAGTGGTTAGACACTGGACTCGCATTCGGAAGGACGACGGTTCAATCCCGCGTCCGGCCATCCTGATTTAGGTTTTCCGTGATTTCCCTAAATGAAAGGGCACGACCGACTTCCTTCCACATCCTTCCCTATTCCGATGAGACCGATGACCACGCTGTCTGGTCTCCTTCCCCAAACCAACCAACCAAGATCTTGAGCTGGAGCGTTACATTCCTCCTCCAGCGCGATTGTCAAGAGCTGGATGGTCATTGGTTCATGAAGAGCTGCAGTACGTCTCTGCAGCGCTTCTCACGCGTGCTCGATAGGATTTAAGTAGGGGGAACGGGCAGGCTAGTCCAGTCCATTCGCCGAATACCCTCTCGTTCCAAAAGATCTTCAACCAGTGTTGTTGGATGCGGTCACGCTCTATCAGCTACAGAAATTTAGGCGGGGCTGAACGCACCTCTCAGAAAAGGGGAAGGAATACAGTGTCAAAACAGAGTTGGCCAACGAGTGTACTATGTGACTGAGGTAAGTATGCCCATGCAATGTCATGCATCCCCACACTGTAACACGTGACTACCAAAATGATCATGTGCGACGATGTAACTAAATGTATGTGCATTAAGTGCTCCCTTCTCTCGCCATGTGATGGTAGGCCTACATCCAGTCACAAATCAGACCTAATCTGCTCTCATCCGAGGAAAGCACGCGACCCCACTCTTCATTGCTCCAGTCCCTATACTCCTGGCACCTTCTAAAACTGTGCCATCGATATGCGGATGTCAATCGAACACAAGTTACTGGTCGTTGGGCAAAGTGACCGCACCCATGCAGTCGCCTTGACACTGTGGGGAGGTGTGGGGCGGGGGGGGGGGGGGTGAAAGAGATGTATACAGGGTGTTACAAAAAGGTACGGCCAAACTTTCAGGAAACATTCCTCACACACAAAGAAAGAAAATGTTATGTGGACATGAGTCTGGAAACGCTTACTTTCCATGTTAGAGCTCATTTTATTACTTGTCTTCAAATCACATTAATCATGGAATGGAAACACACAGCAACAGAACGTACCAGCGTGACTTCACTTTCTTACTGGAAATGTTCAAAATGTCCTCCGTTAGCAGGATACATGCATCCACCCTCCGTCGCATGGAATCCCTGATGCGCTGATGCAGCCCTGGAGAATGGCGTATTGTATCAAAGCCGTCCACAATACGAGCACGAAGAGTCTCTACGTTTGGTACCGGGGTTGCGTAGACAAGGGCTTTCAAATGCCCCCATAAATGAAAGTCAAGAGGGTTGAGGTCAGGAGAGCGTGGAGGCCATGGAATTGGTCCGCCTCTACCAATCCATCGGTCACCGAATCTGTTGTTGAGAAGCGTACGAACACTTCGACTGAAATGTGCACGATCTCCATCGTGCATGAACCACATGTTGTGTCGTACTTATAAGGGCACATGTTCTAGCAGCACAGGTTGAGTATCCCGTATGAAATCATTATAACGTGCTCCATTGAGCGTAGGTGGAAGAACATGGGACCCAATCAAGACATCACCAACAATGCCTGCCCAAACGTTCACAGAAAATCTGTGATGACGTGATTGCACAATTGCGTGCGGATTCTCGTCATCCCACACATGTTGATTGTGAAAATTTACAATTTTATCACGTTGGAATGAAGCCTCATCCGTAAAGAGAACACTTGCACTGAAATGAGGATTGACCACATTGTTGGATGAACCATTCGCAGAAGTGTACCCGTGGAGGCCAATCAGCTGCTGATAGTGCCTGCATACGCTGTACATGGTACGGAAAGAACTGGTTCTCCAGTAGCACTCTCCATACAGTGACGTGGTCAACGTTACCTTGTACAGGAGCAACTTCTCTGACGCTGACATTAGGGTTATCGTCAACTGCACGAAGAATTGCCCCGCCCATTGCAGGTGTCCTCGTCGTTCTAGGCCTTCGCCAGTCGCGAGTCATAGGCTGGAATGTTCCGTGCTCCCTAAGACGCCGATAAATTGCTTCGAACGTCTTCCTGTCGCGACACCTTCGTTCTGGAAATCTGTCTCGATACAAACGTACCGCGCCACGGCTATTGCCCCGTGCTAATCCATACGTCAAATGGGCATCTGCCAACTCCGCATTTATAAATATTGCACTGACTGCAAAACCACGTTCGTGATGAACACTAACCTGTTGATGCTACGTACTGACGTGCTTGATGCTAGTACTGTAGAGCAATGAGTCACATGACAACACAAGCACCGAAGTCAACATTACCTTCCTTCAATTGGGCCAACTGGCGGTGAATCGAGCAAGTACAGTACATACTGACGAAACTGAAATGAGCTAACATGGAAATTAAGCGTTTCCGGACACATGTCCACATAACATCTTTTCTTTATTTGTGTGAGAGGAATGTTTCCTGAAAGTTTGGCCGTACCTTGTTGTAACACCCTGTATATATTACGCGCTCTGTGCTCATGTTAAATGTGATTGCGCCGTTGGACACGGGTCCTTCTTGCCTGTTGTACAATGTAGCGGTCATCTGCTACTGTAGTTGACCGTGGTAGTCCACCTCCTCTCCTTCGGGCAGCAGTGGTTTTGGTTCGGAACGTCCCCCACGCACGTGAAATAATGCTGTGAGCAATACCAAACTCATGGCTACACTCGCCACACTTTTCCCCCCAATTTCCCGATGATTCTTTCCCGTCTGAAGTCCCCAAAATGCCTCTGGGCCATGTTGTTGTGAAGACCGCCACAGCGCACCGTACCTGCTTGCTGATTCACACGCACTGCATTTTCCCGATCTCTTAACTGCCTCGCGTTATGCGACCATCCCCTTTTGGCGCTATGGTCACGCTGACTTCACGACGAGAGAGATTCGGATCTCTGTGCGCTCCAGGTAGACATTGGCAACATGCTCCCGAGCTTTCATTGGTTTCCACAGACTGCTTAGTGTGTTACATTAGTGTATCTGTTTCATGATTAAGTTTTCGAGAGCAGTGTATTATTGCTGTTTCCGTGGCAGTTACCAGTACGATATTCTCGCGATGATATCCAACCTGCACAACAGCATTGCACTTGCCACGTCGTCTGATTTGACTCAGCATACTGTAGAGTGTGCGGCTATTACTGTACACAGAGATAAGCGAGACTCGCTTGGAAACGGGAGTACTTGCGCACTCTTACACCAGAGATAGTGAGTGCTGTCAGTGAGACCCGAAGCACTGTCACGTTACGGCTCGTATTCCAGCTTATTTCGGAACATAATTTTGTAAGGAAGACATCCAGGAAAGGACTGTCATTATACGTAGCACAGAATACAGCTTATGACAAACAAAGCAAAGATGATTATGAATAGTAGCAGAAAAGAGAATAACAACTTGATCCCATAAAAGTTCTCGACAACGCAATGAACGAACAGGTGAACGATTTCTACTACTTCGAAAGCAAGATTAAGGAGAATGGCCAAAGCTAGGAAGATATAAGGAGTAGAGTGGCATAGGCAAACAGAGTTCTCCTCAGCAAAATAATGCTATCGATATTGAAATAAGGAAATGGGTCACTAACGTTGTAAGTACGCTGTTTAGGTTTTTATGTTGGTAACGCCACGTAGCGCTCTGTATGAAAATCACTGACTGTGCTGTGTGCAGTCTGTGGCTGGTTTGCATTGTTGGAATATTTGCTATTGTAGTGTTGGGCAGTTGGACTGGAACAGCGCGTAGCGTTGCGCAGTTAGAGGTGAGCCGCCAGCAATGGTGGATGTGGGGGTAGAGATGGCAGAGTTTTGAGAGCGGACGATCTGGACGTGTGTCCGCCAGAAAAAGGAAATTTGTAAAGATAGTTGTCATGAATTGATAGATACATATGATGACTTTTGAACATTATTAACGCAAATACATTGTTTGTTCTTTATCAAAATCTTTCATTTGCTAACTATGCCTATCAGTAGTTAGTGCCTTCAGTAGTTAGAATCTTTTATTTAGCTGGCAGTATTGGCGCTCGCTGTACTGCAGTAGTTAGAGTAACGAAGATTTTTGTGAGGTCAGTGATTCACGTAAGGTATAGGTTATTGTTAGTCAGGGCCATTCTTTTGTAGGGATTATTGAAAGTCAGATCGCGTTGCGCTAAAAATATTGTGTGTCAGTTTAGTGTTGATCAGAATAAGTAAAGAGAGTACTGTCTGAGTACGTTCAGTTTTGCTCTGCTGTTTGAAAATCAAATAACGTAAGAGGTTTACCAGCACAGTCATTCTTAATTTTTCTAAGGGGATGTTTCAACGTTTTTCTGTTAAACACACCATGAATGTGAAACGTGTACTATCTGACATCAAGAGAACGAATAACGGGTAGAACCTGAAGTGTAGTACTGTCGAAGAGTGTTAAAAATTAAGTGAACTTATAAAATACTAAATGAAGTAGTGCTGAAAAGATCGGGTGAGAAAATGAGTCTGTGGAAGATCGTTACATGAAGAAGGGTCAGGTTGTGTAACATCCGCCACTGTACTCAGAAATAAATTTGACGCTTTAGGAACCAGCAAAGCGAACAACTTGTAGCGGCAGGCAGACTAAGACTAGATTATGCTAGGCAGACTATAGAAGGAGTTGGATTTAGTAGTAAATATAAAATTAGTACAATATAGAAAAATGCGGAGGATGGTGAAATCCTGAAAAACAAAACAAAAAAGAAAAACTGGCAACGTTCACAACATTGTAGAAACAGTGGAAATGATGATAAATTTCAACAAGGATTATCGACGAACACAAGTGTTTCCAATTGCTGTGGCGTCAAAGAGCAACAGCTATTCTAATGCAGTCGTTGGGGTTAAAGTCTTGCCACTGATTTTTTGCTTCCTCGGCAGGAGGCACTCATCAATGCTTTGGGTGTGGTTGGTGTGGTTGGGAGGCAGAAGACTTGGTTCATAAGGGGAGGTGACGAAGAGAGCTGATGAAGGCATTGGACTCACATTTGAAAGGAACAGGTTTCAGACCACGTTAAAGAGATCCCGATACCTTATCTCCCTTCGTATTTTTGAACTGCTGTCGGGTTGACGCCTTCGAAAAGGATATGAGTTAATTTTGCGCCTCCTTTGTAGAACGGATATTAAACTCTAAGCTACCTTCCACACTCTTCGCAAGCCATCATATGGTACACGGCGAAGGGTAGCTACTAGGCATTTCTTTTCCTGTAACAGTCGCAAATGGAGCGACGGAAAAATGGTTGTCCATGTACCTCCGTATGAGCCCTGATTTGACCCTCTCTTCGCGGCCCTTGAGCGAATACTATGGCGGTAGCAGTGGAATCATTCTGCAGTCAGCACCAAAGGCTGCTGCTTTAAATTTTCTCAGTAGTGTTTCGCGAAAAGAAAATCCTCTTCCCTCCAGGAATTCTCATTTGAGTTCTAGAAGGATCTCATTAACACACGAGTTATGTCTTTCATGACTCAGAACTGGCGGGAATGCTGAACACTCCAGCGGCACTCAAGACGGGCCGTTCTAGCGTTTTATACGCTGTCTCCTTTACAGTTGAGGTACACTTTCCTAAAAGACCCCCAGGGAACCGATCTACCATTTGCCTTCCCTACTAGCCAGCTGGAGTGGCCGAGCGGTTCTAGGCGTTTCAGTCTGGAACCGCACAACCGCTGCGGTCGCAGGTTCGAATCCTGTCTCGGGTATGAATGTGTGTGATGTCCTTAGGTTAGTTAGGTTTAAGTAGTTCTAAGTTCTGGGGGACTGATGACCTCAGAAGTTAAGTGCCATAGTGCTCAGAGCCATCTGTTCCATTTGAGCCTTCCCTACTACCGACCGTACGTGCTTGGTCCATGCCCCATCGCACTGCAACGTCACGTCCAGATGTATAACGGACGTGACTGTGTCAAACAGGAAAATTACAGAATTTTTTCTCCATTCATCTTCAGTAAATCACATCTACATACATTTAGAGCTATCTACCATCCTCCACATCAAACGGAAGTTCTAAGTCATCCTGTATCCTTCCAGTCAATCAGACATCTTCGGTATACTACAGCTTCATCAGCAACTAATCGCCGATTTCTCCCCACTCTCTGTCAGTTCATTTCTGCAAACAGAGCAAAACAGCCTTCCCTGTTGACGCCCTAGTCTCTGATGAACACTAGGCGTCGTGGACAGTGTATTGGGTTGGAGTACCTAAGAATTCTTAGAGCCACTGACACATCTAGAAACCAATTCGTTATGCTCGTACCTTCGTTAAGTATGCAGGGTGGGACCGTGTCAAACGCTTTCTGGAAATCAACCAATATGGAATCTGCCGGATGCCCCTCATCCAGTAGTTTGCAGGATACAGTGTGAGAAAAAGACAAGCCGATTTTCACACGAGCTATGCTTTTAAATCCGTACCGATCTGTGAACAGAAGGTGCTCTGTCTGAAAGAAATTTATTATACACGAATTTAGAATATGCTCATAGGACATTAATCTTTATCAGAATGTTCACGAAATCCATTATTAGTCTATTACAGAAAAAAAAATATCCCAGAAGGCTTACGCATTTCGGGTCCGCTCCAGTACAATCCTGAGTCTACAGGACAACCAATTCTTGAAACAGATTCCCACTAACAAACATGGCGTTGCAGACGCATTTACGTTCACATATCCTTAAATGTTTTCGAAAGAAAAAAGTGATGAGAAAAATCTGGCGACCTGTGTTGGAGAAAGACCTGTAGAGTGTTCGAAAGAACACTGAAATTTATGAGTTGGTGAAGTGGCGCAGCATCGTCCAGAAATTAAAAGATAAAAGATTGTACTGGGCTGGGCATGCGGCTAGAATGGAAATAAACAGAATTGCTAAGAAGGTGTTTGAGGACACTCTCCAAGCAACAAGACCACTGGGCCGACCTCGCACACGGCGGAAAGATGGCACAGAGGAAAACGTAGCAGTGTTAGGAATTGCTGTAGGGTGGAGAGAGACAGCGAGAGATACAGGAAGATGGGAGCAAATCGCTGATGCAACCGTGGTCTGTAGGGCCTGTAATCGCTGAAAAGGAGTTGTTGGCTATATAACGAGGCGATTTTGGCAGAAAAGCATAGCAGCACTTGGGAATATCTTCGTAATAATGTTCGTTGTCAAAATAATTTTTTATGACAAGTGTAGATTCATTTGAGTGGTTTATATAGTTTTGCGGTAGAGATCAGTTGTCATTTTATAGAGCTATGAGCAAAAAATGCCCCTTCCCGTCCAGAGAACGTTTAACAGGTAGTCCGAAGTATTTCCCAGTTGTACCAGCAAATCTATTCTGATATCTGAGGCACTTCAGACAGCATAACAATAATAATTTGTGGCAATATTTTTTCGCTGTTCAAAAGACAACGGCGCTACTGTGCATTTGCGAAACTGACCCTCTTTAATGTACTACTTCCCGAATAACTGACTACGTATTACATGTAGGTCACACGGTAAACTTTGTGTTTCTAATATTTTGTTTATGTTCCAATGGATTTACTTTTCAGTGCTAGACTATCACAGAATACACGCTTGAAACAATAACACACATGATCTCTGTCTCTATGTAACGATTCCTCAAATGCCGCCTTCAAGCAAACAGCTGTTACTCCTGTAGACTGTGCACAAAGGTGCGAAGTTCTCAGCGTACAACAGTAAACCGTCACCGTTAGGCCAGAAGCTTAGGCGTAGTATAAACTAGTAGGAACGCTACAGGCGAGACACGTTATCCGAAACCTCGATCCTTATTACTGCGTGGCAAATTGCAAACGGCAGTAAAGTAAGAAAGATAGTAAGAAATCCCATGCGAGGAACTGTCAGCAGCATAATTTTCGGCGCTAGACGCAGGCGGAATAAACAAAGGCGGAATAAGCGATTCACTCGGAAATGGTTTGTAACAATCGTCTGTGTATCACCTTGCGTTGATGATTACCGTTGGAACCAGATGCAGGTTTTGCAGAAGTCATAGCGTTGGGCCAGGCAGCGAAGTATGATTCCTGACTGCAAATCATTCAGTCGAGCGATTTTAATTCAGACTACCGTGGTAAATAATGTGCAGAATTTTCAGTATTTTGTAAAGAAACTGGGAAGTCTTTAGCTAGAGGTACAGGTTGGTTCTTCCGGCCATCACGGATACAGGAGGAGGGCTCCGGCGCTTTATGCAGACTCAGAATCAGACCAATGCGCTTTGCTTTTGCTTACGTGGTTGCATCATAGTTTATCGTACTTAGCGACGGTATGGTTCTGTTGCCACCCAACCTCGGCGAGATCCATGGTACATGGAGAGTTCTTTGTCCTTTTTGTGTTTAATACATTTGATGCCGATTTCAGGGGACAATCAGCTCACGGCAATTTACAAACTGACGAATACGACAGCTTTTGACTAGAGCAGTTTTTGCCACATTCTGAAGAGTGCCTAAGTCTCTAGGCGCTTCAGTCTGGAACCGCGCGACCGCTACGGTCGCAGGTTTGAGTCCTACCTCGGGCATGGGTGTGTGTGTGATGTCTTTAGGTTGGTTAGGTTTAAGTTGGTCTAAGTTCTAGGGGACTGATGACCTCAGATATTAAGTCCCATAGTGCTCAGAGACATTTTAGCCTAAGTCTCTGATTTGCAGCACTGAAATGTAGACTAAGATTTGGAACCACATGATGACTACATGGGCACACTTTTGCTCTGAATTACATTCTTGGCTTCATGATTCGCTATTTCCGTGCATTCCGACACTCTAAACAAAGACCTTGGATCAAGTGGGGCTTTTTCTTTTTATTCGCCAACTTGCTGCAATCCCGGCATTGCTGGTCATTCTGCCAATCTTCTGTTGGAAATGGAAACAAAAAATGAAGTGTGTTTGTAGTGTAGTATCGAAAAAATTTCATTTCCATGTACTCATGAAAATACTTCCAAAATTATAAGTCATACAAAGAAGTACTCATAATGTACAGATACATAAGTACAGCTTCTTCGCCTGTCTAAAACGCGTTTTTGTAAACATGTCTGTGGCAACGGCTCTTCATAGCTGTACTGACAGCTATTGCTCTCGCCTACAGGCGTTCGCGATGGGCAATTGAAAGCTATCAGAAGCGTTGGCAGGTGTCAGAGAGATCCTTAAGTTGACTCAGCTGTAGAACTGTCTCAGCAGTGAAGAATGAATGTATTAAAACTTGATGGATCATACGGCATTTTTTTTCACGCATCTGAACGTTTATGAAGTCATATCTCCTGGCCTGTGTGTCGTAGAATGATATAACTTTGTAGATGCATTCAGCGATATATCTGGATACTTCGGTATTTCAGTGCCTATGTTATTCCCAATTACGATGCAATATTCCTTCGGACATGGTTGCATGTCCGAAAGCACAGGCTGTGCGGCGACTACAGCTGTCGTGAAACACATGAAATGCATTCGCAGTTGAGAGTATGGACAATCATCAGTTGCACAATGGAGGGTTGTAGCCGCATGCATGCCCGAAGGAACATTTCATCGTAATTCGGAGTAACAAAGGCGCTGCATTCTCATAGTTACCCGCCGACACCGGGCAAGCGACTTCCAAGTAAAATGTCTCCCCCTGTACGGGAATATCCACTATGTGATGAGAAGTATCCGGACACCTGGCTGAAAATGACTTAAAAGTTCGTGGTGACCTCCATCGGTAATGCTGGAATTCAGTATGGTGTTGGTCCACCCTTAGCCTTGATAACAGCTTCCACTCTCGCAGGCATACGTTCAGTCTGGTGCTGGAAGGTTTCTTGGGGAATGGCAGCCCATTCTTCACGGAGTGTTGCACTGAGGAGAGGTATCGATGTCGGCCGGTGAGACCTAACACGAAGTCGGCGTCCCAAAACATCCCAGAGGTTTTCTATACGATTCATGTCAGTTCTCTGTGCAGACCAGTCCATTGCAGAGATGTTATTGTCGTGTAACCACTCCGCCACAGACGGTGCATTATGAACACGTGCTCGATCGTGTTAAAAGATACAATCGTAATTCCCGATATGCTCTTCAACAGTGGGAAGCAAGAAGGTGCTTAAAACATTAATGTGGGCCTGTGCTGTGATAGTGCCACGTAAAACAACAAGGTGTGAAAGTCTCCTCCGTGAGAAACACGACCACATCGTAACACCACTGCCTCCGCATTTTACTATTGGCACTACACACGTTGGCAGGTGACGTTCACCGGGCATTCGCCACACCCACACCCTACCATCGGATCGCCACATTGTATACCGTGATTCATCACTCCACAAAACGTTTTTCCACGGTTCAGTTGTCGAATGTTTATGCTCCTTACACCAAACGAGGCGTCGTTTGGCATTTACAGGCGTGATGTGTGGCTTATGCGCAGCCGCTCGACCATGAAATCCAAGTTTTCTCACCTCCTGCCTGACTGTCATAATACTTGCAGTGGATCCTGATGCAGTTCGGAATTCCTGTGTGATGGTCTGGCTAGATGTCTGCCTATTACACATTACGAGCCTCTTCAACTGTCGACGGTATCTGTCAGTCAACAGACGGTGTCGGCCTGTACGCTTTTATGCTGCACATGTCTCTTCACGTTTCCACTTCACTATCACATCGGAAACAGCGGACCTAGGGATGTTTAGGGGTGCGGAAATCTCCCGTGCATACATATGACGCAAGTGACATCCAATCACCTGACCACCTTCGTGAGTTCCGCGGAGCGCCCCATTCCGCTCTCTCGTCGTCTGATGACTACTGAGGTCGCTGATAGTGAGCACCTGTAAGTAGGTGGCAGCACAGTGAACCTAATACGAAAACTGGATTTTTTTGGGAGTGTCCGGATACTTTTGATCGCATAGTGTACATAATAGATGTAAGAGTGCAGGTTATAGATACATGCTTGAAGATATATGAAAGTTTGAGTCTGGTCGTGAGTCGTGCTCGGGTAGCCAAATGATAAGGCGACCGCTCGCGATAAGCG
The DNA here is from genome assembly GCF_021461385.2 of Schistocerca piceifrons. Classification (NCBI taxonomy): domain Eukaryota; kingdom Metazoa; phylum Arthropoda; class Insecta; order Orthoptera; family Acrididae; genus Schistocerca; species Schistocerca piceifrons. The sequence continues at coordinate 54,753,720 of NC_060145.1, read as the reverse complement.
GGAAATCCGGGTTAGAGTCCCGGTCCGGCACACATTCTCGTTGTCGTCATTCCATTACTCAGCTGATAGTTGCCTATATTCGCAACTGTGAATAGATTTCATTTATGTGAATACTGTCTGAAAAATGTTGCCAATAGTAGTAGCAAATAAGTAACAAATTTAAACGTCACGCATAATGCGGCGGTTGCTCCACACATCTTTATGACGTCACATCTCCTGAACTATGGTAGGTAGGCGGTTCTCACCCAGATAGCGATTGTTACCTGGCAGTAAGAGATGTGTGCACAAAGGTTGGTTGAAATTTGTTCTGTGGTTTAGGAGGAGATGTGGTACATACATACGTACATGCATGCATACGTACAAACGCCCATTCATTCGTTTTTATAATATGCATGAATTAAACAAATAAATTACGTAGTAAGGGAAAGGGCTACTGCAGTTCACTGAAAATCTGTGCTTCTAATGAAATATTAGTTAAGAAAGTGTTTCTTAGGTTGCAGTGCAGTTCATAGTTAAATGCCTCTGAGCACTATGGGACTTAACATCTGTGGTCATCAGTCCCCTAGAACTTAGAACTACTTAAACCTAACTAACCTAAGGACATCAACACACATCCATGCCCGAGGCAGGATTCGAACCTGCGACCGTAGCAGTCGCGCGGTTCCGGACTGAGCGCCTAGAACCGCTAGACCACCGCGGCCGGCAGTTCAAAGTTACGCCGTATGTGGTGAAATAGGTTCATTCAGCTGGACAAATGAGATATTCCCCATCGCAAGGAAAGTGAGAATCTGTTGCATTTGGTTCATTTGGCTGAGTGTAATGCAGACAAATTGAGTGGAATGGATATGATACTTAGTACAGAAGGTTTTTAAGAATAAACGAAGACGAAAGTAATGAAGAATAGTAGAAGGTAGCCATTTGCTTAATACCAAAATTCCAGAAGATGGAGTAGAAGTGAATTTTCCTATCTGCACAGGATAGCTGAAGGAAAGTAGTAGACGTGCGCAAGTAAAGAATACCTTGTACAACAAAAGAGCTCAGATACCGTACGAGACAAGAGATACTATTAACTGAAGATAAAAAGCTTGTAAATTTCACGACAGTATTTTGTGCCCAGCTGAGAGTCATCTAATGCTACACCCAGGGAGAAAGACAGACCATTGTTCGTGGAACTCTAAAGTTAGTAATTCGTGCTAGCATACTAATATTCCTTCAGATGGTCTTACATTTCGTTTTGTCCCAGAGTTTGGGCCCACATTACCACTGAAGATGTGAACTGTCTCAGTATTGATATTTTCATGTCTGGCATTGAAATATTTGCACGAGTATAAAACAAGGAATTTAGATTTACCTCGTCAGTAAATAACAATGTGTAACACTGTGGCTACTGTACTATCAAATAATCATACTGACCAATATAGTAGATTTCATTTTTAGAAGTGGGTAGTGGAGCTGTAAACATAGTTATATTTTGGGGAAAGTGAGTTATCACCAAATGTGTGTGAAAATGAGCAAAGGAATTACTCAGAATTTTGGATAAAGGCACAGATAGGCCACAGAGCTTAACAAGTAATTTTGCGCTCCAGATAAAATAATCAGTACTGCACCGATAACACTTATCGATTGTTTGCCTTGACTTACAAGCTCTTCAGAAAGTTCAAAGTCATAGAGAGCATATGAGTATTTCGCGCCGGTGGATCAGCCATTTACAGCTAGCAAACAACTTTTCTTGAGTTTAATTTATATTCAGTCAACTTATACATTATAATTATGTATAATTTTCAACGTGGTATGAACAAAAATTGTTTAACCGACAAGTGGAGTATTCAGTTAGAACCTCGAATTTCGACATATCCACACGAAAAGAATGTGGGGGACCACGGACGTAGCGTGTCTGCAAAATAGTAGACTTAACCAACAGCGGTATCTTTTCACAACGCGTGCTATTGTTTCAATTTAAAAGTGGGTATACTAATACGCAGTTTTGTCTGAAGGTAGATTTCACACAGACAAAAAATAAAATGTATCAATAATAGTGATAGACAACGATACACACAGGTCCGACAGTATATACGAGTATAATTAACTGTGTAATGTGTGCTCCATATCGCGCGATATGTAGCTTACTGTACGCTGTCTTCGGGTTTATTATTTCCTGATTTCACGATTTGTTTCGTGATATCCAGTTATGTGTGTTTTAAACACAGGCTGTGTTAATTCTTACATTCATTATTACAGCAAATTCTTTTCTATACGTCGGCAACTAATGATCCAATAAACATTATTATATGCTACACAATACTACTATCACCATAGCTATTCGTACTAGTAATAAAGTTACGCTTACTTCCAATGTAGCAATGTCTGCCACTATTATTGCCCTCGCCACTGTTATGACAGCGGTACCTACCTCTCTCTCTCTCTCTCTCTCTCTCTCTCTCTCTCTCTCTCTCACGCACACGCACACACGCACGCACGCACGGTATACCAAGTCCGTACCATGGCCCCAATGTTACAAATGTGGACCCTACAGTGTTCCCGTTAGCCCTTACGCGCTACGCCTCTGACCTGTAAGACCGCAACAGCCACCCAAGGGTACATATTTGATACTCGTATCCGTATTCTTGTTTACGTCGGTTGCATCATTGAGTATGAAAGTTGATATTCTGTTGCTCAGATACCTTTCCTTGCACTGTACCCCAATAAACACGTTTATATTTTCTTTCTTTCATTCCATTTCTACAATAACGAGATATCATTAGATATATAGCTTTTCTCAATGGAAATATGAAAAAGAGAACGCATGTGAGCGCACACACTTCTTCTACCGTGCATGCGCGGATCCTCGGCAGAAAAGAACCGTTTCTATTTCTTCCATGTGGATAAACAATGTTCAAATAGCAGCTTCACCCGTTCTGCAGCCAGGTGGCAGGTCGTCTACATTTGACTCTCACACGTTAGGTGTGTCGTGTAGTACTGGATTAACAGCTTGTTTCAGGGTGCAATATTTTGACACAGTCACAGCAGGGGCTTTTCGACCTGGGGTACTAACAAGGATATCCGCCTAAGCCATACACTCTGTAGTCCCATTGTCTGTCAGTAGTAAACACCTTACATAATCTAAATAGATTAAAAATAGTAATAAGACCAATTCTTGCCTGTCATATTCCACAATGCATCCCGACTGCTCCCCGACCGGTAGGCACGCCTTGCTAGTGTTTCTGTAGCCCAGTCAACGAAGACAAAAGGCGCGAGTGCTATGAACGATATGCTAGAATTCCTGAAAAGTGAGAAGTAAAGGAGAATGATAGCGTTTAAAGGTTACTTTGTTTTGTCGAATAACCTGAAGACAGCGGCTTTTAGTGAAAACATTTTCATGTACAAAATTAGTTTTTCCATGATAATGGTTTCCGCGTTACAGGGTATGGAAAAATCGCAGACTATTAAAATAGTGTTTTAATGACATAAAATTGTTTATTTTAAAATGAAGTAAACTGAGAACAGATATTAAATGTTTCAGAACAAAACCAGTCCCCGTTGAGAAATTGTTAACGACGCGTTTCACCCTTTTGGGCATCTTCAGAATGTTTACAAAAACAAGCAACGAGTAGTATGCAGGGTCGGGCGGATGTAAGTTGGAGTGTAGCGATTGCGAAAAGTCGTATATAGGTCAGACTGGCAGATGGTTAAAGACCACCTTGCTGATCACCGAAAGTAAAGTGGCCACCAGTCCCCGACACTAGAGAACCTGAGGATACCGCACCTTCTTCAGAAGGCGAAGAAGTTGGCTCTGCTAGAGGAGCTGAAAATTGTTAAACATCTCGATGTTGGCCGGCCGCTGTGGCCGAGCGGTTCTAGGAGCTTCAGTCCGGAACCGTGCGACCGCTACGCTCGCAGGTTCGAATCCTGCCTCGGGCATGGATGTGTGTGATGTCTTTAGGTTGGTTAGGTTTAAATAGTTCTAAGTTCTAGGGGACTGCTGACCTCAAATGTTAAGCCCTATAGTGCTCAGAGCCATTCGAACCACCTCGATGTCGACAAAGAGAGGTTGCTGAAAGATCAACTGATTAGCAGTAATCAAATATATTATGATACAATGTTACCAGTGTTCAGAATGTTGCTGCAATGAGTATTTTATGCCGACAGCATCACTCTCAATTTGTTGGTTTTTGTGTGGGAAGTTGGGGAAACCATATTTGAAAGCGGGGTTTTTAATGACTCTTTTTGTACTATAAATGACTTTACCTCTTTACATTTTATAACCTGTTCCTTTATTCTGACGGGTAAAAATATTTTCCTCTTGTTTGTGATGCTTAAGACTGTCCAAGATTCCGGTATCTTGAAGTTTTATCTATTCAGTATGCATATGCTATGAATGTATTCCAAAATTTAGCTGTTTTACTGCGTGAGACGGAGTTTAATGACATTTTTTGATTCGTTGTTTCTCATGTAGTCATTTTACCTATTATTTGCGGTTTATATGGGGGTACTTCTAATTTTACTTTCGGATTATGTGTGCGCGTTGGTTTGCTTATATGCAATTTAATTACTAGTTTTACGCACTCTTGTTTTTCGAAAAATGTGCATTAAGCCGGTCATGTGCGCCTCCTGAGTACTTTTTGCCGCAATATACGCGGCACCTATATCTCAATTTGTCACTGTAATGTTTGTGTGCACGCCAATACAGACATTGTGGGACTCGTACCGCAGTTTTGTAAGCGTGGCCCCACCTTTCACTGCCACGGCGGAGACAGCTGGTGTACTCCAGGTAACACGCGATAACCGTGGGAAATTTTTCCGCCACATATTTGTACCTGCTCGCTGTTATTCTGGCTGTTTCTCACCTTTCAATAAGTCCACTGCGTGTTTAGATGTTTCGTGACGGATGGATTATACAGTGTGTTACAGAAAGGTACGGCCAAACTTTCAGGAAACATTCTTCACACACAAAGAAAGAAAATGTTTTGTGGACATTTGTCCGGAAACGCTTACTTTCCATGATGGCGCTCATTTTATTACTTCTCTTCAAATCACATTAATCATGGAATGGAAACACACAGCAACAGAACGTACCAGCGTGACTTCACTTTCTTACTGGAAATGTTCAAAATGTCCTCCGTTAGCGAGGATACATGCATCCACCCTCCGTCGCATGGAATCCCTGATGCGCTGATGCAGCCCTGGAGAATGGCGTATTGTATCACAGCCGTCCACAATACGAGCACGAAGAGTCTCTACATTTGGTACCGGGGGTGCGTAGACAAGAGATTTCAAATGCCCCCATAAATGAAAGTCAAGAGGGTTGAGGTCAGGAGAGCGTGGAGGCCACAGAATTGGGCCGGCTCTACCAATCCATCGGTCACCGAATCTGTTGTTGAGAAGCGTACGACAATTCGACTGAAATGTGCACGAGCTCCATCGTGCGTGAACCACATGTTGTGTCGTACTTGTAAAGGCACATATTCTAGCAGCACAGGTAGAGTATCCCGTATGAAATCATTAGACCGTGCTCCATTGAGCGTAGGTGGAAGAACATGGGGCCCAATCAAGACATCACCAACAATGCCTGCCCAAACCTTCACAGAAAATCTGTGTTGATGACGTGATTGCACAATTGCGTGCAGATTCTCGTCAGGCCACACATGTTGATTGTGAAAATTTACAATTTGATCACGTTGGAGTGAAGCCTCATCCTAAAGAGAACATTTGCACTGAAATGAGAATTGACACATTGTTGGATGAAACATTCGCAGAAGTGTACCCGTGGAGGCAAATAAGCTGCTGCCAGTGCCTGCACACGCTGTACATGGTACGGAAACAACTGGTTCACCCGTAGCACTCTCCGTACAGTGACGTGGTCAACGTTACCTTGTACAGCAGTAATTTCTCTGACGCTAACATTAGGGTTATCGTCAACTGCACGAAGAATTGCCCCGCCCATTGCAGGTGTCCTCGTCGTTCTAGGCCTTCCCCAGTCGCGAGTCATAGGCTGGAATGTTCCGTGCTCCCTAAGACTCCGATCAATTGCTTCGAACGTCTTCCTGTTGGGACACCTTCGTTCTGGAAATCTGTCTCGATACAAACGTACCGCGCCACGGCTATTGCCCCGTGCTAATCCATACATCAAATGGGCATGTGCCAACTCCGCATTTGTAAACATTGCACTGACTGCAAAACCACGTTCGTGATGAACACTAACCTGTTGATGCTACGTACTGACGTGCTTGTAGCTAGTACTGTAGAGCAATGAGTCACATGTCAACACAAGCACCGAAGTCAAAATTACCTTCCTTCATTTGGGCCAACTGGCGGTGAATCGAAGTAGTACAGTACATACTGACTAAACTAAAACGAGCTCTAACATGTAAATTAAGCGTTTCCGGACACATGTCCACATAAAATCTTTTCTTTATTTGTGTGTGAGGAATGTTTCCTGAAAGTTTGGCCGTACCTTTTTGTAACACCCTGTATATCCGATTATCTTCGTGTCTGTTTTACATTACATGTGATTTTATGACTGATGGACCACGTTTCCAGCTACTTTTACGTACGTTTTTATCACTTTTAGTTCACATTGTCTGCTTAGCCGTGCAATACAGGACCATGCACTTCTCCTCCATTTGTTCCTAATTGACTGGTTTCTTGTTCTTGTCGACAATTTGATGATGCCCCAGAAGAGTGAAATGCGTCATTGACATTCAATAATTTCGCAAGCGAGACTGGTTCTGTTCTGAAACACTTTTAAACCGGTTTCTGTAACATTCTGCCACGATGGAATGGAATGTTTTTATTAAATATATTATTTATGATTTATTAAATACATTCTGAAGGTGGCAGGGGTGAAATACAGGGAGCGAAAGGCAATTTACAATTTGTACAGAAACCAGATGGCAGTTGTAAGAGTCGAGGGGCATCAAAGGAAAGCAGTGGTTGGGAAAGGAGTGAGACAGGGTTGTAGCTTATCCCCGATGTTATTCAATCTGTATATTGAGCAAGCAGTAAAGGAAACAAAAGAAAAATTCGGAGTAGGTATTAAAATCCATGGAGAAGAAATAAAAACTTTGAGGTTCGCCGATGACATTGTAATTCTGTCAGAGACAGCAAAGGACTTGGAAGACCAGTTGAACGGAATGGACTGTGTCTTGAAAGAAGGATATAAGATGAACATCAACAAAAGCAAAACGAGGATAATGGAATGTAGTCGGATCAAGTCGGGTGATGCTGAGGGAATTGGATTAGGAAATGAGACACTTAATGTAGTAAAGGACTTTTGCTATTTGGGGAGCAAAATAACTGATAATGGTTGAAATAGAGAGGGTATAAAATATAGACTGGCAATGGCAAGGAAAGAATTTCTGAAGAAGAGAAATTTGTTAACATCGAGTATAGATTTAAGTGTCAGGAAGTCGTTTCTGAAAGCATTTGTATGGAGTGTAGCCATGCATGGAAGTGAAAGATGGACGATAAATAGTTTAGACAAGAAGAGAATAGAAGCTTTCAAAATGTGGTGCTACAGAAGAATGCTGACGATTAGATGGGTAGATCACATAACTAATGAGGAGGTATTTAATAGAATTGGGGAGGAGTTTGTGGCACAACTTGACTAGAAGAAGGGATCGGTTGGTAGGACATGTTCTGAGGCATCAAGGGATCACCAATTTAGTACTGGAGGGCAGCGTGGAGGGTAAAAATCGTAGAGGCAGCCCAAGAGATGGATACACTAGTCAGATTCAGAAGACTGCAGTACTTACTGGGAGATGAGGTAGCTTGCACAGGATAGAGTAGCATGGAGAGCTGCATCAAACCAGTCTCAGGAATGAAGACGACAACAACAACAAATGTGTGTACGACATATGCGTGCAGAAGAGCTGTGTTAACGGATATTGTGTTTTGGCGTTGTAAACGGAGTGGAGGGGAAGGTTGGAGGGTAGAAATGCGAAGACAGGCAGATCACCGGATTGTGGCCTTGACTACGATCTTACGTGGGTCTGCAAACTGAAGAGCAATAAGGGAAAACCTCCCCCTCTAAACCCACAACGCCACAAGAAGAAACTACAGCATGCTTCGCAAAGTTATACGTACCCCCTGCAACACACTTCATGAATCACTCGCGACGTATTGCGCAGACGTGACCAGGTTCTACATTTTTCACAGAATACATTAACACTACCTAGAATACAGATACGAGTTACTAACCATGGCAACGCAAGAAATGAGTGTGGAAAACATCTACGTAAATCTCTGCTTACTCGTCTGTACTGCTAGAGCGGCAGATGTGACGTTCTCCAGTGAAAGGTAACTTACCCGTACACGGGCGCTGCTCGCTTTCGAATTTACAAGCTACACCTCTCCCGCGTTTCCTACGAGTTCTCTTACGTCAGCAGACAAAATAACTTCACTGAGCATCCGTTTGTATAGTGGAATTATTTTCACTTTACGTGAACACATACTTAATATTTTATCTTGTCCCACTTCAATAAAAATTAAACATTACTTTTATAACATTAAAACTTAATTTTCAATAACGTTGCGATTTTTCCAACCCCTGTAACGTGGAAACTGAGTCCTGGATAAAAAAAAAACCAGTACGAACTTCTTTATAAGAAATTTAATATGGTTTAATTTTGTACTTAGCAGTATTTTTAGGGTTACTAAAGGAACACACAAAGAAAAGTAGTGACGTGTAAATGCCCTCCTCTATACAATGGACGCAACTGCATTTTTTTTTATACGAAGAACGGCAACCGCTCTTATCGCACAGTTAGCATTTTTACTGGCCATTCTCCCTTTCCAAATAACCAGACTTTCTTCGTAGTTATCTCATAGCAGAATGGTGATTAATATTGTACGGTAGATTACTTATTTTTGTATTCCAAAAACTACCATGACACTTCAGTGTGAAACTGGAATTCTGATTGTTTCCTTGGTAATGTGTTGTGTGCTAGAGTTGCCATTGTGCGTCCACAAAACTACCGTCTGACACCCTTCACATTCATTTGTTGTAGAATGTTAGAACTGTGGCAGGACAAGTGTAGCGTGAGGGAAATCGCAGCTGAACGTAAGCATTTCTAACGAGCTTGGTAAGGTCCGCAGATGGTCTGAAAGACAGGTGAGACTTGTGGGAAAGCTACAGACGAACCAGCGGTGTCCATATTGTCCATATCCACGGTCCTTTATTAAGTCTTCGAGATGTGACATGCAAAGATGAGCGTGTCCACTAAATGCAATTTTTCGCAGTCAACATAACATTTGTTCCAGGCATACACATAAATGAAAATAACATATTGCAATGTAAGCGCGTCGACTTTTGTGCCAAAACGCAGTTTATATGTAGAAATATTACTTTGAGACACATTTAAATATGGACATGTTCTCATGTGTGTGAACCATTCGGAAGTTTTCGGCTTTCAATAAGTTTCAAAAGCAAGTATCAGCTTGATTTTAAAAATAACTTTTATCGTTTTGTATAATTCTTGCTGTACTGTACCATATTACTTACTTCTAACAATTTAGTATGTGATATAAAGGAAAAACTAGAAATTAGCAATTGTAACATTGATATTCCCTTTCAGTGTTTCACCGAAAATTCTGAATTTATTGTTTCTTCAGTTACGTAAAATATTTCAAATCACCATAACAGAATATAACGATGTAACAATGGAATTAACTATTATCAGAAAGATTCTTTGAAGAAACCGTTGCACTTAAACGTATAAACCACAATTATCTTTCAAATAGTCATTTTCCCCTACCTGTGTGTTGAACAACATGGGTATATCATCGGTGATGGATGTATACCAGCCGGCCGCTGTGACGGGCAGTTCTAGGCGCTTCAGTCCGGAACCGCGCTGCTGCTACGGTCGCAGGTTCGAATCCTGCCTCGGGCTTGGATGTGTGTGATGCCTTAGGTTAGTTAGGTCTAAGTAGTTCTAAGTCTACGGGACTGATGACATTAGATGTTAAGACCCATAGTGCTTAGAGCCATTTGAACCATTTTGATGTATACCAACGTAAGTCCACTTGGTTTCGCCAGTCTTCCGATTTACGGAAAACTGTCAACATCTTTCTTCTTGTCATCTGAGATTGGAAGGCTGAGACGTGAATTAGCTAGTGGTTCAGAAAAAAGTTTCGTAATGGTCGGTCAACGTTTCTAAACAGACTTCTGCTCTTTTATATGTTGCTGGGACCTCTAGAGTTCAACTGCTTCATCAGTAGGAGTGTTTCCTATACCTTCGTATTTGTGTATGAAAATTCGTTTCATTTAACTTTTGCGTTCTAAATTTCGTAGGCCTTTATATCCAGTCTCCAACCTGCACCAAGGTTTCTTACTCCACGAGCCCGCATCTCGTGGTCGTGCGGTAGCGTTCTCGCTTCTCACGCCCGGGTTCCCGGGTTCGATTCCCGGCGGGGTCAGGGATTTTCTCTGCCTCGTGATGGCTGGGTGTTGTGTGCTGTCCTCAGGTTAGTTAGGTTTAAGTAGTTCTAAGTTCTAGGGGACTGATGACCATAGATGTTAAGTCCCATAGTGCTCAGAGCCATTTGAACCATTTTTTCTTACTCCACGCACTGGCTGTTAGGCCTCACTATATTCCTCTTTCATTACAGTTGTCGGCCTCCTTCGTAGTTTCTCTACTCTACTTCAAATTCGGTCAGCAGATGAGTATGCGTGTTCTCATAATAATAATTACTAGCATCAGTATTATGCAATATTACTACGAGGGAGCACAGAAGCACAAAATGATGCAAACAGCTGCTCTGCACAGTAACGTCTGGCGCTGACTGGAATGCAAATTACGTGACTGGCATCGGAATCTCCTATTGGCCGTAAGGGACTGGTTGTCCTTGCACGATATGTACATGTATGAGGACGTGTCTGCTCAGAGCCATGTATTTTCGCAGGCTTGCTCGATTTTTCTTAAATTGCATGTCACCTTCTAAATTTTTTGCATCCGAAGAAACGCCGCCGTTCTTATCGTGCAATAAACAAATTTTTATGGCCATTCTCCGTTTCCAAATAACCAGACATTATTCTTGATTATTTCGCGGTAGACTGCTGTTAATGTTGTACGAGAGACTATTTTGCTTTGTATTCAAAAAATTGCCATGACACGCTTACTTGAAGGGTTACTTTGTTGTCCGTCGGCCTGTTAAAAACTTTTTAAGGAACAGGTAGACGTGTTTGGTTGAAATTTGTAACATGCTAAGCTCTATAGTCCCTTGGGCGTGTTATAGATGTAAGCTTCTAAGTACGTAACTGCAAGCAAAAATAAGACCATTCATGTCACATATTTTGACAATCGCAAATTCACTCTTGAAAACCTGTAGTGTACTTCACCCAAAATCATGAAATTTGGTAGACAGCGAAGTTCCACAGTGAAAGTAACGGAAAAAATTCGTAAGTTGTTAATTTGTAATTGCCACACGAAAAAATATTTCTTTTGTCATTTGTTATCCAATTCCAACTCAAAAATTTCCAGCAAGTCTTGGAATTTCCGGGATCGATATCTTTCCACTGTCAGTGTCGATAACAGGCCAGAATCGTAGAGATTCTCGGGACGGATAAATAGTCAGTATAAATAATTAAGTTTGTACGGAACCCTCAAAGCACAAGTCTTATTCGCGACTGGCCAATGTTTTCCTTGATAACGCATTGTGTGCTGCAGAGTTTTCATTGTGTGTCCACAATAATACCGTTCAACAATTTTGGCACGTATTTGTTGTACAATCTTAAAACTGTGGCAGGACAGGTGTAGCTTCTGGGAAACCGGAGTTAAATGCTAGTAGTTTCTTGACTTCCGCAAGGCGTTCGATACAGTTCCCCACAGTCGTTTAATGAACAAAGTAAGAGCATATGGACTATCAGACCAATTGTGTGATTGGATTGAAGAGTTCCTAGATGACAGAACGCAGCATGTCATTCTCAATTGGGAGACGTCTTTCGAAGTAAGAATGATTTCAGGTGTGCCGCAGGGGAGTGTCGTAGGACCGTTGCTATTCACAATATACATAAATGAACTTCTGGATAACATCGGAAGTTAACTGAGGCTTTTTGCGGATGATGCTGTCTATCGAGAGGTTGTAACAATGGAAAATTGTACTGAAATGCAGGAGGATCTGCAACGAACTGACGCATGGTGCAGGGAATGGGAATTGAATCTCAATGTAGACAAGTGTAATGTGCTGCGAATACATGGGAAGATAGATCCTTTATCATTTAGCTACACTATAGCAGGTCAGCAACTGGAAGCAGTTAATGCCATAAAGTATCTGGGAGTACGCATTAGGAGTGATTTAAAATGGAATGACTATATAAAATTAATCGTCGGTAAAGCATGAATACTGCTCACCAGTGTGGGATCTGTACCAGATAGGGTTGATGGAAGAGATAGAGAAGGTCCAACGGAGAGCAGCGCGCTTCGTTACAGGATCATTTAGTAATCGCGAAAGCGTTACGGAGATGATAGATAAACTCCAGTGGAAGACTGTGCAAGAGATACGCTCAGTAGCTCGGTACGGGCTTTTGTTGAAATTTCGAGAACATACCTTCACCTAGGAGTCAAGCAGTATATTGCTCCCTCTTACGTATATCTCGCGAAGAGACCACGAGGATAAAATCGGAGAGATTAGAGCCCACACAGAGGCATACCGACAATCTTTCTTTCCACGGCCAATACGAGACTGGAATAGAAGGGGGAACCGATAGGTGGTACTGAAAGTACCCTCCCCCACACACCGTCAGGTGGCTTGCGGAGTATGGGCGTAGATGTAGTCCTTGCTTGTCTGCATGGGTTAGTCTTCCTGTGAGCGTGGTAGGGTCCGTAGATGGCTCTGGAGGCAGATGAAACGTGTTGGAAAGTTACAGACAAACCATCGGCGATTAGATACAGCGTCCTTCATTCAATCATTCAGGTAGACTCCTCCATGAACACGAATAAGTCGCTAGTTGTTCTATCCGGCTAGTATAGATATTCAAATGGATTCTCTTCTTTACGTAATATTCCACGCTGAGCGGTAGGCGATGTTCGGGCAGCGGTGCACACGGGCGAACTGCTTACACAGTGGAGCGCTGACACGGATTGGAGACGAAGACGCCTCGCGAGGCTTAAATACGACCGCCGGCTGGGAGCAAGGCCAGCCAGCAGAGCCTTGTGTCTTAATGGCGGGCCACGCTGTCCCAGTGACACGGGGTTGCCACTGGCCGGGTTCGACATGCGGACTGCGATCGGCAACTGGAGAGCAGGTGCGAGCAGAGGTGCGGTGTTGGCTGCCTGCGCTGGCCAGACAGGCAGAGGTCCCTCCTTCGCAGCCCGGTGGTCGCAGGAGTGCGGCGAAGACTCGTGGCTCACGCATGACAGGCGTGCCCACGTCATACCCTACATTACGTATGCGGCAGGGCCAGTGTTTAAACACAAGTTGTCGGCGCTGAAGTCGACCAAGGACTGCGTTTGTGAGCCACTGCTAACCGGTTGGAATAAGACAATGAATGGGTATACATCTACAATTCACAATTAAGTATCTGGCCGTGTGGTGTGCGTACTGTAAGACCTTCGGTACACACCCCATCAGATTATTTGACTTGTCGCTCTAACGAAGTAGGCGAGTGTCAGCAATGTGTCTCGTGGTCTTATCGTGGCGTGTTTATCTTCCGCCGTTAGGTCAGACGATAGAAATGCCACTTGCACGGTTAGAGTAGACATTGATGGCGACCAACTTTAACCAGAACTTGATCAATTTTCACACACATTTATTAAAATAATAACAAGCATAAAAATTATTTAACTTGGTTCTGGATGCTATTTACAATTGACAATCGGAAGTTCCTTTGATACTGCTACATTAATTTTATTCTCACATATATCTTTGATACTTGACAAAAGTGTCTATACATTTATCTTCATGGCTATGTACAGGAATATGGTTCTTATTAGGCGCAGACGGAACCTTGACTATAGACTGGTACAGACTGCTGCAGACAAATGCAGACTGGTACAGATTGACTAATCGGAGGTCTGTACACTCGTTATACTACCTCGCGCATTCATGTATCACTGCGTGATTGTGATCCACAAGGAGAAAAGGTTCTACGTTAGCAGCAATCTCATTGGCTGTGTTACATTTTAATACGCAAATTGGTGGAAGCAGAATTCGGTCCATCTCTATGGCAGCGCCATCTCGTAGTGCGGAGACGGACGAGCGCTGCGCCTGCGCTGTTGTACTTAGCGGGGCGCGCTCTAGTGTGAAAGTTGTGTATGCGCTGACTATGCGGAACTATGTACACAACACAGAGGATTCATCGAACCACTTTAAAGCTATTTGTTTACCGTTCCACTTTCGAACAGTGAGCGGGAAGAAAGAACAGTCAACTATGTCTACAGGGTGGTCCATTGAGAGTGACCGGGCCAAATATCTCACGAAATAAGCATCAAATGAAAAAACTACAAAGAAAGAAACTCGTTTAGCTTGAAGGGGGAAACCAGATGGCGCTATGGTTGGCCCGCTAGATGGCGCTGCCATAAGTCAAACGGATATAGGAACCCTCATTTTTATTACATATTCGTGTAGTACATAAAGAAATATGAATGTTTTAGTTGGACCACTTTTTTCGCTTTGTGATAGATGGCGCTGTAATAGCACAAACGTATAAGTACGTGGTATCACGTAAGATTCCGGCAGTGCGGACGGAATTTGCTTCGTGATACATTACCCGTGTTAAAATGGACCGTATACCAATTGCGGAAAAGGTCGATATCGTGTTGATGTATGGCTATTGTGATCAAAATGCCCAACGGGCTTGTGCTACGTATGCTGCTCGGTATCCTGGACGACATCATCCAAGTGTCCGGACCGTTCGCCGGATAGTTACGTTATTTAAGGAAACAGGAAGTGTTGAGCCACATGTGAAACGTCAACACGACCTGCAACAAATGATGATGCCCAAGTAGGTGTTTCAGCTGCTGTCGCGGCTAATCCGCACATCAGTACCAGACAAACTGCGCGAGAATCGGAAATCTCAAAAACGTCGGTGTTGAGAATGCTACATCAACATCGATTACACCCGTACCATATTTCTATGCACCAGGAATTGCATGGCGAAGACTTTGAGCGTCGTGTTCTGTTCTTCCACTGGGCACAAAAGAAATTACGGGACGATGACAGATTTCTGCTCGCGTTCTAATTAGCGACGAAGCGTCATTCACCAACAGCGGTAACGTAAACCGGCATAATATGCACTATTGGCCAACGGAAAATCCACGATGGCTGGGAGAAGTGGAACATCAGCGACCTTGGCGGGTTAAAGTATGGGGCGGCATTACGGGAGGAAGGATAATTGGCCCACATTTTATCGATGGCAATCTAAATGGTGCAATGTATCCTGGTTTCCTACGTAATGTTCTACCGATGTTACTACAAGATGTTTCACTGCATTACAGAATAGCGATGTACTTCCAACATGATGGATGTCCGGCACATAGCTCGCGTGCGGTTGAAGCGATACTGAATAGCATATTTCATGACAGGTGATGACCATACCATGGCCCGCACGTTCACCGGATCTGACGTCCCCGGATTTCTTTCTGTGGGGAACGTTGAAGAATATTGGCTATTGTGATCCACCGACAACGCGTGAAAACATGCGTCAGAGCATTCTCAATGCATGTGCGAACATTACGGAAGGCGAACTACTCGTTGTTGAGAGGAATGTCGTTACACGTATTGCCAAATGCATTGAGGTTGATGGACATAATTTTGACCATTTATTGCATTAATGTTTTATTTACAGGTTATCACAAATGATAAGTTCACAAAGGTACATGTATCACTTTGGAACATCCGAAATAAAATGTTCAAACGTACCTACGATCGGTATTTTAATTTAAAAAATCTACCTGTTACCAACTGTTCGTCTAAAATTGTGAACCATATGTTTGTAGCTATTACAGCGCCATCTATCACAAAGCGAAAAAAGTGGTCCAACTAAAATATTCGTATTTCCTTACGTACTACACGAATATGTAATAAGAAATGGGGGTTCCTATTAAAAAAGCAGTTGATATCCGTTTGATGTAAGGCAGCGCCATCTAGCGGGTCAACCATAGCGCCATCTGTTTTCCTCCTTCAAGCTAGACAAGTTTCGTTCTTTGTAGTTTTTTCGTTTGACGCTTATTTCGTGAGATACTTGGCCCGGTCACGATCAATGGACCACCCTGTATACGTGGTCTGAATTATAGATTATGATGAGTCCTTCCTTTGAACGTGGGCGCTAACAAAGTAGTTTCACACTGTGAAGAGAAAGTTGGTGATTTCATGAAGATCCTGCCGCAACGAAAAATGCTTTTGTCCTTTGCCACCCCAATTCACGCATCATATCCTTGGCGCGCTCTCCCCTTTTCCAAGACAGTACAAAACGACCCGCTCTTCCTTGAACTTTATCGATGTTCTCCGTCGATCCTATCTGATACGGATCCCACGCCACACAGCAGTATTCCAGATTAGGACATATAAGAGTAGTTTAGTCACTCTCTTTAGTAGAATTAAATTTTCTCAGTGTTCTACCAATAAATCGTAGTCTCTGGTTCGCTTTACCCACAAAGTTATATGTGAGATCGTTCCAACTTAAGTTATTCGTGATTGTAGTCCCTAAGTATTTAGTTGTCTACAGCCTTTAGATTTGAGTGATTTAACATGTAACTACAACTTACTGGAGTCTTTTTTAGTGCTCATTTGGATGACTTCACACTTTTCATGATTTAGTCAGCTGCCACTTTTTGCACTATACAGATATCTTCCTTGAATCGTTTTCTAGTATGTTTCTATCACCTGACGATTTTAGAAGACGGTAAATCGCAACGTCGTCTGCAAAAAATGATTGCTACTCAGATTGTCTCCTAGATCATTCATGTAGATCAGGAACTGCAGAGGGCCTATAACACTTCCGTGGGGAACGCCAGATGTTACTTCTGTTCTACTCGATCGTTTTGTGTCAGTTACTATGAGCTATGACCTTTCTGACAGGAAATCACGAATCCAGTCACAGAACTGAGACGATAGTCCATAGGCGCGCAATTTGATTAAAAGTCGCTTGTGAGGTATGGTGTCAGAAGTCTTCCGGATATATAAAAGTATGGGATGAAGTGGACACCCCCTGTCAATATCACTCATCACGTCGTGAGAATAAAGAACTGGTTGTTTCACAAGTACGATGTTTCCTGAATGCGCGTTGGCTGTTTGTCAGTAAATTGTTTTCTTAGAAATAACACGTAATGTTTGAACACAGGATATTTTACAAGAACCTACTGCAAATCGACGTTAGTGATACGGGTCTGAAATTCAGCGGTTTACTCTATTTCCTTCCTTCGGTATTGGTGTGACTTGCGCAACCTCCCAGTCTCAAGGTAAGCATCTTTCAACGAGAGATCGGCTGTGTATGTTGCTAAATATGGAGCTACTGTATCAGCATACTCTGAGGGTAACCTGACTGGTATACCGTGAGCACCAGAGGCCTTGCTTTTATTAAGTGATTTAAGCTGCTATACTACGCTGAGAATATCTGCTTCTAAGTTCCTCATGTTGACAGTTGTTGTTGCTTCAGATTCTGAAATATTTACTTCATCTGTAGTGAATCAATTTCGGAAAACCATATCTAATAACTCCGCTTCAGTGGCACTGTCATCAGTGAAGGTATTGCCTTTCCGATGGTGTACTTTACATAAGACCACAATATCTTCGGCTTCTCTGCCAGATCTGGAGACAGAATTTCGTGGCGTAATCGGCAGCGCACACCGACGACGCGGAAGTCAGTCAGGTCAGAGTCGCTTCCTGCCTGCTGGTCCCAGGGCACTCGACACCTGGGATTGTTCCGCGGTGAGCTGATTTCGGCGCTCGTGTTCTGCCGTCCCAGTAGATGACCACACAGTTCAGTAACACACCTGCTCTTGGCTGCGGCCTGGTTTCACAGTTTTGTCCCGGGACGTAAAAACGGACGTGGGCGAGCAGCTGGTGACGTCACAGCATGGAATTGAAAGTTCCACTACACTGCGGGGCGTGAAATAATCTGGTGTGTCAGATTTTTGCCTGTTGGAGAGGAACGTGGCCAGCGACATCGTTTTACGTTAAGCCGACGGCACAGGGGACGAGTTAGATAACGTTCACGTGGCGTTCTACGAGTGTTTTCGCGTCATTTCCTGCTCCTATTTTACGTTAGGAAACCGGTTCGTGACGTGAGACACAAAATAAGTTCTGCGATATTGCGACAACAGGCCACGCAAAGTAGAATCAGTAGGAAGCAAGAAGGCTTCCTAAGTGACAACCAGAAAGCAGGGCGCCATACTGTCTTCGTGTTCATTATAAGCCCATATGCGTTTCGTTTTATGTTATACGTTACAACATATGAACATTTGCTGCTTCTAAGCACTACCACAATGAATTTATGGAGAAAGAGTCGTTACTGGTACGATTTGTTGCAATAAAATCACGGGAGACGTCATACCGGTGGTTGAAGAATTTTCGTCGTTATTTTCGCGTTATAACTTGGGTGTTACGAGACTAAGTAGTGTCCTCGTATGTACAATTTTTTTCCATTTTCGCATTTTATAAAGGGTTGTGCGACTCTCCTATGAAATTAATAGAAATAATTTCTCTAATATTTGATGTTTTGTAAATATAAGCGTGCTATGTCAGGAGTGAGTGTGTTAGATTTAGTTAACTGGCATAAGCTGAGGTTCTTGATGAGTCGACACGTACTCTTTTTTTGTCCTACTACATGGTCACAGAAATTGCAGTTTTTATGTGTACCACACACAGACCAACGTGACCCCCCCCATATGGCCAAGAGAGGAAATGTGTTTCAGTTGAGGTAACGTAGCAATTCTACGCGCGTCCATTTTCGTGAACAAACTGTCCTGTTTTGGGGAGCCAAATAAAGCCGACAACTCCTACTGCAGGGCACTGAGGACGCAAAATGTTAACCAGTTCGCGTCGTGTGCCGACGTTGGATATCACGTCTCCATGCGCGTCAACGTTAGCTGCATCGTCCCGCGTGCCGACGGCTTTACAAGCAGACGACAGGAGCCACCGTATTGTATGAATTATCGTATTCGGTGGGTTTTCTTTCTCGTAGAGTACGCGGAATGATCAGCTCTTTCAAATCCTCCGTTAACCCCGCCGCTCTCCGCTGTCACTTCCTCTCGATTCTTGACGTGTTCCGGGGCTCTGAAGTGGTTTACAGCGACGGCTCAATGGCTGATGGTCACGTAGGCTTCGCATATGTTCATGGAGGACATATTGAGCTGCACTCTTTGCCAGTTGGCGGCAGTGTTTCCACTGCAGAGCTGGCAGCCATATTTTGGTGCTCGTGAGTACATCCGCTCATGCCCTGGCGAGTCAATTCTCCTGTGTACTGACTCATTGAGCAGCCTACAAGCTATCGACCAGTGCTACCCTCGTCACCCTCTGTCAGCGTCCATTCAGGAGTCCATCTATGCCATAGAACAGTCCCGCCGTTCCATGGTGTTTGTGTGGACCCCAGGACATATCGGAATCCCCGGCAACGAACTTGCCGACAGGCGACGCGGAAACCGAAGCTGACCTGCGTTCTGTCTTACTCCGCAGGATTTTCCGGCATTGGGAGACGTAATGGCATAACAGCACGCACAACAAACTGCGTGTCATTGAGACTATGAATGTGTGGAAGTCTTCCATGCAGGGCTCTCGCAGGGAATCAGGTGTCCTCTGCTGGCTCCGCATTGGCCATACGTGGCTAACGCTTAGTTACCTACTCCATCGCGAGGACCCGCCTCAGTGTCGCTGTGGCTCGCAAATGACAGTAGTCCACCTCTTGCTGGACTGCCCACTTTTAGCCGCTCTGCGCCAGACTTTTAACTTTCCCATCACCCTGCCTTCGGTGTTGGGCGACAATGTCTCCACAGCTACTTTAGTTTTACGTTTTATCCGTGAGAGTGGGTTTTATACTTCTATGTAGGTTTTAGCGCATGTCCTTTGTGTCCTCCACCCTAGTGCTTTTAGGGTGGAGGTTTTCACGTGTTGCAGAGTGGCTGGCTTTCCCTTTCTATTCTCGTGGTTGGCCAGCCACTGTAATCTGCTTTCATGTTTCACTCTCTTCTGCTTCTAGCGTGTCTCTGTTGTTTTCTTTTCCTTTTTTGTTCCTTTTAGTGTTCGTTGCCTCTTCTTCGTTTTGTGGCTTTTCCTTTCTTTCCGTTTTGTGTTACATGTTTCGTCCGTTTCATTCTCACACTTGTGGCATTGTTGTATTAGGAACAAGGGACCGATGACCTCGTAGTTTGGTCGCTTCTCCCGTCTTTAAACCAACCAATCTTTCAAATCATCAGAAAATTGCAGATCTCTCGCAAACGCATCAATTTAGGTACAACTTGTCACAATAAAATGACCAGGAACTACATGTTTGTAGATAAAGTCTCTGTGTAGTTGGTATTTTTAGTGTTATTACTTGTCTGTTAAGAAAGTGTACCATTGCAATGCTACTGCGCAGTGGTGATCTATCAAAAGCGTGTCTTTCTGGGACAATGTGCAGATTAAATATTAAATGACTGGTGCAGATACAGTCTTCAGATTGTAGACCACAAACAGAGGTCGCTATGTCGAAGTTACAGGGCAGTGGATAGTGTCGTGAGCTCTGAACTGAGGGGAGCAAGATAGCAAGTTCGCTTCCACCCTCTTCCAAAACTTTTTTCTACGGTTTCTGTTGTAAGAGATTCTGGATCTTTCAAATGCATTTAGTAGAAGCATTATCTCAAAAACTATGTTATTATAAGTTATGTATTTGCTGCAATTCTTCTTGCAAAAGACGACGACTGGAATGTCTCCCCAGTGGCCAGAAATCTTATCGTGGCTCCCAGTCTGAAAGTAAAAGAAAGTTACACATTGGAAGTTTTTGCCGTTACAAAACTTTCTGTAAGATGTGTATACCTATTTCTGGGTTAATGGACTGGGTCTCGTTTGTTTGTTACCGGTAAATGTCTTTTTCGGTGTGGCTGAGCAGCTTCGAAAAAAGTTTCCTCTTCCATTCGAATGAAATTACGAAACGAAGCTCAACCTTGAAATTCAGAGTGTTGGTAGTAAACACAACATCGAGAATATGGATGTTATGCACTCGAAAATTGACATTAAACACTACACCATAATTGTATTCAATTTGAAACCGAAAATGGAATGAAAAATGTAATTGAGTTAACGTAAAACTCGTGTTGGCTTCTACTGAAATCATTGTAAACCATTAGGTAGTGTTCCTATACCAGCAATTAGCTGTTAAAGCCATCGATGAGTCCAGAACTTTTTGGCGATTTTCTCCGCTCATCTTCACAATCGCTAACAGGTAAGGCAGCTATTTTACGTGCGTTCATTTTCGTAAGGAAACTCTTTGTTCTGCGAGCCATATAAAGCTGACAACGCTGGCTGAGAGCGTAAATCATCTTCACCAGGTCGTCCTGTGTTGACGGCACTCTCGTCTCTCGTGAGGTCGGATGGCCCATCCGCATCCACAACTTTAGCTGCCTCGTCCCTTGTGAGGACGGCTTAGAACATATTCTGAGCTCAAACGTGATGAAGTATTTCTAACAGATTCCGGACGGGAAGCAGCGCCTGGTCCCCGGCACGAATCCGCCCGGCGGATTAGTGTCGAGGTCCGGTGAACCGGCCAGTCTGTGGATGGTTTTTAGGCGGTTTTCCATCTGCCTCGGCGAATGCGGGCTGGTTCCCCTTATTCCACCTCAGTTACACTATGTCGGCGATTGCTGCGCAAACAAGTTCTCCACGTACGCGCGCAAACATGAGGGTTACACTCGTCTGGTGTGAGACGTTCCCTGGGGGGTCCACCGGGGGCCGAACCGCACAATATCCCTGGGTTCGGTGTGGGGCGGCGGAGGGGTGAAGTGGACTGCGGTAGTCGTCGTGGGGTTGTGGACCACTGCGGCTGCGCGGGGACGTAGCCTCTCCGTCGTTTCTATGTCCCTGGTCAACATACAATACAATACAATACAATTTCTAACAGGATGACTTTCATGTGAAGCAGCATGGATTCCGAAAAGCATCGATCATCTGAAAGCCAACTCGGTCTTTCCCATGACATGCTGAATGCTTTGTATTAACGCTGTCAGAGAGATGCAATATTTGTCGATTTCCGAAAAGCGTTTGACTTAGTATCGCACCTACACATACCATCATAATTTCGATAGTACGGGGTATGAAGCGAAATTTGTGTTTGGATTGGACACTTTATGGTAGGGAGGACACAAACTGTCATCTTTGGTGGAGAGCCGACGTGAGTAGAAGTAACTTCTCTTGCGTCCCAGGGAAGTGTGCTGTTCCTGTTGTATATTGATGACTTTGCAAACCATATTGATAACAACTTCAGGTGCAATTACGTAGAATGGAGTACCGTCTGATAACTGTACAGGTACAGACACGGTCAGATGTTGCAAAGATTTCAGTACGTGCAAAGATTGGCAACGTTCTTTAAATGTTCAGAATTGTAATATTGCACGCTTCAGAAACCGAAAAAAGTACTTTCTGTGACAGTAACATCGATGAGTCACAGTTCGAGTTGGTAAGTTCGTACAGATCACTGGAAAGATATTAAATGGAATAATCACATAACTTAGGTAAAGCAGGTGCAGACAGGTGTATTGGTAGAAAGCTAGGGAAATCCCATCAGACTACAAACGAGAGAGTTTTCAAGTCAATAGTGCGTTCCATTCTAGAATATTGCTGAAGTATGTAGGCCCAGTACCAAATAATATTAACAGGGGATACTGAACGTTAATGTAAACGTAGGCTTCCGCGGCCGTTGTCACAGTCAGTAAAATTCCTCTGGGTCTGAAGCCGCTTTGTCATCTTTAAAATTCCGACGTTTCGGCGATTGTTGCAAGGCGCCTTCCTCAGGGTGTATTGCTAAACTGGCGTGTAGGAAGAAAAATTGTTGGTAACGCTCTAATTTCTCGATTTTTTTCATTGCGCGTGATCTACACTACTCTCTGAAAAAAAAAGTGAGACACTAAGAAGCGATGGTCTACAACACGCCACGATAAGAGGATGCGTAGAACAGCGAAACCATAAGTCATTTAAATGACAGAGAGATGGCGTGCACATAGGCACACGACAGGACGGAGTATTGGCATGTGAATGCTTCCGAAGGGGACAGGATGAGCGGTGTTTGGGAGGCGGGTCTGTCGTTCCATGACACTGCCGCTCGTAGTCCACATACACCTCTACTGAGGCAGCATAATTAGAAACTTTCCTACAAGAACGGGTATACAGAGTAAAAGGCATATTACTATAAACAAAACTAGGTCGTCTTTGTGTCTTCGGGTCGATTCCACAGTGCCATGTCATGTAGGCGATGACATCTCGGTCCGAAAAAGATTCTAGTCCAGGTAGCGATGCGTTCTCACAGCGGACAATTGCGAGTGTAAACCACCCACTGCCAGCTGCTCCCGTTGCGACATCGAGTAAAAAATTAACTAGACACCCACGGAAGAAAATAGGTCCATTAATAATTACAGATTGTGCAGTGCCATTTCCTCCAAGTTTGTTTTCAAGGCTGCTGGCCTAGAATCTTTTTCGGACCGAGATGTCATCGCCTACAAGACCTGGCACTGTGGAATCGACCCGAAGACACAAAGAAGACCTAGTTTTGTTTATACACTCCTGGAAATGGAAAAAAGAACACATTGACACCGGTGTGTCAGACTCACCATACTTGCTCTGGACACTGCGAGAGGGCTGTACAAGCAATGATCACACGCACGGCACAGCGGACACACCAGGAACCGCGGTGTTGGCCGTCGAATGGCGCTAGCTGCGCAGCATTTGTGCACCGCCGCCGTCAGTGTCAGCCAGTTTGCCGTGGCATACGGAGCTCCATCGCAGTCTTTAACACTGGTAGCATGCCGCGACAGCGTGAACGTGAACCGTATGTGCAGTTGACGGAGTTTGAGCGAGGGCGTATAGTGGGCATGCGGGAGGCCGGGTGGACGTACCGCCGAATTGCCCAACACGTGGGGCGTGAGGTCTCCACAGTACATCGATGTTGTCGCCAGTGGTCGGCGGAAGGTGCACGTGCCCGTCGACCTGGGACCGGACCGCAGTGACGCACGGATGCACGCCAAGACCGTAGGGTCCTACGCAGTGCCGTAGGGGACCGCACCGCCACTTCCCAGCATATTAGGGACACTGTTGCTCCTGGGGTATCGGCGAGGACCATTCGCAAACGTCTCCATGAAGCTGGGTTACGGTCCCGCACACCGTTAGGCCGTCTTCCGCTCACGCCCCAACATCGTGCAGGCCGCCTCCAGTGGTGTCGCGACAGGCGTGAATGGAGGGACGAATGGAGACGTGTCGTCTTCAGCGATGAGAGTCGCTTCTGCCTTGGTGCCAATGATGGTCGTATGCGTGTTTGGCGCCGTGCAGGTGAGCGCCACAATCAGGACTGCATACGACCGAGGCACACAGGGCCAACACCCGGCATCATGGTGTGGGGAGCGATCTCCTACACTGGCCGTACACCACTGGTGATCGTCGAGGGGCCACTGAATAGTGCACGGTACACCCAAACCGTCATCGAACCCATCGTTCTACCATTCCTAGACCGGCAAGGGAACTTGCTGTTCCAACAGGACAATGCACGTCCGCATGTATCCCGTGCCACCCAACGTGCTCTAGAAGGTGTAAGTCAACTACCCTGGCCAGCAAGATCTCCGGATCTGTCCCCCATTGAGCATGTTTGGGACTGGATGAAGCGTCGTCTCACGCGGTCTGCACGTCCAGCAAGAACGCTGGTCCAACTGAGGCGCCAGGTGAAAATGGCATGCCAAGTCGTTCCACAGGACTACATCCAG
The DNA here is from genome assembly GCF_021461385.2 of Schistocerca piceifrons. Taxonomy (NCBI): domain Eukaryota; kingdom Metazoa; phylum Arthropoda; class Insecta; order Orthoptera; family Acrididae; genus Schistocerca; species Schistocerca piceifrons. The sequence continues at coordinate 54,728,851 of NC_060145.1, read as the reverse complement.
CATCTCTAAGATCGTCTCCATGGGAGAATAGCAGCCTGCATTGCTGCGAAAGGTGGATATACACTGTACTAGTGCCGACATTGTGCATGCTCTGTTGCCTGTGTCTATGTGCCTGTGGTTCTGTCAGTGTGATCATGTGATGTATCTGACCCCAGGAATGTGTCAATAAAGTTTCCCCTTCCTGGGACAATGAATTCACGGTGTTCTTATTTCAATTTCCAGGAGTGTAGAATTATGCCTTTTACTCTGTATACCTGTCCTTGTAGGAAAGTTTCTAATGATGATGCTTCAGCAGAAGTGTATGTGGAACCAGTGGAGTGGAGAGGGCCCGTACACAGCGCCGACAGCGTACTGGACGGCACAAGGTGACAACAGCGCGAGATGGCCGCCATCTTGTCTGCTTGGCTGTAACGGACAGAACAGCTTCATCTACGTTGGTGCACTGCAGCAGGTGTGGACATCTCTGCGTCGATGGCTCGCCGCAGTGTACTGTAGGGTGGACAGGTGATACGCATGTCATTCCGTCGGCTTTCATTGACCCAATCCACCATCGCTGCAGACTACAACGAACACTTAAACGTCGATACTGGCGTGCTGAGTGGAAACTGTAGTGTTTTCGGACGAGTCCCGCTTCAACTTATCCTACAGTCATTGCCCCCCACACGTGCTCGACGCAGTCGGACAGACTATTGTTGGGCGACAATGGGGACAGACTCCAAGTGTGATGCTTTGGGGCGCCATTGCCTAAAAACACACAATCTCGCCTCCTTTGTCTTGAGGCTAATCTGAACAGCTACTGCTACATCACGTAGGTTTTACAGCCCGAGACACTGCCGCTCTTGCAGGCCATTCCGCACGCCGTATTTCAGCAAGACGATGCCTGGCAGCAAGTGGTGAGCAATGGGCAAGCCTTTTTTGAAGAATGACGGCTACCATTGCTTTCCGGGCCCAGCTGAGGCTTCGTGGATGCGCTTACAAACCGTGTGGGAGTGTATTCTCCAGCAGTATGTTTAGGCGCTCCTTGGTCCCATGCCACGACATCTAGCAGCTCTGACTTCAGCAGTTGGTGGTGCTACTCCGTACTGAATTTCCACAGCAGAGTGTGTGTAGGCATAAATCTAATTATTAGTGTAGTGTCATGCCCCTAGATGGTGGAATAAATTTCAATGCGATCACATCTCTCGATCTTGGTGTTTAACTCTCTCCAAACAGCAGTGAAACCTGGTTGTCAAGGGAAGGCAGGATTCGGTTACGACTGTGGACGGGGCCGCAATCAGTTACTATTGGTTGCCTTTTACAGTTACACACATTTATTTTTAAAACAGTAAATCCAGACTCAACAATAAATAAAAAATACCACACGTTATTAATGAAGGAATAAAAAACTGTAAATAATGTTTTCAGTACGTTACAACTTAGCAAATCACCATAAAATACAGATACAAATAACGTTTTAAAAAAAGCAAGCGATTGTGATCACGGCTGAAGGCCTTACACGCCAAGAATTGCAATAAATTAAGAATGAAGGCCTTACACGCCAGGAACGGCAATTATATTAAAAATTTAGAAACCTACTGTAAAACAGTAAATGCAAGCAAAGGTTACTTAAAAGAAACGAGCAACTGATCACCTAATGGGTGAAACAAGATGGTAACCTTGTAACACAACCCTTACACTGCTACATTTATTCCAGAAGGCGACTGGAACTATTAACTAGACATACATAACCTTTAATGTAGGCATTACAAGCTATGGTAATAAATAATACAATAACAAAACACGAGGACCGGTGCTCCTGGAAACGACCTCTGAGAAGGTCTGGCAACAAACACTTTTGCGAGCGTTGAGATAGGCAGCCAAGAGTTGCATTCACTTCACAAGATGGTAACTCAGACTAGTGGCAGTCTAACGAATGACTAATGATAATCTTGCTGAAGCTACCTGATGTCCGATAAACCAAATACAACAATGGAACAATACGCCACAGCCAGAACCAGCGGTCTGCACTATGTCCAGAATACTATGTTTAGAGCGCCTGGAACGAGAAAGACATCACTACCACCAGAGTAGAAGAATCACAGACGGCCTACAATCAAGAAAGCTGTCAAAACTACACGCCTTACCGGACAGCAGCGGCAAGGCGACGAAACGTACCCCCCAGGGCAGGTAACTGGGACGTTAGCGGCCACAAGGCAGGAAAAATACCGCTGGTTGAACCTAACTAATCGTAACAAGCTGAACGCAGTAAATAGTGAAAAGAGGTCGAGGAAAGCTAACCAGATCCGCTTCCCCCAAGCACTCCACTCGCTGCTCTTCGCCTCGGCGACACGACGAGCAGCAACACGAATCCAAGTCACTGGAGAATCGCGAGATGTCACAATGGTGGTTTGTCTATTTGAATTGAAATGCACTCATCTTAAACCCTGCAGGATCCGGTTTACGACGAGGTCGTGCACCCTCGTGACCACAGCCCTTCAATCCGGCAGTCCATGCGTGCCACCAGCGGTCCCGGCGTGTTATCGCACTGCGCACAGCTGGCTCCTCCTAAGTCCCCAACCGAACTGCCACACTCACACGACACGCAAAAACAACGACGTCGCCCCAAAGATAGGGAAACACTTACTACATATCGATAACCGCCGCTGCTGCCACTAGCAGACAGGCAACGCTTGCGAAACGAGTACCGCCAATCAAGACGAGAAGAGGACAAACAACCGCAACCATGCCAAGTAAACGATACGGTCTGGCCTCCAAGAGAGGATGGAAACCCACAAACAGCACCAGCTTCGGCTCGCGCATGGCTCAAGCAGTGTATGGGAAAAAGTAATGCACAATGCCTCTCTTGTAGCGTCTGCCACTGCTGGTTGTTGAGCGTATCTCTAACGCGCTAGCGCTGACTGGACAACAATTACACTAATTTGTAGGGGCGTGCGCTCCCAGGCTGAGAACCCCTGCTATTTGTCAGGATGGAGGCCAAGTAACCTGTGTGGCGTCGCCAGACGCAATAAAACATGATTAATTATTACTTCATTTGTTTCTCTGAATACATCTTGTCGCTGTTCCTTCGGCGCGCCTGGTGGCTTAGCAAGCTGGCGAGGAATCTGCTGAAGCCACTGGTTAGCTCAGGCAGTTGTATCCTGCTACATCAGCCCAGTGCCATCCATGTTGTGGAAAGTGTGCCCCATCGGAAGCTCTGCTCAGAGATGGCGATGACCACGATCCGTGTGTATTGCCCCTCACACGCCATTCTGGGAGTACTCTGTTCCTTGCAGGTGTGTTGTCCCATCAGACGAACCACGATGTCGGATGCTGTAAGATAATGTTGAACGCTGATCCCGATCTGCTGTGTCGGTGGTCAGTGTGACTCAAGGGATACTGGAGTTAGAAGAGTTTGTGCCCCAGGCTGGAACGGTGTTAGTAGGCCTCTGGGCTACTCATCATAGGCGGCTTGTACTGAATACTATCATCTGTGGCTCTGGATCGGTGGGCATCTCGTAACGCAACAGGAGTATGGCACTTACTGTTGGGTCTTGTACCATAAGAATCAAGGGAGAGGATGTTGTTTGGTGGCCAGTATCCTTTTTCTACAATACAACTTTATACGTGATAAAATGTTTCTTTATTTACATAAACAGGAAGCTACTCAACTTTCAGAGTCCATTTGTCATGGTACAAGCTCTTCACTAATAGTCCACACTAGCCCCGCTGATGGTGAAGTAAAAGTCCCACTATGCATTGAATGACAGACGCCAGACTAGAATGTGAGTTAGTGCGCCAGTGACAGAGCTAATGACTGAGGCTGACTGAGCTACTGAGCCCTCCGGTCCATGGCAGTGATCTAAATACTTGCGGTCAAGAGGGCGTTGGAGGCACGTTGCTTGTGAGGGTGTCTTTGGCCTCACCTGATGGGTGCACTTCATTCAGCGCCTACTATCGATCTTCTTGCTAAATCTTTGCCGACCGGTGTGCTGGCGACAGCTTGCGTCTGCAAACATACTGGGACAATCTCGAAGTTCTCATGAATAGATGAAAGAAGCCCTTGTAAGCCGCTTCTTTCGTGAATGAGCTACATTTCCTTAAGATTCATTCTGTGAATCCGTCTGGCCTCTGATTTTCCTACTAATATTTCTTTCATGTGGTCATTCCACTTAAGGTTGCTCTGGATAGTTATTTCTAGGTTTTTGTGGTACACACTGTTTCCAGCAGTTTGTTATTGTTGTAGTTGTGGTCTTCAGTCCTGAGACTGGTTTCATGCAGCTCTCCATGCTACTCTATCCTGTGCAAGCTTCAACTCCCAGTACATACTCCAGCCTACATCCTTCTGAATCTGCTTAGTGTATTCATCTCTTGGTCCCCCTCTACGATTTTTACCCTACACGCTGCCCTCCAATACTAAACTTGTGATCCCTTGATGCCTCAGAACATATCCTACCAACCGATCCCTTCTTCTAGTCAAGTTGTGCCACAAACTTCTCTTCTCCCCAATCCTATTCAATACCTCCTCATTAGTTATGTAATCTACCCACCTAATCTTCAGCATTTTTCTGTAGCACCACATTTCGAAAGCTTCTATTCTCTTCTTGTTTAAACTATTTATCGTCCACGTTTCACTTCCATACATGGCTACACTCCATACAAATACTTTCAGAAACGACTTCCTGACATTTAAATCTACACTCGATATTAACAAATTTCTCTTCTTCAGAAACGCCTTCGTTGCCATTGCCAGTCTACATTTTATATCCTCTCTACTTCGACCATAATCAGTTATTTTGCTCCCCAAATAGCAAAACTCCTTTACTACTTTAAGTGTCTCATTTCCTAATCTAATTGCCTCCAGCAGTTTATCAGTAATGTAATTGTACAGAAGTGGATTTCATTTCCTGTGTATGCGCAACATGTCATTTATTTACGTTTCGGAACAACTGCCGGAACCTGCACTATTGATGATTCCTGTGTGTGTCATTCTGCAAATGGATACAGTCCTTTGGCGATGCTGCTTGATTGTGGACTACCATATTTTCTGCGAAGAATCCTAGAGCTGTCTACGCTTTATGCTAGATCAATAAAATGCTTTGTAAACATTAACGGTCCTGTCACGCTTCCTTGGGTTACTCCGTATACGACCCTTACATCTGTCGATTTTGTTCCGTTAAGAGCGATCTGTTGAATTCTTTCTGCAAACAAGTCCAGAATCCAGCCGCTAATCTAGTCCAGTACTCGGTAATTTGGTATTTTTTTTACGCCTACGGGCAGTGCGGCCCGGTGTCAAATGCCTTCCCCGAAGTCAGGGAACGCGGAATCAACCTGAGTGCCGTTTTCTATAGCGCTATGGATTTCGGAAAGGAACAGAGCGAGGTGAGACTCTCAAGATCTGTCTGCGGCATCCATGTTTATTTTTATAGAAGAGATTCTAGTTCTCTAAAAACGTCATAATTTTTTAGTACGAAACATGCTCCATAATTGTATAGTAGGTTGACGTCAACAACATGGACGTACAGGTATGCACATCTGTCCTACGATCCTTCTTGAAAACAGGAGTGACCTGTGCATTTTTCCTGTCGCTGGGTACCCTTCGTTACTCCAGCGATCTACGATAAAGAGTAGCTAGTTCTTTCACGCAACCTCCTTAGTTCACAGGCATCTCATTTGGTCCTGATGCTTTTCCACTACTAAGCTACCGTAGTTGCTTCTGTTCTACCATCGGTTATCTCAAACATGTGCCATTCTGACTTTCGTATGGTGATTGAAAGGAAGGTCAGTATTAATGTCTTCTGCGGTGAACACTTTTGAAGGCTGGGATTCAGTATTTCTGCCCTCTCTATTATCTTCCGTTTATGCGCTACTAAGATCACTGAGTGACTGAATAGATGATTTCGAACCATTGACTGCTTTTATGTAACACCAAAACCTATTAGTGTTTTTAGTCAGATCGATTGAGAAACTACTACTTTGAAAGTCATTGAACGCTTGTCTCATCGCTCTCCTTACTCTCATTATCGTTTAGTTCAGCTAGATTTTGACTCCTCTTGATTCGGCGATGAAACACTTTAAGTAGCAGTTTTCTAGCACGGGTACTAAAACACGGTGTCTCTTTCCCAGCCCCTAAGACCTTGCTCGGAACACGCTTGCCTAAGGAATGTTGAACAATTCTTTTGAAGTTTTTCCATCTGTGCTTCGTCTCTTCGTCCTCAGTGGTGAATATTTGATACTGAATACTCAGGTACTCTGCAGTTCGTATCCTGACACTCACGCTAGACAAAAAGCGTTTTCCTACCTTGCTTAACTTTCCTAGTCATAGTTGCTACCAAAGCCTTATCATCACTGAGACCTACCTCTAAGTTAACTGATTCGGTAAGTTCAGGTCTGTTCTTGCTGGTGTAAGAGTTAGCTTTACGAGTTGGTTCTCAGGCAATCTTTGGACAACACATTCAGAAAAATGTCATACGAATTCCTGTCTCTGGCACCGGTTTTCATAGCATGACTCTCCCAATCTATACGTGCCAAGTTTGTCACTCCCTGTTGCAGCGACATGATCATAGAAGTTACTAACATTACATTGGAGATGGGCTGATGATTTTGGATAGGGGACAAGTTAGATACTTCCTACGAATAACGTGAAACATATGCAGTTTCTCTTGGATTCTTAACTATTTCCACTTCTAAGTGAAACAAAATAGTTGATTTGTGTCTAAAAATGATAAATTTTAACCCTAATTTAGACAGAAGGTAACTCAGCACCAACATCATACTTCAAAGGAGTTTGATCGTCCGCTAGTTTTCGCGGTCACCTGGGGATTGGTTCCTCGCTACACTGATTGCATCAGCTGTCGTTCGCTGTTTATAGTTTCCGGCCGCAGAGAGTAAGTTCTATGAAATAAAGGTAGATTCTGATTTGCTATACAAAATACGTATAAGTCTAGATGTGGAACATGGGTAACACTTAAGATTACTTCACTTGGTACGTCTACTAAATGGAAGACCTATGGAACAGTTGAATCAAATCTCCGATATCGCTGCGGCCGGAAAAAGTACTGCAAGAACGGGGCCAACGACCACTGAAGAGAATCGTTCAACGTGACAGAAGTGCAACCCTTCCGCAAATTGCAGCAGCTTTTAATGCTATTCCACCAATAAGTGTCAGCGTGGAAATCATTCAAGGAAACATCATCGATACGGGCTTTCGGAGCCGAAGGCCCACTGGTATACCCTTGATGGCTACACGACACAAAGCTTTACACCTCGCCTGGGCCCGTCGTCACCGACATTGGACTGCTGATGACTGGAAACATGTCGCCTGGTCGAAGACTCTTGTTTCAAATTGTATCGAGGTGATGGACGTGTACAGATGTGGAGACAGCGTCATGAATCCTTGGATCCTTCATGTCAGCAGGGGACTGTTCAAGGTGATGGAGACTCTGTAATGGCGTGGGGAGTGTGCAGTTGGAGTGGTATGGGACAACTGATACGTCTAGATACGACTCTGACAGGTGACACGTACGTAAGCAACCTGTCTGATAACCTGCATCCATTCACGTCCATTGTGCATTGCGACGGACTTGGACAATTCCAGCAGGACAATGCAATACCCCACACCTCCAGAATTGCTACAGAGTGGCTCCAGGAACACTCTTCTGAGTTTAAGCACTTCCGCTGGCCACCAAACTCCCCAGACATGAACATTATTGAGTGTATCTGGGATGCCATGCAACGTGCTGTTCAGAAGAGATCTCCACCTCCTCGTACTCTTACGGATTTAGGGACAGCCCTGCAAGATTCATGGTGTCAATTCGCTCTAGCACTACTTCAGACACTAGCCGAGTCCATGCCGTTGCGGCACTTTCGTGTGCTCGCGGGGGCCCTACACGATATTACGCGGGTGTGGCAGTTTCTTTGGCTCTTCAGTGCAGTTTCTGATAATCAACGACAGCAGGGCGTTAAGATACGATCTTTAAAAACAACAAATACAAAACCCTAAATTGTTACTTTTATTAAACCATAATACCTTTAACAAACAACCATGGAACCCACTGGTCTTTAGATTCAGGTTAGAACCCCTTAAATGAACAACCTTTGCAGAAATACAGAAATTTATAATGAACACACACTGATATTTCCCTTCTGTTACAGCACGCAAAAGCCGCTGCCACTATACTGTCCAGTAATTCAGCATCATAGGAAGTGTATTTGGCGTGTTTTCCTTTTACAGAACCAGCATTACATAGAGTGAGAGGCAACCGTGGTCTCAAAAAGATGGACTTAGACACTGGTTTTGTTACCCTGCACACATGTAAACATCATTTCATCGGCTTAACAAATAATACGCAAGCACCCATGAGGCCAGTAGCACCAGACTGCTGCCGACTCCGTTAGAGAAAGACCAGTCTATTACTTTGGCGCCTTGTAAGGATGCCTTTAGGGTTCCTTAAACAACACTATTGCCACATTGCAACCGACCGACCACTATTAAATTGAGCGTCTTGTCTCCGAACCACAAATAGTACTTGGTATTCAGGATGAGATTTTCACTCTGCAGCGGAGTGTGCGCTGATATGAAACTTCCTGGCAGATTAAAACTGTGTGCCGGACCGAGACTCGAACTCGGGACCTTTGCCTTTCGCTGGCAAGTGCTCTACCATCTGAGCTAGCAAGCACCACTCACACCCCGTCCTCCTAGGAGACGAGGTACTGGCAGAAGTAAAGCTGTGAGGTCGGGGCGTGAGTCGTGCTTTGGTAGCTCAGATGGTAGAGCACTTGCCAGCGAAAGGCAAAGGTCCCGAGTTTGAGTCTCGGTCCGGCACACAGTTTTAATCTGCCAGGATGTTTCAGTACTTGGTATTTCACAAGAGGCACACCGTCACAACAGCAGTGAACAATTCAAAGGGATTATTCAGTAAATTGTCAGCAGAGGCACAGTACAATCGTGCTTTAATTCAAACGCCGGCTGTGTACGTGTTTACATCGCCACGAAATGCGACTGTCAGGTTTTCCGAGGAAGTACCGATACTTCTGAAATAACACTGTTTGAGCAAGGCTCCAAGTATACCACTTCTTCCCGGCCAATTCCCTCGTCCCACCGGCCACGCTTCCAACTTGGCCCACTCCAGTCGACAAGCACCTCTCTCGCTGCCGACCACCCCGCCAGAGAGCCTCCGCAGCGTCCTTAGTCCGTTGATAGGTCATTGCCCCATGATGCGACTATCAATAAGTGCTGACATGACACAGTTTTTACCGAGAAAACTCCGAACACAGTAGTGTAAATTCGTGTTTATAGACACAAGCGGCGAGTGAAAATTTGTACCAAGGCTGGAAATCGAACCCAGGTCGTCTGCTTACAAGGCAGGTGTGTTAGCCACTAAGACACCCTTGCACAGAGGTTCACACAAGCGCACGAATTACCTCGCTCGTTGATCCAAATTCTCATTGCTGGTCCAGTCGACTTTAAGTTCTCCCTTACGGAGGCGGCAGTGAGAATTTGGAAGGAGGAGGGAGGCATGCCAGGGTAAACCGTGCACTTGTGTGAATCGTTGTGCCAAGGTGGCTTAGTGGCTAATGGATCTGCTTTGTAAGCTAGAGACCCCGGTTCGATTCCCGGCCTTACTACAGATTTTAACTCGTCACTTCACTCTATATACACTACTGCCCATTAAAATTGCTACACCAAGAATAAATGCAAATGATAAACGGGTATTCATTGGACAAATATATTATACTAGAACTGACATGTGATTACATTTTCACGCAATTTGGGTGCATAGATCCTGAGAAATCAGTACCCATAACAACCACCTCTGGCCGGAATAACAGAGCTTGGATGGCGTGTACAGGTACAGCTGCCCATGCAGCTTCAACACGATACCGCAGTTCATCAAGAGTAGTGACTGGCGTATTATGACGAGCCAGTTGCTCGGCCACCATTGACCGGACGTTTTCAATTGGTGAGAGATCTGGAGAATGTGCTAGCCAGGGCAGCAGTCGAACATTTTCTGTATCCAGAAAAGCCCGTACAGGACCTGCAACATGCGGCCGTGCATTATCCTGCTGAAATGTAGGGTTTCGCAACGATCGAATAAAGGGCAGAACCACGGGTCATAACACATATGAAATGTAACGTCCACTGTTCAAAGTGCCGTCCATGCGAACAAGAGGTGACAGAGATGTGTAACCAATGGCACCCAATACCACACACCGGGTGATACGCCAGTATCGCGATGACGAGTACACGCTTCCAATGTGCTTTCACCGCGATGTCGCCAAACACGGATGCGACATCACGATGCTGTAAACAGAACCTGGATTCATCCGAAAAAATGACGTTTTGCACTCGTGCACCCAGGTTCGACGTTGAGTACACCATCGCAGGCGCTCCTGTCTGTGATGCAGCGTCAAGGGTAACCGCAGCCATGGTCTCCGAGCTCATAGTCCATGCTGCTGTAAACGACGTCGAACTGTTCGTGCAGATGGTTGTTGTCTTGCAAACGTCCCCATCTGTTGACTCAGGGATCGAGACGTGGCTGCACGATCCGTTACAGCCATGCGGGTAAGATGCCTGTCATCTCGACTGCTTGTGATAAGAGGCCGTTGGGATCCAGCACACCGTTCCGTATTACCCTCCTGAACCCACCGATTCCACATTCTGCTAACAGTCATTGGATCTCGACCAACACGAGAGGGAATGTCGCGATACGATAAATCGCAATCGCGATAGGCTACAATCCGACCTTTACCAAAGTCGGAAATGTGATGGTACGCATTTCTCCTCCTTGCACGAGGCATCACAACGACGTTTCACGAGTCAATGCCGGTCAACTGCTGTTTGTGTATGAGAAATCGGTTGAAAACTTTCCTCATGTCAGCACATTGTAGGTGTCGCCACGGGCGCCAAATTGTGTGAATGCTCTGAAAAACTAATCATTTGCATATCACATTATCTGCTTCCTGTCGGTAAAATATCGCGTCTGTAGCATGTCATCTTCGTGGTGTAGCAATTTTAACGGCCAGTAGTGTAGATGAAATACCTGTATGAAGCCAGTAAAGTCTCTGAAGTTACGTCATTTCCTTTCATTTCATTTTTACATAGAGTAAGAAATAAATCCTGCTCGTATTTTTGTTTGGTATATTAAGCTGCAGTCAGTTAATCGTTGTGGCATATTTTACATCCAATGACAATTATTTATTCGCTAATTGTTACGCATATAGCGCTGTTTCGGTTGCTGTTGAATATTCTCAACATTATATGTTGCTTCCAGCTTGCAAATAGAAAAAGATATGCATTGACAACAGTCAAAGGCGATAAACCACGATTTCGCACTGCAACGAAGATACGTCGTTTATCACATCTTTTGTACAGTATCTACTAACACAGATGTCAGAGTGACATTGATATGTCTTGGATTTCTTCCTTAGAATTGTAGACAGAGTTACTGTTGGGACGCACCGTTGATCGTTCAGTTCCGATGAAATAATGATCTGTTCGAATGGAATACTCCCAGGTACTTAATGAAAAAAAAGAAAAGAGAGAAACACTTGAACTAACTGAACTAACGATTCTGACGCTCATGCTCATATTAAAACTAGATAACCTTCACCCTTATCGCTTATTTAGCTCTTCTGTTTGTCTCTTAAAGAGATCATGACCTACCTTTCGCCTAAGTTTAGAGTCCACAAACTGCTTTATGGAGATAAGAGGTAATTACTTCAGAGACAGAAATTTACGTCTGATAACACTGAATTGGCAATTATAGGAAAAAGCCCGTAGTTATTGTGTATCGATTGCTACTGAAAATTTCAAGAGGAAACCATAGCACACAATTTAAAGAATTCCTAGAATGACTGCGCCTCGCTACATCCTCACCTAAAGATTCTTTCCGTATTACAAAAGAGTAACTTGTATATTCGGAGAAACGTCCTTGCTGACACCATACAGTTATCCTTATTAACGTGTAGTAAGCTTAGAACTTTCTATTCGTCCAAATAAAGTTCTATAATTAATTCTTTTATTTGCTAGCATTTACATCCCCACAGTCATGGCAGATACGAAAGTTCGCACAGTGCCACAACAGGCGCAAAATGAGTCTATTGTAGTCCATCTCCAATCTATCAACGAGCTGTGCCATTTTATTCTGGTACCTATTGTTGCACTTCGGGAAATTCAGTGTGTGCCATGGCTGCGGGGTTGTACGTGCAAACAAAAATTAATTCTGTAGCTTTATTTTTCCATGTGATATTTAAAACTTTGACGGTAGAATAACTGTCTCTCAACAATGTGAACATTTTTTTTTTGCGTGCCTGAGTTTTTGATTCTAATTTTCCGAGGATGGTTTGAAGCATTCACTCATTCGTCGAAGGAGCTTGAGAACAATACAGTAGCGGGAATCGGTATAAAGGCAGGGTTCCCACAAAAGTAATAGACAATGTCTGAAGCATACATTTATCGAATTTATTATGAAAGTAGTAGATTCTTTTTTCTTCTGTCATCAGCCTTCTGATTGATTTGATGAGTCCCGCCACGAATTCCTCTCCTGTGCTAATCTCTTCATCTCAGAGTAGCACTTGCTACATACGTCCTCAATTATTTGCTGAATGTATTCCAATATGTCTTCCTCTACATTTTTGCCTCACACAGGTCTCTCTAGTAGCATGGAAGTCATACCCTCGTGTCTTAACAGAAGTCCTATCATCCTGTCCATTCTCCTTATCAGTGTTTTCCACATATTCCTTTTGCTCTCCGATTCTTCCTTAGCTTATCAGTCCACCTAATTTTCAACATTCGTCTTTAGCACCACATCTCAAATGCTTAGATTCTCTTTTGTTCTGGTTTTCCCACAGTCCATGTTTCACTACCATACAATGCTGTACTTCAGACGTACATTCGCCGAAATTTCTTGCTCAAATTAAGGCCGATATTTGAAATTAGCAGACTTCTCTTGGCCAGGAATGCCCTTTTTGCCATTGGTAGTCTGCTTTTGACGTCCTCCTTTGCTCCGTCCGTCACTCGTTATTTTACTGCCTAGGAAGCAGAATTCCGTAACTTCATCTACTTCGTGACCATCGATGCTGATAAGTTTCTCGCTGTTCTCATATCTACTACTTCTCATTACCTTCGTCTTTCTTCGATTTACTCTCAATCCATACTCTGCGCTCATTAGACTGTTCACGCCATTCATCAGATCACGTAATTCTTCTTCACTTTCACGCAGGATAGCAATGTCATCAGCGAAACGAATCATTGATATCCTTTCGCCTTGAATTTTAATTCCACTCCTGAAACTTTCTTTTATTTCCTTCATTGCTTTCTCTATGTACTGATTGAACAGTAGGGCGAAAGACTACATCTCTCTATTACACCCTTTTTAATACGAGCACTTCGTTCTTGGACGTCCACTCTTATTAATCCCTCTTGGCTATTTTACATGCTGTGTATGACCTGTCTCTCCCTATAGCTTACCCCTATTGTCAGAATTTTGAACATCTTACATGCTTTTTCCAGGTCGACAAATCCTATGCACGAGTTTTGATTTTTCTTTATTCTTGCTTCCATTATTAACCCCAGCGTCAGAATTGCCTCTCTCGTGCTTTTACCTTTCCTAAAGCCAAATTGAACCTCATCTAGCGCATCCTCAATTTTATTTGCCATTCTTCTGTACATTATTCTTGTCAGTAAGTTGGATGCATGAGCTATTAAGCTGATTGTGCGATAATTCTCGCACTTGTCAGCTCTTGCAGTCTTTGGAATTGTGTTGATGATGTTTTTCCGAAAGTCAGATAGTATGTCGCCAGACTCATACATTCTACATACCAACGTAAATAGTCGTTTTGTTGGCACGTCGCCGGCGATTTTAGAAATTCTGATGGAATATTATGTATTCATTCTGCTTTATTTGATCTTACGTCCTCCAAAGCTCTTTTAAATTCTGATTCTAATACTGGGTCTCCTAGCTCTTCTAAATCGACTCCTGTTTCTTCATTTATCAAATCAGACAAATCTTACTCCTCGTAGAGGCTTTCAATGCATTCTTTCCATCTATGCGCTCTCCCGCCTGCATTTAATACTGGAATTCCCATTGCACTCTTTATCACCCTTGCTTCTAATGTGACTAAAGGTTTTTTGACTTTCCTCTATGCTCAGTCAGTCCTACCAACGATCATTTCGTTTTCGATTTCTTCACATTTTTCATTTCGTCTTAGCTTCCTTGCCCTTACTATTTATTTCATTCCTCCGTGACTTGTATTTCTGTATTCCTGAGCTTCCTGGAACATTTTTGTACTTCCTCCTTTCATCGATTAATGGAAGTATTTCTTCTGTTACCCATGGTTTCTTCGCAGTTACTTTCTTTGTACTTATGTTTTCCTTCCCAACTTACGTTATCACCCTTTTTAGTGATGTCCATTCTTCAACTGTACTGCCTACTGAGCTATTCCTGTCCGCAGCTCGTGGTCGTGCGGTAGCGTTCTCGCTTCCCGCGCCCGGGTTCGATTCCCGGCGTGGTCAGGGATTTTCTCTGCCTCGTGATGACTGGGTGTTGTGTGCTGTCCTTAGGTTAGTTAGGTTTAAGTAGTTCTAAGTTCTAGGGGACTGATGACCACAGATGTTAAGTCCCATAGTACTCAGAGCCATTTGAACCATTTTTTGAGCTATTCCTTACTGCTGTATCTATAGGCTTAGAGAACTTCAAACGTATCTCGTCATCTCTTCTTTGCGTGTTGATTCTTCCTGACTAATGACTGAAACTTCGGCTTACTCTTAATCACTGTTATATTGTGATCTGAGTCTATATCTGCTCCTGCGTACGCCTTACAATCCAGTATCTGGTTTCGGAATCTTTATCTGACTGTGATGTAATCTAACTGAAATCTTTTCGTATCGCTCGGCCTTTTACAAATATACCTCTTCCTCTTGTGATTCCTGAACAGAGTGTTCGCTATTACTAGCTAAAATTTATTACAGAACTTAACTAACTGCTCTCTCATTCCTTGTCCGAAACCCATACTCACCTGTAACCTTTTCTTCTACTGCTTCCCCTACAACTGCAATACAGTCCCCCATGACCATTAGATTTCCATCCCCCTTTACATACTGTATTACCCTTTCAGTATCGTCATACACTTTCTCTATCTGTTCATCTTCAGCTTGCGACGTCGGCATGTACTCCTGAACTATCGTTGTCGGTGTTAGTTTGCTGTCGATTCTGATAAGAACAAACCTGTCACTGAACTGTTCATAGTAACACACACTCTGCCCTACATTCCCGTTCATAACGAATCCTACTCGCATTATATCATTTTCTGCTGCTGTTGATATTAGCCTATACTCATCTGCGCCTAGTCTTCTCTCCACTTCACTTCACTTCACTTCACTTCACTTCACTTCACTTCACTTCACTTCACTTCACTTCACTTCACTTCACTTCACTTCACTTCACTTCACTTCACTTCACTTCACTTCACTTCACTTCACTTCACTTCACTTCACTTCACTTCACTGACCCCTACTATATCTAGACTGAGCCTTTGCATTTCCTTTTCCATTTAAAAGTTTCCGTACCACGTGAAAAGCTTCGGATATTCCACGCCCAGACTCATTGAATGTTATTTCGTTGATTCTTCAATCTTTTTGTCATAACTTCCCCTTGGCAGTCCCTTGCTGGAGATTCGAATGGGGAACTATTCCGGAATCTTTTGCTAAAGGAGAGATCATCATGACACATCTGCAATTACAGGCCACAGGTCCTGTGGATACACATTACGATCCACATGTCCTGTGGATACACGTTACGTGTCATTAATGCACTGATTTCCATTGCCTTCTGCATCCTCATGCCGTTGATCTTTGTTGATCGTTCCTACTTCAAGTGCAGTGTCCCACCTCTAAGACAAGAAGGTGCGCTAAACCTGTATCCGCTCCTCCGCCCTCTTCGACAAAGCCGTTGGCAGAATGAGGCTGACTTCTTATGCTGGAAGTCTTCGGCCGCCAACGCTGATTATCAATCAAAATTTAAGCAGCGGCGGGATTCGAACGGCACCGAAGACATTTTGATTATGAATCAAAGACGCTACCCCAAGACCACTGATAGTAGATACTTACGACATGAAGTCATGGCGGAGTTACAGTTTCTTTCATAACACACGAAACAAAATAAGGCATCTGCATTTCCTGGATGGAAGTTGTTGGAGTGAAATCTACACCAACTCGTCGCGTATCGCTCTTTTCAGCTCATATACGGCCTGACATTATCTTGTACTGAGATAAACACGGCTTGTAAATATTCCCCAAAGGTTATAGACGGAGTTCAAATCCAGGTTCCTTGCAGACCAGGGCAAGACACTGATATCTTTGTTGTAGCAGAACCATCCACAGTTGCATTATCTTGCTGAAACATTTGACTTCGGATCCCTAGGTCTCATACATTCTAATCGATTCCGTCTCCGTACATACTAGTCATCATTTTAGCGTTTATCCGAGAACTGAGCGAATATCGCCCAAATCATAACACTTCCACTAAAATATCTGTTCATTCCTACATGCTGCTCTGTTTTCGTATCATACCGTTCATATTGAAATCAATCCGGACCATCTAAATTCTTCTATCACTGAAGATCACTTTACCCCATTCTAAAGACCACGACATGTTCTTCACCGAATGCCAGTCTAGCCTGTTTGTTTGGGTGTCAGAGCAAGTTTTTGCAGTCGTTTCTTGAATGCATGATGTATTCATTTGACACAATTTATCGTAGACGTTTGGTAGTTACTGGCAACTGCAAAGCAGCAAGAAGTTGAACAGAATATGGTTTGTGGCCCTTGCTTTGCGCAAAACTAGCCTTTTCGATGCCTCAGGTAATTTTCTACTTTTCCCATATTTTCCGTTCTGTCCATATCTTACACCTACTCTAATGAAATTATAAATTACTGTACTTGAGCGATTAAAGGGCGATAACATGTAGTGTTCAAGTTCCTTCTATGCACCGATTTTTGCATTTTCACCACATAACTGTTTTCCACGTGGCACTGTCACAGTCGTGTTTCATGTACGCAATGCGCAATGGCCCTAATTGTATTTGTTTCCTATCTTCAGGAAAGACACTTAGGCACACACAATGCAAAGAACCGACTGCCATTATTCAGAGTTCCACCCTCTACCACCTGATTCGTCGGTGTCTTATTGTAGTGTGTGCTATTGACATCAAATGCGGTACAATTTGACTAAATTTGTCAGTATACTGTATCTCATAACATAGCATCTACACTGTGCACAACTATTTCAACCGATAATGTTAATTTTCACACAAATATTCATGCCTTTATACTGATTTCCGCTACTGTACAACCGACTCAAACTGGCCAGTGAATTAGAACAACAATCGGTAACTGATCACCTAAGGCAAGAGGAGATTACTCGACAACATTAATCTTGTTCGCACCAGATATGTGAGCGCTGAGAAAAATGCCATTTTGTCGCAAAACGTGCTTAAAAAGATGCGACGGATATTGTCCGCATCCCTCTCTAGTCGGTGCCAAGTGTAGACAGATGACCCTTTCCTTGGTGGTAACACTTCCCCTTTGTAACCTGGACTCCTAAAGCTGACACCAAATCTTATCGAAGGACCCAGTAATCGCAGTAGTGTTTCAGTTACTCAGGGTAAAATAGCGGATATTCTCGTGGTCTGTTCGTTTTATTCTAGACCGGTACTGTAGCACGCCAAGCCACAGTACCCACATGCCTAATGGATTCTTCGGCTTGATTTTACAGTTTAAGTGCGGAAACCACCTTACGATCAGTGTCCGACGGTTCTTTCTGATACCACTATAATTTCCCCCTTTTTTATTCCATTCGCGAATGGTGTGTGGGGAAAAAAGACTGTCTATAAACTTCGGTATGGCCGGCCGCGGTGGTCTCGCGGTTCTAGGCGCGCAGTCCGGAACCGTGTGCCTGCTACGGTCGCAGGTTCGAATCCTGCCTCGGGCATGGATGTGTGTGATGTCCTTAGGTTAGTTAGGTTTAAGTAGTTCTAAGTTCTAGGGGACTGATGACCACAGCTGTTAAGTCACATAGTGCTCAGAGCCATTTGAACCATTTTTGAAACTTCGGTATGAGATTTGTGTTCGTGGTAAATTTCACGATACGTGTTTGGTAGGAAGTAAAATGTTGAAAAACTCGTGCTCTCTGAAATTCAACAGTAAGTCTCTTACTGATGCATAACGTCTCTCTTATAATGACTGCCACTGGATCTGGTTGAGCTTCTTTGTAACGCTTCCGCATCGACTAAACGATGCCGTGACGAAACGTGCCGATCTTATTTGATTATCCTTTCTGTGTTATGTTAATCCTACTTGCTAATGGTCTAAGACTCTTGGACAGTAGTCACGAACCCGTAGAACAAGGGTTTTATATGCTATTTTTTCATGTAGAGTTACATTTCCTTCAGATTTTTGCAATGAATGTGTTTCTCCTACAATTACCTTGCGGACATTTCACATTAAGCTGACTTTGCCTCGTCAAGAATGTGTTATTGACATCCAGTCACAAAATAGACCCATATTCGGTAAGCTTGTACTTTCCACTCTAATGGACAGTATATAACTGCGTCGAATGCATTTCGGAAGATTCGGAACACGCCTTTAAAAAAGCATTGGGCAATTAATAGAGTTTATGAGGTTAGAGATGTGATCCAGGTGAGTCCCACTATGTATTGTTGTCTTCCACTACAGGAGGTATGATACCTTACAGACATAACCTACCACATTCGGCTTACTCAAGCAACATTGTGTCCACACGGGAAATAAGGCGTAACACTATTAGGTATAGTACAAGAAAACCAGTCCAGAATGACGTCTCGTCTCTCCAGTTTCCTGGTTGATTGAGCGCGACGCTCCTTGGCCGGCGCCGGCAGCTGTGGCCGAGCGATTCTAGGCGCTTCAGTCCGGAACCGCGCTGCTGCTACGGTGGCAGGTTCGAATCCTACCTCGGGCATGGATGTGTGTGATGTCCTTAGATTAGTTAGGTTTAAGTAGTTCTAAGTCCAGGGGACTGATGACCTCAGATGTTAAGTCCCATAGTGCTTAGAGCCATTTGAACCATCCTTGCCGGGCTATATCGCTAATTCCAGTTCCAAAGAGATCAGGTGCTCACATGCGTAAATATTACCGAACTATCAGTTGAATAAGTCATGGTTGCAAAATATCAACACAAATTCGTTAAAGTAGAATGGAAAAACTGGTAAAAAATCAGCATGGATTCCGGAAAAATGCAGAAACACCCAAGAAAATACTGACTAACGTTGGCCAAGGAAAGGAAAACTTACATTTTTAGCTTCAGTAGACTTAGGGAAAGCTTTTGACTATGTTGATTGGAATAATCTCTTTGAAATTCTGATGGTATCAGGAGTAAAATACAGGGAGCGAGAGGCTATTTAAAACTTGCACAGAAACCAGATGCCACTAAAAGAGTCCAAGGACATGAAAGGGAAGCAGTGGCTGAGAAGGGTGTGAGACGAGTTCCTAGCAAATCGCCAATGTTTTTCAATCTGTACGTTGAGCAGATAGTAAAGGAAACAAAAGAAACATTTGGACCAGGAATTAAAATTCTGGAAGAAGGAACAGAAACTTAGTTTGCCGATCACATTATAATTCTGTCAGGGACAGAAAAGGAACTGGAAGAGCAATTGAACGGAATGGACAGTGTCTTTGAAAGGAGAAATTAAGATGTACATCAGCAAAATCCAAACAAGGATAATGAAAAGTTGACAAATTAAGTCAAATGTTACTGGAGGAATTAGTTCAGGAAAAGACTCCTGCAGTAGTAGATGAGTTTTGTTACATGGGAAGCTGAATAGCTGATGGCCGAAGTAGGGAGGCTAAAAATGTAGACTGCCAGTGGAAAGAAAAACATTTGTGATGAAAAGAAATTTGCGAACATCGAATGTAGAGTTTTAGGAAAACTTTCACTGAGAGTATTTGTATGGAAGTGAAACGTGGACGATAAACAGTTTAGACAAGAAGAGAATATAAGCTTCCGAAATGTGGTGCTACAGAAGAAGACTAAAGCTTAGGCGAGTAGAACACGTAACTAATGAGGAGGTACTGAATAGAATTGGGGAGAAAAATAATTTGTGGCACAACCCGACTGGAAGAAGGGATCGGTTGATAAGGACACATTCTGAGACGTCAAGGGATTACCAATTTTGTATTGGAGGAAAGCGTTTGGAGGGGGAGGGGGGGGGGGGTAAAAACTGTGAATGGAGGCTAAAAGATGAATACACTAAGCAGATTCAGATGGATGTAAGTTACAGCTTGCAGCTTTCCATGCTACTCTATCCAGTGCATCAAATAAGTCTTCGGACTGAAAACAACAACAACAACATCATAGCCTGACGTAAGTGACATGAGAACTAGTGCAATGGCAGTGTTACAGGGCATCTTTTGTTCGATTGCTGCAGAAGCAATGCTGCTTCAAGCAGTAAGCTCCAGGACGGTTTTAACTGATGATGCTGTTGTACGTGCGAAATTCCAACGCCAGGGAATTGTAATTAAATTCATGTAGACTGGGGAGGATAGACGACACCTGGTGCAGGTACTGACAGTTGGTCTTCAACATAAATGGAACATATGTTAGATTATACTATTGTATTAGTCATTGAAAAAAGACCTGTAAGAGTGTGCATCCCGAAATACCTGGCGTGGAACACTAATTACAGGAACAAAGGTAGCTTTCAAACCGCTCGTTCTTAAATATTCTCGTTGGTATGTAAACCTTGACACAGGATTAAGAAAAATATATAGGACACAAAGAACAGTATAATTCGTCACGGTGTTGCCTAATAAGCACCAGGATGACAGGAAGATGTCCATCGAACTTGCATGGGCTACGCCATGAGAGACACATCGCCAATCTTGGAAGAGCTCACTGTTTAAATTCAGAGCGCGATGCTTCTATGAAGAGGCCACCACGTCCATATAGCCTAGCTAAGGTACACAAAGAATTCCTCTAACACTCACTGACGCACCTACATTGACGGCAAAAAGGTCGCAACACTAAAAAATAATTAATGTTGAGTAATCAAACTTCGGCAATAAATTTCTCTAGGTAACATGGGTAAGTGATAAACATAGCAAGATCAAAGGTTAATGTAAGCGCTAGAAAAGCCATTTAAATATGAAATGCTGGTACGTTTATAACCAGTGTGATCGCCGAAATGTTGAATGCAGGCATGCAAACGTGCATGCATTGAGTTCGACAGGTGCCGGATGTCAATGTGTGAGATGGAGTTCAGTATCTGTTGCACTTGGTCGATCTGTCAATACAGGAACGGTTAATGCAGTCTGTGGATGACACTGGAGTTGTCATCAGATGATGTCTCATTTGTGCTAGATTGTTCGTGATCGAGCAGGCCAAGGCATCATGTGGACACTAAGTAGAGCATGTTAGGTTACAGCAGCGGTACGTGGGCGAACGTTATCCTGTTGGAAAACAACCTGTGGGATGGAGTTCATGAATAGCAGCACAGTAGGTCGAATCGCCAGATTGATGTACAAATTTGAAATCAGGGTGCGTGGGATGGTCACGAGTGTACTACTGCTGTCATGGGAAATCACACCCTACACCATAACCCCCAGGTGTCGGTTCAGTGTGTCTATCATGCAGACAGGTTGATTGCAAACCATCAACTGGCCGCCTCCTGTCCAACACGCAGCCATCACTGACACCGAGATGGACCAGCTTTCATAAGAAAACACAACAGATCTCCACCTTGCATTCCAGTGAGCTCTCGATTGACACCACTGAAGTCGCAGATGGCGGTGGTTTCCGGTCAGTGGAATGCACAAGGCATCCGGCTCCGAGCTGTCCTTGAGGTAACCGATTTGTGACCGTTTTGTCACTACGGTGTCAGCTGCGTCTGAAACTGATGCTGCAGATGCAGTACGAAGTGCCAACGAACACGGTGGTCTTCCCTTTCGGTAGTGCCACGTGACCATCCAGAGCTTGGTCTTCTGGTGACCGACATTCCCGCCAATTCTTTCTGAAGTATCGCAGAAGGAACATACAGCTTTCAGTAGACCTATTACACGATCTTGTTCAAACTCAGTGAAAGGTTAATGATGGCACCTTCGTCGCCTTAAAGGCATTCTTGACCGACATCAGGTCACCACGTCCAATTTCAAAGGTAACTACCGCTCACAACCATTACTTAGCGCTTTTAAAGCAAACCTGTTTTGCATATACATGGTGGCGTGACTACCACCACTCTTATGCGACGGATTGAAGTTTGAATATTTCAGGTGTGGAAACAGGCGTACCAGCTTCAGTTCATGTAACACAACTACTTGTTGGTGTTGCAGCTTTTTCCATCAGGGAAACTACCTGATGCGTCCTCACCGAATATGTGGGGAAGGGCGAACACCACATTCGCAACTCCCTTGATTTTGTGAACTGCCTCAGTTACTTGAGGCTTCAGGATACGGATGCCATGATTAGCTTCGATGTAGTATCCCGATTAAGTAAGACTGCTACTTTGATATCTTGGAACTAATCGTGGAGAAGTTTGACCATTGTATCACAGAACATTTCAAATACGTTCTGACACACGTATTCCTCTCCGACGGAAAATATTATGAAGAACCAGATGGCGTGGTACGGGTAGTCAGTTATCAACTGAAGCGGCGAGGGTATACACGGAACTCGTCGAAGCAAAGACACTAGCACCCGCCAAATTGCAACGATCCTGTTTCTATCGGAAGCTGCATCGGCGACACATCTCTACTGTTGCCACTTGGAGCGTAAAAGTTTAAAGAGGTCCTGGAACAATTAAAATTCATCCATCGTAATGTAAAATTCACCACGGAGGGCCAATTATCTTTCAGCAACGTATTAGTTAAGAACGGACAGACCCCTCGATCACAGTTTGTATAGAACACCATTTACATCCTAACTCCACGCATCGAACCATTACAATTCGTCAGAAAGAAATACAATGCTAAAGTCTATGGTTCATACGGCTCGAACTGTTCGAAACAAGAACAGTCACGAACAAGAATTACACTAAGGTGACAAAAGATACGGGGTACCTCTTAATATCGGGTCGGAAGTCCTTTTACCGGCGTAGTCCAGCAAAAGCAAAACAAGGGTAATGGAATGTAGTCTAATTAAGTCGGGTGATGCCGAGGGAATTAGATTAGGAAATGAGGCACTTAAAGTAGTAAAGGAGTTTTGCTATTTGGGGAGCAAAATAACTGATGATGGTCGAAGTAGAGAGGATATAAAATGTAGGCTGGCAATGGCAAGGAAAGCGTTTCTGAAGAAGAGAAATTTGTTAATATCCAGTATTGATTTAAGTGTCAGGAAGTCATTTCTGAAAGTATTCGTGTGGAGTGTAGCCATGTATGGAAGTGAAACATGGACGATAAAATAGTTTGGACAAGAAGAGAATAGAAGCTTTCGAAATGTGGTGCTACAGAAGAATGCTGAAGATTAGATGGGTAGATCACATAACTAATGAGGAAGTATTGAATAGGATTGGGGAGAAGAGAAGTTTGTGGCACAACTTGACCAGAAGAAGGGATCGGTTGGTAGGACATGTTCTGAGGCATCAAGGGATCACCAATTTAGTATTGGAGGGCAGCGTGGAGGATAAAAATCGTAGAGGGAGACTAAGAGATGAATACACTAAGCAGATTCAGAAGGATGTAGGTTGCAGTAGGTACTGGGAGATGAAAAAGCTTGCACAGGATAGAGTAGCATGGAGAGCTGCATCAAACCAGTCTCAGGACTGAAGACCACAACAACAACAACAACAACAACAACAACAACAACAAGTCCAGCAACTCGACAAAGCATGGACTAAAGTCGCTGAAACTCCCCTGTAGAAACACGGAACCATGCTGCCTCTACAGCCGACCACAATTTCGAAAGTGTTGTCGCTACAGTGTGTTGTATACGAACTGACCTGTCGATTACGTCCCGTAAATGTTAGACTGGAGTCATGTGGGGCTATGTGGGTGGTAAAATCATTCGCTCGAACTGTCCAGAGCATTCTTCAAACCAGTCACGAACAAGTGTAGTCCGGTGAGATGACGTCGTTGGTAACATGAAGTCCATGAATGACTGCAAACGACCTCCAAATATCCGAACATAATCATTTCGAATCAATGATCGGGTCATGTTAACAGAGCCCACACAACTGTGGAGCCACCCGCAGATCGCACAGTATGTCGTTGACAACGTAGGCCCATGGGTTTGTGGGATCTGTGCCGCACTCGAACCCTACCATCAGCTCTTACCAACTGAGATCGGGACTCACGTGACCAGGCCACGATTTTCCATATGGTCAAGAACCCAGTTGAGGCACCGAAGGCAATGTCGTGCTGTTAGCAAAGGCACTCGTGTCGATCGCCTGCTGCCATTACCCTTTAACGCCAGATGTCGCCTTATTGTCGTAACGGATACGTTAGTCGTACGTCCCACATTGATCCGTGCCGTTATTTCAATCAGTGTTGCTTGTCTCTTCGCAGTGGTAGCTCTACGCAAACGCCGCTGCCTTCGGTCGTGAAACAAAGACCGTCGGCCACTACGTTGTCCGTGGTGAGAGGTAACGCCTCAAATTTGGTATTTTCGGCATACTCTTGACACTGATCATCCCTGAACATTGATTTCCCTAACGATTGCTGAAATGGAATGCCCCACGCGTCTAGCTGCAACCACCATTCCGCGTTCAGTGACTGTCAATTCATGTCGTGCGGCCACAATCACGTCGGAAACCTTTTCAGATGAATCGCCTGAGTACAAATGACAGCTCCGCCACTCCACTGCCCTTTTGTACTTCGTGTACAAGATACTGCCGCCATTTGTGTATGTGCAGATTGATATACCAAGCCGGCCGCTGTGACCGAGCGGTTCTAGGCGCTTCAATCTGGAACCGCGCGACCGCTACGGTCGCAGGTTCTAATCCTGCCTCGGGCATGGGTGTGTGTGATGTCCTTCGGTTAGTTAGGTTTAAGTAGTTCTAAGTTCTAGGGGACTGATGACCTCAGAAGTTAAGTCCCATAGTGCTCAGAGCCATTTTTGAACAAGTATCGACGAAAAATGCAAAATGGTAAACTGAAGCAGCCCTCGGACGAATGTTGGATGCTGCAGCGCAATTTCACGTCGGAGCTGGCAAGGGTGGTCAACAGGGGACATGTCGATACCAGGGCATAAAGCCTTCGTCAATTTCTACATCTATATGGATATTCTGCAAATCACACTTCATTGCCTGGGAGAGGGTTCATCAAACCACCTTCACAATAATTCTCTATTATTCCGCTCTGGAACAGCGCGCGAAAATAACGAAACCTATATCTGATTTCCCTTATTTTAATATGACCGTTTATCTCTATGTAGGTAGGCCTCAACAAAATATTTTCGTGTTCGGAGGAGAAAGTTGGTGATTGAAGATGCTTGAGAAGATTCCGCCGCAACTAAAAACGCCTCCGTTTTAATGATGTCTACCCCAAATTCTGTATCATGTTCGTGACAGTCTCCCCCTTATTTCGCGATAACACAAAACGTGCTGCTATTCTTTGAACTTTCTCGATGTACTCTGTCAGTCCTGTTTGGTAAGGATCCCAGACCTCGCAGCAGGACTCCAAAAGAGAACGCACAAGCGTTGTGTAGGCAGTCTCTTTAGTAGACCTGTTACAGCCAATAAAATGCAGCCTATAGTTTGCCTTCCCCACAACATTTTCTATCTATTCTTTCCAATTTAAACTGTTCGCAATTGTAATTCGTAGGCTGTTGTTTTTGTTGTTGTTGTATCTGCTGCTGTGGTGGTCTTCAGTACAGAGACTGGTTTGATGCAGCTCTCCATGCTACTCCGTCCTGTGCAAGCTCCTTCATCTCCCAGTACCTACTGCAACCTACATCCTTCTGAAACTGTTTCGTATATTCATCTCTTGGTCTCCATCTACAATTTTTACACTCCGCGCTGCCCTCCAATACTAAACTGATGATCCCTTGATGCCTCAGAACATGCCCTATCAACCGATCCGTTCTTCTAGTCAAGTTGTGCCACAAATTCCGCTTCTCCCCAATTCTATTCAGTAACTCCTCACTAGTTACGTGATTTACCCATCTAACCGTAAGCATCCTTCTGAAACACCACATTTCGAAATCTTCTATTCTCTCCTTGTCCAAACAATTTATCGTCCACGTTTCACTCCCATACATGGCTACACTCCATACAAATACTTTCAGAAATGACTTCCTGGCACTTAAATCTATACTTGATTGTAACAAATTTCTCTTCTTCAGAAACGCATTCCCTGCCATTGCCAGTCTACATTTTATATCCTCTCTACTGCGACCATCATCAGTTATTTTGATCCCCAAACAGCAAAACTCATTTACTACTTTAAGTGTCTCATCTCTTAATCTAATTCCTTTAGCATCACCTGATTTTATTCGACGACATTCCGTTATCCTCGTTTTGCTTTTGTTACGACACTGTCCATTCCATTCAACTGCTCTTCCAGATCCTTTGCTGTCTGTGACAGAATTGTAATGTCGTCGGCAAACCTCAAGTTTTTCACTCTTCTCCGTGGATTTTAACTCCTTTACTGCTTGCTCCATATACAGACTGAATAACATCGGGGATAGGCTACAACCCTGTCTGACTCCCTTCCCAACCACTGCGTTCCTTTCATGCCCCTTGACTCATAACTGCCATCTGTTTTCTATACAAATTTTAAATACCCTTTTGCTCCATGTATTTTACCCCTGCCACCTTCAGAATTTGAAAGAGGATTCCAGTCAACATCGACAAAAGCTTTCTTTAAGTCTACAAATGCTAGGAACGTAGGTTTGCCTTTCCTTAATCTTTCTTCTAAGATAAGTCGTAAGGTCAGTATTGCCTCACGTGTTCTAACATTTCTACGGAATCCAAACTGATCTTCCCCCAGGTCGGCTTCTACCAGTTTTTCCATTCGTCTGTAAATAATTCCTGTTAGCATTTTGCAGCTGTCTCTTATTAAACTGATAGTTCGATAATTTTCACATCTGTCAACACCCGCTTTCTTTGGGATTGGAATTATTATATTCTTCTTGAAGTCTGAGGGTATTTCACCTGTCTCGTACATCTAGCTCACCAGATGGTACAGTTTTGTCAGGACTGGCTCTCCGAAGGCCGTCAGTAGTTCTAGTGGAATGTTGTCTACTCCCGGGGCCTTGTTTCGTTTGCTCTGTCAAACTCTTCACGCAGTATCGTATCTCCCATTTCATCTGCATCTACATTCTCTTCCATTTCCATAATATTGTGCTCAAGTACATCGCCCTTGATAGACCCTCTATATATTCCTTCCATCTTTCTGCTTTCCCTTCTTTGCTTAGAACTGGGTTTCCATCTGAGCTCTTGATATTCATGCAAGTGGCTCTCTTTTCTCCAAAGGTCTCTTTAATTTTCCTGTAGGCAGTATCTATCTTACCCCTAGTGAGATAAGCCTCTACATCCTTACGTTTGTCCTCTAGCCATCCCTGCTTAGCCATTTTGCACTTCCTGTCGATCTCATTTTTGAGACGTTTGTGTTCTTTTTTGTCTGCTTCGTTTGCTGTATTTTTATATTTCCTCCTTTCACCAAGTAAATTCAGTGCGTCTTCTGTTACCAAAAGATTTCTACTAGCCCTCGTCTTTTTATCTACTTGATCCTCCGCTGCGTTCACTATTTAATATCTCAAAGTTACCCTTTTTTCTTCTACTGTATTTCTTTCCGCCGTTCTTGCCAATCGTTCCCTTATGCTCTCTCTGAAACTCTCTACAACCTCTGGTTTTTAGGACCCCTTTGGTTGTCATCGGGAACCTTACAGCACAGCGGTATATCGACGATATTCTACGACCCGTTCTCTTGCCCTTCATGGCATGCCATCCTGGGCGTACTTTTTAGCAGGTAATGCCAGTCTGCACACAGTGAGAGGTTCTACTGCTTGTCTTCGTGATTGCCAAACACTGCCTTGGCCAACAAGGTCGCTGGATATTTCTCCAGTTGAGAAAGTTTCGAGCGTTATGGGCAGGGGGCTTTAACCAGCTCCGGGATATTGACGATTTGACGCTCCAATTGCACAGAATTTGGCACGATATCCCTCAGGAGGACATCCAACAACTGTCAGTTTGAAGTAGAATAACGGCTTGCATGAGGGCCAGAGGTGGACTAACGCTTTACTGACTTGCTCAAGTTTTCAAGCTTTGTGTATTGAATAAATCTCCCAATTTTTCTGAAAGTGTAATCACTTGTTCGTCTGAACAAGTACGTAACATATAGAGACTTCTTTTCATTCGAATCTGTCTTCGTGGTGCATCGTTCTTGCTTCACTGTATTGCACTTGAATGAATTTTCACCCACCAGTGCAGTGTGAAGTGATCTGGAACATCCTAGCAGATTAAAGGTGCGCCACGCAAGGATAGAACCTGACTTTCACGGGCAAGTCCTCTACCGACTGAACTCCGAGCGAGCTGGCGCAGTGGTTAGCACACTGGACTCGCATTCCGGAGGATGACGGTTCAAACCCGCGTCCGGCCATCCTGATTTAAGTTTTCCTTGGTTTCCTTAATTCCCTTCAGGCAAATGCCGGGGTGGTTCCTTTGAAAGGGCACAGCCGACTTCGTTCCCCATCCTTCCCTTGCCCGATGGGACCGATGACCTCGCGGTTTGGTTCCCTTCCCCCCCAAATCAAAGAACTAACCAAATCTACCGACTGAGCTGTACAAGCACGACTCACGCTCCCTTCTCACAGTTTTACCCCATCTCCTACTTCCCAAACTTCACAGAAGTTCGCCTGCGTAACTTACACGGCCTTCACGCTTGGAAGAAAGGATATTGCCGAGACATGGTTTAGCCACAGCCTTGGAGATTGTTTCCGGAATGAATTTTTACTCTGCAGCGAAGTAGCACAAGTACTGCGTCGGAAGTAAGGCTGTGAGGGCGGGTCGTGAGTCGCACTCGAATAGCGTAGTCGGTAAAGCACTTACCCGTGAGGGGCAAAAATAGTTTCGGTTTCCGGTCCGGCGCACAATTTTCATCTGCCAGAAAGTCTCACATTCTACGTATTTCTCATTAACCTTAGTATTTCAGATATATCACGGGAATAAACACATGGTTCGTTAATTTAGATTATAGCGGATAAAACAGTTACTCACCAGAGCATGTTATTGACTTGGACTGTCAGTGCCGAGAAACTACAAATACCGAGCTGGATTGTGCAGTGGTTAGCACACCGGACTCGTATTATGGAGGACGACGATTCAAACCCGCGTCCAGCCATCCTGATTTGGAGTTTTCGTGATTTCCCTAAATCGCTCCAGGCAAATGGCGTGATGCTTCTTTCGAAAGGGCATCCGTGAAACAATCCGGGCTTGTGTTTGGTCTCTAATGACATTATTGACGGGGCGTTAAACTGTTATTTCCTTCCTTCCTTTTTTAAACAATTTTTGCACAAAACCGTTTGTCGCTACCATACTGTTGAATATCTATTAACACTATGCTGTCCGGCGACACCACAGTGGTGTCGTCTGCATAGTATCGCTCAGTGGTCAGCGATACCACAGCGGTGTCGTCAGCATAGTTTCGCGCATTGGCCAGTGACAGCAAGTTAGTATTGGAAGAAGACACTGGATATCAAAAAAAAATTAAAGTGAAGCAGAATCGTAGGAAGATAGTGAAATACGTCCAAGAATAATTCGGTGAACGCTACGGTTGCCAACTGATTCGGCTGAATCAGACGAAGAAGACAGTGCGCAGTTGTCAGACTTTGAATTACCGAGGACCAACAATAAATTTGTAGGATCCCCGGGTGCAAACATATTTCCTAAAAGATACACAGAGTGTCGAGGATATAGTACAATTATATATTGGGAACGATCTATTTGAATATATTAGCAACGAAACCAAAAAGTACTACAGTCAAAATTGCAATAGAAGGAAACTGGATTTTAAAAAATGCCAATTTGTCGACGTTACTGGACCCGAACTTGGGAATGGTTTGGGCTTGCTATCCTTAAGGGAACTGTAAGAAAACCATGATCAGTGATTATTGTTCAACGAATCCATTGATAGACACACAGATATTTCGCAAAACGATGTCCCGCAACCGATCCAGACAAATATTATCATTTTTACATTTTTCCGACAATAAACTGGATAATGCCGACCGGCTTGTCAAAGTGCAATTCGTAATTGATTATTTTTCCAAAAAGTTTAAAGAAACGTTTAATCCAAGCCAAAACATCTCAACTGATGAAGGAATGATACCGTGGCGTGGACGGTTAAATTTTGAAGTTTACAATATTTAGAAAATTACGAAATACGGCATACTCATTCGGATGCTGTGTGATTCGAGTACGGGATAAATTTCCTCATTCAAGATACACTCCTGGAAATTGAAATAAGAACACTGTGAATTCATTGTCCCAGGAAGGGGAAACTTTATTGACACATTCCTGGGGTCAGATACATCACATGATCACACTGACAGAACCACAGGCACATAGACACAGGCAACAGAGCATGCACAATGTCGGCACTAGTACAGTGTATATCCACCTTTCGCAGCAATGCAGGCTGCTATTCTCCCATGGAGACGATCGTAGAGATGCTGGATGTAGTCCTATGGAACGGTTTGCCATGCCATTTCCACCTGGCGCCTCAGTTGGACCAGCGTTCGTGCTGGACGTGCAGACCGCGTGAGACGACGCTTCATCCAGTCCCAAACATGCTCAATGGGGGACAGATCCGGAGATCTTGCTGGCCAGGGTAGTTGACTTACACCTTCTAGAGCACGTTGGGTGGCACGGGATACATGCGGACGTGCATTGTCCTGTTGGAACAGCAAGTTCCCTTGCCGGTCTAGGAGTGGTAGAACGATGGGTTCGATGACGGTTTGGATGTACCGTGCACTATTCAGTGTCCCCTCGACGATCACCAGTGGTGTACGGCCAGTGTAGGAGATCGCTCCCCACACCATGATGCCGGGTGTTGGCCCTGTGTGCCTCGGTCGTATGCAGTCCTGATTGTGGCGCTCACCTGCACGGCGCCAAACACGCATACGACCATCATTGGCACCAAGGCAGAAGCGACTCTCATCGCTGAAGACGACACGTCTCCATTCGTCCCTCCATTCACGCCTGTCGCGACACCACTGGAGGCGGGCTGCACGATGTTGGGGCGTGAGCGGAAGACGGCCTAACGGTGTGCGGGACCGTAGCCCAGCTTCATGGAGACGGTTGCGAATGGTCCTCGCCGATACCCCAGGAGCAACAGTGTCCCTAATTTGCTGGGAAGTGGCGGTGCGTTCCCCTACGGCACTGCGTAGGATCCTACGGTCTTGGCGTGCATCCGTGCGTCGCTGCGGTCCGGTCCCAGGTCGACGGGCACGTGCACCTTCCGCCGACCACTGGCGACAACATCGATGTACTGTGGAGACCTCACGCCCCACGTGTTGAGCAATTCGGCGGTACGTCCACCCGGCCTCCCGCATGCCCACTATACGCCCTCGCTCAAAGTCCGTCAACTGCACATACGGTTCACGTCCACGCTGTCGCGGCATGCTACCAGTGTTAAAGACTGCGATGGAGCTCCGTATGCCACGGCAAACTGGCTGGCACTGACGGCGGAGGTGCACAAATGCTGCGCAGCTAGCGCCATTCGACGGCCAACACCGCGGTTCCTGGTGTGTCCGCTGTGCCGTGCGTGTGATCATTGCTTGTACAGCCCTCTCGCAGTGTCCGGAGCAAGTATGGTGGGTCTGACACACCGGTGTCAATGTGTTCTTTTTTCCATTTCCAGGAGTGTATATTCCGGCGCTGGACAGCCTTTAGCAAAAACAGTGATGGAACTGTTGACACCTTCTGATGGGTAGTGGCATCACCTCTGCGTGGATAATTATCATAACAGTGTAGAATTTGCAGAGAAGTTACTTTAAAACAAAATTCGAGTTTGTGGGACGATATGGCAAAATAGAGGATTTCCGGAAAATAAAGCGCGCAAAAGTCAATGTGTCTGAAGCTCGTCATCAACGGCAAGGTGACAAGCGGCCGGCGACAAGCCAAGTAATACGGCTTAGCGCTGCTGGCGCCGAGCTAATAAATTTGTACGAGACGTGCGGACGACAAAGTGTTAAGTTTTTAGCCATAGCAAGAACGTAAGTGATCTCTTGAACAAATTAACCTCCTCCTGTGGAATGATTTCTTCAGATGGAAAGTAGGGAAGTCGTAACTATGACCAGTGCTGAAAATAGATCCATTTTCTGCTTGCACGTAGTTCGGATAATTGACCCGATCAGTAGGTACATCTAAGTGTTCAACATCGAGGCGCTTGATAGAGCTGAGTCATGGAGACATTGGCAGAGTCGCATGCTGTTAAGTCGTGGCGCACGTAATGAGCCTTTGAGATAACCGCTAGCGTGCTGTTTGAAGCGACGAGGCACACAGATAGAACGCTAAGCTCGTGTGCCTCAGTTAGCGAGGCGGTGACGCAACGGCGGAAGAGTACGGGCCGAGTTCGAGTAACGTGTTTTTTAGTTCCTGTGCCGTCCAGCTGATGGAGACCAGACACATTTGCATTGTCATAGAGTGGGCACCTGTTCAGCGCTAACATATTTTCTGCTTCCACGACGCACACGCGCCCGGTCCTTGCCACTCCCCACCCTCGCACACCCCTACGCTCTGGTAGCCGACTTATGGCACGAAGTATTTCGTGTACTGCTGCTATTATTTATGTCCCTCTTTCTTGCTCCGTTCGCGGGTGGCGAGCAGTAAGAAAGAGTGCCGGTAGCTCTTCGCATGACATCGAATTCCTTTGACTTGAAACGTCGAGATCATTTCCAAGTTATGTATAGTAGGAGACAACATGTTTCTGATGGGACAGGGAAGTGGTAGAGCTGAATTGAACAGCAAATGAGCACTTCGCTTAAACGTACTTCATTCTACATAATGGATAAAACACAGGAGCATCAGTAATAAGAAACTCAAGGCAATAACAATAACACTTCGTGGATCCTGCACTGAAGTTCACGTTTCAGTGCTAAAGATTGATATGGCCACAGTAACTTTCCAAAAACCATTTAATGATTTGAGGTTCCTCCCCGTTCCCATACACAGAGGTGACAAGTCGTGGGATTGCGATATTCACATATACATTCGCGTACACAAGATATAAAAGGGCAGTGCATTGTCGTAGCTGTCATTTGTGATTCATGTGAAAAGGTTCCCGGCGTGATAGCGGCCTAGAACTAACAGGCTTTGAACGCAGAATAGTAGTTGGATCTAGAAACGTAGGACATTCCATTTCAGAAATCGTGAGAGAATTCAATATCTCGAGATCCACTGTATCAAGAGTGTGTCTGGAATACCAAATTCCACGCATTATCTCTCTCAAAGGACAACGCAGTGGCCGAGGGCCTTCGCTTAACTACCGAAGGCAGTGACGTTTGCGTAGAATTGTCAGTGCTAACAGACAATCAATGTGGGACGTACAATGAACGTATCGGTTACGACAGCTACGCGAAATTTGGCTTTGATCGGCTGCGTAACGACACGACCTTCGCGAATGCCTTTGCTGAGAGTATGACATCGCCTAAAGAGTTTCTCCTGGGCTCGTAACCATATCAGTTGTACGCTAGACGACTGGAAAACAGTGTCCCGATCAGATGAGTCCCGATTTCAGTTGGAAAGAGCTCATAGCAGAGTTTGGATGTGGCACAGACCCCCACGAAGCAATGGACCCAAGTGTCGACAAGGCACTGATCAAACTGGTGGAGGCTCCATAATTGCGTGGTGGTGATACGTTCCTATGGGACGAAACTGCTAGGGATCAGCCCCTCGGCTTAGACACTACTTAATCTAACTTAAACTAAATTACGCTAAGCACAACACACACATCCATGCCAGAGGGAGGTCTCGAACCTCCGGCAGGGGGGAGCCGCGCAAACCGTGGCAAGGCGCCCCAGACCACGCGGCTACCTCATGCAGCTGGGGCATGGGGTCTCTGAGCAACAGCTCAGTGACCATGCGGCTATTGCTCTGTCTGGGTGGCGCCCATGGGGAAAGTCCTGCTCTGAGGGGGTGACACCAAGGCAGATAACTTGCAAAAGAAGCGGCTCAGACTTTCTTCCACTGGTGGCTGTACAGCACCGGCAGTCTCTTCTGAAGGAAAGGATTAATACAATGTGGAGAGAGATGACCCAACAGCGTTTCCTTCCCTGACTACATTGTGGTAAAAGTGTAGGGCTTACTGTCTGACAGGGATTCTTTTTTTTTTTCTTCAGAAACCCGTTATTCTTTGTTCAACATCTTGAGGATGGTTTTGGGAAGTAGCAGCAACTTCAAAAATTGAAAGTGGTTCAGTTTAGATTAAAATGGCATCCACTCTTTAGTTGCAGGCATTACTGGCCTATGACAGTCTCTATGACCTCCTGTAACTCTCAGCCCCCGTATGTCTCAGTATGGCACACTGTGACCTCCTTTTACAGACCGATGAGTCAGTTGCAGTTTTGAGTGACGAGCTGTGCACTTCGCCCATCGCGTTCAGTGGTGGCCAAAGGACAATCGGATTGA
The DNA here is from genome assembly GCF_021461385.2 of Schistocerca piceifrons. NCBI lineage: Eukaryota > Metazoa > Arthropoda > Insecta > Orthoptera > Acrididae > Schistocerca > Schistocerca piceifrons. Next base: position 54,694,285 of record NC_060145.1, on the reverse strand, counting down.
TACTGGGGCCTTCATCTTGGCCTTTGAAGGAGACTCGTTGCTTCCAAAGGTCAAAGTGATGGTATATCAATGCAATGTGAGACTGTAGTTGCCCCTCCCATGCAGCCCTTCAAATGTGTGAGATACAGGCTCACGCCTTCTCGTCATAACGTCAACCGTGTCTGTAGGGATTGTGGACATCAGCTGCACAGGGACACTCGTGACTCCTCCCGCTACACTCGTCTGTATCGAGTGTAGGGAATGTCATTTCCCCTGCTCACTCCACTGCGCGATGTTTCAGGAACACAAATATAGAATGACTCATGTATTAAGAGGCCAAAAAATATTATGGTAGTCTGCCGCCTCCACATATGATAACGTTTGTTGGGGCTACAGGAACGCCATCCCCTATGGCGACAATACCCTTTCTCTTCATCCCATCCATGTCAGACCGTCAGGGTTGCTTTGACGACACGGGGACCCTCCTCATACTGTTTCCCTCATACCCACTTATCGAGTGTTCGCTCCCCACCCATTGGGGACATCGATCACCAACACCCCAGCTACAGAAGCAGCATCCTCCTACAGCATCCCTCACCATAAAGGGTCCTCCAGGATGCTCCCTTACCAGATACCAGCCACTGGCTGGAACTGCCAGAGGTTGTGATAATAGTGTTTCGCTTTCCTACTCTGTCCCTGAAAGTGGGACGGAAAAGCCCTTGTAGACTTCGAAACCGTACGAGGAGAAGAGTGACAGAAAGAAGGCCTGAAAGATAGCATTCTATTGGTCCCCATGCAACACATACTGCATGTTCCAACCATGCATCTGAGGTGGGTTCCAGGTGACCCCTGTGGCACCAGATTTACGCCCCCCCCCCCCTCCTAAAAACCTGATTCAGAAATAATGTGGATTGATGCCATATCCTCACAACTGCTGGCAATAGGTGTCCCCTGGGAATAACTTCTCTGTCTGATCCTGTCATACACCCACAAGTTTTGATTTGTCAGTCTTCTGACAGGTCTGCTGTAGCCGGCCATAAATTACTCTCCTGTGTCAAACTTTTCATCTTCGAATAGCAATTACAACCTATGTCCTCAATTACTTGCTGGATGTATTCCAGTTTCTATCCTTTTACCCTCTACAGCACCCTCTAGTACCATAGAAATCGCTGATGTTTTGACAGATACCCTACAACTGTATTCCTTCTTCTTGTCGCTTTTTCCCCATATATCCCTTTCCTAACCGATTCTGCAGAGAACCACCTCATTCTGTACCTTATCAGTAAACCTAATTTTCGACATTCGTCTGTAGCACCACATCTCAAATGTTAAGACGGTCATCGGTTCTGGTTTTCCCCACAGTCTGTGCTTCACTATCACACAACGCTGTGCTCACGCTAATGTTACTCTTGCCATTTACGTCTGCTTTTCGGCTCTAGCGTACATATTTCGTGAATTTGTCTCAAGCGTTTTAATTGTTGTACTTTTGTCTCCAGATGAGTCCAAACCTGCGGCCGCTGAGCCCGCAACTTCAGGAGGCGGCCAAAGAGCTGGGGGAGGACCCGCGCCGCCTGGAGAAAGACATCCAGCACATCAGGGACTGGCTCAAGCAGCAGCCACACCTCACGGCCAGGACCGGTGAGTCTCGCTGGACTAATAATGGGAGCAGTACCTAGTCCTGCGACTGGATAAATGTCAAGGAAGAACGGGGCAGACTGGTGGGGTTGAAGGTAGGGGGAGACTGCCGAGGAGGAGGAGTCATTTTATTAGACAATTTATTTTTTCCAGTTTCAGCATTTTGTTGACAGGGAACAAGCAGCTTTATAAAATTTTCTTAAAGCGTTTATTAACGATTGTGTAAACAATTTCAGTATTTATATTAGGCAAGTATTTTCAAGCCTCACGTGTTCATTATCAGACCTGGTCTACTGAGGCTGCACTGACAGTGCCTGATCTTAATGAAATGAAATGCCGTGTGACTAGGGCCTCCCGTCGGGTAGACCGCTCGCCTGGTGCAAGTCTTTCGATTTGACGCCACTACGGCGACTTGCGCGTCGATGGGGATGAAATGATGATGATTAGGACAACACAACACCCAGTCCCTGATCGGAGAAAATCTCCGACCCAGCCGGCAATCGAACCCGGGCCCTTTGGATTGACAGTCTGTCGCGCTGACCACGCAGCTACCGGGGCGGACATCTTAATAATAAATATCAAATAGCAAAACATGGCTTACAAAGGCTTGCAGAATGAATGCCACAATCCACACACGCCTCTCACCAAGTGAAAATCATGACAACTAGCTTACGGTCCATCTCCATTTATCGACATCTTGACGAGAGCTCAATACATACTGAAACGCCCCCTTAGAAAAATTATGAACTATGTTACTTCCCCTTTTAAAAAGTATGAATCAGTTTGCTAATAAACTTATAAGTAATTTGATTTTCGAATAGCTGAGCAAAACTCAACTTACTGAGACATGTCTCTCTCTACTTATTCTGATCATCACTAAACTGACACAATATTCTTAGCGCAAAGCAATCTGACTTTCAATAATACCTACAAAAGAGTTGCCCTGACTAACAACAACCTATACCTTTCATGAATCACTTACCTCACAAAAGTCTTCTTTACTCTAACTACTGCAATACAACGAGCGCCAATATTGTCAGCTAAATAAAAGATTCTAGCTACTGAAGACACTAACTGCTGATAGGCATTGTTAGAAAATGAAAGATTATGATAGAGAACAATGTATTTACCTTAATAGTGTTCAAAAGTCATATATATATATATATATAATCTCAATTCATGACATTCATCTTTACAAATTTCCTTTTTCTGGGGGACACATGTCCAGATCGTCCGCTTATAGCAACCTCTCAAAACTCTGGCATCTGTCTCCCCACATCCACCACTGCTGGCGGCTCACCTCGAACTGCCCAACGCTACGTGCTGTTCTCATCCAACTGCCCAACACTACACTAGCGAATATTGCAACATATGCCAACGAGCCACAGACTGCACACAGCACAGTCAGTGATTTTCATAGAGAGCGCTACGTGGCGTTACCAACATAAAAAACTAAACAGCCTACTTGCAATATACGTTGCTGCAGTAAAAAAGTTTACAAGAGATCAGGGACAAGAATAAATACCAGAACAAATATGCCAAACCAACCAAAGGTCCTGGACAAGGGTACTGTGTAGCACCTCCTATGTTTAAATATTATCTGAACGAAACTTCCTGGCAGATTAAAACTGTGTGCCCGACCTAGACTCGAACTCGGGACCTTTGCCTTTCCCGAGGCAAAGGTCCCGAGTTCGAGTCTCGGTCGGGCACACAGTTTTAATCTGCCACGAAGTTTCATATCAGCGCACACTCCGCTGCAGAGTGAAAATCTCATTCTGGATTATCTGAACGAATTTCTCGAAGACTGGAAGAAAAACTGTGGAGGAATGGATGTACACATAAATGGGCTTTATCTATGGCGTTAACTATACGCCAGTGCTAAAATAACATGGCTGCAAATGAACATGCTACTAGAGAACATGACGAAGAAAATCTTAGAATCGAACAAGAAGGCTGTACTAACAAATCTCACTGTAAGAAATTAACAAGACATTGTCGTCGATGGAAATACAATCGAGGCATGTCAGAAGTGTAAATATCTGGGAACTTAATTTTAAACAAGGATTGCATTAAACAAGAAGTAAGACAGGAGACAAAATAAACTTAAAGAAGCAATTAACAAGCTGAATTCCATAATTTTGTCAAAAACAATCAAGAAAAGACTTAGAGGATTAAATGAATCTAATGTAAAAGTGTTTATAAGGAGCGGAACCCTGAGAAATGAAAAAAATAGACGACGACTCGAGCTGTGCTAAATGACTTTTTAAGACGATTTCTAGAGTATCAAGACGCAAGGAGATACCAAACAAAGAGATTAGGAAGGAAATGAAATCTCTCACCTTCATCACAAAAGATGGGGAAAATCGACATTGAAAACGGTATGGGCTTGTGATGAGATTAGGGTATGAACGATAGCTGAAAGAAGTGTCAACCTCCATGGTGGCAACCTCCATACAAGAGACAAAAGAAAAGATGTTGTAGAGAATGGAAAAAACAAGTGGCTGAGGAATAAATTTGGAAGATGATTTATACAGGGATGACGGTCGTCGTCGTCGTCAATTACAGCTTCCAACTATACATTGCTGTATGTTTGAAGCACTATAACGTGTTTCGGTTCTGCGGTAGTCAAACCTTTTGCACAGTAGAACGCTGAACTGTGTCATTTCCATATAAAAATTAACTTTTCTGCAGTTCTTGGCTATTTGGACTCATTGTAAGTCAGCCAGAGGCTGTCATTATCGTTAATATTCTTGTTTCACTAATTTACTAATAAGTGTGGCATTTAACTGCTAAATACTGCAGTGCTGAACTTTATTTTTAACTAGCTGAGAAATCCGACATTTCTCGGGTATTAAAGTCTTCTAATAGTCCATCTCCTCTATCTTCTCATCTTCCTGCTCTCTATGCCCTCTTTCTCCTAGTGAACCCTTTCCCTGTCATCTCCCCTCCCCCCCCCCCTCTCTCTCTCTCTCTCTCTCTCTCTCTCTCTCTCTCTCTCTCTCTCCCTCTCCCTCTCCCTCTCCCTTCCACTTCTCCTCCGTCCTAACGCTAGCCATCCTCCTTGTCCCTGTCCATTGCCTCCACACCCACCCTCTGTCCACATCCACCCCACTGTCTGCAAGCCTACTCCTTGCTCCCTCTCTCTGTCCATCTCCTTCTTCCCCTTTCCTCTCTGTGCCTATCTTCTCCTTCCTCCCCTCTGTCCACCCATCTCCTCGTCCTTCCGTCTCTCTTCATGTTATCGCATCCCAGTAGGAGGCTGGTGGTTCTCACCCCTACAGTATTTATTTCCAGCTTACAGCTAACGTGTATACCTACCAAACTTGATAGAAATTGTTCCTTGGGTTGTGAATTAGCTTTTTATTCGTGGCTTTGCTCGCATTCGCACATATCAAATATATTTCACACATATTTCACACATATTTCACACATATTTAACGCATTTCACGCGTATTTGTACAAATATTTCACCTGTATGTCCAGCGAATTCCGCCATAAAGTTTTATTTCCACGTAGCTTAATGTTGATGATATCCTATTTCCTGACTATGCCCTGTACAACATTATTATTTTGAAGGTACATCCTGTGCTATATGTGCCTACTGTCTGCGATATGTGTCGTCACTTAAGTAGTAAATAATAAATTAAAATGTCATGCATGACGCGGCATTTTTTCACGCATCTCACAAGGGAACCTCCCCATCGCACCCCCCTCAGATTTAGTTATAAGTTGGCACAGTGGATAGGCCTTGAAAAACTGAACACAGATCAATGGAGAAAACAGGAAGAAGTTGTGTGGAACTATGAAAAAAATAAGCAAAATATACAAACTGAGTAGTCTATGCGCAAGATATGCAACATCAAGGACAGTGAGAATTCAGGAGCGCCATGGTCCCGTGGTTAGCGTGAGCAGCTGCGGAATGAGATGTCCTTGGTTCAAGTCTTCCCTCGAGTGAAAAGTTTAATTTTTTATTTTCATCACTTTTTGGGAGTGATTATCACATCTGCAAGAAAACTTAAATCGGGCAAGGTAGAAGAATGTTTTTACCCATTCGCCAAGTGTACAAGTTAGGTGGGTCGACAACATATTCCTGTCATGTGACGCACATACCGTCACTAGTGTCGTATAGAATATATCAGACGTGTTGACCTATGACCTTGCGATCAAATGTTTTCGGTTCCCATTGGAGAGCCACGTCCTTTCGTCTATGAATCGCACGGTTTTGCGGTGCGGTCGCAAAGCACAGACACTAAACTTACTGCAGTGAACAGAGACATCAATGAACGAACGGACAGATCATAACTTTGCGAAAATAAAGTAAACTCTTCACCCGAGGACCTCTCGTTCGGCAGCTGCTCACGCTAACCACGGGACAATGGCGCTCCTGAGCTGACACTATCCTTGATGTTGCATATCTTGCGCATAGACTACTCAGTTTGTATACTTTGCTTATTTTTTCATAGTTCCATACAACTTCTTCCTGTTTTCTCGATTGATCTGTGTTCAGTTTTTCGAGGCCTATCCACTGTGCCACCTTATAACTAAATCTGAGGGGGGTGCGATGGGGAGGTTCCCTTGTCAGTATCTGACGTCATATCTCCTGAAATAAGTGCCGTACAACGATGTAATGTTTCTGATACATTCAGTGGCATATATGCCTACTGTCTGCCAAATGTTACAGATCCAGTTAGTAGTAAAGAAGTGATAAATCAAATCATCATGCGTCATGCTGAGTTTTACTGTGTGAACAGCGAAAACATAGTAAGCGACAAACTTTTTTCCTTTCATTCTGTGGGGTTCATCAGAGATAAAACGTTTAGTACAGGTTTGAAATTATGTGTGAAGTTAGCTGCAAGACGCTAAGTGCTCTTATTCTGAAATACTGGGTAGTTAAAGTATGGGTATTCTCACGTAGAGGGTCTCACTGCATTTTCACCCACATCGACAACCCTTTGACGGGTGTTTGATACTTACCCCAAAAGCGATCCTTCCCAGCCAGTAAGTGATACGTTACAAAGTTTGGCTGAAATAGATCCAGTGGTTTAGCAGGAGATTTGGAACATACATCAACAGATACATACATATATTTTTATAATTTGTGTGGATATATAAGTAAGTTACAAATGGAACTAGGACAACTGGATCCCTCCAGGCGTCCTTAGCATTTCATCATCGTTTCCTTTTTTCTTCTTTTTCTTTTTCTTTTTCTTCAACAACTCTAGAGTATCCTTCAGAGAGGGACATCGTTCAGTCTGAAAAATAGAAAAACATTCCAATCTTCTCAGAGTATCGAGCTTTTGAAATATTGCCTAGATAAGCACTACTGTGGGTCATTCGTCTACGTTGACGAGGAACGTCTCCTAAAAATATGGAAGAAAAATGATTACGAGTAAACGAGCAAAGCAGTTTCAGCACGCCTACGCAACAAACAAAAATTATTCTGATGTAACCTAAATAATTAAAACAGAGTCTTAAAAATATATCTAGTGGAACTAATCATACACCTGTAGTGAGGAAAAGTGATATCGATGACAAATTCGACGAATCAGAATAGTTTTCAATGTCGGGTAAGGAAGACAACTACTAACTACTTTTACTGAACTTCGTAAGAAGAACTGCGGCATAAGTTAGATTTTATTACTGACTTTTTAATGCTTCAAGAGATACTGAAACAATACACACATAACAGAACCATGACAGTAGGCACTGAGCATTGGAATGTAACTCAAGGAATTTTTACCTTGATCCTTCACGTGGCGTCGGATACGAGATACATATATCAGCAGAAACGTCTGAGAATACATGACGGGCATTCGGTGAAGATGATAAAACATCTGCGCTTTCTGGATTACACCTTGTCTCCATAGGGATGTTATCAGTTTATTCCTGACACAGTGATATCTATTTAAATAGAGACAGCTAAAAAGCCTAGATAAAAACATGCAAATAGTTAAGTACTTACCACAATAAAAAAAATGTGAAATATAGGAATTAGTAAAATTAAAAAGTATTCATGATTCCGTGGGCTGGTTTTATCTTAATAGTTTAATGCCATTACCGTACCTCCGTTGTAGTCAATCTTAATTCATTAAGCATCAGAGAAAAATCGGTAGTACCGTAGGCCCTAATTAGGAGTGGAGAGGAATTGGAGGTTTGTGCAGCTTTGACTGTTAAGCTTACACAGTTACCCTCGCTAATTCAACCAGTAACTCCACTGTTTTGCGTAATAGGTATTGCCTCGGGCTATTAACTTAAATGAACACATTTCCGTGCGCTATACGCTTAATGGCTGCCTTTTTACGGAAGAGTTCCATAACGGTGCATACCCGGCCAGTGTTACGGACCAAGGTTTACTGAATTCGAAGTGTCCTATTGAACTCTTACCTCATTCGGGTTCTTTTCCTAACCATTATTGGTGTTAAAATAAGTTACACATCTGGTATAAAAAATTATTCTGCAAGTGTATTGAAAGTCGGCTCCAGTCACTAAGATTTTTGTTTCGTAATACCGGTGCTAAACTATGTATTTCTGACACTGTGAGCCTATCTTCAGGTGTTTGTGGATAGTTACATGAGTATTCTCGTCCTTGAGCGAGACAATGCAGAATAGTGCGTTTCAGGTATTAGATACGTGTGTGTTGAATTTGGAAATCGGAGAAACAGAAAACGAATAAAAATGAAAATTCATGACAACATGCAAAACTTACTAGATGAGTTAAATGAAACAGTCCTGATTATTACCGTGTTCAATGCTGATAATTCTGTATTACTATGCAACATTACTTCGCTCAAGGTGCATATGTTTATCTATAGATATAAAAAGTTCATAGCTTTGTTGTAAAATAAGCGCTAATCACAGATGTATGTTGATTTACAGTGTCAAAGATGTACAATAGTTTATTTCTAGTTAGAACGTCACGGCTTGCGGCACTGCGAAGAAGTATTTAGTGTTAGCAGTGATTACTTTAACAATATTGTTTAAAACTACTGAAAAAGTTGTGGCTAACAAATTGTGCTTGTTCATTTAGCAGTGATTAATTTTTAATTTATGTTTTTAGTTCGATGATATTAACATTTATTCCTGTAGACACAGGTTCTTTCCATTGTGTCGGGTGTGTAGAACTGGTAGGTTCTTTTGTATATCATTAAACAGGTGGTTGGTGTTGAGCATGTTGTGCAATACCTGTTTTTAGAAAATGCTTCGATCGGAAAGCTCTCATATGCTGAAACTTCCTGGCAGATTAAAACTGTGCTGGACCGAGACTCGAAGTCGGGATCTTTGCCTTTCGCGGGCAGTTGCTCTACCAACTGAGCTACCCAAGCTAGACTGACGCCCTGTTCTCAAAGCTTTACTTCTGCTAGTATCTCGTCTCCTACTTCCAAACCTTACAGAAGTTCTCCTGCGAACCTTGCAGAACTAGCACTCCTGAAAGAAAGGATATTGCGGAGACATGGCTTAGCCACAGCCTGGGCTGAGAATGAGATTTTCACTCTGCTGCGAAGTGTGCGCTGATATGAAACGAGTTTGAGTCTCGATCCGGCGCACAGTTTTAATCTGCCAGGAAGTTTCATATCAGCGCACAATCCGCTGCAGAGTGAAAATGTCATTCTGGCTCTCATATGCTCTTGAAACCAAGTCTAGAAACTTCTTCTTGCTCCTCCTACACAGTACGGGGGGGGGGGGGGGGGGTGTTCAATAAATAACGCAGCGCAGCTTTTCTGAAAACAAGTTGGTTTTATTCAAGTTTCCAATACATCATATTATTCCCCACTGTTTTTGCTACAAACCCTATTTTTCAACATAATCTCTCTTCAAAGCGACAGCGTTAATCTACTTTACTGGGAGGGCCTTTATGCCCGCATGGTAAGACTACTAGTCGGTGTTGGAGCCAACGTCTTGCTGCAGCAGTAACCTCCCAGTCATCCGCGTACTGCTTCCCTCGGAGCAATTCAGCACAGATGGTCCGTCTTTGCTCTTCATAGTCTTTTGTTAGGTCGTGAGCAGGAACCCAGTGTCCACACGTCGTTGGGTAGCCCAACCGGACGAGTGTGTCAGTACTACCAACAAAGACATCCAATTGTACAGTGAGGTCTCTGTTTATCATTGGTCGATCAACTCGAGTGAGTGTGTCCACTCGTTCCGACATTGCAGTGGACACAGCTGTGAAGTACCCGGCACCGGGCAGATACGGCGGGTTTGCGTGACCTTGTTGCCGTGGTGTCAAACGCCTCTCCCAAGGAGTTATCGTGCTTTTATTCACTACCAGGTCTCTGTAGACGTTCTGCAAGGGCCCATGAATATCTGAGATGCTCTGGTTTCCCGCCGAAAGAAACTCAATGACAGCTATTTGCTTTGAACGCACCTGCGTTAGAGACGTCATTTTGAAGACTAAGTACAGCGCCGCCACCTATCGGAATTTCATGAAACTACTGGGGCTGTAGTGGGGATATTCCACGATGTTCCACGACAGGTTCCACATTGCTTCAATCGAAATTTCCTGAGAAAAAAATTGTTGCATTACTTACTGAACGCCCCTCGTAAGTGGGACAGCTAGGAAATTAAACCTTGTACACTCAACTATTACTAATATTCCTCCTGTGCTGTGGGTTATATGTGTGAGAGCTTCTTAGACGTGGAGAATGCAATTGCGACATAGCTTTTTTTAAAGATTTTTGCCTTTCTAGAACGAATTTTTCACTCAACAGCAGTGTATACGCGGAGCTGGAACTTCGTGGTAGATTCAATCTGTGCGCTGGACCGAGAGTCGAACTCGGGACCCTTGCCTGTCGCGGGAAATCAAGCGCGATTCACGTACCGTCCTCACAGGAAGGTAGGAAATGGGGTACCATATAGTAGTAATGTGTCGTCCACGTATTTCCAGTAGTGTATTATTTTATCTTTAAGCTTCTTCATAAAACTATTTTATAAGTGATAGAGAAACAGATCTGCCTTGGCCAATACCTTTTTCTGCTGGTGAACTTTCTTATTAATAGTAAAATAATTATGTAACAATATTTGTTTTCAGATATTCTCATTTTCATTCATTTCCTTTTTCATGATTTCCGAAGTAATCAGAAATCATATGTTTCTCATAACAGGAATTCACTATGGTGAAGCATCACACCTTTAACAGCAAGAAAATTAATTCAGCTACATAGATACACTAGAAGTGTGGACATACGACCTGAAATGCATAGTATAGTGTAGTAAAAACAAATATTAGCATCACATGGTGTTCTGACACAGTCACGTCTGCGAGTCCAAAACTTTGAAAAACTTTTATGAAAATAAATCATTGTTGAAATATATTTAAACCTTCCTTTGTGATGAAAGAGGGAACGCAGTCGTGTGATGAGTTGAAATTAAAAATAAAAAATCTCTGACCGCGAGGGTGGTTCTTTCTTTATTATATCATCGATTGCAGGATTATCAGCCCCATCGTTAGATGCAGTTGTTAACATTTATATTTCCTTTAATTACGTTGCCGCATTGTATTCTAAACGTCACCTCCCGCTTGTAATGCAAAATCGATTCATTAATTTGGAAGTAAGTTTAAATTTGGGCGGGTGGTTACAATTTCACAGCAGGCTCGTAATCCATGTCCATGCTAAATTCTGATATGAAACTTCATATACTGGTCTAGGGGATGCTCGGCTTAATTTTCTTAAATGATATGAACAATGGTTGAGTTTCTGTTCTCGAATTGATATATATTTTTAGTTACTCCACGTCCACTTCACAGTACAATAAAGTTCAACCTTCGTGGTAACTCAACACATACACAACTCGTACTCTATACTCGTACTCCACACTCGTGCTAAACAAGAAGAGAGATATACCTACAACACCATGTACCAAAGAAAATATCGTGTATGGATCTATTCATGCAAAACCATCTTTGTAACGTTCATTACAAACACAAAGTACGAATAATTGTTTATCATTGTCTATCTTTTTAAGAAGTTCGTAATAACCATAGTAATCACATAAAGTGTTCATATATGTTGACGTTTATACATTTACGTATAGCTGTTTGGTAGAGGACTTCTGGATTTCGAGTCTTTAACTTGAGAATAAGTAATTTCATATTATTCAAAAGCGAATATTGAATTTTATCTCACCATAACCAGTTTTATTACAGTGGGCAAAACGGTGTTACTCTTTCCATTAGCCGGCCGCTGTGGCCGAGCGGTTCTAGGCGCTTCAGTCCGGAACCGCGCTGCTGTTACGGTCGCAGGTTCGAATCCTGCCTCGGGCATGGATGTGTGAGATGTCCTTAGGTTGGTTAGGTTTAAGCAGTTCTAAGTCTACAGGACTGATGACCTCAGATGTTAAGTCCCATGGTGCTTAGAGCCATTTGAACCATTTCTCTTTCCATTAAAACAAACACTCCTCACTTTTACCTCTTTCCTTTATCAATTTAAACAGATTAATCTGTTGAATCCTGTAACGTGAAATAAAAATATTTTGCACAGTTAATGACCCTTTTTATTTTGGTGCAAAGGATACACGCCGTAGCTCTTGAACAACTAGTAATGCCAGAACGTGATAAGATGAATTAATAATTACTGGTTCATATTCTTAAATAGACTATTCTGAATTAAGATGTAAACTGGTTGTAAAATTTGTGACTACAGTTAACGTAGGTAAATTACGTGAGTACAAGTTCAAATGGCTCTGAGCACTATGGGACTTAACAGCTATGGTCATCAGTCCCCTAGAACTTAGAACTACTTACACCTAACTAACCTAAGGGCAGCACACAACACCCAGCCATCACGAGGCAGAGAAAATCCCTGACCCCGCCGGGAATCGAACCCGGGAACCCGGGCGTGGGAAGCGAGAACGCTACCGCACGACCACGAGATGCGGGCTGAGCACAAGTGTACAAGTATTTTAACATCGATATGTAAAAGCTTTTAAAAGTTGAAACGGATCTTTAAATGTTTGTAGAAAAAATTATCGTATCAGTAGATATCGCAGGGTTCTTATTCCTTCTCGATTTATTGTTATGGAGATCTTGACCTTAAGATACGGCTGTTAGTGTCTTAAAACCGGTAGTGGCCTAAAAATAGGGGATGAAATACAGCTGAAGCGGTTTATTAACACCCAAGGTGATTACTCATAGCTGCGGTTGCCCTGACTGCAGTGTTGTCTGCATTGTATTGTTGTTATACCCAAGAATATGAGTAATTGTTATTTCATGCACAGCGTGACTTTAGCATAAGAACGTTTATCTGATGATACGACCAATAGTGATGTAATAACTTGTAACACACAGTCTAAGTAATAGTGCTGTTTTGCTTACGCACGGCTTTAACAAAAATCCCGAATCAAACAGTACAATAAAAAAAATTAAAAACCTTCCCTGTAGCCAGAGGCAAATTTAGAGTTCGTTTTTTTATAATCTTTGTATCTTGGAAATTTTGGATCCCTTCAGAATGTAGTGAGATTTATCTACTTCGTATTTGTTCGGTCGTAACTGCTTTTATCTCAAAGTAGGCGACCTCTGACACTATTGAGAGTATTAACGAGCCCAGTTCGGATGATAAGACTTCTGAGGAGAACCAGACAGCGGCTTACGTGACGGAAGTCGCTCACACGTTTGCGCAGGTGTTGACGGACTTCTGACACCCGCTGCGCGAGACAGCAATAACACCGGGATTAACAGGCTGCATGCTCCCGCCTCCTGTATCTTTGAGCTCTAAGCTCTGTCAGCGGCACACGAAGTGCTATCGGAGATTACTACTCCTTTTGTGTTTTCCCACTAATCGTTTCGCTGTGGTTTTGGCTGTAACAGTGTTCTGACATTGAATTTTGAGTTTCCAAAGAAACCAGAAACAACTGTAAATTTCGTTTTGGACTTGTTTTCGTTGTCCATCCACATGAATGATGTTTTTCATTGTATGCATACACTGATTTGAAACTGTTGTTAGTTTGTTTCTCGACGATCACCTTATCTACGGAGCGTTAAAGCAATTTGCATCGCCAGTCATGTGTCTCCACTTCCTACAAACGATTCCACAGTTCCTTTCGAAGCATTGGTGCCCATCTTGATTCTCTTCATGCAGCAGTGCACCCCGTCGTCTCTTACTCTAGACTTCAGCCACCTGTTTAAGTTGAACGTTGCCTGTCTCGTCAGTCCTGCTGACAATGAGTGTTGATAAACTCTTGCGCCGCGTCACATCATTAACTTCGGTAGAATTCTAGTCTTCTAGGCTTTGGCAATGCTCGCGTTTCACTTCTGTTCGAATCTAAGCTGCGTAAGTATAATTTTAGATGCAGGTATTTGGGTTCCAGATACAGGGTCGTTTAGGGAGGTTCACGACAGTAATCACGCCTCTGACTAACTATCTGGTGATGAGACGCATTTTTACACCTCGCGACAGCTGTTCTTCGGATACGTGTCCGTTACTGAATGTTTGCTACTACACGACGTGTTTCCACTACTTTCGATTACGTACACTCGGGTGGCGAAACTTACGGGATAGCGACATACACATTCAGATGGCGGTAGTATGGCGTACACACGATATAAAAAGGCAGTACATTGGCGGAGCTGATATTCGTACTCCTGTGATCCATGTAAAAAGTTTTCCAGTGTGATTATGGCAGTTACACGGGAATTACGACTTTGAACGCGGAATGGTAGTTGGAGCTAGACGCCTGGGACATTGTTGTTGTTGTGGTCTTCAGTCCAGAGACTGGTTTGATGCAGCTCTCCATGCTACTCTATCCTGTGCAAGCTTCTTCATCTCCCAGTACCTACTGCAGCCTACATCCTTCTGAATCTGCTTAGTGTATTCATCTCTTGGTCTCCCTCTACGATTTTTACCCCCCATGCTGCCTTCCAATACTAAATTGGTGATCCCTTGATGCCTCAGAACATGTACTACCAACTGATCCTTTCTTGTAGTCAAGTTGTGCCACAAACTCCTGTTCTCCCCACTTCTATTCAATACCTCCTCACTAGTTATGTGATGCCGCGCGGGATTAGCCGAGCGGTCTAGGGCGCTACACTCATGAACTGTGCGGCTAGTCCCGGCGGAAGTTCGAGACCTCCCTCGGGCATGGGTGTGTGTCTTTGTCCTTAGGATAATTTAGGTTAAGTAATGTGTAAGCTTAGGGACTGATGACCTTAGCAGTTACGTCCCATAGGATTTCACACACATTTGAACATTTTTAGTTATGTGATCTACCCATCTAATCTTCAGCATTCTTCTGTAGCACCACAATTCGAAACCTTCTATTCTCTTCTTGTCCAAACTATTTATCGTCCATGTTTCACTTCCATACATGGCTACACTTCATACAAATACTTTCAGAAACGACTTCCTGACACTTAAATCTATACTCGATGTTAACAAATTTCTCTTCTTCAGAAACGCTTTCCTTGCCATTGCCAGTCTACATTTTATATCCTCTCTACTTCGACCATCATCAGTTATTTTGCTCCCCAAATAGCAAAACTCTCATTTCCTAATCTAATTCTCTCAGCATCACCCGACTTAATTCGACTACACTCCATTATCCTCGTTTTGCTTTTGTTGTTCATCTTATATCCTTGCTTGCTACACTTTGTATTATTGTCAAAGTTAAGTATTGTCATTGTTCATTTCGTAATAAGAACTCATTAATACAATTTGCTTGAATTGTCATAGACATCCCATATTCGATGACTAGCAGATTACGTTTGGGAAATCGTTAGTAATTTCAATATTCCGAGATCCACAGCGTCAAGAGTGTGCCGAAATACCAAAAATCAGGACCTATTTCTCACCATGGTCAACGCAGTGGCCGGCGGTCTTCACTTAACAACAGAGAGCAGCAGCGTTTAGGTAGAGCCATCGGTGCTAACAGACAAGCACCGCTGCGTGAAATAACCGCATAAATCAGTGTGGAACGTACGATGGACGAAGCCGTTAGGACAGTGCGGCGAAATTTGGCTACGATCTACGCGAATGGCTTCAACAG
The DNA here is from genome assembly GCF_021461385.2 of Schistocerca piceifrons. Classification (NCBI taxonomy): domain Eukaryota; kingdom Metazoa; phylum Arthropoda; class Insecta; order Orthoptera; family Acrididae; genus Schistocerca; species Schistocerca piceifrons. The sequence continues at coordinate 54,678,697 of NC_060145.1, read as the reverse complement.
CACGACATCACCTGCAGAGCCTCTCATGGGCTCGCAACCGTACCGGTTGGACGCTAGAACACTGGAAAACCGTGGTCTGGTCAGCTGAGTCTCGATTTCAGTTTGAAAGTGTTGAATCCTGTCTAGTCGTCGAATATGGGGTGTCCAGGAAATCTACTTTCTGGAATCGCTAGACAATTCAAGCAAATTGTATTATTATTATTCTCGAGTCAGAAACATACAGATTTACAGTAGCCATACACATCAATAAATATATGTATAGATATATGTAGATATATATATATATATATATATATATATATATATATATATATATATATATATATATATAGATACATATACAAATTGTATTTATATTACATGTGTCCAATACTTTGCAACCTCCAAGGCGCTTGGAGTGGCTTGCAGGAGATCAATCTTCGTGCAGAATGTAGGACACAAAAGGCACTGAAGCATGTGGCTTGTGGTTTGTTCTTATCCACAATCACTGGACGTATCTTCTGTTGTGAAGCTCCGTCTCTTCAGGTTGTCTCTGGATCGTCAAACTCCTGATCGTAATCTGTTTAAAGATTTCCACACCAACCAGCTCTCGTCTCGTCCAGGTGGTAGTTCTTCAGCTTCTGCCGTCTGCAGGTGAGGCGTCGACTTCTTCCATAACTCCAGCCTTGCCTTCTCTGGTGAAATGGTGAGCTTTTCGGATGTTCTCAGGAAGCTCTTTCGCGATCTCAGCCGTTGCTGTGGTGGCTTATGTCCGTGCAGTGGATGGGCACTGTCCTGTTCCACTTTCAGTCTCTCCTTGTTGGCAGCCACTGTTCTGCGTACCCAGGGTGGCGCTATTCCAGCCAGGCAGTAGAGCTTATCAGTTGGGGTAGGTCTTAAGCAACCTGTGATCAACCTGCAGGTTTCGTTGAGAGCAATGTCTACTTGTCTGGTGAGGGATGACCTGTACCAGACTGGAGAAGCATATTCAGCAGTAGAAAAACACAGTGCCATTGCAGAACAGCGAATAGTTTGTGGATGTGATCCCCACTGTGTCCCCGCTAGTTTCCGAATTAGGTTGTTTCGAGCGGAGATTTTCATTTTGGTGTTCTTGCAGTGATTCTGAATGTCAGAGTTCTATAGAGAGTGACTTCCAAGTATTTAGGTGCGTGATGATGCTGGAGTTGGATGCCTGACCATGCAATATGTAGCTCTCGATTAGCTTCCCCGTTCCTTAAATGAAAGGCACTCGTGTCTTGGAAGGGTTTGGTCTGAGTTGGATCCGATTGTAGTAGCTTGACAGTGTTCTAAGTGCTGTTGTCAGGTTTCTTTCCACTCTTTCAAAGCATGAGCTCTGCGTAGCAAGGGTTAGGTCATGTGCATATAAGAATCTCCTTGTGCCTGGGGCCAATGGCTGGTCGTTGGTATAAATGTTGAAGAGAAGTGGAACCAAGACGCTTCCCTGAGGTAGACCATTTTTCTGCGCTCTCCAGCGACTGCGTTGTCCTTGAAATTCAACAAAAGACCTGCGGTTTTTGAGGAGGGTGCTGAGTAGTCTAACGAGGTGGGCATTCTTGATCATATTGTGCAATTTTGCATGGAGTAACCGATGATGGACAGTATCATACGCTGCTGTGAGATCCACAAAGCCGTCCTCTATAAACTGAGTGAGATGCAAACGCTGCCCTGTGCAGCTTCTGTTTGGCCGAAATCCTGTTTGTTTGGGTATGAGAAGAGGGTCTATTATTGGTAGGATTTTAGTCACAATCATACGTTCGAACAGTTTATAAAGGTGATTCCGAAGGCTAACTGGTCTGAAATTCTTGGGATAATTTGCTTCCTTTCCAGGTTTCAGAAGAGCTATCACCCTGCTCTTTCGCCAGATCTTTGGTATTTGGCACTGGTTCATGCAGTTGTTGCAAAACTGCAGGATCCACTTTCTTGTTTCAAATTGTATTAATGAGTTCTTATTACGAAATGAACAATGGCAATACTTAACTTTGACAATTACATAAAGTGTGGCAAGCAAATGACTTCATGCAAATAAGAAATCTATTCAGTCGCTGGTCTTGAAGTGCTTAATATTTATGCTAGTGTAGAATTGGGCCGCGATAGGTCGGCACGGCGCTTATGTCCTCATGGCATAGAGGTCGCTGACGTGGTGTTGTAGACCTGGAGAGGGGTCGGTCAGCATGCAATTGGCTGAAGTCTTCTTCACAGCCCTGTATGCTCTCTCTCTCGTTTCCGACTGGCGTGCCGGTGCTCGACTTCACGCCGTAACAGCAAGAGCCGATGGCAGGGTTCGAACGTAGTGCAGGCCCCACGAAACCATGGAACCAAGTTGTCAACAAGGCACTGTGCAGGCGGGTGGTTTCTCTATCATGGTGTGGGCTGTGTTTACGTGGAATGGGCTGCGTTCTCCGGTCCAACTGTAACAAGGAGGTATCACGTGACTTTTGTCACCTCAGTGTAATAGGTGTTGCGTTAGTCTTGACTATTGTGCAGCAACGGTAGCTCGTTGCAGCCTCTTAAACATTGGTCTTAACTGTATGTAACTGATCGAATAACAAAGATAAACGTGTAAAACATGAGCCGGTGAACATACTTGTACTAATAATGAAATTTGTAAAACCGTCGTCTCTGTCTACTTGAACACGATAATCTCCAAAAGTACTGGAATAATTTTCATGAAAGTTCCACAGGTAACTTGAACTAACCTGTGGGAAAATATAGACTTTACTTTGTCAAAATAGGAACACGGAAAAAGGTAATGTAACTAAAACTTATTTAAAATCACCTGTTCACCTTAGTAGTTCGGATATTTAAGCATTACATCATAGTATACCAAAGAACCAGTAGATGCTGTTGTTTATTTTCGTAGCACATCAAAGACCCAATAGATGGCATAGTTAGTGTTTTTTATTTCAATGACAAACGCATTTCAGAAGTTTACATTAGTGACAGAATTAAGCTCCGCAACCTTATCTTCACGAATACAAACAGCGAATTTACGCGGCTACGATATAAAAATTTACTGATTTTTCTTTGTGTATTGAAAACTTAACGACATTGCTTTGCTTCTTTCCATAGGTTTTTGTATTCCTTCCTAGGAAAAATAATTTATTAAGTTTGTTTAGTGATTGCGGTGTCTACTCGTCACATTTTTGTCTTTTTTATGAATAAAAATGCCTAGAAAACAGTCATGTCTTTCTGAAAACACCAAAACGACTAAAAGACTGAGCACTTTGCAGTCTCAAAAATACAATGAAGCTGGTGAGGTGAGACTTCCTGTGGCTCAAGAACATCAGGCTTTACCTCACTCTTAGGAAACTCCTTCCGAAAGTGTGGTGCGATGTGCCTCTGCTCGAAAGCATCATGCATTGTCTCACTCCTCAGAACTCTACACTCACAAAGACTTAGTTATAACTCTCCAACGTATTACAGAAGCGTACATTTTGACGGGATGTGGGGCAGGCGAACGAGCTTTTATACTCCATTTCTCGATTATTCGTAAAATTTTTGCATATTCCTTTAAACGTATACAGTTTCCAGAGAGCTTACGTTATACCATGACCATAAACAAATCACGAGGACAGACGTTGCGGTTTACAGGAGTGGACACTGGTGACAATTGATTTTAATACATCCAGCTCTATGTGGCTCTCTGCAATGTTAATGAAGCAAACAAGCTTCTCATGTCACCAATCAGATTACCTCAAACGTTGTAAACGAAGGAGGTTTTAAGTCAGAAATGAGTTCCATTCATATGAAACCTTGGGCACATCTATAAACACGGTAAATAGCCAGACAACTCCGGATTTCTCAGCAGGTAAATTAATAAGTTCAGGATAGTTGAACAACTGCTAATAATGGATGACTTATATTTCCAGAGTCCGTTCTCATATTCTAAGATGGTATTTCCAGATTCATGTATGTTCTAAATATTCTGTAGAGGCTACTAATGACAGGAAATATTACAGAAACTGCGAGAAGTTTGTAGATAACTTTGTGGAATGTTGTAATGCAGGGAGAATTCGACCAGTCACATAAGGAACATCACTACACATGCAAAGTTTTCCCTTGTATGTTAACCGGGGACCTAGAAACGGCGGAGAGGCTCTGTCCGCGCCGCAGCCGCAGTGGTCCACAACCCCACGACGACTACCACCGTCCACTTCACCCCTCCGTCGCCCCACACCGAACCCAGCGTTATTGTGCGGTTCGGCGCCCGGTGGACAAACACCCCCCCCCCCCCCCCCTCCCCCGGGGAACCTTTCACACGGGACGAGTGTAATTGCGTAATTCTACCACGCTAACATAGAGTAATGGTTAGTGTACGCGTACCTGGAGAACTTCTTTGCGCAGCAATCGCCGACATAGTGTAGCTGAGGCGGAATAAGGGGAACCAGCCCGCATTCGCCGAGGCAGATGGAAAACCGCCTAAAAACCACCCATAGACTGGCCGGCTCACCAGGCCTCTTCACAAGTCCGCCGGGCGGATTCGGGCCGGGTACCAGGCGCTCCTTCCCGCTCCGGAACGCCGTGCGTGAGACCGCTCGGCTTACCGGGCGGGCCAAGTTTTCCCTTAGTGCATCTCATATTTTAATAACTATATTTTGTTTAAGATTGTAAATGCCAAGCAGATATTAGAGCTACGCCAGGCGGTAGAATGTAGAATATATGCCATCTGATAAAAATTATCCAGAGACCTGTTAGTGACCATTACTAGGGGTATGTCCACCGTTCGACTATTTGACGGCGTAAACTCTACTGGGGATACTTTCAGTGAGCTTTCTGAATGTCTGGATGTGTGATAGTCCTTTCTACCTTAATAGTGGACACCAGATAAAGTTATGTTGGACGCCGTGGTCTTGAGCGAAGTGGACATTCTAACTGATCCCACTGGTGTGCCATCGGGTTTCAAGTCAGGTGTCTGGGCAAGCAACTCTGTTCCAGGAAAATTATTGTCCGTAGACCGTTGCCTCACATACGGTGCTTTGGCAGGTTGCTTTGTCATGCTGTCTCCGAACTGTTACACTATCAGAAGCAGGGCACAATACAAGACAATGTGTTCGTTACCTTCCCCATTTAGCTTGCAGCATGGGGACCACACCCTAACAATGGAAAACACTCCTATACCGTAATGCTACCTCCCCCTGAATTTCTTTTCCGAAAGTATTTGTCTGGAACGCAGTCATGTATGGAAGTGAATGGACGATAAACAGTTTAGACAAGAACAGAAGCTTCGTAAACGTGGTGCTATAAAAGAATGCTGAAGATTAAATGCGTAGATCACGTAGCTTATGAGGAGGTACTGAATAGAATTGGGTAGGAAAGAAATCTGTGGCACAACCTGACTAGAGAAAGATATCGGTTGATAGGACACCAGTTCAGTACTGGAGGGAAGTGGAGGGGGGGGGGGGGGCGGCAGGAGGGATATACCGGGTGATAAAAAAGTTAGTATAAATTTGAAAACTGAATAAATCGCGGAATAATGTAGATAGAGGTACAAATAGACAGACATGCTTGGAATGATATGGGGTTTCATTAGAACCAAGAAAATGCAAACATTCAAAAAATGTCCGACAGATGGCGCTTCATCTGATCAGAAAAGCAATAATTAGTATAACAAAGTAAGACAAAGCAAAGATGATGATCTTTACAGGAAATGCTCAATATGTCCATCATTCCTCAACAATAGCTGTAGTGGAGGAATAATGTTCCGAACAACGCTGTGAAGCATGTCCGGAGTTATGGTGAAGCATTGGCGTCGGATGTTGTCTTTCAGCATCCCTAGAGATGTCGGTCGATCACGATACACTTGCGACTTCAGGTAACCCCAAAGCCAATAATCGCACGGACTGAGGTCTGGGGACCTGGGAGGCCAAGCATGACGAAAGTAGCGGCAGAGCAGACGATCATCACCAAACGACGCGCGCAAGAGATCTTTCACGGGTCTAGCAATACTTTTTTTTGTTCTGATAAAACCCCATGTCATTCCAAGCATGTGTCTCAATTTTTAACTCTCTATCTACATTATTCCGTGGTTTATTAAGTTTTCAAATTTATACTGACGTTTTCATCACCCGGTAAATTACAGAGGAAGACAAAGATATGAATACAGTTAGCAGATTGAGAAGGAGGTAGATTGCGGTAGCTACTGAGGTGAAGAGGCTTTCACAGGATAGAGTAGCTTGGAGAGCTGCATCGAAGCTATTCGTGGACTGAAGAAGACTGTACTTCGCTATTGGCCCTACCAGTGACGGCAGGTAACATTCTCCAGGCTATAGGGTCACAGGCTATAGGGTGATTGATCATTCCAGACCGCCGTTACTAGTCATCCACTATCCAGTGACGTTGGTCTTAAAACGACGTCAGTTGTCGCTTAGCACTCCCTACAGACATGTGTGGCTACAAGGAGCGGCTCAGACCTCGTGCCCAGTTGTTTTTAAGCACCCATGCACAGTTACTTCGTAACCTAGACTGCTGGTAGCATTTCGGAACCCGTGCGTGATTCCTTTCGCTGATCTTATGTGGTTTTAACAACTACGCTCCGCAGTGCTCGACGGTCCCTGTCCGAACGTGATGTGTGCCTGGTCTTTGTTTAGTTGCGCTTGTTCCTCCACGTTTCGACTTCACAATCAGATGACTAACAGTCAGCATGGGCTGATGGATTTGCTGCCCAGGTGACATCCATTCACTAGTCATGCCGCGCGTCACGGCCTTGAAGAAGGTTGCCATTGCATTCATATCCTTCGAACTGCCATAGCGGTATGACCAGGATTCAAGGAAATTTGTCGGTGAGCCGGAACACGCAGCTGCGCTCTAAGAAACATTTCAGGTTCGCCAGTTGTTTACTATACTCGTCCGATACGAGGCGCTCGTGACGCAAGCAGCACTCTGTGTTTACGTTTCTCTGAGTGCAACTTCTCCGGCCCACACTATTTATACCCCTGCTACAACAGTGCACGGGCCGCTTCTGATGAATGCGCTCCAGCCTTTCTCATCCATCACACTATTTTTCATTATAAGATTCTTATCTCGATATATTTTCTGTTTCCGATCATTTTATCCGTAGCTGTACAGCTGCATCTAAATATTAGAATATTCTGATACATTTCATTAAAGTATGAGACATTTCTACGTCAGACGCCTGAGTGACAATAACACAACGAGTGAGAAAAACTGGAGACCTCGTTGCATTTGGACGAGTGCCTGTGATACGGATGTAAGTGGGCTGTTTAGGTTTCTATGTTGGTGACCGCACGTAGCGCTCTGCATTAAAATCGCTGACTGCGCTGTGTGCAGTCTGTGGCTGGTTGGACTCATTGTTGGATTATTCGATAGTGTAGTGTTGGGCAGTTGGAGGTGAGCCGCCAGCAGTGGTGTATGTGGGGGGAGAGAGATGCCAGAGTTTGGCAATGTTAATATGAGCGGACGATCCGGACGTGTGTCCGTCAGGAAAAGGAAATTTGTCAAAATAGACGTCAAGAATATATATATATATATATATATATATATATATATACACTCCTGGAAATGGAAAAAAGAACACATTGACACCGGTGTGTCAGACCCACCATACTTGCTCCGGACACTGCGAGAGGGCTGTACAAGCAATGATCACACGCACGGCACAGCGGACACACCAGGAACCGCGGTGTTGGCCGTCGAATGGCGCTAGCTGCGCAGCATTTGTGCACCGCCGCCGTCAGTGTCAGCCAGTTTGCCGTGGCCTACGGAGCTCCATCGCAGTCTTTAACACTGGTAGCATGCCGCGACAGCGTGGACGTGAACCGTATGTGCAGTTGACGGACTTTGAGCGAGGGCGTATAGTGGGCATGTGGGAGGCCGGGTGGACGTACCGCCGAATTGCTCAACACGTGGGGCGTGAGGTCTCCACAGTACATCGATGTTGTCGCCAGTGGTCGGCGGAAGGTGCACGTGCCCGTCGACCTGGGACCGGACCGCAGCGACGCACGGATGCACGCCAAGACCGTAGGATCCTACGCAGTGCCGTAGGAGACCGCACCGCCACTTCCCAGCAAATTAGGGACACTGTTGCTCCTGGGGTATCGGCGAGGACCATTCGCAACTGTCTCCATGAAGCTGGGCTACGGTCCCGCACACCGTTAGGCCGTCTTCCGCTCACGCCCCAACATCGTGCAGCCCGGCTCCAGTGGTGTCGCGACAGGCGTGAATGGAGGGACGAATGGAGACGTGTCGTCTTCAGCGCTGAATCGCTTCTGCCTTGGTGCCAATGATGGTTGTATGCGTGTTTGGCGCCATGCAGGTGAGCGCCACAATCAGGACTGCATACGACCGAGGCACACAGGGCCAACACCTGGCATCATGGTGTGGGGAGCGATCTCCTACACTGGCCGTACACCACTGGTGATCGTCGAGGGGACACTGAATAGTGCACGGTACATCCAAACCGTCATCGAACCCATCGTTCTACCATTCCTAGACCGGCAAGGGAACTTGCTGTTCCAACAGGACAATGCACGTCCGCATGTATCCCGTGCCACCCAGCGTGCTCTAGAAGGTGTAAGTCAACTACCCTGGCCAGCAAGATCTCCGGATCTGTCCCCCATTGAGCATGTTTGGGACTGGATGAAGCGTCGTCTCACGCGGTCTGCACGTCCAGCACGAACGCTGGTCCAACTGAGGCGCCAGGTGGATATGGCATGGCAAGCCGTTCCACAGGACTACATCCAGCATCTCTACGATCGTCTCCACGGGAGAATAGCAGCCTGCATTGCTGCGAAAGGTGGATATACACTGTACTAGTGCCGACATTGTGCATGGTCTGTTGCCTGTGTCTATGTGCCTGTGGTTCTGTCAGTGTGATCATGTGATGTACCTGACCCCAGGAATGTGTCAATAAAGTTTCCCTTTCCTGGGACAATGAATTCACGGTGTTCTTATTTCAATTTCCAGGAGTGTATATATATATAACTTTTGAACACTATTAAGGTAAATACATTGTTTGTTCTCTATCTAAATTTTTCATTTGATAACTATATGCCTGTCAGTAGTTAGTGCCTTCAGTACTTAGAATTTTTTATTTAGCTGGCAGTATTGGCGCTCACTGTATAGTTGTAGTTAGAGCAACGAAGATTTTTTTGTGAGATAAGTGATTCGTCAAGGGTATAGGTAATTGTTAGCCAGGGCTATTCTTTTGTAGGGATTATTAAGTCAGATTGCGTTGCGCTAAAATATTGTGTGTCAATTTAGAAATGATCAGAATAAGTAAAGAGAAAACTGTATGAGTACGTCTAGTTTTACTCAGCTGTTTCTGTATCAAATAAGGTAGAAGTTTACCAGCACAGTCTTTCTTTACATTCAACGGGGAAATTTCACGAAGAGAGAGAGCTTCGGAAATTGAAATTTCGGAACTGTCTAAACATTGCGCATTTAGGTAAAACCCCGATTCGGGTGAAATGGTGCCACTAGACTAAACTGCCTGTAGAACAAACTATAACTGTGAATAACAGTGGATGATGATTAATTAGTTCTAATTTATGTTGACGCAAGCTGATACGAGGGGACATGGTGTTTGATGTACCAACAGTTCGTAATGTAGACCACTGATGTTATTCTCGTATGATGATATTTGAACAGGCCGGATGTGGACGTCATACTAACACCTCTAACCGCATCTCACTGCTCAACAACACGGGAAGTTGCCCGTTGTATTAGTCGGTGTGCAACACAATGGCAGAGAATTGTATGATATAAAACACGTAAATCAACACATTCCCTTATTCTTAGGAGATAGTGAGCTGTCTACAAACGAGGAAGTATCCGCCTCTGGTGAAATGCGGACCCAGCGGGAAGCAATGCTTTCTGGCCAGCTCATAACTTTTCAAATGGTGCTCAGGCGGTGGTGCTGTGTACTTACTGCTGTCACACGTTTTCATGTTTTTAATGTTCTCTACTTGCTTAAGCCGGTGTTAAGCCGTTGAGTATCTTTTTCTGACGTTTACAAGTCAGCTATGGCGTATACTTTCCTGGTTAAATAGCATGTGCGACATGTGAAGGTGTCACAACAGATACTTTTCAACTGTGGAGATGATCCATGATCGAAACCTGCTCCGGATAAATGTATTGTAAGACAGCACAGTGTGTATCATGCATTTATCCGAGTATTTCTGTACCCGCTAGATGTAACTAGGGAGGTTCTCCTTGCTGTGAACCTTGCTAGGCGACCTCTCACACGGACTACTGCAGTGATCAAAGCCGAGGTCGTACTTATCAGATGGTATTTCTGTGATCACTGGTAAAAATGTGCTTGTAAGCATCTCAGATGAATATTTTGGTTGTAAGGGGACCCACATGCTACACAGATTGTCTGCATGACAACATTTTACACTGGCTATCAATTAATGGAATAAAATACTCCTTTGTTTTATTTTCATTACTACATAATTCTGACTGTGAAACCAGTTGCAAAAATTTGCGTAAGTACAGCCCATTACAATTGGCATACCCGGATCAAAACATAAATCACAGGAAGTGTAAAGAAAACGTAGGACGGTATCACATCAAATGACTTCATGATGCAGATTGTATTTACACATACGGACATTTAGATATTACAGCTACTTTCCTTTTGGTATGTGCTGTGTCGACATCGACTTAAAGTATTTAACAATTTCATACTACTGTGACACAAATCAGTGAGTCGGTAACGCAGTAACCTTTCGCTGATTGTTAAATGGGAAACGAGTATATGAGCATTGCAAATAAACAATACTTAGATTACTGGATTTGCTCTAGACGGCCGTTGTGTCCGCGCGGTTCTAGGCGCTTCAGTCTGGAACCGCGCGACCGCTACAGTCGAAGGTTCGAATCGTGCCTCGGGCGTGAATGTGTTTGATGTTCTTAGGTTAGTTAGGTTTCAGTAGTTCTAAGTTCTAGGGGACTTATGACCTCAGATGTTAAGTTCCATAGTGCTCAGAGCCATTTGAACCATTTTTGCTCTCTTTCGAACAAACTGTAATTCTCATATGTTATCTTTTATTGTAAATGAGTGTTTTTCACTGAGGGGAAAATCGTGTTCTATATGAGTGCTTTTGTCTTAAAGAAATGCTTGTACACTGTCCATTCACACGTGGCCACCTGTCAAAAGCCTGAATAACGACGTTCTTCGAGCGTTGTCCGCTGAGAGATGTGCAGGGAGAGACTCACTGAGATTCTGGAACGTATCGACAGAGATGTGGAGCCTTGCCGACTCCAATGCCGTGGTCTGCTGCGCAAGGTTTCTCGGTCGAGGATCTACTGGGCAAACAGCGCGATCGATGTGGTCTCACAGACTCTCGACTGGGTTTAAATCCGGGGAGTTTGGTGGCCGGGGCAGTAAGGTAAACTCATCGGGGTGCTGTTCGAACCACGCACGTACTCTGCGACCCGTAAGACGCACTGCATTGTCATGATAGGTGCCATCGTGCAGTGGAAAAACAAACCGCAAGTAGGAGTGGACGTGGTCCCCAAGGATAGATGCATACTTGTTTTCATCCATCGGTCCTTCCAGAATGACAAAATCATGCAGTATATGCCATGAAAACATTCCTCAGACCATAATGCTCCAACCTCCGGTCACGACCTTTCCGACGACTGTTGTAGCGTGTTTGTTTCCAGACGTTTCACACCGTACACACCAACGACCATCTGTTCGATGGAGCGTAAGACGTGATTAATCCGGAAAGCCCACCAACCGCCTATCAGTGGACGTTCAGTTGTGGTATTTGCGCGCAAATTCCAGGCTTCGTCGCCCATGAACAGCAGTCAGCATGAGCGCATGAACGAGGCGCCTGCTGTGGAAGCTCATAAGCAGCAATATTCGCTGAACGGTCATTGAAGAGACTTCCTAGCCCCTTGTGTAATTTAGGCTGTCAGTTGCTCAGCAGTCGCACGTCTATTCATACACACGTCATTTATGGCCCGTAGTTCACTTCAGTTGCCTTGGCGCCAGTTTCCAGTTGCACCATTTTGACATACGCGGTGTACTTCAACGATGGCGGCACACGAACACTTCATAAACTTAGCTGTTTTGGAAACTCTTCCACCCTTGGTAAATCGTTCAGTTTCCGCCGTACGACGCTGACGACTCCACTGTTTACCGTCCCCCCCCCCCCCCCCGTCCCCCCCTGAAATGTTTCATGTACTCTTTACTGCTAATGCTGCCACCTGCTATTTCTAAGAGGCTATTGCTTGCCGACATCGAGCTTAGGCGGCGGTCATAATAACGTGACTGGACTGTGTACTAGAAATCAGAAGGTTCGGAATTCAAGCCGCTGACGATCCTAGGATCTTTTTGCTTACCGCCTCTTTCATCCCTGTGAAAGATTTGCAAATAAACAGAAAAATTCCAAGTCTCGCTTTTGTTCGGAATTCACGTTAAACTCTGCGTAGTTTTTTTTTACCTATACTATGAAGTTTGTCAAATCTCATTTTGTTCGTGATCGGAATGTTTGATCATTACTCATTACGGATCGGAGCGTGGAATGTCAGATCCCTTAATCGGGCAGGTAGGTTAGAAAATTTAAAAAGGGAAATGGGCAGGTTAAAGTTAACTATAGTGGGAATTAGTGAAGTTCGGTGGCAGAAGGAACAAGACTATTGGTCAGGTGAATACAGGGTCATAAATACAAAATCCAATAGGGGTAATGCAGGAGTAGGTTTAATAATGAATAAAAAAATAGGAGTGCGGTTAGCTACTACAAACAGCATAGTGAACGCATTATTGTGGCCAAGATAGACACGAAGCCCATGCCTACTACAGTAGTACAAGTTTATATGCCAACTGGCACTGCAGATGACGAAGAAATTGATGAAATGTATGATGAGATAAAAGAAATTATTCGGGTAGTGAAGGGAGACGAAAATTTAATAGTCATGGGTGACTGGAATTCGAGAGTAGGAAAAGGGAGGGAAGGAAACATAGTGGGAGAGTATGGATTGGGGGAGAGAAATGAAAGAGGAAGCCGCCTGGTAGAATTTTGCACAGAGCATAACTTAATCATAGCTAACACTTGGTTCAAGAATCATAAAAGAAGGTTGTATACATGGAAGAATCCTGGAGATACTAGAAGGTATCAGATAGATTATATAATGGTAAGACAGAGATTTAGGAACCAGGTTTTAAATAGTAAGACATTTCCAGGGGCAGATGTGGACTCTGACCACAATCTGTTGGATACGAACTGTAGGTTAAAACTGAAGAAATTGCAAAAAGGTGGGAATTTAAAGAATAAACTGACTAAACCAGAGGTTGTACAGAGTTTCAGGGAGAGCATAAGGGAACAATTGACAAGAATGGGGGAAAGAAATACAGTAGAAGACGAATGGGTAGCTCTGAGAGATGACGTAGTGAAGGCGGCAGAAGATCAAGTATGTAAAAAGACAAGGGCTAGTAGAAATCCTTGGGTAACAGAAGAAATATTGAACTTAGTTGATGAAAGGAGAAAATATACAAACGCAGTAAATGAAGCAGGCAAAAAGGAATACAAACGTCTCAGAAATGAGATCGACAGGAAGTGCAGAACGGCTAAGCAGGGATGGCTAGAGGACAAATGTAAGGATGTAGAGGCTTATCTCACTAGGGGTAAGAGAGACACTGCCTACAGGAAAATTAGAGAGACCTTTGGAGAAAAGAGAGCCACTTATATGAATGTCAAGAGCTCAGATGGAAACCCAGTTCTAAGCAAAGAGGGGAAAGCAGAAAGGTGGAAGGAGTATATAGAGGGTCTATACGAGGGCGATGTACTTGAGGACAATATTATGGAAATTGAAAAGGATGTAGTTGAAGATGAAATGGGAGATATGATACTGCGTGAAGAGTTTGACACAGCACTGAAAGACCTGAGTCGAAACAAGGCCCCGGGAGTAGACAACATTCCATTAGAACTACTGACGGTCTTGGGAGAGCCAGTCCTGAGAAAACTATTACCATCTGGTGAGCAAGATGTATGAGACAGGCGAAATACCCTCAGACTTTAAGAAGAATATAATAATTCCAATCCCAAAGAAAGCAGGTGTTGACAGATGTGAAAATTACCGAACTATCAGTTTAACAAGTCATAGCTGCAAAATACTAACGCGAATTCTTTACAGACGAATGGAAAAACTGGTAGAAGCCGACCTCGGGGAAGATTAGTTTGGATTCCGCAGAAATGTTGGAACACGTGAGGCAATACTAACCCTACGACTTATCTTAGAAAATAGATTAACGAAAGGCAAACCTACGTTTCTAGCATTTGTAGACTTACAGAAAGCTTTCGACATTGTTGACTGGAATACTCTTTCAAATTCTAAAGATGGCAGGGGTAAAATACAGGGAGCGAAAGGCTATATACAATTTGTACAGAAACCAGATGGCAGTTATAAGAGTCGAGGGACATGAAAGGGAAGCAGTGGTTGGGAAGGTAGTGAGACAGGGTTGTAGCCTTTCCCCGATGTTATTCAATCTGTATATTGAGCAAGCAGTAAAGGAATCAAAAGAAAAATTCGGAGTAGGTATTAAAATCCATGGAGAAGAAATAACTCTGAGGTTAGCCGATGACATTGTAATTCTGTCAGAGACGGCAAAGGACCTGCAAGAGCAGTTGAACGGAATGGACAGTGGAAAGGACGATATAAGTGGAACATCAACTAAAGCAAAACGAGGATAACGGAATGTAGTCGAATTAAATCGGGTGATGCTGCCGGAATTACATTAGGAAATGAGGCACTTGAAGTAGTAAAGGAGTTTTGCTATTTGGGGAGCAAAATAACTGATGATGGTCGTAGTAGAGAGGGTATAAAATGTACACTGGCAATGGCAAGGAAAGCGTTTCTGAAGAAGAGAAATTTGTTAACATAGAGTATAGATTTAAGTGTTAGGAAGTCGTTTCTGAAAGTATTTGTATGGAGTGTAGCCATGTATGGAAGTGAAACGTGGACGATAACTAGTTTGGACGAGAAGAGAATAGAAGTTTTTGAAATGTGATGCTACAGAAGAATGCTGAAGATTAGATGGGTAGATCACGTAACTAATGAGGAGGTACTGAATAGAATTGGGGAGAAGAGGAGTTTGTGGCACAACTTGACAAGAAGAAGGGACCGGTTGGTAGGACATTTTCTGAGGCATCAAGGGATCACAAATTTAGCATTGGAGGGCAGCGTGGAGGGTAAAAATCATAGAGGGAGACCAAGAGATGAATACACTAAGCGGATTCAGAAGGATGTAGGTTGCCGTAAGTACAGGGAGATGAAGAAGCTTGCACAGGATAGAGTAGCATGGAGAGCTGCATCAAACCAGTCTCAGGACTGAAGACGACGACAACAACAACAACTCATTACACACACACACACACACACACACACTTTCCCCGATATGTTCTTTGTGTTTCTGTAGTCAAACTACTGGCTTCCATCTATAGCCCTGTTGATTCTGTGATCTCACGGAGATACTCGAAGTGTCTGACCTCTTTATTTGCCCCTCTTTCTTAAAGAATATACTTACTGGAAGTAAATTCAGGTATTTCAAATGAGATTTGTGAGCTGGATTTTTAACGCATTCTTTGGGAATTGCTATCTGTTTGATGTGATTTTCACAGCTTGCTTGTACAGTTAAATCGTCTGCAAAAGCTAAGCAAGCGACCTTAATTTCATCTTTAGGCTTAAAGATATTTTGCTTTTGTCATTATTTCCCCATTCTGCAACGACTGTGTCTTCGATGGGATTGAAGAGGCGTGGCGACGCTGCATCTCCTTGGCGAATACCGGTTTTAATTACAAAGGGTTCTGATATTTCTTCTATAAATTTTACTTTAGACTTTGTGTCCGTCGGTGTTTGCTTGATGAGGCTTATTGTCATTAAGTCTAGTCTGTGTTCTTGCAGGACTTCAGACAGACAGTCCGCGTACCGAGGCATTTGGGTTCTTGAAGTCAACAGAATTGCAGATAATTTGGCTCTTTCGGGTTGGTTTATATCTGTGTTTTCTGGATTGACGATTTGTTCCGCAAACGAGCGTATTGATCTAAAGGCCGCTTGGTATTTTGCCAATTTAAACTTCAAATTGCGGCTGGGTTGTTTGCAGTAAACATAATACCTTGTACGTGACTTGGCAGAGAGATCCCTTTATAGTTATTTACGTCTATCCTGTATACAGTTAGTATAGATAAGTTAACTCACATGTTATTTTCGTACGGCAACAATTTTAGGTATTGGTATCGGTACGAAATGTAACATTTTGTTTGGTTTTGGAGCGTTCTTATTTATGCAAACTTGACTTCGCATCAAGAACTATGCCTTAACAGAAACAAAATACAGATTTTTTTAATTCAACCAATGACAGTTATCTAGATCTACAGGATCTGCAATTCACAATTAAGTACCTGGCGGACGATTCATCGAACCACATTCAAGCTATTTGTCTACCGTTTCACTCTCGAACAGCACGCACGAAAAACGAACACTTAAATCTTTCTACGCGAGTTCTCATTTCTCACTTCTCACATTTTATAATGATTATCATTCCTTCCCTTGTACATAAGCACCAACGAAAAATTTTCACACTCTGAGGAGAAAATTGGTGATTGAAATTTCATGAGATGAGCCTGTCGTAATGAAAAACGCCTGTTTTTCAATGATTGCCACCCCAGTGCACGTACCATTTGCTTGGCAATCCCTCCCCTACTTCGCGATGATACAAAATGAGCTGCCCTTCTTTGAACTTTTTCGATGTCCTACGTCGATTCTATCCGATGCGGATCACACTCCGCATAGCAGTATTCCTGACGACGACATAAAAGCGTAGTGTAGAAATATCTTTAGTAGACAAGTTGCATTTTCTCAGTGTTCTGCCAATAAATGGTAGTCTTTTGTTTGCTGTACCCTCATCATCATCTGTGTGTGCGTTCCATCTTAAATCATTCGTAACTCTAATCCCAAAGTATTTAGTTGAATTCACAACTCTTACATTTGTGTGATTTATGGCGTAACTGTAATTTAACGGTTTACTTTCGGAACTCATGTGGATGACTTCACACTTTCCATTATTTAGAGTCAACTGCGACTTTACGCACCATACAGATGTCTTGTCTAAATCATTTTGCAATTTGTTTTGATCATCTGATAAAATCGCACAATCATCTCCAAAGAATCTTAGTGCTTCTCAGATTGCCCCCTAAATCTATTAGGAAGATCAGGAACAGCAGACGGCGTACAACACATCCTTGGGAATGGCAGATACTTCTTCCGTTTTACTAGATGACTCTGTCGTTACTACGAACTGTCACCTTTGTGACAGTAAATCACGAATCCAGTCGCACAAATGAGATGATAATCCATATACACGTAATTTGATTACAAGCTGCTGGTGAGGTAAGGTGTCAAAAGCCTTCTGGAAACCTAAAGCGTGGATTACTTTTGACATTGCTTTCAGTAGCATTCATTATTACATGAGAATAAAGAGCCAGTTGTGTTTAACAAGAAAGATATTTTCTGAACCCGTGTTGGCAGCTTGTCATTGACATTTTCTGGGAGATAACTCATAATATTTGAACACATATCTTCCAAAATCACAGTGTAAATAGGCGTTCGAGATATGGGTCTGTATTCAACGGATTACTCCTATTTCCTATATTGGATATTGGATGTTGGTGTGACTTGCGCATTTTTTCAGGCTTTAGGTACGGATCTGTCAATGAGCAATCGATAGTATATGATTGCTGAATATGGAGCTACTGTGTAAGCATACGCTGATGGGAACTTCACATAAATACAATCAGGACCGGAGAGCTTGCCTTTAAGTGATTTGTTTTACTACATTGAGTATATATCTGCTTCTAAGTTACTCACGTTGGCAGTTGTTCTTGACTCAAATTCTGGAACATTTACTACTACTTCTTTGGTGGAGGAATTTCGGAAAACCGTATTTAGTAACTCTGATTTAATGCCACTGTCATCAGTAACATCACCATTTTTATCGCGCAGTGAAGATACTGATTGTGTCTTCCCACTGGTGTGGTAAACCACCAGTCACACAGGTGTCATATGATATTCACATGCACTCAACGGCAATAGCCATGAAAGAGCTTGGTTGTGGCGACGGTTTTGTGGTTTGAATTCAGTACTGAATCTTCTGGTTCATCTTGCTGACAGTGACTTTTGCTTGAGAAGTTGTAACTGTTTCTATATCTGTAACGCTAGCTTGTGTCGCGGAGACGTTGAAGTTTCCATTACCAGTCACGTTTCGCTTCTCTTCTTACAGCGACGTTTGTATGTGACTCCCGTAGTTTTATTTTCAGTGTGACGTAATTATAGTCATATCTCCATTGCAGGTTACGTGTTGCAAGCGAAAGTTTATCAAGACCTTATATAATCCGATAACTTATCTTGTGCGTGAGAGACACTTGCACTTCAGTGTTTGTTCTGTAGCTGAGTGAAAACTGAAAACGAATGGATGTGAGATTCTGTAAAAACGCAACATAATATTTGGAGATCATTTTAACGTGGATCAGATTTCCTCGTTTCAACTGAATGTATGTTGTCTTACGTTATGAGTAAACATGGCAGGAAATCTCCATTTTGTGAACATACGTGCCATCCAAACAAAATCTGTTTAGTAATGAAAAAAGTTTCTTTTTAAATTTAAACCTAACGTTTATCTGAAGCTGGGTACCTTCCTAGCTCTGGTCCGTGTGAGAAGGAACAGCTCTCTAATATGAACGCAGAAACACTTTACCACAATCAGTTGACATACGATTAACATTTGTTCGCAGTCGTCATAACTAATTACTAAAAGTAGTTTCTGCGCCAGTGACTTGTTTATTTTGTCACTACGTGTTTCGATGTTTCTCGCCATCATCTTGAGGTAGAGAGTGGTTTACTCCCATGGCTGGTGTTGGTGAAGGGTATAGAAGCCTTTTCACAGTTGCAGACTATTTTACGCCTTTCGAGAGGTGGTAGAGTTGTAAAAGTTCTGCATACTGTTACCTGATTTGTGTCCTCTTCACTACACATTACATTTACACTCAAAATGTAATGTGCAGTTAAGAGGGCCTACGTGAGGCAACAACATGCAGATATTTTACAAATCTACCGTCCCTCAAAATACGTAAAATAACGTACTCTGCCCTTGGTCTGCGACTGTGAAAAGACGTCTGTACTCTTCAATAACACCAGCGAAGAAACAATTTTCCACCTGAAGATGGTGTGAACAATCGAAACGCGAAGTGGCAAAATAAACAAGTGAATGACGCAGAAACTGTTTTATTTGTTTATTGGTGGAATAGTCATAACTGATTAGATAGTGACATGTGGTAGTTATTGGCACAATATCAAGATTTTTGAAACTGAAAGTTATGCTGCTGTACAAAGGGAGAAAATAGTTCTGCTACTGTTTTCTATGCATCCAGTGGAACACTATTAAAGAAATAATAACAGCAAAAATGAATAATTGGTAATGCTTTCAGCACTATAGCGGTAGTGACAGGTTGGTTGTGATAGCAACCACGAACAAACATAAACTGCTCCTATGCTGCGAGGAGGCATTGCTTGCTGTGATGGAAATTTGTCATAGCAGTCACAAGTGTTTCGTACATCTTCCAGTCCCTGCCTATCGTTGTAGCAAGTATTATTGTTCGTCATTGGAGAGAGGACAATCCGGAATCATCGTTGCCAAATAGTACGAGGGCTCTTCGGAAAGTAAGTCCCGATCTGTCGCGAAATGGAAATCACTGTGAAAACCAAACTGTTTTATTTGAAATAGTAAGATATATCTTACATTTACTTTTCTACATCGTTGCCGCTCCGACTTTGACATCTGCCGCAGCGTAGAACCAATCTTCCGGTATCCTCGTCACAGAAGGTAGCCGACAGTGCTTTCCACCAGTTTTCTACGCTCGTCTACAGCTCGTTGTCTGTGCCAAAATATTGTCTTCACAGCCAGCAGTTAATGTGGGCACAGTTGAAACTCAGGACGAGACAATTACGGGGTGACCAAACACTTCGCATCGAAAACACTGCTGGTGCATGTTCATTGCACCTGCAGTGTGTGGCTAAGAATTATTATGAAGAACGGAAAGCATGACAGTTACGTTGTGTGGGCTGCAAGACATCAGGCGAAATCTGTCACTAGGCCCTCGTACTTGGCGGGAGACATTATTTATCTAGGCATCTTTATGTACTCACTGTGCACCCAGAATTGAAAACAGCGACGTGCTGCGGTCGATGGGCATACTAGAGACACTACCCAGCATATCTGTGCAAACCGTCATCGGATTTTCACAGTGGTCTCCATTTCGCGACCGATCGGAACTTACTTTCCAAATAGCTCTCGTATTTACACTGTCGTCCTCCATCTGGTAGTGTTTAGCAGGCTACTCCAACACGTTCCAGGTACAGGGTAGTTAGAAAGATCTTGGAAGACCTCACACAGTTCGTGCGTCAGAAATGGAGCAGCATGTGCTAAAACGTGTCAACGATAGTCGTGAAACAAATGTGCAAATAACTGCAGCTACGGTTCTGCGTGCTTCATTCTGCAGTAGCGGTTACGTCAATCGTTTCATTTACAGCTTTTTCTCTGACCACAAACGCACAATTCCATACTACAGCTCTGCGAAAGACAGAGTGCTTACCATGTGCAGACAACAGTTGGCGTATTTTTCGCGAATGAGGAGGGATTCACACCACATAGAATACTACAACAGCTACGTTTGAAAATCGAGAATGACAGCCTTACACCTCAGCTGCTGTGTTAACAAGATATTTATCATTAATTCTGCGTGACAGATTGACCGATGTCAACCGAGATGGTCGTCTTTTCAGAAATGAAATGGATGTAATTTGTTCAAGAACGGGCCATTTTCTACCTGTGCCTACAAAAAAGAGCATTGATGTTTGCAATAGTTACCGGAAAGGTGCACAAAGTGCAGATGTCTATCCCCCCTACATATGTGACATAATCATAGGTCAACCTCTTTGAGGAGGGGCGCTGAAGAATGTGTAGTAAACGCCGATGACGACATGGAATACTCGGTGTGCAGTCAATAGGTTACAGCTCAGAATTGCGAATTAAGCTGGTACGCCGTAGGTTATTGACAAAAAGTGAAAGGATTAGAAAGTAATTCTCCTCCTATTACTATTACTGCAACACAAACAGAGCATCTACACTTCGACAGACTGCACCTGTTTTAATTGCCGAACGCCTGAATTGTGGAACATTGACTCTAATCGTAACTTACAGGTACTGTCATCTCCAATATACCACTGTTGTCATTCAGTGGCTGTGTCCAAGTTTGTACGGTACCTTCCCACATTATTTTACTTCATGTTTAATTCTGTACACATTTGTTCAAAAGCATCGTCTAGCTTACGTTTGAATACGTTCTCTTCGCGGAAGGTACTTCGTAAACACAAATGCCATAAATATATTCTGGGCGCACAGCCACAGACTTAAAGCACTAATGGTCGAGAACATATCGCTAAGTTACTGTAGGACTTCTGCAGGTTAGTACGTAAATAATGACACAGCTGTAGAAATAGACACGTCAGTTTTTCAAGCAAAGTAATAAATACTGATGTTGATAGAGAAGTTTTTTGAAATGTAATAGGGTAGCAGCAAGGAACAGCCAGATGTTCCAATAAAGCGAAGTCATAAATTTTCACCGAACCGCATAGAAAAATTTGTTTGCATATCACATTATGAACAAATGCACATGTTATTTAAGGTAAATTATTTTTTTTAGGCAGCCATATTTATGACGCAGCATTTCTCGTATCACTTAGGTTGTTACTCAGATGTCCATATTTCTGGCCAGAACAGAACTTTTTCAAGTTGAAATAGAGTACTCCACATATAATTAAAAGTATTTAGTGCTGAGACAGGAAATTCGTTCTACTGCCTATAGCATATCAGAGTTCAGATTTTAGCCAGTGCAATGAATTTCACTGGTATGAAATTACGGCCTACAACGGTTATTATTTCCGATAACTTGGATGAAGTGAGTCCTCATCTGGCTGAGTGCTTTTGAGGCATGTCTGGGATTGCTTTAAGAATTTGCTATTATCCACATTAAATAACAATGACGAAACATAGTATTCTAGTATTTTAACAACTTCACTTTGGTTAGCAATTTGTCACTCGTCTTCCATTCTACGACGTCAGTTCCTGAGTTCCTGGATAAAAAATGTGTGTAGCGTGGAGTACAGAACAACTATTGAAACGACTCACTGTCTCTAAAAAAAAGATAAGGAAAATCTTGTGTGGCCCACATTGTGAACAGAAATTCACATCGCCATCACTCAGTAGACAATGTGTGCAGGAAAGGAGGAAATTCTGGAACCGCTGCGAAGGCAATACTGCGATAGAGCGCTACTTCCCGCTGCGTCGGTGTTATCAGTACTGTGTGTGTGTTTTGGCTTCTAATGTGTGAGTAACGCCACTCCACGGTGACGCGCTCTCTCTCTCTCTCTCTCTCTCACTCACACACACACACACACACACACACACACACACACTCGTCTGACGTCTTCTGCGCAGTGTCGGCACTTCCTCCTGCCAGTCTAAAGTTCCTTTCCAGAAATTCGGCACACTTGAAGGAAGGTGCCAACAGATCAAAGATCCGTATAGATCGGTTGTGTTCCTTCTTGGAGGTAAGTGAGTGGAGTTAATAAATCAATAAATCAGCTGGTCGCATTTAAATGTCGATGACATGCTATGAAAATCTTCTATCTGTCGCTGAGAACTTCGTAATTCCAATAACCAGAAACTCCATTATCAAAGGGAGATATGAAAGTGTGTGGATTCCTCTAACCTGTCAATAACACATGTAGCAACTTTATCTGTTCACTTCGTATTATTTTTTAAGAAACTGTTTATCCTTCTCCCATAAAATTTAACAAAATTGGGTTACGAGGTTCATCGATGCGCTGGATTAGACCTTTGTTCACGAAAGTGGGAAAATGACTCAAAAAGGCGCAGTGTGGTGATTACTTTTGCTTTCTTTTCTTTCATTTCATTCGATAATTTACTGTGCACTAATTAAGAAGTTCCGTGAGCTGAAGAAATGCTGCGTTGCAACTGAACTTTTGACTTCCTTCACATGTCTGATAAACTGACACTTCCATCTACGCAAACACACTGCAGGCCATGATGCGGTGCCTGGTGAAGGGTACCTTGAACCATTACTAGTCTTTACCTTTCCTCTTCCACTCGCAAATAAGGTGAGGGAAAAACGACTGTCCATATGCCTTCGTACGAGACCTAATTTCCCTTACATCGTTTTCGTGGGCCTTACGCGAAATGCACGGTTGCGGCAGTAGCATTGTTCCGCAGTCAGCCGCAAATGCCGATTCTCTAAATTTTCTCATTAGTGTTTCGCGAAAAGAATATCGTCTTGACTCCATAGATTCCCATCTGATACACGAGACGTATTCGCAATTGCAATTATGAACCATTACCAGCTGTACATTGGAAAGACGACTGTAAAAACTTGTGGCGGACCGAGGCTCGAACCCAGATTTTCCACTTTACGCGAGCGGTGGCCTTAAACGCTTCGGCTGCCCGTGCACGAATCACGGACAGATCAAAACTTCCATATGTCGTCGTCATTGTGTTACATCCTTCACTCGTACGTTTAGTCCCGTCCAGAAAGAATGTATTTATGGAGAATCGAGAGCCTGGTATTGGTGAATTAATACGAAAGACTATTGCCTGTGTTATCAAGGAGTATGATGCAGTGTTCCTTCGGACCTGCATGCCATTTCGTATTCCCACTGCAGTTGACGAAGCATGGCAATACTTCCATCTTGATCAGACATGCCGGCAGCAAGTCTAGCAACACGCTACTCAATTGCTTGAAAGTATTCCTTTAATCTGACATGGAGGAGGATCCCAAGCACTCCAGCAGTAGTCAAGAATGGGTCACACTAGTGTTTTACATGTGATCTCCTTTATAGATAGACTTCCATAAAATTCTATCGATCAATTGAAGGCCACCATTCGCCTTCTCTACTGGCGACTTAACATGCCCGTTCCATTTACTGCCTGTTTGCAACTTTACACCTTCATATTTCAGCGCCGTGACGGTTTAAAGCAGCGCGCCGCCGATACTGTATTCGAACCTTCCAGGATTATTTTTCCTGTTCATCTCCATTAACTTACATTTTTCTACAATTAGAGCAAGCTGCCATATTTCACACTTCGACTTTCTTGATCATGTAAACAAGAGTGCTGTTAAAAAACTTCCTGGCAGATTAAAACTGTGTGCCCGACCGAGACTCAAACTCGGGGCCTTTGCCTTTCGCGGGCAAGTGCTCTGTCATCTGACCTACCGAAGCACGACTCACGCCCGGTACTCACAGCATTACTTCTGCCAGTATCTCGTCTCCTACCTTCCAAACTTTACAGAAGCTCTCCTGCGAACCTTGCAGGTCTCGAGTTCGAGTCTCGGTCGGGCACACAGTTTTAATCTGCCAGGAAGTTTCATATCAGCGCACACTCCGCTGCAGAGTGAAAATCTCATTCAAGAGTGCTGTTGTATATAGTGGGAAAATTATTTAAACCGCCAAGTTCAGGGATGGTGCATAGCGTACAGAAAGACGTATTTTTCTCTACCGTCATATTTTCTTCTGAGAATTTTTTAATGCGGTGATAGTAGTTCCTCTGGGTGAAAATTAAACCAATAACTCTTTGAGGTTGCAAGGGACACTGCAAACTCTTTTTCGATGTCATTTCCTCTGAGACTCTATTTTTAAGAGGACATCAAATCTTAGTTACAGTAGACGAAAAGTAACACAATTTTTCATTCCTTGTTACCAAGAGACGACAACATTAACAAAGCAGTTACTTCAGAAATGCTTGTATTGACTCGTAGACAAAGGTTACACACAAGTATCGTGTTATAATATAAAGATTGCTGGAGTGTCACTAATTTCTCCTGCTGCTGCTGCTGCTGCTGCTGCTATTCTCTGGGCAACCAGATCCTTGCCTGATTCAACAAGGGTTTTGTAAACAAGGTTGCGCATGTCGCACCACAAGAAAAAAGTCCGGAAGGGTCAAACCAGGGGATCGGGTAGGCCATGGTACAGAACGACCTCTGGCAATTCGCTTCTGTGGAGGTTGTTGGTTAAAGAATCGACGAACAGGACGACTGAAATGTGCCTGCGCCCCGTCATGCTGGAACTACACCTGCTGCCTTGTAACGAGTGGCACGTCATCCAGAAATTCTGTCAATGCTCTGTAGTGGAAATTGTAATTATGACTGTCATTTAATGTCTTAGGTAGGGGATATGGCCCACCTGCCAACACATTCACGTAGAACCACACTTCATGAGCGCGAGTAAATTTGGCAGTTGGATGAAACTCACTTCAAACACGCTAATTCTGGATGCTGAAGACCCCACTGTTATGCAGTAAGCACCAACCATATCACTGTATACACTCCAGGTGTATCTCTCAATCAGTCAAAGTACTGTGCAGGGTCTAGGCGCACAACTAAATGTGAACGTGAAACAGCTTTTAGAACTGAAAAATGAATACACCCTCTACCGGATTAAAAAATGCTCGCAGGAAATTGACATAGCATAAAAATGTTCATTTTGCTGTCCCGAGCAACCTACCAGACTCTGTCTGTCTGTTAAGATAACTTTCACTTTGTATACCAGTATCATAATAATGGCAATCAGTAGTTTGGTATCTGCATGTTAAAGTCCGCCTCCAGATGTGTTCGTGCAATATTCTAGTTACATGCATCCATGATGATCCCGCATATTTTCGAATGTTATGTACCTTCCTAACTTCAAAAAAATGGTTCAAATGGCTCTGAGCAATATGGGACTTAACATCTATGGTCATCAGTCCCCTAGAACTTAGAACTACTTAAACCTAACTGACCTAAGGACAGCACACAACACCCAGTCATCACGAGGCAGAGAAAATCCCTGACCCCGCCGGGAATCGAACCCGGGAACCCGGGCATGGGAAGCGAGAACGCTACCGCACGACCACGAGCTGCGGACTCCTAACTTCACTTTGGTCGTAGTGGTGTCGTCGTCGTCAGTCCGAAGACTGGTTTAACGCAGCTCTCCTCGCCATAGCCGGCCGAAGTGGTCGTGCGGTTCTAGGCGCTGCAGTCTGGAACCGCGAGACCGCTACGGTCGCAGGTTCGAATCCTGCCTCGGGCATGGATGTGTGTGATGTCCTTAGGTTAGATAGGTTTAACTAGTTCTAAGTTCTAGGGGACTAATGACCTCAGAAGTAGAGTCCCATTGTGCTCAGAGCCACTTGAACCATTTTCTCCTCGCCAGACATCACGTAAAAGCCTCTTCATCTCTGCCTAACTAGTGCAAGGTGCATTTAAGTTGAACCTCCTTACCATAGTAAAACCTTACCATCTCCCCTTCAATTTCACACCCTACCGCACGTACCTCCAGTGCCAAATTAACTACTCCTTGACGCCTCAGGATTTTTCCTATTACTGTGCCCCTTCTTTTAATCGAGTTGTGCCATTAAGTTACCTGCTCTTCAACTCTGTCCTGTACTTCTTCATTGTGTACGCGGTGTACTCATCGAATCTTCAGCGAGAAAAACTTCTCCCGGCATTTCGAATGTTCAAATAGCGTGCACGGAATCAGCAGCGTTAGATATACTCGATTTAAACCGCCAGCGAGTCCTATGACGTCATCTCAGTTGTCAGTTCCGTCTCCTGCCGCTTAGAAGTGGGCGAGCACACAAGTTCCCAGCTGTAATCGCGGGCCCCTGGCGTCCCCTCTACATGAGGAACCATTTTGAAAGAAATTTTCGCAATTAGACTGTAAATTACTACTCATTTATTTCACGCAGTTACGATTTTGGCTTTGCAGCCATTCATAAGTGCAAGTTGAAACGTCACAAAATGTCCGACGTGCCTAAACGCTATAAACATTCGGCACAACGAATGTTTTATAGCAATATAGTGACTGATCGATTAACAGTGAATATCGTTCAAATACATACTTTCTTGAGGACTGCTGTAAATTTCATTATTTAATATCTATTCTGAGAAGGTCTAGGACATTCTCTTTCTTTCTTTCTTTCTGAGTCCGTAACAACTGTGCCAGAAAACGTGACATGAGGATGAAATGTAATCTTTAAATGTTGATTAATTATAAGATTGAATTTATAACAATACTCGATAAATCTGCAGAAACGAATGGTAGGCTGAGATACGCTCGGTTCTAGGTGCTTCAGTCCGGAGCCGCGCGATTGCTACGGTCGCAGGTTCGAATCCTGCCTCGGGCATGGATGTGTGTGATGTCCTTAGGTTAGTTAGGTTTAAGTAGTTCTAAAGTCCTAGGGGACTGATGACCTAAGATGTTAAGTCCCGTAGTGCTCAGAGCCATTTGAACCATTTTTTTTAGATACGCTAATAGCTGTTAGCTCTTAAACACATCTCGCCATAGGCAAAATAATACGGATATAGCGCGCCTTTTGGTCGCTGGGATATAACCTTGACATTGCCATATAGCCAGTTTTCCTTTGACGCAGCACATACGTTTTCTTTACGGTGGAGGTGGAATAAACACGAATACAAGCATTTAGTTTGTATTGAACGTAATTTTTATATTTTTCGTCTGACTGGTTCGTTGATTTTGGGGAGGGGTCCAAACAGCGAGATCATTGGTGCCCTCTGATTAGGGAACCCGGCGGAGGTTAGAGTCCTCCCTCGGGCATGGGTGTGTGTATTTGGCCTCAGGATAGACTTTAGCAGTTAAGTCCCATAAGATATCACACACATTTGAACATTTTGATTAGGGAGGGATGGCGAAGGAAGTCGGCCAAAGAACCGTTCCGGCATTTTCCTCGAGTGATTCAGGGAATTCACGGAAAACCTAAATCAGGATGACCGGACGCGGATTTGAACCGTCGTCCTCCCGAATGCGAGTCCAGTGTCCTAACCACTGCGTCGCCTAGCTCGCTTTTTTTTCCGTCCGAAGCGTCTACTACACTGTAAACCTTATCCAGACGACGCTTCTACCCTAATGGAACACATTTGAAGTTGTGTACACTGCATCCATTAATTTTCGTCTGACACCCTCCACAGTCTCACAAAACCCTGCTTTGTCAGGCTGTTTGATCCCGACAATCGGTCATTTCGCCTTTTCAGTGCTGCTTCACAGCAGCAAGATCGTATACTCATCTTCCATAACAAGAAGTAGTCATGACCAGCCTTACATTCATGCATGCTTCCGTAAGAGTCGATGAGTATGAAGCGACCGCAGCGCCACAGTTCAGAATGCTCATATTCGTGGAACTACCGGGAACAAAGGAACTTCAGCGTTGATGCAACAGTAGCGCCTTAATTTGCAAAGTACGCAGCCCGCAAGATCAGACGTAATCGTCCCTTTTCTGTTCTCTAATGCCACCCCGTCATTATCAAGGCACAAATAAGAAAACAGCTGTGTGTGACAAATGAATCCTCAATTGGGTGAGGCTACGCCCATCAGAAGCAAAAACGATGTGTGCAGAAAGGCCACACGCACTGAAAACAACTTGCTTAGCGTAAGGTGGGTGTATACTTTATACCGTCTCCGTTCATTCAGACAGCCGAGCAGCTAATAATTCTTCATGAGGCCCACCAGCGAGACTAGAGACCGTCTCAGTATGTCACAATGCCCTTGTGAGACTAAGGAGGAGCAACAGGGTAAACCGGTTGTGGGTTCCTGGTCACTTTGGAATCAGCGGCAGTGAAGCAGCTGATAGGCTGGCCACGACAACTGTGGCGACTCCATTTGTTGGACCGGATCCTGTCCGAACCATCGCTAAGGCGATGCTAAAATCAAAACTGTGTAGCTGCATCAGGAGGGAGCACGCTGAGTATTGGGCTAATACCCAAAATCATAAACATGGCAAGAGGTGGTCTGTAATCCTCAGCTTGAACTGGAGACAGATTAAACTCATGCTGAGACTGATGACTGGCCAGGGGAACTTAAAGAACTACGTAAACTACATACTCAGTCCGTAAGTGTGGACTGGGCAGTGAGGTGGGTTAGTTTTTATTCTCCATTGTAAAGCGTTGGAAGCCAAAAGATTTAGAACATTCGGGTCAGTAATCCCTGAAGAAATTCTTTAAGTAAAAGACATCCTATTGCTCTTTAAATGTATCTTCCGGCTTCATTAGAATTACAGGAAGAGCAACCTCAGAATGGACTGTTTCGGTACGGGAAACCTGTTTTGTGTCCCTGTGTAAATCAGTCAAACCGGATGCTGTGGAGTGGCGGAATGTCTTACATTAGTCAGACCACGAGGACCGTGGGGACCGCTTTATAGAGCATAAGCTTCACACACACCTTCGACCGCCGAGCAAACTTGCATTTGCAGAACACTGCGCTGGTACCGATATAGAAGTTTCTGGCGTAGAGAGAGATTTCCCGGCCAATAAAGCCAAAAGATGATTTACATTCTTTTAAATGCAGTCTGGTTTTTTTAAAATTTGTGGATAGTCTATCGCTCATTGTACTATCGTCCGCCCCGATTGCTGAATGGTCAGCGTGACGGACTGCCATCCTAAGGGGCCCGGGTTCTGTTTCCGGGTGAGTCGGGGATTTCCTCCGCTCAGGGATTGGGTGTTGTTGTCCGGCGCGCAGGTCCCCCAATGTGGCGTCAAACATAGTGAGACCTGCACCAAGGCGGCCGGACCTGCTCCGTTAGGGGCCTCCTGGCCAATGACGCCAAACTTTCATTTCCATTGTATTATCCTTTTTAACCTTAGAATGTTACAATATACTAGCTCACAAACCTACTACTGGCCGAGTATTATTTTACCAATTCTTTATTAGAAACAAAAACAAAAATTTAGCTGCGTTTGTAGCGAAGTATCGAAAAAATTTCGTTTCCATGTATCGAGAAAACCCCTTTCAAGTTATCAGATAGTCGCACAAGGAAACGTGCATAGTGTACAAATGTATAAGTACAGTATATCGGATAGTTTCTGTGACCTGGAGACAGCTGCTTCGTGTGTCTACAGCGCGATTTTGCAAGCATCACTATGGCAATGCCTCTTCATAGCTCTAAGGACGGCTATTGTTTTCGCCTACAGCCCTTCGCGCTTAGCAGTTGAAAGCTGTCAAAGCAGCCGCCCGGATGTCAGGAATTTCGTTGGCTCCACTCGAGCAGTGTGTCAGTGGTAAAGAATAAATGTATTAAAACTTCATGCAAGATGCCGCATTTTTTCGCGCTTCTCAGTGCTAGAGAGGTCATATCTCTTGAACTGTGACTCTTACAATAATATATTTGTGTAAGTACATTCAGCGTCATATAAGGGTACTGTCAGCGAAATATGTTCCGAACAGAGTTAGTAGCAAAGAACCAATAAATTTAAATGTTATGCATGATTGGTAGTTTTTCACGTTGTTGAAATCGGTCCATCGGTTTAATAGGTGGTGTCGAAATACACACACACACACACACACACACACACACACACACACACACACACACACACACACACAGTGTAGGATACCTGTCCATGGCTTTGTTCTTCTGTAGACTTTATGATGCAGCTCTCCGTGCTAGTGTATCCTGTGCAAACTCTTAACCTCTGCATAAATACCGCAAACCACATGTATTTGAACATGCTCACTGTATTCAAGCCTATGTGTTGCTCTATAATTTTTGTTCAAAATGGTTCAAATGGCTCTGAGCACTATGGGACGTAACATCTATGGTCATCAGTCCCCTAGAACTTAGAACTACTTAAACCAATCTAACCTAAGGACAGCACATAACACCCAGCCATCACGAGGCAGAGAAAATCCCTGACTCCACCGGGAATCGAACCCGGGAACCCGGGCGTGGGAAGCGAGAACACTACCGCACGACCACGAGAAGCGGGCTAATTTTTGTTGCCCCTACATTCACAGACCTCAGCTAGCAAACTGGACCATTCCTTCATGCTTCTGGATGTGTCCTATTAACCGATCACTTCCTTCTGTCAAGTTCTGCCATGAATTTCTTTTCTTCTTCATTCGATTCCGTACCTACTTCTTTGTTATTCGATCTACGTATTTAATCAAGATTCCTCCGCAGCACCAAATTTCAAAAGCTTATTTTCTCTTCCTATCTTGAATTTCCTATACTCCAGATAGACGTCTTAAAATCCGCTCAAAATTTCTTTGTTACGTCTACCATTCATTCCACTGTCTGCGTGTCTTACCCACCTCCTGTCCCATAATCATATAATCATAACCAGTCCGTTAAAAGATGTGCTCGTTTCTCATATCTCCTAGAAACTCTAATAGTCACCTCCCGAACGCATACAGAGCACCTCTGAATTTATGAATGGTTTTCACGTCAAATTTCCGTTCCATTCTGTCATAAACGAGTGAGACAGTGACTTCATGCTTCGCTTCAGGCACATGGAAGCCGTGATTTACTTCAACTGAACTTCAACTAAATATATCCTGTACTAAACTGTACGTTGTTTCACTCGGAAACTTAGGGAGGAAAATGGAATTGAAATCTCCAGTGCCATCAGCAGAGCCTTTAGCTGTGTGACGTCAGCTACCAATGCAGAGCTCCATTATAATAGGCTGAATCGTCCGCCATGTTTTCTCCAACTCTGAGGATTCGGCAATGTTTCCCTTGTGGGTGGTTAACCTGTTCACGCAACTTCATACAATATTTCTTATAGGATATTTGATACCGCGTGTATGAAATGAAGTGTACCGAACACTAGTTATTGTGTATAGAGATATTTAGAATGTCCGTTTCACGTAATGTAGTATTACACGGCTATGGAAATGTAGGCTTGGAACTCGAGTGATAGTTTGTAAATATTAAACGTAATTATGTAAGAGCTCGGTATAAATGTCTTTAAATCTGGATGTTATGCAGTAACAACCAGTGCATATTCATTAGTTTTTGTCCATGGATAAGCACTTGCAAAAGTGGTTTGTTTTTTAATCAAACGTAGGTACGTTAAGAAATGTGGCATTTTTATTGTACAGAGAGGGGAAAGTATAGTTTTAAGTTAAAGTGAAATGAATTTTCAGTAGTAATTTCGTCTATCGTTTAACCTGTATTCGTTTTGTGTAGTTCATGATAGGCTTCTTGCTTTTTGAATTGTGGTAAAAACTTTATTGTTTGAAGGTTATGTTACTTGTGCAGATTCCCTTAAAATGAGAATTCCGTTATAAAAATATCTTATCATTCGTTCTAACGTACCTAGATGAGAGGAGGGTTATGTATTATTCCATTTGTGTGTGTGTGTGTGTGTGTGTGTGTGTGTGTGTGTGTGTGTGTGTGTGTGTTTATGACAATGGCGTGTAAATACACCACAAATATTCTTTTCTATTCTTTTCCTCTTTGCCGTTTGCAGAAATACCTCAGCAATCGAAAAATTTTAGGCGAATTGCTCCACTAAAGTTTTCGACTGTGGGAAGAAACGCAATTGCAGAACTTGGTTCCATTTTTATTACTATTTTTATTAACATATGATTACAATACACAATTGAGTGCCATAATTTGGTGCCTAGTTGTTTCACAGGCAAATTATGGCCCATAGTTTTCTTCATTCCGCCTCACCGGGAAATCCCAACGTGCAAAACCGTTTTTGGAATGGTTAGTGCAGTTCACAGCTGAGCTGCCACCCATATTTACGACGAATTCTTCGATACATTTAATTAGAAATCTCCACTCTCATCATGACTCTTATGTAAACAAGTATGAATATCCTATGCTTCGAGTGAAAAATTGCGGACACTTCAGCTGAGGTTATAGGAGTCTTAAAGCACTGTGCCAGGTCGTAATGGGGCAAGGATGTGGCGAACCGATGCCACTACGCGAGAAGACAGCTGAGCAGTTTGAGATGCTGTCCGTATCTGTATCTGGCATCCAGCTGTGTTTGGACGCATTCGGGAGGAGGGCGGTTCAAACCCGCGCCCGGCCATCCAGGTTTAGGTTTTCCGTGATTTCCCTAAATCTCTCCAGCAAATGCCGGGGTGATTCCCTTTAAACGGCTACTGCTGATTTCCTTCCCCATCCTTGACACAATCCGAGCTTGTGCTGTCTCTAATGACCTCGATGTCGACGGGACGTTAAACACAAGTTTCTTTCCTTCTTCCTTCGTTTACACACGAGATCATGGAACAAAAAGGTGGACTAACGTTTCACGTACAGCAGACAATGTGGTGAGCTCAAACAGTGGTTGGGAAGGAAATCGGATGGGGCATTTCAAAGAAATCATGACAGCACTCGTCTTCAGGAATTCAAGTGCATCATGGGGAACCTGAATCTGGATGGCCAGGTTGTAGTTCAGACCACGGACCTGAATAAAAACTCCAGCTTCTCATCACAGGGCCACCTTTCTCGTCGGAGCCTATGTAAATGAACATGAGTGAACGAGTGGATAAACCTGGCGTTTGGCTGGTGTGCAATTACAACATAACATAGGCACAATGGGCCAGCAGTTACACTGTACTACTTGAGTATTCGGTTTTGACCGGTTGTGCCTTTGTTCCAGTCTTCTATTAGTCCATCTCATCCTCCTCCCACCCTCTCTGCATCTCTCTTCCTCCCACTGTCTTTCTCCATCCCATTCCTCTTTCCTTACTGTCTTCCTTCCCCTTCTCTCTCCACGTTATCTCGCTCAGCCCGAAAGGAGGTTATTGGTTCGTATCCCTGCAGCATTTCGCCCCCAACTGTTACTATTACGTGTAACTAATTTGTTTCAAATCAAAGGGATTTAAGATGAGCTTCTACCGGTAACTTGGTCCGCATGGGCGTATTTCAAATATATGTGAATTATAACTGGCTTACTTAACACGAATTTGTACACACATTTCACCTGTGTCCCTAGCGAAAGTCACCCTGCAGTTTGTGTGTGTGTGTGTGTGTGTGTGTGTGTGTGTGTGTGTGTGTGTGTGTGTGTGTGTGTTGAACTGGGGACCTAGAAACGACGGAGAGGCTTCGTCCCATCGTAGCTCACAGTGGTCCACAACAGGCTACAGCAGTCCACCCACCCCCTGCCGCCGACCCACACCAAACCCAGGGTTATTATGCTTTTGGGCCCCAGTGACCCCTCCCGAGCTAGTGCAGCTCTCTTTCTGGGCTGCATACCTTCCTTTTCCACATCGCTTACCATCCACGATCCTTCCTTCCCCCCTACCCCCGCCCGTTCCCTTCCCCTTCTCCCTCTCTTCGGGAGTATGTTCTGTGCCTTCGTCTGGAGACGGACGCTTGTGATTGTAAGGAATGGTTTCTCTTCTTTGCGCTCTATGCTGGCAAGTCTCTGTCCTCCGTTTGCCCTTCTCTTTTCCTTGCCTCTTCTCTTTATCCTCTTCTCTGCTGCGGCGTTTGAGGCATCTCTTCTTTCCTTTTCTTAGAGCCTCCCTTCCGCCTCCCTTCCTCCCTGTGCGTGTCTGAAGGCCGACCCACGCGTTCCCGGCCCGGGTAGACACGTAGGACACGTACGTACACCCTGCTGATGGCCAGGTCCAGGGAGGGGTGATTACCCAAGCTGGTACCTTCCGAACGTGCCGATCGGTCCCTCCATCTGTTTCTCGGGAGGTGTGACCTGAGGTGTGGACAATTATTTAAGGCGGCAGTGCCCTCAGAGAGGGCCCCACGAGGAAGGTGCGCGCCATCGGAGACGCCGGTAATCATGGGGGATACTTTTGCAATGGTTTCCTCTACTTCAACTTCTGCCTACAAGAGAAAGCTAGGTAAGTCTCAGCCACGGTCACTTCTTCCATCAGTGCCAAAGTTCATCGTTGTTTCTCGGTCTGACGAAGGTCAAGACTTCTCTTCAGTCAAGCCTTTCATTATTCGGAATGGTGTCGACGCCATTGCAGGTCCTGCAAAGTCCTGTTCCCGATTATGAAATCGCACCTTGTTGTTAGAAACAGTCAGTGTCTTCCAGGCACAAAAATTGCGGTGAACTGCACTGGTACACACCTTCCCTGTCCGGGTGGAAGCGCACTGTACTCCAAATTCGTCACGTGGGGTGGTTTATACCCGCTCACTCAACGGATTATCCAACAGACATTAAAATTACCTGTCTGACCAGGGCATAACAGCCGTACATCGAGTCCTGAAAAGGGTTGACAAGGACTTAGTACCGACCCATACTCTCCTCTTGACGTTTGACAGAGTTCAGCTTCCATCGAACATTAAAGGGGGATATGAGATCATTTCAGTTCGCCCTTACATCCCCAACCCTAGGCGTTGCTATCGGTGTCAGCACTTTAATCATACCAGCCAGTCGTGTCCTAATCCGGCCAAATGCGTTATATGTGGCAGGGAACCCCATGAGGGTGGTTGTCCACCTCCATCCCCTCGTTGCATCAATTGTATGGGCGACCACGCGGCTTCCTCTAGAGATTGCCCTATTTTCAAAGATGAACGAATTGCAGGAAATTCGAGTGAAGGAAAGATGACTACATTTGCTGCTCGTAACTTATTCGCCAGTAGAAAGACCACTGTGCTCCCATCTGGTAAATATAGCACTGTCCTTGCATCTCCTCAGCCTACTAAGGAGGTAGCCACACAAACTTGCGATCTCACCTTTAGCGCAACGTTCGTCAGATGGGCCAGCCCAAAGATCGCCCGTTCAACCTCCCCACTATCATCTGCTGAGTCTAAGGCTCACCCTTCATTGGCTCCTGCTAAATCACGGGCTCCAAGATCGGACACCCTGACTTCCTAAAAAGAGCCTACTCGCGAAGATTTTTTACGTATCCCGACCTCCCAACCATCGATTCCTCGCTGCCCTCAACGTCCTGCTTCCAAGAAGGCTCAAAAGGAACGAAGTTCCTGTCCTCCTTCGCCACGGCGTGTCTCATCTACAGTGCCACCCAGCGGTAGCAGCCCTCGGCCTTCTTCCGTGTCGCCGAGACGCACTGCTTGTGGCCGAGCATCCAGCCGATCACTGGCGGCAGGAGCTGGCCCCGAGCAAACTATGAATCAGGATCTTCTGCCTCTGGCTGAATGGCGTTCCACGCCGTCGGCCGCCGGCTGTCAGCGGTCGTTCAGTTGACGGCAACTGTGGTGAGATTTTTCCCTTTTCTGTCCGCCCTATGTCAATTATACATTTGAATATCCACGGAATTCGCTCCAGTCAGGATGAATTGTCGATCCTCTTACGATCATACTCCCTGGTCGTCTTTTGTCTTCAGGAAACAAAGCTGCATCCCTCATTCCCAATCGGTCCAGTTTGATCTCCCCCCTGTTGATAGCACACCAGCACATGGGGGACTTCCATAATACTGTCTATCACCCAATCCCCTTAAACAGTTCCTTCCAACCTGTCGCTGTACGTCTTTCCCTTTCTGGGTACACCGTCTCTTTGTACCGTATACATTACATCGTCCACACCAATGGCAACAGCCGATCTCTTTCATCTCCTTGGTCAGCTCCCGCCGCTCTATTGGCTGGTTGGGGTCTTCATGCCCACCACCCACTTTGGGGATCTCCGCGTCCTTGTCCACGAGCCTCCCTATTGACTGACCTCTTCCACCAAACGGATCTTGTTTGCCTCAACACTGGGGACCTACATTTTTGTCGGCCTCCACGTCAAACTTCTCTCATTTGGACCTTTCGGTCGGTACTGTTCAGCTAGCTCGGGGCTTTGAATGGTTCGCTCTTGCTGATACAAACTCGAGTGACCATTTTCGATGTGTCCCTTCAATTACAGCCACAGCGGCCCTCTATGCGCCCAAGACGCTGGAAGTTTTCCCAAGCCGATTGGACACTTTTCTCCTCTCTAGCGACATTCGATGACGTCAGTTTCCCAGCATCGACGATCAGGTCACTCATGTTACGGAAATTATTCCTGCAGCCGTGGGACGTTCAGTACCTCGTATCTCCCCTTTGCCCCGGCGGCCCCCAGTTCCTTGGTGGAACGAGGCGTTCCGTGACGCAATACGCGAGAGGAGACGTACTCTGCACGTTTTCCGCCACCATCCTAAGTTGGCCAACTATATCCGCTACAAGCAATTACGCGCGTGGTGCCGTCGCGTCACCCGCGATAGCAAGAAGGGAAGCTGGGACTACTTTACCAGCTCCTTTAACATCTTCACTCCATCATCTGTAGTTTTGAGTCGAATTCGACGGTTATCCGGCATATCTAGTTTCTCCCCGATCTCTGGGCTCACTGTCGCACATGATACCTTAGTGGACCCAGTCGCAATTTCTAACTCATTGGGTCAACACTTTGCTGAGATTTCGAGCTCTTCAAATTATCCACCAGCCTTTCTCCAGAAGAAACGAGCAGCGGAAGTGCGACCTCTTGCTTTCTCCTTTCAAAATCGCGAAAGTTATAAAACTGTTTTCTCTATGTGGGAACTCCAACACACAATCTCTTCCTCTCGCATTTCCACCCAGGACTGGATGGCATCCACGTCCAAATGTTGCTACATTTATCGGACCGTAGTCTGCGTTACCTCCTTCGCCTTTATAATCGAATTTGGACCGACAGTACCTTTCCCAGAAGATGGCGCGAAGCAATCGTCAGTCCTGTTCCGAAACCTGGAAAGGACAAACGTCTTCCCTCTATCTATCGCCCCGTATCTCTCACGAGTAGTGTATACAAGGTTTTGGAGCGTATGGTGAATTGCTGTTTCGCCTGGTGGCTGGAGTCCCGAAACCTTTTAACACCTGCCCAATGCGGTTTCCGAAAGCATCGTTCTACAGTTGACCCTCTTGTTGCTCTCTCCACTTATATCATGAACAATTTTCTCCGGAAACGCCAAACAGTAGCGATATTTTTTGATCTGGAGAGAGCATACGACACCTGTTGGAGGACAGTCATCCTCCGCACACTGTTCTCTTGGGGCTTTCGAGGTCGGTTACCCCTTTTTATTTTTGAGTTTATGGCAGAGCGCACATTTAGAGTGCGGGTGAACACTACTCTCTCCCGTACTTTCTCCCAAGAAAACGGGGTACCCCAGGGCTCCGTGCTAAGTGTTGTACTGTTTGCCATCTTCATCAATTATGGATTGTCTCCTTCCCGATGTCTCGGGCACCCTCTTTGTCGACGATTTTGCGATCTATTACAGCTCTCAATGGACCAGCCTTCTTGAACGACCTCTCCAAGGATTTCCCGATCGCTTCCATTCATGAAGCATTGAAACGGGCTTCCGTTTTTCTCCCAGTAAGACCATTTGTGTAAATTTTTGGCGTCGTACGGAGTGTCCTCCGCCTTCCCCACACCTAAGCTCTGTCGACCTTCCGTTCACGGACATCGCCAAATTCTTGTGACTTATGTTTGTCAGAAAACTGTGCTGGTCTTCCCACGTTTCGTATCTTTCGGCTAGCTGTCTGCTACCTCTCAACACCCTCCGTGTTCTCAGTGGTACCTCCTGGGGAGCGGACCGAGTGGTCCTCCTCCGCCTATATCGCGCCACTTGTGTACTCGAAATTGGACTATGGAAGGATACGAGTAGTTTACTCCTCTGCACGGCCATTTATTCTTCGGCGTCTCGACTCTGTCCACCACCGTGCATTGCCTTCTGGAGCTTTTTACACCAGCCCCGTGGAGAGCCTTTACGCTCAGACTGCTTAACCTCCGTTATACAATCGGCGAGCTGTCCAACAGAGTCGTTACGCTAGTCATATGGCTGTTGCAGTTTGTGCCTTGAAAATGGCGGGATGTACTCTTACCGAAATATCGGCGGTTGCTGTAAATATTATTTGACTGAATTCCCGTAAGTTGTTTGAAAATTGTATAAGCCAGGTGAAACTAAGGTCTCACATTGTCTGTGATTGGTTATTGCACGTTGATGTCGAAGATCAGCGTTGGGTACATTAATGTGGGAGGACTGTGTAATAGCTGTAAATAAATATTTAAGTTCTTAATTATCTAGACGACCTGCACGCTACACCAGACACTGAAGTTTATAGCAACTGTCCAAAGTGATGACCGTCAGCCTGAATCTAGAATTATCCTGGAGTAAAAGATCTCTGTCATGCTCTCTTAAATATCCGTGTCCATTACTGTACACTGAGATGAGCAGTTAGGACCCTACCAACCGGTTCCTTTATGAATTTCATAAGCAATCAAATAATTGCGTACTATCTTTCAGAATAGTGCCAACAAACTTAAGTAGTTCGTAAACAAGCACCACACACGCATTGCTCATTTAGACATAGTACCGCCTGAATTAATTATTAGTGAACACCGAAGCTGTTGCTCAGATCACCATTTTCGGAACCTCTACTGTTGCATGCTGACCCAAAACATTTGACCCACCCTTACTACGGAAACAATTTAAATCTCCGGTATTCCAGTTCATTTCTCAGATGAAATGTTGGTGTTCTTACAGACGACCAGTGGATTGTGACGTTTCTTCGAGGTTGCAAGTTCTCTCTGGAGAAGACGAAGCACAAGATGGACATGTACTACACGATGAAGACGGCGGCTCCCGAACTGTTCGCCAACAGGGACCCCTTGGAGCCCAAGATACAAGAGATCCTCAATGCAGGGTGAGTCCGTTCATATAGTGGGACGGAGGAAGGCTCATAGGACGCCTGCTTTAAGCAAAATATTGCAAAAAAATTTAAATACTGATAATCAGTTACAACGTGGCAACGTAAAATTTCGGTGTTTGTCTTAACCTATTGAAAAGTAAGAAAAATAATTAATTAGGAAAATACCGATTTCTAGAGATTGAGAATTACCCTTAGTTTCTTGTTTATGGTATCATCCCATGGTATAACCAGCAGGGAAGAAGGAAAATCCCAAAAATGTATACAGAAGACATTATATTACTTTTTGCGTAAAAACATTTCTATAATAGATACTTCACCTACTTTACTGCTATCTTTTTTCTTTTTTTCTCGATGTAGTTTTCGGATTTATTGCTTTTATCTTTAAGTTGTCTGACCATTTCACTGGCATCTTCTTAGTTTACTCTTTTATTTAACTTGCCTACTTAATTCTCTTTCTACCTTCCTAGTTCGTTCTGTAATGGGGTTACTGCTTACACACGGATCAGTCGCTTCATGTACAAGAAATTTTAATTTGATCTGGCAACTACCTGCCCACACATGGTTCAGTCACTTAATGAATGTACATTTTACCTGGTTAAGTTATTTTACCTACTTGTGTTTTACATGTTTCTTAGGTATTTTTAAGTAGTGAAAGTTCGTTAGTTAGCATTGGCACACAGTTGCAAATTATTTCATTATCACAGACATGAAACACACGCATTGTTAGATATGTCATTTACCGCCTGTTAACTTTCAGCTGATACGTTCTGATTCTTGTAATTCAGTACTTTTATATGACTTGGGTACAATGCACATCTTTTGTCTACTGTGTGTAATTATTGTATACTGATTCCAGTTCAGTATTCCTAATTATTACGTCCACATTGGTGAGGCGCTTTCATTAAATTGAATTTTGGCAATTATTTTGTGTTTGTCACTATTGCATTAATTAATTTTTATGTATGTATTGTATGACCCATTGTCTGAAACTGTTGTTCGTCCATCAGATAATTGTCCCCTTCATTATTATCGTTTGTTACATTTGATAATATTGTTGTTTATGCAGGGGCGTGATGACGATGTAATGTAACACTGAAATTGGTATCTCAACACGGAGCGTCCAGAGCTCGTGGAGCAGTGGCTAGCGTTGCTAACTCTAGATCACGGGCCGGGTTGGGGATTTTCTCTGCCCGGGGACTGGGTGTTTGTGTCGTCCTCATCATTCCATCACTATTCACAAAAGTGGCTAGACTGGACTGTGTACAGACTGGGAATGTGTACGGGCGGTAACGACCGCGCAGTTTGAGCGCCCCACAAACCGCCGCCACCACCACCACCACCACCACCACCATCAGCAGCAGCAATAGGGTTCAGAATGGACGGCTGAAGGTGTACTACTGTTTTCCTCAAATTTAGAAACCGGCCTCGCAAAAACCATCTTCTACAAAGATGGCCATACAACGATATCGTGTGTGTATTTGAACTTCGCTGATCCATTACCCGCGTAAAGCACGGATTACTTCAGTGATCTACAGTTTATCCTTAATTTTTCAAGCTGCGCAATTTTCAGTGGTTGGAGTCCTTTGCCACGAAAGTGGACTGTACTTACCAAATAGTGTTCCAACTTAAGTAGGCATAACACACTCTCTCGGTTCAACTTCTTTGGGAGCATAGACTTACGTCTATTGTGAACACACTACGTGGATGACAGGTACAAAGATAATTTGTTAAGCAAAGTTATTCTGTCCACCATTCAAATGAACACATTTCTTGATGTAGAATGTGATCAATGACAGAGGACCTTATCACTCTACCGACGAGTATATTTACCACTCCATGGCGCTGGAAACATTCATTGCAATCCACTGCTTCACCGACAGCGTTAAAGAAAATATTCTTACGTTTCATAGCTCATTGACTGCATGTCCTGTGCAATAGGTTAACACTGCACTTCTCTACATTTATTTGCATTGCAAAAAATAGAAAGGTATAGCTATTTTGGAGAAGCCAGACTTAAATTCCCTCATGGACACCCGAAACTGTGGCACACAAAAGCTTCTTTCCGACTGTAAAACCCTGAACAAATCGTTCCCATCATTCTGAAAGTATCAATCTTCGATGGTGTTACTCTCACAGACATCTTCAATTTGCTCCATCTCCGTTGTCTCTCCCTCCCGTTCGTCTCCGTTCTCCCTCCCTCCCTCCCTCCCTCCCTCCCTCCCTCCATCCCTCCCGCTCGTCTCCATCGTTCCTCACTCTCTCCAGAACCTTCCCACCTTACCTTTCTCGATCGTTTCGACTCGCTTCCGCACGTCCTGTCTAGGATGGCTTTAACAACTGAGTTGGCCAATTCACTCCCAAGATCGTCAATTGATCAATGTCGACTGCGCCTTCAACATTTCGTGTTTAAGGAACTCGATGTTGTTAAGGTGTGAAATTGAAGTGTATAGATCCCAAACACTAACAGTTCATATCGCTTCCAGTGGCGATCGAATTTATCGATTTTATATACTCCTAATGGGACTACGAAGTCTGACCGCGATTCTTCCGGCCAGGTTCATCACTTACCTGCCGCAGCTGGACAAGCACGGGCAGCGGGTGACCGTGCTGCGCCTGGGCCAGCTCGACCCCAAGAAGGTGACTGGCGAGGACATCTTCCGCATGAACTTCATGGGCGGCGACGCGGCCCTGCTGCAGGACGACGCGGCCGTCCTCACCGGCACCGTGGCCCTCATCGACCTGAAGGGCTGCTCGCTGTCGCACGCCGCCTTGTTCGGCCCCGCGACCGTCAAGAAGTGCACCACCGTCCTCCAGGTGCGGCGCCGTCTCGCTCCACTGTGCGGTCTGAGCACACAAATTCAGATATTTCCAGCTGAGCTTTACTTCTTTAGACCTCGGGTGAAAGAGATTTTCCGTAATGACATTTCTGTGAACGAGGCAGTACTCATCCAGTGAAAGAATGATGTGTGGGAAAAACTGCAGGATTAGAAAAAACGGTTCTTTCATTTTCAAAGCTCTATTTTTTCCCAAGGATTATAGCTACAAACTACACTGATGCACTAATAGAACGGTAAAAACAAGAAGTTGGCATTTTGCACTCAGTGTTCTGTCAGTGTCCCTGTCGCCGCCACACGATTCAGGTCCAAATACCAGTAAAGCTTTATGTTGTTGTTGTTGTTGTTGTTGTTTTCAGTCCTGAGGCTGCTTTGATGCAGCTCTCCATGCTACTCTATCCTGTGCAAGCTGCTTCAGCTCCCAGTACCTACTACAGCCTACATCGTTCTGAATCTGCTTAGTGTATACATCTCTTGGTCTCCCTCTACGATTTTCACCTTCCCCGCTGTCCTCCAATACTAAATTGGTGATCCCTTGATGACTCAGAACATGTCCTACCAACCGATCCCTTCTTCTAGTCAAGTTGTGCCACAAACACCTCTTCTCCCCAATTCTATTCAATACCTCCTCATTAGTTATCTGATCTACCCCAATAATATTCAGCATTCTTCTGTAGCACCACATTTCGAAAGCTTCTATTCTCTTCTTGTCCAAACTATTTATCGTCCATGTTTCACTTCCATACATGGCTACACTCCATACAAATTCTTTCAGAAGCGACTTCCTGACACGTAAATCAATACTCGATGTTAACAAATTTCTCTTCTTCAGAAACGCTTTCCTTGCCATTGCCAGTCTACATTTTATATCCTCTCTACGTCGACCATCATCAGTTATTTTTCTCTCCATATAGCAAAACTCCTTTACTACTTTAAGTGTCTCCTTACCTAATCTAATTCCCTCAGCATCACCCGAGTTAACTCGACTACATTCCATTATCCTCGTTTTGCTTTGGTTGATGTTCATCTTATGTCCTCCTTTCAAGACACTGTCCATTCCGTTCAACTGCTCTTCCAAGTCCTTTGCTGTCTCTGACAGAATTACAATGTCATCGGCGAATCTTAAAGTTTTTATTTCTTCTCCATGGATTTTAATACCTACTCCGAATTTTATGTAGCAACATACTATCAATAGTCACCAAAGCAACACTGATGCCTTCTATGAGCTGTCATTGGCGTTGAAAGTGGGGGTACGTAAACATGGTCCTCAATGTACCCCCGAACCAAAACCTAACAAGTCGTTAGGTCATGCAACTTGAAGTGCCCAGAACCACGTCATCTTCGTCCCTGTCTCCAATCCAGTGATGCACCGACCAAAATCTTTTCGTTCAATTGTCGTACGAGCGGCAGACGGTACGGTTTGAAATATAAGTGTAGTCGCAAAAACCTTCCACACAGTTTTCAGAGGTATTAAAAGTTCGTGGCATGCATGGACCGTTGATTTTTCTTTGGACTGGTCGACTGTACCTAACGGCTAATGCTGTGTAATTTCCCTTCCTAAACGCAGTCAATACGAACAAACCAGTTGCGATTTCACCTTA
This sequence comes from Schistocerca piceifrons, assembly GCF_021461385.2. Taxonomy (NCBI): domain Eukaryota; kingdom Metazoa; phylum Arthropoda; class Insecta; order Orthoptera; family Acrididae; genus Schistocerca; species Schistocerca piceifrons. The sequence goes on along the minus strand of NC_060145.1, from coordinate 54,634,823 downwards.
TGCTGCTCATACGTTAGAGGTACTTGGGCTATGCACGGCTCTGTTTTAAAAACAAAATAGCTCGACGTAGTCACAAGGTCGAGCCCTGCACGTCTGCTTTCATTCACCGCAGCTAATTTGCTCGAAATAGTAACCAGTAGCTGTGATCCTGCAGTGAATTAGTCTGTGCGTTGGCTAGAATTTTGACTTAGATACAGCAAAAGTTAAATAGCTTGTTAACAAAAGTTATATTCAACAAATAGTTACGTTGAGTGATAATTATTCAAGAAAGGACATGCGAAATAAATGGGAAGTGGTCCTACGACATTCAGTAAAAATTCAGAGAGACGGTAACCTCCCAAATGCAGTGAAATTATGTTGAGACTTTTCAAGAATGGTAGCAAAATCTTCAAAGTAAATAGCCATTGAAGATACGCAAAAACTAATTCCATTTCATAATCACTATATACGAACATTCAACAGCTCGAAACAGTTCAACTCACGTTGATTAACAAATTAACACGTTCGCTGCAAAGAATAGTAACTCATACCATATCTATTCTCAGTTCTGTAAGTCAAGCGGAACAACTGAAGTCCTACTCTAGAGCACATTCAAACCTTTCGAAAAATAAGTCCCTCCAGAAACTAAAGATCGGAGTGGCCTTCACTGCCTAGAGTCAGTCACCTTCACAGTCGAATACCACTTGTTACCACAAGCAGTCTGCCCCCTGCCAACACTAGCGTAAAAGTGTCCATCATACCTCCCTTGAGCTCTTCACTCGAAAAGTGGCACTCTCCACTTGACTGCAATAGTGTTCTGCTACTATCTGCTTTTCTATTGGCTGAAGGCCATCCCCATCTCACATATATCTTCCTGAAGTTCTACAGACATGGACTGATTAACAATGACCACTTTCTGGACTAAACTTATGTATTACAACAATATTTAAATAAAGAAATGTCATAAACATTCTGTTAGACTCAGATCATTTACAACAAATATAAGTAATAGTTGTTCATAAATAAATAAGCTAGCATTCTTGCACAAGTGTGCTAAAGTTAAATCACAATGAATTGTTAAATAGTATTTAAATAATTATCTAGGCCTTATTGAGAGAAGTGTCTTTTGGTTCTCTTTTGAATTGTGATGTCTGCTAACACATGGGACTGACCAGTTTTAAATAAGCTCATGTTTTTAATAGCACTTTGTAACGCTACCGCCCGCTCGGACGTACGTTAGCTGGATAAAGCCTGTACTGTAATAAGTTCACGGGCTTCACCTTATAAACAAGGATTTTAGTACATAAGTTGACTGCGTGTACCTAATAGAAGCAAGATCGGACTTATACTCAGTCAATAACTACAGTGATGCATCAAGCAAATGTAAAGTATAATTACTCTTTAGCATGGACAAGAAGTACTCACAGTAGATACTACCTATAATTAATAATTCGGTCGCCAGCCTACTTAGGCAATGAGTGAGTTTTTCCTTGTACAAGTGGGTGCATGTACAAGCATAGTAACACGTAGTAATGATGCGTTATATGGCAAAGTTTGGAACCAGAAAAATCCACTGAACTAAAGTTTTCTCTTTTTGTACTAATTTGGACGAGCTAAATTTACGCAACACCACACAGCAATGATTACTACGAACTGCATTTTGTATATTGATCAGACCGAAATCGGGCGTAGATTGCCCTAGCATCGACAATCTTGAAAGTACACACACAATGTCACTATTAATGATGGAAAAACACTAATACGCTTAGGATTAATATAGAATTTAGCTTTACTGGTCAAATCTGATGAGCACATTTCAAGGTTTGAAAGAATGGGGGGGGACCCTGAAACTGTTATGGTCGTTAAACTGAAACAATTAAGTACTGAAGGCAAATTTATACTCAAAATTATCAATCTATGGATAACTACTCTTTTGTCTTACTTCTGAATAATTTAACTGTCATTATTTCTGTCTCAAATTAATTAAATAACATCGCTAACTCAATCCAAAAAAAACTCTCTTCCAATTTAGTCATACTTTTGTTCTTTACCAACATTTGTAATAACACACAGAACTGTAAACTTCTTTATAGCAAAGGTTTGACTGCTGATAATTCTTATTGACACTAATTTTAAACTTTCAGTTCAGGATACTCGGGTTGCACAATACGAGGTAAGGATCCTGTCTAGGTCAGTGATCAGGATAAGTCATGGCTAAAGCAATTCTGGTAAAAGTCACGTTATTATTGAACAGTTAGAAACAGTTTCGACACTGGCCCACACAGATACACTTCCAAAGATGAAATAAATGTTGGACCTGTGCAAGTCGGTGCGGCGGATGGCGGGCAGCGAGATAGCGGGCAGCACGGCACACATGCAAGCACGGCTAAGGCTCACACAACATCGGCACTTTCCATCTTCTTAGCGTCGTAATCTTTCCAATTTTGTGCCTCAAAATATAGCCATGCCAAGTAGTCGTCGGAATCGGTTCATCCGAGGCTCAATGGAATCCACTTTTCCTGGGTAGCCTCCTCGGTACAGTACGTGTACTTCCGACTGTTGCTCGCCTCCGACTGTAATGCTGAGCCCGTTGTGCAGAACCGCGCCAGTGTGCGTTTTCCCGCCTCGCCTGCCTCCACCTTTTCCCGCTCCCCTACAGGTAGGGTATTCACCACAGGATTTCTACTACACATATCCTAATGCATTACCTACGTATGGACCAAGTGTATAAATTACAATTTTCACATCTTACAATAGTTTTAACATTAAATACACTTCCCTTTGATTACCACATTATTTGAAATCTAACATAAAATAATAATATTCATTTCAAAAGTTGCTCGCAGTTCCTTTAACATAACGAAACGAACCGAAACAGAAGTTCAAAACATTGCTTACATTAATTTATCTAAATTCATAAAGAAAAAAATTATTATATGTACAGTTGTCGTTACAACTTGGAATCAACATATTGAAATAAAGATGGAGGAAAAATATTAATCTGTTCCTTAAATAAAAACGCAAGTATGAAAATATGGAGTACTGACGGCCGGCCGCTGTGGCCGAGCGGTTCAGTTAGAAACCGCGCTACTGCTACGGTCGCAGGTTCGAATCCCGCCTCGGGCCTGGATGTGCGTCATGTCCTTAGGTTAGTTAGGTTTAAGTAGTTCTAAGTTCTAGGGGACTGATGACCATAGATGTTAAGTCCCATAGTGCTCAGAGCCATTTTGAACAAAACATGTGGATTACACTCGTCTGGTATGAGGGGAGTGTCCACTGGGGCTGAACTACACAAATAACCCTAGGTTCGGTGTGCGGCGTCGGTGGGGTGGGTGGACTGCTGTGCCCTGTTGTGTGGTTGTTATCCATTGACAGCTACGGCAGGACGAAGCCTCTCCGTCGTTTCTAGGTCCCTGGTTTAATACACAATACATTATCGTACAATGCAGCAAGAATCAACAACAGCTAAGACATCCGATTGCTAAACCCTTCCTCGAATGAGTATTAATGTCAAAATTTTTAAGACAGGTACGAAATGGTGATGGTGGTTAAAATGCCAGTATCCGTAAATTTTCATATTTCAGTTCCAGGGCAGTATAATTAGAGGTTGATGCCTTACAACAATACGAACAGAACACTGTATCGTGTCGCGCACACACTCTTTTCACTCATGCTTAGATAAATTTTCAGTACTGTAATTAAACAATGCATTCATACACAAATGAGTTGCAGAGAGAGACAGAAAATTTCTGTAATATTAAAAGTCAAACATTTAAAAAAAGTAGAGCCCAAAAGGACAGACTGAAAAGTTATACTACTTTGTGTCAATGAAAATTAGAATTTGCACTTCAACAAAGGCATAGGTTGCTTAGGTTGAAAAAGTTATTCTGTGCAGTTAGGCCAAAAGCATCTAAAAATTGGCCCAAAACGGATTCAGAATATTATGGAAGATTAAAATGTATCCTTACTTTGCGTCAAGGTGTACAAGTAACTGTTAAGTGGCTTTACTGTTAACACTGAAACGTTCTAGCAGTCAGCAGATCATCAAATTCTACCTTAGAGAAAAAATACACTCCTGCAGTAACATAGCTGTTTTAATTACAGTAAAAAAACGAGTTAAACTAATAAGGTAAACGAAATTTGTGTAAAGTTAATTGAAGAAAACTTCAAACGGAGCCCCATGAAGAGCTCACAATTTTACGAGTAACAGCCTTCTTCTGTCAGTACTAGATAATTGAGATTACACTTCCTTCGTAGATAGCCTCCAGGTTCTCAGAAAAGCGATAATAAACAATTTTCATACGATTGAACTACAGCCTACGTTCCAAAGAAAGTTTTAAACGTTATCTACACTTTTAAAAATAGATATTCAAGTGATTCCGAGAGAAATCTGTTGAACCTTGGAATATGTTATCTGAATTTGGCAAAACATTACGTTACCTTTAGGTACTTTCAATAGTGGTATTTTCCGGGACAGACTGAAATGTCAATTCATTTAACTTCGGTGACAACTTGCTGATTATTGTCAGTATTTTCAGTACCTCTTGAGATTATTATTTTCAACGTAGCATATAAGAAATTCTATTTTTGTATGCATCATCGTGACAGGAAAGTTAAATCATTATGGAATGGCAGACACAACAGACTAAGCGATTCTGTTGTCGGTCTTTTGTGAGGTACATACATGACCTTCGCTTGCGTTGTTAAAAGATGCAAATTTCGCGATTTATCCAGGTTCTACAATGCACAGGAATAAATACCGGTGTCAATCATCTAAAGGAAAAGGCATCTAAGAAAATATTGAAAATACACGATTCAAGCGACGTGGATTAAAACTGAATTTTGATCCGACCCCGTATATAAAATTCTTTTCTTAGAACTACACAAGGTGTTAAAAATATCTTCTCCAGCAATGAAATATAAGAACCAGATAGCGTTAAATTTTTGATACTACGGATAAATCACAACACTGACAAAAGACACACACACTGCAATGAATGACAGGCCTTAGTTAAGCTAAAGTTTCGTGAATTTCAGAATTTTCCCGGTGGATTGAATGTTCAAATATATTTCAGACTTGGAGCCGGTCGTCGTTTAGTTCATCGCACGATATTTCGACTGGGCAGCTGCGTGTCATCTTCAGGGGAACTATACAAATTCATACATCGGTCATCGTTCCTTAACCAGCTTCTCTGACATTCTGTGAACTGCCACTATCGTCCACATCCGAACTACCAGGAAAGTTCGTGAACATTTAAAGGAATTCAGGGGTATTGACAACTACACAAACTCCAGTGGTGGAATCATACATAGCGGGTCATACTGTTTTCCATGACTGTAGAGTTGATGGTCCAATACCTTGGTCTCAACAAGATGCAACCACAAAAATCATATCTTTTCAATTTACGGATTTCAGTAATCACTTAACTTACCAGTTTCTGTCATCTGTATACGTACTTGATTTTGTCGGTTAAACCTTGCTCCATCGGTTGTAGAAGAACCGTTACGTTAGGAGGAGAGAACTTCACTTTGATGTCACAACTGACGAGCAGCTATCCGCTAGAATTTGACGGTACAGTGTCCATAAACAGTACGCCCTTAGACAGAAGGTGATCCAAATATCTTCCCAAACTTGGCGCAAAGTGATCATGAAACCATTTTATTAAAATGTCACTGTCAACCCACATACTACTTTGTGATCTGTAGGCAACTGGCAAACAAGACCGATTAATCCCTTGTTGTACCATTTAGTTCTACAAAATCTGTGTTAAAGTGGTTGCAGACGAAACATGCTAAACGGGCCGGCGCGTTGCGAAGACAAAACAAAAGCCGACATGCGGATACTTGTTAAGTAGCTTTACACTTACTTGTTTTATGCGATACTATTCATGTGGACGTTAACACTTACGTAACTCCTGATATATATGTAAACAGGAATTAAATTAGTGTTAATGTCCACGTCGAACAGTACATAAAACATAAACATTTTAATTATAAAAATCAATGCTCCCCTTGAACGATTTTCTAAAAGGAAAATGCCTACAACTGTAGAAATTAGTCGTCCTGCATGATATGGTAGTTTCGAAAGTACTGTGGCACATCTAAAGCTACTTTACACTCAGTGCATTCTCATGTCGTTTCGTTTCGAACTTGGTGTTTCACACAAACTTTGCACATCCTAGTTGGGAGTATTTTGTTAGGCGTCGCATCGGTATGTTTTGGAAAATGGGCGCAATATTGCGAAGAAGTGTCTCAGCTAGTGAAGGTCTTCCACGCTTTTCGTAGTCAGACAGTTGGACGGTTTGTAAAATTACCTCTGTTATTCATTTTTCCTTTCTTCGACCGTGTATTATTTTATGGATAATGTGCGTATTGATAAGAGCTACATCCAGCTCATAAATAGTTTCAGTAACTATTTTAGGTTTTTCTCGTGGTTGGGAAACAGGCAAACGTCTGATCTTGACGGTCAGTATCACCCATTCCATTCTTTATTCCTAGATGCATTTGGGTTTCATGTTCTTTTTGAAAAAACAAATCTCTTTGTGTGTTCGATCATCTGCACACTTTCGTGTTTCGTGGATATCATATACATGTTACGCTTATATTTCATTAAGGATTCGCCTACACTGACGTTTTCAACTGACGTGTAAATTTCTGTAGATTTCACATTTCAGAGGTTGATGACAGGTCTTATCTTTCGAAGCCTTTCAATAACGCCGGCAGTTTCATATTGCAAAAACGTGACAATCTCGAAGTTTGTTTAAATCTTTTCAAAGGCATTACTTTTTAAGATATTGACGTTTCTGATTTGATATTTTAGACCAGTGCATTTGGATGTTTGGTTTTCTGGCGTGAGCCATAAAAATGCACAGTGCATAGTAGGCCTTCATGTCTTTGAAAGTGACAAGGTACCAATTATCGTCCACTTCCCGTTTTTCCCATTCGTTGTCGGTTACCTGCGGTGCGAAGAGATTTGTTTCCGTGACAAGTATCCCAAAAATTTGGCTCAAATATAATAGAAAATAGTTCCAATAATACTGCTTTTTCACTTAAATTATTTCCAACCGATGCTTCTATGTCACGAGTCTATTTCCGAATGTCTGTGTTTTTCGTTTTCCCCCAAATCCAATTAGACGTAACTTACGTACTGAATTTTCTCCATCACTGTCGTCATCCATAATTGAACGTTTCGCATCCTTTCTGTTTTGTACAACCACGTCGCTACCACTGGATCCTTCATCACTCCTTTCATGTAAACGCCCGACTCTTAACACTATGTAAGGGTGTATTAAATTTGTCTTCAAAAACGCGAGTTCAAAGCCATAGCACGCTTGTTTTGTAACTCAGATTTAACGAAGTGTGACCATTTCTCATGGCCTTACGGTAATAACAAAACCACGATTGTAACTGTTAAGTACTCTTCTCATGAACTAGACTCGTGGTGTTTATGTTTGGCCCGCATTAGTTTCCACGAGTCTGATTCGAGATAGTCTTGTTTGGTCCAAAATTATCATGAGTCAGATTCATCAAAGTACAGCAATGGGTTAATATATTTCAAGGTACGCGGGTGTTCTGATTTTCCTATCAAAGGAGAGGGTATTTGTGTCTTCTGGATGCATTGCTACACACCATAATTTTAACTCTACAACCACTTTCCGAGTCATCTGGTTTGGAATCAAACATCTTACTTGGCAGCATACGAGAAAAAAGTCTAAAGTCATCTGCATTAAAAATCTGGTGTGGGGTTGTTTTAGAAAGACATAACATATTCAAGTTCTTTTTTGAGTTTTCTGCGGCCACTTTATCCCCAGGAAAACATGACAAGCTTTCCATCTTCCCAACCACCCATGGCTGGCTGTGAAGTAACAATAGTCATCGGGCAGCTTGCTGTTTAACACCTTTTCCTGCAGGATTGGTCTTGATATCGGAACGCCATGCTCTTTTCTCACTGAACCATAATGATTCATCGAGCGTTTCATATCTCGCTTTCCTTAACGTGTTCCAGTTCTGCAAACGCTCTTTAGTTATCATTTTGAAGCAGATGTCCTCAGTTTCTTATCGGTTCTTCCTGCAGCCTGACCCAGCTGCAGCTATATTTCTCAGCAGTTCTGCGTTGCCTATTCTGTTACGTACTTCAAACTTTTTGTCCAGGGAGAGAACGACTTTCTTTTGCTTCGAAGCAAATTCAAAACATGGGAGAAAAAGAATAATAACGGTGCATCCTCTTGACTATATAAGGAACAGATCCACACTGACCACCAACGATCTCCATGCTACCAGCAGCACCAACAATGCTGTACGTATATCGTACCGTAACAACTGTACCCCGGACATTTTCGCAAAAAAAAGGAAAGGAAAACAATGAACAGGGATGAACGGAAAATAAGAATTTATGAAGACTGGATAAACGAAGTTCTTGTGTATTAAAATCTACACCTAATAACAATAAATCTTCGGCGCTTGTGTAGCAAACGTCTGTCACACTTTTTAAGTTCCTTACAACTTGCTTGCAGAGATCTGATGATGGCAGATGCCGAAACGTTCTAATAAACAGACACTGTATTTAAGAATAAAATTCAGTCGTAAGTCGCAAATATCTCCTAATTTCCCTTCACCGGTATCGACAAATTAATCATCTTCAGAACCCTACTACACTACTGGCCATTGAAAGGGTATTCGTTGGACAAATATACTAGAACTGACATGTGGTTATATTTTCACGCAATTTGGGTGCATAGATCCTGAGAAATCAGTACCCAGAACAACCACCTGTGACTGTAATAACGGCCTTGATACGCCTGGGCATTGAGCCAAACAGAGCTTGGATGGCGTGTACAGGTACAGCTGCTCATACAGCTTCAACACGATACCACAGTTCATCAAGAGTAGTGACTGGCGTATTTTGACGAGCCAGTTGCTCGGCCACCGTTGACCAGACGTTTTCAATTGCTGAGAGATCTGGAGAATGTGTTGGCCAGGGCAGCAGTCGAACATTTTCTGTATCCAGAAAGGCCCGTACAGGACCTGCAACATGCGGTCGTACATTATCCTGCTGAAATATAGGGTTTCGCAGGGATAGAATGAAGGGTAGAGCAACGGGTCGTAACACATCTGAAATGTAACGTCCACTGTTCAAAGTGTCGTCAGTGCGAACAAGAGGTGACCGAGACGTGTAACCAATGGCACCCCATACCATCACGCCGGGTGATACGCCAGTATGGCGATGACGAATACACGCTTCCAACGTGCATTCACTGCGATGTCGCCAAACACGAATGCGACCATCATGATACTGTAAACAGAACCGGGATGCATCCGAAAAAATGACGTTTCGCCATTCGTGCTCCCAGGTTCGTCGTTGAGTACACTGTCGCAGGCGCTCCTGTCTGTGATGCTGCGTCAAAGGTAACCGCAGCCATGGTCTCAGAGCTGATAGTCCGTGCTGCCGCAAACGACGTCGAACTGTTCGTGCAAATGGTTGTTGTCCTGCAAACGTCCCCATCTGTTGACTCAGGGATCGAGTCGTGGCTGCACGATCCGTTACAGCCATGCGGGTAAGATGCCTGTCATCTCGACTGCTATTGATAAGAGGCAGTTGGGATCCAGCACGGCGTTCCGTATTCCCCTCTTGAACCCATCGATTCCATATTCTGCTAACAGCCATTGGATCTCGTCAAACGCGAGCAGCAATGTCGCGATACGATAAACCGCAGTCGCTATAGGCTACAACCGACCTTTATCAAAGTCGGAAACGTGATGGTACGCATTTCTCCTCCTTACACGAGGCATCACAACAACGTTTCACCAGGCGACGCCGGTCAACTGCTGTTTGTGTGTGTGTGAAATCGGTTGGAAACTTTCCGCATGTCAGCACGTTACAGGTGTCGCCACCGGCACCAGCCTTGTGTGAATGCTCTGAAAAGCTAACAATTTGCATATCACAGCATCTTCTTCCTGTCGGTTAAATTTCGCGTCTGTAGCACGTCATATTCGTGGTGTAGCAATGTTAATGGCCAGTAGTGTACAGTAGGGATACTACAAACTTTTGGACCTTCGTTGTACATATATGTAAGGTATATAAAGTTGTAACACTACCGATCACTAATAATTCCGTCAGGTGTAAAGACAAGTGTAATGCTTATCTGTAACACTATGAGAGCAAGTTTTCAGTAATGTTACACCTATGAAAGAAATTTAATGTGAACGTGACTGTATGCTAATAGAATAGGTACTGGACTACGTTTCGTTTCTCGAAATGCTGTGCCTGGCAGGAAGCAGTTGTCGAGTTAAGAGGATTCAAACCAAAAATGCAGTAGGTTTTAAAGTAAAATGAAATTTACATAAAAGATCAAAACGTTCTCCAGTCTAACTAGGAAAAGCAGAACCAAGTGGCTATCTGTTAATTAAGATAGTTAACTACTATAAATACTTAGTACTAAAATTTGTTTTGCAATTAGGACACAAAAAAGTAGCACATCTAACAGGCCTTGGAACAGAATTTAGACATAAGCAACATAGCTGGATCCTTAATGTGTTCTGACAACAAAATCACTCTAACATATAGTTCTATATTCAACACTAGAAAGGAATTGTGCATTACACAGTGTCGCTGTATGAGAGTGGAGCATCACTAATTTTCACGACGAGTTTTTACACATTAATTATGAAAAAACCACTGCAATATAATTGATGTTCAACTGGTTATGTCAACTGATCTGATTATTATCTGGTTTCTGTAATAGCATTTACTTCTTTGCATTAAGTACTGTATGGGGTCCTTGACTCTATTATAATCTGAACAGTTGCATCCAGTTAACCTTCAAAGACAAGAACTATTAAAATGATTGCTGCACAATGTAAGTACTTGTACTGTCATATTTAAGGTTGAATTACAAGTACAGTGTTTGTGTTCTACTGATTGTTATTTTGAACTAGTTTTCAGCTTATTTGGTCATCTTCAGGAAACTACTGACAAGCTTATCGAAGGAACACTGGTTCTTAGATAACCAAACCTTGTAGCCAAAGATACAATCACTTGGATAGTGTGTTGTGATCACTCACAGTTCTTAATGTTGAAATTGCATTTTACACAATGGGCAATGTTAAACACAATAAATAATTAATTTAAACTACATTAGAGATTAAATGATTTTATAACATAGTAAACTAAACTTTTGGCAATGTACAGTATTATACACAGTAAATAGAATATATAACCTTACATTATTGTAGGTTGTATGGTTATGATGCCATACTTGTGAAGTTGTAGCACTGGATGAGAACTATCTGAGCTCTAGTAACTTACATTGACAAATAAACATGTTTTATGTTGTAAATAACTTTTTATGCAATGGATAATATTAAACATAGTATGTGGTTAAAATATATGATATTACAGTATTAAAAGTTGTATTGTTGAAGTTTGTCTGGTAAGGAATAGAAAATCTCTTGTTTTGTGTAGCAGTATGTATTGTGGCAGTTTGTGGGCATGTGGTTGATGGATAGTATTATCTCAAGCTTAAAAGTGGGGATAAAGCTAAGTATTTCATCAACATGAACCCAGTACCTCCTAAACTGTGTGGACTACCTAAACATCACAAGGAAGGATAACCTTTACAATCTCTTGTGACAAGCTACACCACACCAAACTATCAAATTACCAAATAATTTCATTTCTGTATGAAAATCAAGACAAAATTTAAATCTAAGTATGGAATTGTGAATTCAGTAGACCTTGTTAACAAAACTAGAGACTTCCCTATTCCACATAGTGCAAAACTAGTATCTTTTGACATTGGCAGTTTATTTACAAACATACCAGTGAAAGAACGCCTTGATATTTTGACAGTACTACTGTACAGGCCAGGTGTCAACCCTGTACAAGACGAAGACATAAAACAGGCCATTCAGACATGTTTACAACAAAATTATTTTCAATTTGAGGGTACTCTATGCAGACAGAGGGTTTGGAAATGGGGTCTCATGTCAGTCCTCTTTTAGCAGGAATCTTCATGGACCATTTTGAAACAGTTCCTATGTAGTGAGCCTCTCAGTGATCATATCAAATATTGGTACAGATATGTAGATCACATAATGTGTGTGTTTGTGTGAACTGTAACTGAAAGACAACTGAGCACATTATTTGTACATCTAAAGTCACAGCACAAAAACGTACAGTCCACCATGTAAACTGGTGAAAAATCAATTAACTTTCTAGATCTCAACATAGATAACACTATAAATACACATAGCTCTGAAATTTACAGAAAACCAACAATAGACACTGTAATACCCTCATGTTCACAACAACCAATATCTCACAAACATGCTGCCTTTCATTCCATGGTATATCATCTTACATCCATACCAATGTCAAAACAGAATTTTCAAGCAGAATTAGACGCCATTAAATATATTGCATCAAACAGTGGCCATCCCCCTTAATTAATTGACAACATTTTGCACAGAAACAAAAAATGCTACCCTGTGTGTATGCTCCCTCTGCAGCAACAGTCATATCCAAAACCAACTGGTGTACTATCCCGTATTTAGGAAAGCTATCCGACAAATTAGCCAAAACTCTGAAATCCTGCAATTATGGAACATCATTTTATGTAAGAGGCACTACAGCCCTTACCCTATTAAACGTAAGGGCAAATAAGATTTATTAAGTAACAGATGTGGAATACACTTTCAATGGCTGTGACAAACTTGATATTGGTCAGACAGGCAGGGCTACAACAACAAGGCTCATTGAACACAAACACAGCTGGAGATTACGTAAATCAATCTCCACCTTCACTGAAGGAAGGACACAAATACCAAATTAACACAGTAGTACTACAAGCAACCAACAAAGGAAGAAAACTAAGCCTATTAGAAGCACTTGAGGTACACACACATTTAGCTTGTAGTTTTAAATGATCAATTATAGCTGAGAACATCCCCACTCTTAAGGTTCACATGATGCTGTCAACCAGCCATATAACCACAAACTGCCACAATGACATACTGTTACAGAAAACACATTGGAATTTTCTATTCCTGACCAGACAAACTTCAACAATATAACTTGTACTACTTTAATAGTATGTATTTTTGCCATGTACTTTGTTAAATATGACCCATTGCATAAAAAATTTAAAACATGATTGTTTCTCGAGATACATTGCTAGTGCTCAGTTAGACAGTTCTCACCCAATGCCACAACTTCACAAATTGTAGCATCATAACCATATACACTATAATAATGTAAGATTATATATTCTAATTGTTTATTTATTGTGCTTAACATTGGCCATTCTGCAAAATTTAACGTCAACATTAAGGAACAAGTATGATGCACCACATACTGTTCAAGTGATTGTATCTTTACCTATAATGTGCGATTACCTAAGAATCATTGTCCCTTCCACATGCTAGTCAGTTGTTTCATAGATATGATGTAATCATCTGAAAACTAGTTTGAAATAAACAAAAATCAATAGAACACAAACAATGTACTTGTTATTCAACCTTAAATATGGAACTGTTCTACCAAGAAGTAATGGAATAATCCACAAATACTATGTATTGTCATAATTGTAATTATGGCTCAGCATTTAGGATGGGGACCGAGAAAATATTCTGTCATTTCGCTAATATCATAACCGAGCACTTCCAGTAACACACAATGAGGAAACATTTCTATACACAAATACATGAGTATAAACACTTCAATAAACTTGAGAAGCAGGTATTCCTTAAGTTGGGCCTTAAACTGGAATGGTCAATAATCACTTACTGTGATCACAGTTCTATTCAGTTACCTTCAATACTGGTTATAGAGTTCCTTAATAATGTCTTTCAAGTAAACCAATTAGCTCTTTTCTTTGCATCTACACTTACACAAAGCTTAAACTGTTCACTCATGGAAAATTTATGTGGAGTATTTCAGAAGCAAAAGTAAGTAAACATTTAAGGAGTTTAGTACTCCACAAAAGTCAATGATCACTATTAAAGCAAAAAAAAATGCAGTTTAATTAAGTAGTACAATCAGATGCATTACATACATAAAAGCATATAAAAAATATAATCTAGGTATATAAGGAAGTTATAAATAATACATTTTTAAAAACCATCACAAATAGTTCTAGTATATGAAAGGAATCATCAAATTGTCACATTCTATAAGAGATGCTATGCAATATGCTACAACAGCTTGATATACACATGATTCGGTTACTGCCATCTATGATTACTAAAAACGCATGTGATATGTACATTTTTGACATAAAATGGCATTATGCTTCTACGAAGATGATGTCAGGACTTGTTTCTCTGGTATAGTTCTCATACTTTACATAAATGTATAGCCAACCTCTAACGACATATGGTATCACCATTTTTGTAGGCCTCTGAAGATGACAGACTAATTTGTTGAAACTGGTAAAGTGAAACAAAAATACGTTAGCCACTTTTGACTGAATTTTATTCTGAAATATATACTGCAATTTCTGAATAACAGATATGAATGAAATAACACAAATTTTATTTAGCAATCTAGGTAGTGTTAAATGATACTGAAAATGAAAGGTATTGATATGAAATTCTCCACAGAATCGATGAGGAAAGGAATTTGCGGAAACCAGTGACAGGAAGATGGACAGGATGGTAGGACTTGTATTAACACTTCAGGAATAATTTCCATGTTACTAGGAGGAGCGCCAGTGGGTGAAATATATAAATTTAATAACTGAAAAGTTATGTGTAGAAGAAACTTGGAGATGGAGAGATTGGCACAACAGAGCAATTCACGATTTGCTGAATTTCGTCTAGGGCAACCCATCCCCACATGCTATCTACTTCATCTTCCATACCTGAGCCAAATTAACGTAAATTATTTTTTTCCTTGTTGCAGGATGCATACCCGCTGAGAATGAAAGCAATGCACTTCGTGAACGCCCCCAGTTTTTCCGAGGCTATAACCGGACTGTTTCTTCCCCTGATGAAGGAAAAGATCAGGCGGAGGGTAAGTGATCAGTCGTTCGTTATCAGATTTTACTCTTACTGTTAATAGATTTGTGTTTCATCCGTGCCTTCTTGTGCTGTAGGTTGTAATGCACTCCAACTTGGACTCATTGCTGGAGTATTTCGACAAAGACATACTGCCGAATGAGTACGGCGGCAGTGCGGGACCGATAGAAATAGTCGCAGGTGAGTTTTTACAGGTCTTGAAGTGGGCTTCATGAACTACGTTATGGCTGTCAATATGTTAACCCTTTCCTGCTCAAACTATGAAAAGCTGTTCAAAGGGCTTAATATTAGGAGAGAACATTACCAAGAGCACTAAAAACAGAGTAGTGCGTTGTTACAGATATATTTAATTTCTGTACAAAACACAATTGCAACGTCAGGGTCCTGTCCGGATATATGCATCGTACGTGATTGGGTTGTTTACTTATTGCTCTAGTAATATCAATTTACATTAACTAAAAAGCATGAAACCAAATTATAAACTTGGAAACAATCGCAGTAACGCTCTTTCACGTGAGCAGCGCCCTTGAACTCTTGCGAGGAAATGAGCAGCAAAGCCGTATGACAGTTTATTTTTTTTTTTATGTCGTCTGTGGACAGAGATACTGAACTGTCACAGCCAGAGTTCCTGTGCTGCGACAGAGGTACGCAGACGCCCCGACAGAACGCCATTGCATTAATAATTACATCAAGCGTAGTGTGTAGAATCAACGGAGCTAAACTCCAAACGACATAACATGTCAAAATTATTTTCTCGAATTTGTCGTATTCTGAAAGCAGAATTTAAGTTTTTATTGCATTGTGCGTAATACCAATAGCAGTATAAAAAAATTGAAGATTCCCGCCAAATACTGGTTATTATTTTAGACTTATTGATGAGTAAAACTGCCATGAACGCCCGGATTGTTTTGAATACCACAGTGCTTTAATAGGCATGGTCCTAGTGCAGATGTTTACCGGAGTCTTCCTTCGACACTAGAACTGACACACCCTACCAGTTATGGGGGACCTTCACTTTACTTGAGCGCAGAACCACGGCGCAACCCTGCGTTTTCCCAATCGATAGACACACAAAAATCCGAACGATAAAACATGGACACACATTCTTTGAAACTGGATAAAGGATTCAAAGGGTCAAAAAATGCAAGTGCTTTGCTTTACCTTGGTGAGGCAACACAGGACAAAGGACTAGACAAAGCATGTCTTGGTCATAGAATCCCAAAGTGCGTATTGGTCGACGAAACATATGAGTAATTAGTAGGTCATCTCCTGGAAAGGAATTAAAACAGTCATCAGAGTCTACGTGAATGAATGCTTCACGATGAACTGTAGCCTTCAGAGACTGGAGGCCTTGGATAGGATAATTGTAAGAAATCTTCGTACATCCATAGTTGAAATGGAGGACAGTGGGACGTCAGCTGGTATAAATTTATATTAAAAATGAAGAAATTCCTCCAGCTGTATATAAGGCGTCGATTTTATTTTGGCAACTAGTTTCAACGTCGTAACGTCATCTTCAGGCCCATACACTTGTTGACGTCACCTGCGTGCGGCTAATACTAGAAGTCAGTGGTGAGATGTGGACGTGCCCCGTGTGGAAGGTGGTTAGTTACTAACTGAGGAATAGAGAAGCCCAGCAAGAACATGAGCGGAATTTCTGAGAATATGCGGTGAGTGACGAGGTTAACGTTCTTTTGACACCTGTGCAGAATGAACGGAAATAATTAACGAAACTCATATTGAACTATCTCTCGACGAGACAACAGACAGAACAGACAGCAACAGATATTAAGCAAAATATCCACGGGTGTACTGCCGGTCTACAGTGTCCAACGGGCACAATATTTCGGCGATAATACATGTTGCCATCATCAGGTGAACTGACGGACTGAGCTCCTGTGAACGTGCCGGCACGGAGATCCGTACACTATGGCTGCTCAGGGGGAACTGGGTTCAGTCGCGGCGGCGGCCGATTTAAATACCCTCCGCCCGCGGCGCGCTCACTCCGCCGTCCGCGCCCCGCGCCACGGTCGCGCGGTGGAACAGATTGCGGAGGTGTCTGAGATGATGCTCTCCGCCCAACCACTACATCACAACCTGTGGAGATGGATGAAATCACGAGGGAGGAGGTAGGCACTGCGTTTATCCAATATACAGGCGCACTCTCGGGGAAAATCGCCCGCATTTTGAAGAAACACCGGGTCGGAACTGTGTTTTGTCCTCCGAATAAAACTCGTGCACTGGTGGGGAGCGCCATAGATAACCTCGGTTTGAGGAAGGCCGGCGTGTACCAGATTCCGTGTCAATGTGGCAAGTCGTATATTGGTCAGACGATGCGTACCGTCGAGGATCGATGCCGTGAACACCAGAGGCACACTCGACTGATGTATCCGAGCAAGTCGGCGGTCGCTGAACATTGTTTGTCGGAAAATCACGCTATGAAGTATGAAAGCACGAGGATTCTGGTACAGACGTCGAGATACTGGAACAGCGTTGTTAGAGAGGCCATCGAAATTCGCACCAATGACGACCTCATAAACCGTGACTGTGACTATAATCTTAGCAAGGCTTGGGAACCAGCGATTGGGTTAATCAAGAGTAAATCGAGCAAATGTATAGTTGTGACGACCACGGCGGACAGAGCCATCACTCCGACGTCATCTCAGACGCCGCCGCAATCTGTTCCATCGCGCGACCGTGGCGCGGGGCGCGGACGGCGGAGTGAGCGCGCCGCGGGCGGAGGGTATTTAAATCGGCCGCCGCCGCGACCGAACCCAGTTCCCCCTGAGCAGCCATAGTGTACGGATCTCCGTGCCGGCACGTTCACAGGAGCTCAGTCCGTCAGTTCACCTGATGACGGCGACATGTGTGATCGCCGAAATATTGTGCCCGTTGGACACTGTAGACCGGCAGTACACCCGTGGATATTTTGATTATCAAATACGCCGGGAGAAACTCAAGAATCACATATATTAAGCAAGTTAGCAAATAAGTAGAAAAGTTGTACGTCAGAGTCCCAAATGCTGCAACGAAATATGTTTAGAAGAAAAGCTGATGAACAAAGGAATCAGAGCAGAGTACACATGTAGTAGTGCTGGAGAAGGGCAGACCTCCAGACAGGAAAATGTATTAAAGTTCTAACATCATCCTAAGTGGTCACTTCACCTGAGGAGCAGTAGTAAGTACTGAGTTCCATCCCAATCGTTGGTACAATTCTGAATAAAAATCTAAACCATTGACGGCACCTTACTGCCTGGGTCAATCCTAACGTCGTCAAGAGCGTATGAGGAAACAGTGATTAAAGAGAATAGATTTGGACTATGTTATACGAAGCCCACACCTACTACAGTAGTACAAGTTTATATGCCAACTAGCTCTGCAGATGACGAAGAAATTGAAGAAATGTATGATGAAATAAAAGAAATTATTCAGATTGTGAAGGGAGACGAAAATTTAATAGTCATGGGTGACTGGAATTCGAGTGTAGGAAAAGGGAGAGAAGGGAACATAGTAGGTGAATATGGATTGGGGGACAGAAATGAAAGAGGAAGCCGCCTGGTCGAATTTTGCACAGAGCACAACATAATCATAACTAACTCTTGGTTTAAGAATCATGAAAGAAGGTTGTATACATGGAAGAACCCTGGAGATACTAAAAGGTATCAAATAGATTATATAATGGTAAGACAGAGATTTAGGAACCAGGTTTTAAACTGTAAGACATTTCCAGGGGCAGATGTGGACTCTGACCACAATCTATTGGTTATGACCTGTAGATTAAAACTGAAGAAACTGCAAAAAGGTGGGAATTTAAGGAGATGGGACCTGGATAAACTAAAAGAACCAGAGGTAGTACAGAGATTCAGGGAGAGCATAAGAGAGCAATTGACAGGAATGGGGGAAATAAATACAGTAGATGAAGAATGGGTAGCCTTGAGGGATGAAGTAGTGAAGGCAGCAGAGGATCAAGTAGGTAAAAAGACGAGGGCTAGTAGAAATCCTTGGGTAACAGAAGAAATATTGAATTTAATTGATGAAAGGAGAAAATATAAAAATGCAGTAAGTGAAACAGGCAAAAAGGAATACAAACGTCTCAAAAATGAGATCGACAGGAAGTGCAAAATGGCTAAGCAGGCATGGCTAGAGGACAAATGTAAGGATGTAGAGGCCTATCTCACTAGGGGTAAGATAGATACCGCCTACAGGAAAATTAAAGAGACCTTTGGAGATAAGAGAACGACTTGTATGAATATCAAGAGCTCAGATGGAAACCCAGTTCTAAGCAAAGAAGGGAAAGCAGAAAGGTGGAAGGAGTATATAGAGGGTCTATACAAGGGCGATGTACTTGAGGACAATATTATGGAAATGGAAGAGGATGTAGATGAAGATGAAATGGGAGATATGATACTGCGTGAAGAGTTTGACAGAGCACTGAAAGACCTGAGTCGAAACAAGGCCCCCGGAGTAGACAATATTCCATTGGAACTACTGACGGCCGTGGGAGAGACAGTCCTGACAAAACTCTACCATCTGGTGAGCAAGATGTATGAAACAGGCGAAATACCCTCAGACTTCAAGAAGAATATAATAATTCCAATCCCAAAGAAAGCAGGTGTTGACAGATGTGAAAATTACCGAACTATCAGCTTAATAAGTCACAGCTGCAAAATACTAACACGAATTCTTTACAGACGAATGGAAAAACTAGTAGAAGCCAACCTCGGGGAAGATCAGTTTGGATTCCGTAGAAACACTGGAACACGTGAGGCAATCCTGACCTTACGACTTCTCTTAGAAGAAAGATTAAGGAAAGGCAAACCTACGTTTCTAGCATTTGTAGACTTAGAGAAAGCTTTTGACAGTGTTGACTGGAATACTCTCTTTCAAATTCTAAAGGTGGCAGGGGTAAAATACAGGGAGCGAAAGGCTATTTACAATTTGTACAGAAACCAGATGGCAGTTATAAGAGTCGAGGGACATGAAAGGGAAGCAGTGGTTGGGAAGGGAGTAAGACAGGGTTGTAGCCTCTCCCCGATGTTGTTCAATCTGTATATTGAGCAAGCAGTAAAGGAAACAAAAGAAAAATTCGGAGTAGGTATTAAAATTCATGGAGAAGAAATAAAAACTTTGAGGTTCGCCGATGACATTGTAATTCTGTCAGAGACAGCAAAGGACTTGCAAGAGCAGTTGAATGGAATGGACAGTGTCTTGAAACGAGGATATAAGATGAACATCAACAAAAGCAAAACAAGGATAATGGAATGTAGTCTAATTAAGTCGGGTGATGCTGAGGGAATTAGATTAGGAAATGAGGCACTTAAAGTAGTAAAGGAGTTTTGCTATTTGGGGAGCAAAATAACTGATGATGGTCGAAGTAGAGAGGATATAAAATGTAGGCTGGCAATGGCAAGGAAAGCGTTTCTGAAGAAGAGAAATTTGTTAACATCCAGTATTGATTTAAGTGTGAGGAAGTCCTTTCTGAAAGTATTCGTATGGAGTGTAGCCATGTATGGAAGTGAAACATGGACGATAAATAGTTTGGACAAGAAGAGAATAGAAGCTTTCGAAATGTGGTGCTACAGAAGAATGCTGAAGATTAGATGGGTAGATCACATAACTAATGAGGAAGTATTGAATAGGATTGGGGAGAAGAGAAGTTTGTGGCACAACTTGACCAGAAGAAGGGATCGGTTGGTAGGACATGTTCTGAGGCATCAAGGGATCACCAATTTGGTATTGGAGGGCAGCGTGGAGGGTAAAAATCGTAGAGGGAGACCAAGAGATGAATACACTAAGCAGATTCAGAAGGATGTAGGTTGCAGTAGGTACTGGGAGATGAAAAAGCTTGCACAGGATAGAGTAGCATGGAGAGCTGCATCAAACCAGTCTCAGGACTGAAGACCACAACAACAACAACATGTTATCTGGAAAGAGACTCGGCATTGATGAGCTGCGTAGGACTGCAGTTCGCAGCTATAATTATTAGAGTTGAATTTCTAGGTATATTAGCAGGAAATGCAGATTTACCATTTCCCGAGAAAAAATTCGAAACTAATTCCCCGTTTCTCTCCGAAAGTGATGACAGCTGAAGAGAGGGAGAAGTGAGTTCACGAAAAAAGCAAATAGTCTCGGAATTGAAACTTAGTAGTGTTAAGAGTTAGAATTCTATAGAGGAAAACTGAACGTAAGTATGCACGACTTGGAGTGTAGACTTAATTTCTGTTACGAATGTAGGGGGGAACCTTCAAGACTTCTTATCAGATAGGTATAAAGTAATCAGAATAATAAAATACACGTAAATTTACGAACTTATAAAATGTGATAGCCAAAAAGGCTTATTGCCATTGTAAGGGTGGTAAATAAGACGGGAATGTCGGACCATGTACTGTAAGATGTCAAGATGCTTGTAAAGAAGTTTCTCCACTCCGTAGCAGTCCGAAAAGATACATCTGCCAAAATCAGTCTTTGGAAGATATGAACCACACTACATCCTATTTAGATTAACATTTAGGAAAAAATGTCGTGGACCTTCATGACATAAAGCGGGTTGTATGCACATTTTTATAGTTACCGAATAGTAATAACCCGATTCAAATTACATAAAATCAGTATAAAACTGACGGATCAAGAAAGAATGAGACTTCAGGTATTCCAGGCAGTGGTCCCTAGATGAGTCCAAAGAGATGGAAGTACTGTTGAACTAGAATGGAATATGAGAGCCCTTTGTGCTAGGGGCGGGAAAGTCACGAAAATGCAGTAATTATACATTCAAGACTGTTGAACAATGCCAAATATACAAATAGCAGACAACGGCATAAATTGGGTGGAAATTAAATCATCGTAAAGGTAAGAGGTGGTCGCAGAAGTGTAATGGGTAAGAACCTCTGAAATAAAACGCAATACAGGAATATCAAAGAATTACCGGTAATTAATGAAGACGTTAGCTTTCAGGCAGCGAATAGGATGTCATATGTAGAGAATGCGGCAGACCATGGCACAATATAATCTAAAGTATGCACTGTCCATTATCGCCATAAGACGAGCAAATTGATGTGAAGCTTATAGGCGATAATACTGCAGTCCATTTGAGGGAGCACTGATTACAATTAACAAGTCATTGAAATATCTTTAGACACGAAAATCTGAAAGATTTGGAACAATTTGGTTAGTTAAAGTATTGTTAAACTATCAAAAAGGCAGGAGTAAAAAAGGTAATGTAAAGTTTAGAGACAAGTTCTTCCCATCTCTTCCTGTCATTTTTAAGCCTAGGGAAAATCATGAATTTGTGATAAAGATTTGGTTTTAAAGTGTCCAGAAATAAGATTTAAGAGGACAGCAATAAAGCAGTGGTACCAACACTCTAGCTCACTGACAAGTATTTCGGTGTCATACTAGATTAAATCAAGAACACCCATGTACAACAGAAGCTGAACGTAAAATCAAATAGACAGCAATTTCACTTAATGACTCTGGTGCAACGCTGAAGATCTTAAGCAACAGGAGAAACACAGGATGCAATGGGCTGCATATGGAAATACTTCTGGTGGACCAGAAACTGAAATAACGGTGGGTGGTTAAGATTTTCAAACAGGTGTGGAACATGACTTCAGATGAATAAAAAGTAGGGAATACGATAAAAACTTGAAAAAAAAGGCAACAAAAGCGTTCGTGTCGACTCAGGGTAACGGCGTTGATGAATTACAATTATAAAATTTGTATGTAATAATAATAATAATAATAATAATAATAATAAATGCAGATATCGGTTGCGCAGATGCCTATCGCGTCTGGATTTCGGAAACGAAGATCTTGCGTTAGCGTGCCCTTTGCTTTTGGAATATTAGAAAACCACAGAGAAAATGAATCGTAAGTTTGAATTTTTTATATTGAGAACTTACGCGAGAGCCCTGCTAACAAAATTGTTGATTGACGGGAAGAATATCGAAACTAAAGTAATTTAATTCAGTCCACATACAGACAACCTGGATACGTCAGGAGTAGTAAACACTACACTGAGGCAGGAATTTTATTAATTTACCTATAAAAAGGATAAGGTTTTATACGAACTTAAGGGACAAATCGTGGAGAAGTATAATAAATTTAAACTTTGGTGCTAACATGAAATAGCAGAGACAATCTGTAATGGAGTAAGTTCCGAATATTAGAGACCTATAAGGTGAAAATACCGGCCAGCAAGAAACTTTTGCTCATTTGAAAAGAGAGGAGGATAAGAAATCAGTTTGATTTTAGTCGAGCAAGCAGAACGGTTGTAAGAGTAGAATATGGAGCCATGTTGAACTCATTCACACACATCTTCTTGTCTGTCTTCTGAAATCCTTTATAGGTGGCAAATACTAGAACTAACAATGTCGAGGGTCCGGGGATAAACTTGGCCTCTGAGTGATACAGAGTAGCGCACGAAAAACCGGCCGAAAGTACAGACTGCTCGCCAGTTATGGTTCAAATGGTTCAAATGGCTCTGAGCACTATGGGACTTAACATCTTAGGTCATCAGTCCCCTAGGACTTAGAACTACATAAACCTAACTAACCTAAGGACATCACACACATCCATGCCCGAGGCAGGATTCGAACCTGCGACCGTAGCAGTCTCACGGTTCCGGACTGCAGCGCCTAGAACCACAAGACCATCGCGGCCGGCCGCCAGTTATGCACGAATTGTTGCCTGCCACAAGCAGATGTAATAATTAGGCAGTAAAGAAATAACAAATGAGTTAATGCAAGCAGCATCTTCGAAACAATAGGTGACAATGGCGGGCGACACTGAGCAGTCTTGTACTCAGGACTGGTTTTTCGTGTGTGTGTGTGTGTGTGTGTGTGTGTGTGTGTGTGTGTGTGTGTGTGTGTGTACACGTAGCTTTTGTTCACATGCATTCTCAAAGTCTGTATGTGTAAAATATGCAATACAAAAATAGGCCCATTTTGTGAACTGTACCTGTTGCAGCACCGTGGAGGAAGCGGTTCGAAAGCCTTGGAGAATTCTTCAAGGAGGACGGGAAGTACCGCAGCGACGAAACGAAACGGCCAGGAAAGCCGAAAACCAGCAGCGACCTGTTCGGCGTGGAGGGCTCGTTCCGACAGCTAGTGGTGGACTGAGCAGCGGCCCAAGTACGGTGGTGTGCAGTGCAAGTGCAGCGTGCACTTGCGGGAAGAGAAATCAGACGGCAGTCTCCCCAAGTTACTGTCCTACGCGCCATTAAGACTGATATCGTGTGCAAAACGACTTCAGAGCAAGGTCAACCAGCGCATCACATGTGTGTGATAATGCTGGACCAAAATTAACTAACTGCTACCGATTACATTGCTTGAGGAGACGTGACTTGAGTTTGTCAGTTCCTTATTTTAGTCTGTGATTCCTGAGACAGTCAATTCTAAGCTATGCATAAAAGTTTTAAAGATGTTATTTCTGTTTTTGTTAATAAACTGCTGGATTTGTAAAATGATAAGGAGACTTTGGTTTCTCAGATACTGTCAACTGATTAAAAAATTTCTACTGTAATATCACCTATAAAATTGTAACAGGATGTAAAGGTGATTTAGGTGTCATAGCTGTGATACCTACGTTCTTTGATAGAATGTACATGGACGTTAATACAGGTGCGTCCACTCTTCATCTTTATGACGGCTTCTGCTGGGGACACTTTCAGCGGGTGTCTCCGGAGGAAGATCGATCCATTCTTCCTAAAGAGCCGAAACCAGAGAAGTTACTGATACTGGGCGCTGGGGTCTACAGCGAAAAGTCTACGTTCTAACTCATCCCAAAGGTGCAACAAAGAAATTCACCAAAGAGCGGTGCAAATTAAGAAGTTATTTTATTTTTCGCTACCAGTTTCGGCAATTCAGTATGCCATCTTCAGGCCCCATATTCACCTCTCAAAATTAGCGATACTGGCATACTGGGGCCACCTGTTCATAGATGTCGCGAATTTTTACTTCAAATGCTTCCTTCGAAGACCTGACTGTAACTATAAAGGTGTTCCATTGGGTTCACATGAGGACTCTAAGCAGTTCGGCTGGCCAGTTCATTTCACAAAAATATTCCCCACAAAACATTATCATTCATAGATGCTGCTTTGCGACAGGATGCCACCCTGATGAAAGCAATCGTCTGCTTATAGCTGTTCCTCTGCCGCAGGCACCAAACAATGCTGTAAATTGTGAACATATCCTTCTGTATTCAGCAGGTGACCTGACAGAATAAGTGCCACTTGTCAGAATCGTATCTAGACGCATCAAAGGTCCCATGTCACTCAAACTGCATACACCCCACACCATTACAGATCCTCCACCAGCTTGAACAGTCCCCTGCTGACGTGCAGCGGCAATGGATTCATGAGGTTGTCTCCATACCCGTACTCGTCCATCCACTCGACACAAATTGAAACGAACCTCGTCCGACCAGGCAACACGTTTCCAGTCATCAACACTCCAATTTCGGCGTTGACGAGACCAGGCGAGGCGTAAAGCTTTGTGTCGCGCAATCATCAATGGTACACGACTAGGCCTTCGCCTCCGAAAGCCCATATCGATGATGTTTTACTGAATGGTTCGCACGCTGACACTAATGACCCAGCGTTGAAATCCTGAATCAGTTTGTGAAAGGGTTGCACTTCCGTCACGTTGAACGATTCTCTTCAGTCGTCCTTGGTCCCGTTCTTGCAGCATCTTTTTCCAGCCGCAACGATGTCAGAGATTTGATGTTTTACCGCATTCCTGATATTCACGGCACACTCGTGAAATGGTCGTAGGGGAAAATCCACACTTCATCCCTAAATCGGAGATGCTGTGTCCCATCGTTCTTGCGCCGACTGTAACACCACGATCAAACTCACTTAAATCTTGATAACCTGCCATTGTAGCAGCAGTGACCGATCTAACAATTGCGCCAGACACTTGTGCCAAACACTTTTTGTCCTATACAGGCGTTGACGACCGCAGCGCCGTATTCTGCCTATTTACATATCTCTGTATTTGAATATGCATGCCAATACCAGTTTCTTTGGCGCTTCAGTGTATTAGTTTGCTCTCAACACGTTTTGTAGACTTGTGGGGTATTGTTTGAGCTTTAGTATATTCCTATGATGATAGATGTCATTCTATGGTGACGTACAAGGAAGGGAAGCTCCTCATAAGATTATAAAAACTGAAAGGAAATGCTAATGTCACGCAAAGGGAAACGTTTTATTGAATTATAATTGATGGAAGTGGCCAAATAAACAGGGGTATGTTAATGAAGAGAGTGATCATCTACCTATAAAGGAAACAAGTGGTCACTATAATAATGAGTTGTATTACTGTAAAGCATTAACACACAATTACGCACTGAGACAAAAAACTCAACATTTAACAAGTGGCTAATGGAGTATAGCTGCGAAATCTAACCTTGGCACAACATGGGTAATCACGATAAAAATATGAACACCAGTAAGATCGCCAAAGTGCGTGACGGAAGAAACTAGCTGGCTGCAAAACGTTAAAACTGAGCAATTAGCTGCTGACAAGAGTTAACCATCATTGTGTCTTTACAAAGTGTGCTCCTCAGTACTAAAATACACACATGCTTCGATACGACCCAAAGTCTCGTCTGGCTGCAAGTGTTTAACTCTTTGATCGTCAGCCGAAAGTTGTTAACTCGTCCATCATCTGTCCACAAGTGTTCTCTATCTCAATGCTCTGAAACATGGCTGTTTCTATCCCAGCAGGGATCTCTCTGGCCAACACAGCAGACTTTGCGAGTCCTATGCACTATCAGTTTTGTAAAAAAGGTTAAATATACTCCATCTCCTGTATATTTTAGTATAATTAACCAATAGTGCTGTGGTGTGGGGAAGATGGCCGGAAACCTCTCACACTCCAGTATACGATTCTGAGGCTGACAACCGGAAAGCCTTACACGAAGACAGATATGAGAAAGCAAGCGCTCTATAGGAATAAACACTATCAACTAATAACGAGGCCTGTTACAAGGATTTAAAGGAACATTCTTCAGTGAAGAGTCTGGCGAGGCAAATAGCGATTCTCGCGCTGTAGTATACGTGGAGGGCTGTACCAGGCTTAGATATTTTGTAAAAGGGTTCTTCCCCATGCCTCAAACAATACTTTCCTTGGCAGATAGGTTGCCCTTTGTAACGACCAGAGTGCGAGGAGTGGACGAAATGAATTCCACCTTCGACTACCTGTCCTGAAGTCAGCCCTTAGCTGTGAACCCATTTATGGCATCCCTGTCTCTTTTAAATAAACTACTACATCAGCCTCAGCCTGCTTATAAGCTTTCCACCCTGCAAAAAATAAAAATCCCTCACAGTAATAACAGAACGCAAAAAGGAGCAGTTAGCTGGCAGTCACTAGTAGTTCTGAACACTGACTGCAGTTGTGATGCATTGTAAGAGATAGACTACTCTGACCCTTGGTATGAGCGTATAAGATCAAGAAATACATTGCATGACAGTTTTGGGAAATATCTACTATGTAACATCCCCTCCCTGTTGCGAATAAAATGGACACTGATGAAGTTGTGGTAAGATTCATGTGTAGCAAAAGTTCATCACGAGCATTTGAACAGTGTGTGGGTACTATTTTTGTTTCTTGTTGCGCATGCTCATTGCCTGATGAATGTAGTGACATGGCTCAACCTGGTATCAAGGTGAGCAATGTGGAAATCCATAAGCACACTTATGTACAAACCACTCACATTCTGGTATATGTGTTGGTGCAATGGGATATTTATTTCAAGAAACATTTAGGAAAAACACCACTTATGAAATCCACACACACAGTTTTATCTAACAGTGTCAAGATCCACATATTCTCAAATCAATCTACAGTTAATTAGGTAATATATTCATACTTAACACATTAAAACAACAAATCATTAACTCCATTATCATCATAGCCTTCTGTACTGTATATTACAGTGAACAATAGGAATGACATTTATGTGAAAATATGGGGGCACACTAAAGGGTGAAACCTCTGAATTTTTACGCGGAATCTCTTAAAGCTTTTCAAATAAAACAAACGTTATTAACATTCTATGTCTTCGTGTCTACATACATGCAAAATACTGCCATTAGAGGGCTGCGAATTGTAGTGTGTAAAATTATGGTGCATATGAGAAACAGTGGGCTGTAATAGAGTTTTGATTCAAAGAGTTCATCCACACACAGAGCACCCTCTCCTTCAGCATAACAACGCCAGACTGCACACAAGCACTACAACGATCAGACACCTTGGGTTCACTGTCATCGATCATCCTCCATGCACTGCCGATTCGGCACCATTCAATTTTCACCTTCTTTCAAAACTTAAAGAACGCATTCGAAGACTTCATTTTGAGAGCGATGAAGCAAGCAGAGGTGAGGTTGTCTCTCAGTCAACAAAGTCAAACATTCTGCAGTGACAGGCCAACAAATTGGTCTCTCATTGGGAGAAATGTATTCGTTGCTAGGGTGACTACATTGAGAAAGAAGTACGTAGAAAGAAATAAAGATGAGAATATTAATAACCTTGGTTTTATTTTTAAAAAGCTTTAATGGGACATGCTCGTGACCAAAAATTTGAAAAAAAATATTCTTGGCCTATAGAAAAGAGCATTTCATACCGATTTCAAAAATGTATAGTTTATGGACATTATCATTTTCCATTCGTTCTAAAATCCAGGTTGAACGTAATACTGCACAGGGGCCATACCCATCTGTCAGTTTGAAGTGCCTCAGAATATGTGATACATTATTTTGTTCTTCCGTTTTTTCCATCGTTAGTTATGGATCGTTAACACAGGTGTATTCTAGAAGGCACTGACTCCCGGAACTGAAGTACAGGCATGTCTAGAAGGCTATGGTTCGAATGTAAACAAAGATCTGAGAATATATGATTTCGGAGTTTGTAGTTAGTGTGTGTTGTTTTTGTAGTGTCGGTAGCTGGACCGACACCGTGATGTGGATTGCTGAAAAGGAATGCTAAACTAACGCTGTGGCCGATAGTGCACGAACGGCAATAAGCAGACGGGCGTGAAGTCTGGAACATGAGAACTTATGAATGAATAAGAAGAAAAGTATGTAGATGCTTTTTACTTAACTTTTAATAATTCCTTGGAATACATCTCTCTTGATTACTCGTAAGCTATAGGCACTGATACAAATGGCTCCTTGCTAGTTCGTAGCCATTAACTTCTGATGGCTATTCTGTCTCTCGGCTAATGAGAGAGAAAGGCTTCGTACAACTGGGCGATAGCTAGGTTCGCGTACAACTGGGCGGTAGCTTGGTTCTCGTACAACTGGGGTCGAGTCCACTCTCGTATCACGAGACCTGCCTTGGTGGTGGCGCTAGGTCTGCGATCACAGTGGCGACACGCGGGTCCGACATGTACTACATGGACCGCGGCCGATTTAAACTACCACCTAGCAAGTGTGGTGTCTGGCGGTGACACCACATTCCTCCCCCGCAAATCGGCGAACGGTCGTGAGATAAGGCTTCCGCCCGCCGTGGGGAGGACCACATGTTGACGTATGCGATGAGGTGGGGAGCCTAACAACAGGCGAGGCTGTGCCACCCGCACCCGGCCATCCGGTCCGAGGGGAGCTAGAAAACGCCTGCAAAACTAGTCCAGGGTGCACGTCAACATGCGGTGTATGCGCCCGTAATAAGACATGAGGGACCGAAGGGTCGATGTCCATGGCGTCGGGGTAGCCGACGCGCGACGACGTCATGTGGTCCGGAGCGGGCGGGCGTTCCATGGCGGAGGACAGCTGGTCACGGGAAGCGATCGGCGGCGCGTGACCCTGGGAGGCGCTTGGCGGCTGCAACGAAGCGTCGAATGCGGGCGGCGCCGGCGGGAGAACAAGCGGCGGCGGCGGCTGCTGCTGCTGCGGCGGCGGCGGCGCGTCGCCATGGGGCAAAATGGAAGGCATCGTCGGGAACACCTGGGGATGAGGCGAGCCAGTAGATGGGTCCCCAGGGCGCTGACCGGACGGCACCGTCGCTGAAAGCAGACGGGGAGCGGCAGAACCCGAGCGACGACAGAGGCGCAGTTGATTGAGATGCCGACGCACCTCACCAGAGGCCCCCAAAACCAAATACATCGCGCGGCCGAGGCAGCGAAGAATGCGCCCTGCGAGCCAACGCCGTGAACCTCGATAGTGGCGATAAAATACAACGTCGCCTGGAGCAAAAGCAGGAGTCTGCCGCTGCACAGGAACCTGATGCGGCGGATGCAGCAATGACATCAAGGTGCGATGAGGACGACCGTGGAGCAACTCAGCCGGCGAGCGACCATCTCGGGGCTGAGAGCGATACGAAGACAAAAAGAGCAACAATGCGTCCTCCCGAGAATGCGACTCTTTCAATTTCAACATCTGTGACTTGAAAGTCCGGACCAATCGTTCAGCGGCACCGTTGGACTGAGGCGAAAACGGCGCGGATGTCAGATGTTGAATACCATTGGCCTGGCAGAATGACTGAAATTCTGCGGACATGAATTGTGGGCCATTGTCGGAAACAATAGTCTGCGGAAGACCTTCAACGCAAAAGATAGCAGACAACGCTTGGATGGTGGCGGAGGACGTCGTGGAAGACATCCGGACAACAAAAGGAAAATTACTGAAGGCGTCGACCAGAACCAACCATCGAGCATTCCAGAATGGACCAGCAAAATCAATGTGCAAGCGTTGCCAAGGGGAAGTGGCTTTTGGCCACGCAAAGACTTTCCGCGGCGGTGTGGACTGTTGTTCGGCACACGCCGGGCACGAAGAACACATATTCGTAATCGCAGCATCGATTCCGAACCAAGTACAGTGCTGACGAGCAAGTTGTTTCGTTCGCACTATACCCCAATGTCCTTGGTGAAGAAGCCGTAAAACAGAGGACTGTAACGAACGTGGGACCACGACTCTGGACTGATCATTATCAGAACGCAACAACAAAACACCACGTCGAACAAAAAGTCTCTCCTT